>NC_042622.1:217289847-217901352 GCF_901001135.1 Rhinatrema bivittatum | reverse complement strand
ACGAAAACAGCAGCGCACCCGTTCACCGGCACCCAAGCATCAGCACTCCAGTCCATTGCAGCAAAAATATTATTGCTCTGAATCATCAGCACCACGACACAGGTGCACACAGTCACCAATATCACACACATATGAGATGACTTCAAGCTCTAAATCCAGAAAATATCATCAGGGAACAGGAGCACAATCTACACCATCCAGTAATTCTGTAGAACTATGGATTACAAAAAGATAAAACACATACAATCCTCAGATAGTATAACTTCACCAAGAAAGCATTCTTTTCAAGAAGTGACATTGATAGCCAGAATTGCAGCCCATCAAATCAGGATGGTACAGTACCTAGAAAGCCTCCAACAACGTGCTTCAAAACTGCCAGAAGAACATCAATCCTTCAGTGAAATAATGGAACTAACAAAAACTTTGCAAAACACATAGGGGCAGATTTTTAAAATTACGCGCGGGGGGGGGTACATTTGTGCGCGCTACCTGGCGTGCACAAATGTACGCCCGATTTTATAACATGCGCACGCTGCCGTGCGCATGTTATAAAATCCAGGGTCGGCGCACGCAAGGGGGTGCACACATGTGCATCTTGCGCGCGCTGAGCCCTAGGGGAGGCCCGATGGCTTTCCCCGTTCCCTCCAAGGCTGCTCCTAAATCAGAGCGGCCTTGGAGGGAACTTTTTTTTTGTTTCCCCCCACCTTTCCCTCCCTTCCCCTATCTAACCCACCCCCCAGCCCTACCTAAATCCCCCTACCTTATTTTGTTGAGTTACACCTGCCTCTAGCAGGCGTAACTTGCGCGCGCCGGCTGTCTGCCAGTGCGGCAGGCCCTGACACAGGCCACCGCCATGCCCCCGGACACGCCCCCGGACCGCGGCCCCCGCCCCACCAATTTTTGCAAACCCCGGGACATACACGCGTCCCGGGGCTTGCACGCGCCACCAAGCCTATGCAATATAGGCTCGGCGCGTGCGGGGGGGGGGGGTTTAAGGGTTACGCACGTAGCCCTTTTAAAATCCATCCCATAGGGGGTAATTTTCAAAAAGATATACATGCTTAAATCTGGGTTTTACACATATAAAGATTCAAATAAGATCACTACATGAGACACTACAGAAAATACAATCAATACTACCAGGGCAAGCAATGCCCTATCATAATTCAGCAGCAGCAGCAGCAACCTCACATTCAAGGGCAACAATTACAAGACCGACCCCAAAATCGGCATAGAAATCAGCAAAGACGGCCAACAACCATTTCAAAGGACTACTCAGTCCTTTTGACTTTGATCCTTATCACTGTCACAATTCATTCCCAGAAATACAAATAGGAGGGAGACTACAATTCCTCAGGAAGCACTGGGCTCAAATCACAAGACAAATGGGTCCTAAAAATAAAAAGAATGGGCTACTTTCTAAATTTCAATTACCATACTCGAATCCTCCAGTATACCACCAGCATTGACAGGACCATTTGACAGTCCTTCAAAAAGAGCTGCAATCTTTCCTCCAATCCAAAGCAATTCAAATAGTTCCAAAATGTCAACAAGGAACAGGATTGTAGCCAAGATATTTCCTAGTCCCCAAAAAAACAGGTGGTCTACATCCTATACTGGACCTCAGGAATCTGAACAATTTTCTGAAAAAAGAGAAGTTAAAAAATGAATTCAATAGGAACAATACTGCCTCTCTTGCAAAAAAAAAAAAAGAGACTGGCTAACATCTCTGGACATGAAAGACACTTATTCACACATTCCCATTCAGAGATCCCATCGCAAGTACCTTAGGTTCACCCTTCAAGAAAATCATTATCAGTACAGACTTCTACTATTCAGCCTGCCTCAGGCCCCTAAAGTATTCAGAAATGCCTAACAGTAGTAACTGCTTATGTAAGAAAATAAAATGTTTAATTATTTATTTATTTAACTGTTTTTATATACCGACATTCGATCGAGATATCATATCGGTTCACATGGAACAATAAACTAATAAGGCAGGAGGACTGCTTATTTTACATTGAAACTAGGTAACTTACATTATAACATGGCAACTTACATGGTAACTAGGTAACTTACTAGGTATCTAGGTAATTTACATTGTACATGGTGACTTACATACAGGTCGATACTGTAAGACCGCGGGAGAGCGGACGAACGCCCGCTCTCCCGGCGCGCGCACCAGCCCTTCGCCGGTGCGGGCGATTCAGTATTTAAATGAGGTGACGCGGGAAAAACGGGGAAAAGGAGGCGCTAGGGACACTAGCGCATCCCTAGCACCTCCTTTTTGTCAGGAGCGGCGGCTGTCAGCGGGTTTGACAGCCGACGCTCAATTTTGCCGGCGTCGGTTCTCGAGCCCGCTGACAGCCACGGGCTCGGAAAACCGGACGCCGGCAAAATTGAGCGTCCGGTTTTCGGCCCGACAGCCGAAGGCCGAATTCAAATTTTTTATTTTTTTTTTTTACTTTTTTTTACTTTTCGGGACCTCCGATTTAATATCGCCATGATATTAAGTCGGAGGGTGCACAGAAAAGCAGTTTTTACTGCTTTTCTGTGCACTTTCCTGGCGCCGGAAGAAATTAGCGCCGACCTTTGGGTCGGCGCTAATTTCTTAGAGTAAAATGTGCGGCTTGGCTGCACATTTTACTTACTGGATCCCGCGCGCATACCTAATAGGGCCCTCAACATGCATTTGCATGTTGAGGGCCCTATTAGGTGCCGCGGGTGGGCCGCGTGTTTTCCTCCCCTTACTGAATAAGGGGTAAGGGAAAACATGCGTCCAGAGCAGGCTGACAGTGCGCTCCGACGGAGCACACTTTACTGTATCGACCTGATAATGATTGAGGAATAGGGTGTATAATGAGAGGAAACGTTGTAGGTAGAAATTATACATTACGGGAAATACATGAGAAGATGCATTTGTTCGTGATGAGACAATTTAGTAAAAATCAGTAATAATTAAAATGAGGCACTTTATCAAACGGATGTATCAGGAACATTTCGGTTGAAGATCATAATAGTTAGGACGAGTGAAGGGTATCGGGAAGGAGACCAGGTGGATCCATGAGGGTTATGTGTCAGGGGGGAATGCTTTTCTGAAGAGCCAGGTTTTGAGTTGTTTTTTGAAGGCTTGGGTGGAGGGTTCGTTTCTGAGGAGGGGTGGGAGGGAGTTCCAGAGGGAGGGGCCGGCTACAGATATGGCTCGTTTTCGGGTGGAGGAGAGGTGTGCATTTTTTGCGCTGGGAACGATGAGTAGGCCAGTGTCAGAGGATCTAAGGTTTCTATGGGAGGAGTATGGGCGGATGGCGGTGTTTAGCCAGTTCATCTTATGTTTTAATGTTTTAATAAGTAAACATCTTATGGTGTTTAGCCAGTCCATGTCTTAGTAATACATGGATTGGCTAATATTGAGTACATCTTATGAAAATTTGATCAAAGATTTAACCCTCCTTCAATGTACTACTTGGGCTATCTAGAAAACTACGAAAAATCTTCATTTATTCCAAAGCAAAAGCTGGAGTTCATAGGAATGGAATTAGACATGCTCCAACAAAAGGCATTTCTCCCTCTACAGAGGACAAACTAATAGCTCTCGAGAAGAAAGTAAAAGGGAAGAAATGGATAACAGCAAGAAATTGCCTGACACTACTGGGGCCTATGGCTTCAAAAGTAAATGTTTTATTTAGATATTTATATGCCACTTTTTGGCACATCAAAGTGTACATCAAAGTGGATTACATTCAGGTACTGTAGGTATTTCCCTATCCCCACAGGGCTTTCAATCTCATTTTGCACCTGAGGCAATGGAGGGTAAAGTGACTTGCCCAACGTCACAAGGAGCAACAACAATTAATTAATCCCAATTAATTCTTGTCTGGCAGGGAGAGTATGTATCTTGTATGCAATATAACAATTCTCTGTAAAACAAAAACTTAAAATAAGAAGCATGGCAAGAATTAATTGTGAGCCCCTGAGGCAGCCATTGCGAAACATGATATCATGTCGGGCTCTTTTCTTTATTTCTAACCTCTAGCCTTTAGGGATCCACAATGTTTATCCCATGCCCCTTTGAATTCCTTGACTGTTTTCGTCTTCGCCACTTCTTCTGGAATAGATGGGTCTTTCGGCACAGAAGGAACTTCCACTGGAGGATGTGGTGAAGGCGGGATTTGTTGTTGTTGCTCTATCAACTTCAAAAATTGCGTTAGGATGTCTGTTATAGGGGTCATAGCTTGTGAAGCTAGCCTAGATGTTGATGGTGTAGACGGCAGAGGCTGTATTGGTGATGGTAGTGTAGGAGGTACAGTAGTCAATGGGCCTTTTGGATGCACTGGTGGATCTGGTATGACCCCAGGGGAGGATGAAAGGCTGTCTGAAAGCTGAGGTGGAGACATATCTGCATCAGAGGCGACCACAAGTAATGGAGAAGGCTCCTTAGGCCTTTTATGACCAGAGATATGTTTCTTGGGCGCAAGATGCTTTGGGTGCGGTGTTGGCTGTTTTTGCCCTTGCGAACCTGCGTCGACGTGTGTCGGTGGAGCGTCGACTCGACGCAACTGCGACTCACTTTGCACTGTGCGTTCAGTGCTTCAATGCACCGGAGCCTTGATGCTTCGATGTTCCCGAGGTGCGTCGGAGCTTCGGACGCGGTTCCTTATCTTTTCTTCGGAAAGCCGTTGGCATCGGTGAGGCGCGTGGCCGCGACGCCATTGACGCATCCCCCGAGCCCTGCCCTTGTTCTTGAAGGGGCATCAGGTATGGGTTTTGTACCCTAAGGGGTTCAACAGAAGAAGCCCTTCTATGGGATGCTGCCTTCTTTTTCCTCTCAGGCCCTGAAGATGATCTAACAGAAGCCTGAGGAGCCTCAGGCAAACCCGGGAAGATACAAAAGGGAGTACCTAGCTGAAAGACTTTACTAGACTTAGAGAGCTCCGCCACCTAGTAGCACGGAAGACGTACCCAGACAGCATGGCTAATTCAGCTGCTTATCTACTTGAAAAAAGTAAATGCTGTGGTGCTAATTTTCTTCTAGGATCTCAGTGTCAGTGTTTAGGCTGAACTGAGAAAAAGTTCAGTGAACTATGAGTGACGTGAGCGAGGAGGGGAGGCTGAAGAACAAGACAACTGGAGAATAAGAAGGAGGAGAGGCTGGGAAGCAAGATTATTGGGGACTGGGGGAGAGGGGGCTGGAGAACAAGACTCCTGGGGACTGGGGAGGGATCTAGTTGGGGAGAAGCGGCTAGGGAACATGAATACTGGGGGATCTAGGTGGAGAGATGGGACTAGAAAGCATGACTGGGGAGGTCTTGGAGGGGTGGGACTGTGGAACACAATAGATGGAGTCTGGGGGGCTGGGAGAGGAGAGGGGATTGGGGAGCACTACTTCTGGGGAAGGGGCGAGGGGACTGGAGAGCATGCCTGTGGGAGGGGCTATGGAACAACACTACTGGGGACTGGGAGGCTGGGTGAAGAGAGGAGAATGGAGAGCATGACTGCTGGGGACTGTATGATCTGGATTGAGAGATGGGACTGAGGAGCATGACTGCTGGTGGCTGAGGGAAGAAGGGGAGAGGGGGCTAGGGAACATGACTATTGGGGGTCTGGAAGGGGAGAGGGAATTCGGGAGCACTACTTCTGGGGGAAAGGGTGAGGGGACTGGGGAGCATGCCTGTGGGATGGGCTATGGAACAACACTGCTGGGGACTGGGAGGCTGGGTGAAGAGAGGAGACTGGGGAACATGACTGCTGGGGACTGTAGGGTCTGGATCAAGAGATGGGACTGAGGAGCATGACTGCTGGTGGCTGAGGGGAGAAGGGGCTAGGGAACATGACTACTGGGGGTCTTGGTGGGGAGAGGGGATTGGGGAACAAAACTGGGGGAGAGGGGAGGGGCTCTGGAATAAGGCTACTGGGGAACTGGGAGGCTGGGTAAGGAGAGGGGACTTGGGAGCATGGCTGCTGGAAATTGTGGGGGTCTGGATGGGGAGAGGGGACTGAGGAGCATGACTGTTGGTGGCTGGGTGAGGAGAGGGGCCTGAGGACAACTGCTGGGGGATTCTGGGTGGGGAGAGGGGACTGGGAACTGGAAAGCAAAACTGCTGGGGAACTGGGGGGGGGGGCTGGGGAGGAAGACTGCTGGGGACTGGGTGGGGAGCAAATGTATGGGAGTTGAGGAGGGGGGTGCGCTGTATGAGCATTTATATGCAAGACAGAAAGAGAGGGAGTGTAAGTGAAATCATGTGAGTGTGCATGTGTGAGAGAAGATAAAGTTTGTGTAGCCCCTTTCCCTTGATCCATGACAATCAGGGTGACTGGGAATCAAAAAATCCAACGTATGGAGAGAACATTTTTTAATTCTTATAAGTTTCATTATAGGATGTTTGACGTGTCTGCAATTTTGATATATTATATTGGTGTTTTTGGAAATTTATAAACACTTATGAGGCTTAAATTATTGAATGTTATATTCATAAGCTGTCTTGAAATATGTTTTTTTTATTAGTATAGTTTTACTATTATGATTGATGTTTTATATTTCTTGATTTTGTTGTTGTTTAGTCTTCCAGTGTAACAAATGGAAAGATTCTGATAGTGAGTAGCTTTTGAGTAGGGGTCTATAGCAGACTTGCATGTTCTGTTTTCAATAGGAGATGTATTGGTTGTAATATTTGCAGTGCTGCTCTTTTCTAGGTATGGTGGTAACTGTATGAGTCTTGAGAGTTATTATTGTTTTGATATGGCAGATATGTTTCTTGGGGTAAAAGTTATCACAGCCTGCCAGTCTTGGCAGGCTGTGATAACTTTTATTGGCCTGTGTTTAATTATCCAAAAATATTGCATGTGAGCTATTGAGACAGTGTAGGACCTGTCTTGTGAATGTCTCTGATACTGACATCTGAAGGAGGGAGCTATGTAGTTTTAAAAACTTTTGTACAATATTTTTAGATACATGTATTTTTATTTTACAGATTTTTTTTAGGCAGCCTGATGTTCTGTTTTCCTAATAGGAGGTATATTGGTATTTAGGGCCTAGTATAATATTTACACTGTTGCCTTTTCATAGATAGGGTTGCTGTTGCTTGAACACTGTTTTGGTATGGGAGGTTTACTATATTGTAATTCTTTATTCATGCCTTTTTAGAGAGCTAAGCCCACGCTCAATACATGTTAAAATGAGCCTAATGCCATATGGGTTACAAATATCTTCTGTGTTTTGGGGAGAAGGGGTTCAGGGAGTGAGCCTGCAGGAGACCCGGGGGAGGGGGTGTGGGAAGGGAAAGGGCACTGAATGAGCAAGACTGCTGGTGACTTGGGGTTGGGGGGAGGTGAGACTGAATCCCCTGCTATAAATGTCACTGCATGCCACTGCTTGTTACACAATATCAAAATCTCTCTTGAAGTAATAATATAATAGCTTATAATAGCTTTGGTGGTTCATCTGGTTTTTTTTGCACTTGATGTTGCGGTCCGCGACCGGGTCCTTACCTGCTCTCCAGGCCCCTCTGCCGTATCGCGAGCCGCGGAATCCAAGGCCTTTCAGGCCGCATGGCAGCGGCGTCTCCACGAGGGAGACGCCGCTGAGACCCGAGGATGACTCCTCCCCCTGCAGGGGAACGCGCGCGTGCGAGGCCCGACCTTTTGTAGGTCCAGCACCCGGATGTGCTGAACCGCCCTCTTTCTGACGTCAGACGCCGGCGGGGGATTTAAACCGGCACCAGCCCTTCCTGCCTTGCCTTGCAACGCGGTCACTCTTTGAGTCTAAGTTGCCGTTCCTGTTTGCCTGTCCCGACGCTCCTGATCCTGTCTGCCTGTTCCAGTGTTCCTGATCCTGCCTGCCTGTCCCAGCGTTCCTGAACCTGCCTGCCGGTACTGGTTGCCCTGCTTCCGTTTGCCTATTCCTGAGCTTTCCTGCTTGCTTGCCTGATCCAGTGTCCTGACCTCGGTCCGTCTCCACGCTTCTGACTCTGCTGCCTGTCCTGACCTCGGTCCATCTCCGCGCTTCTGACTTCTGTGGCCTGTCCAGATCCTGGTCCGCTCCGGGTCTTCTTCCACCGCCAGCCGCTCTCCTAAGTCCCAGCGGTCTGGGTCCCTACGGGCTCCTCCTGGGGGGACCGCAGGCTTCCAGGGCGAAGCCACCTAAGCCCTAGCGACCCGGGCCCCAACAGCTCCTCTGGGGGGGTCACAGGTTTCCAGGTGAAGATTCGTCTCCGGCTGTGCGCGTCTGCCTCCCGACCGTCTCTCTTCGTCGGTCGGCCCAAGGATCCACTTCAGGACTTCAACACTTGAAGGATTTAATCAGCAGGACCAAAATTTATCCGAAATGGAGACATACCCTTGCAATTAAAAATATTTTTAACAGCTACATAGAAACAGAATATGACAGCCGAGAAGAACCGTAAGGCCCACCCAGTCTGCCCAGCTAGTTAACAGAAAAGCCAGTTGCAACAGTAAAAACAGCAACCGAAATCAGCGAGGCTGTTAACTGAACATATGGATGTCTAGGTCCCCATGGCCTTGCTGCATGGTATCCAGCCATTAACAACTTGCTGACATCAATCGAGTTGGTTTCTGAGTTGTAGCCTTTTGGTCTTAACATCCCTAACTGAGAGACCTCCAAAGATGATATCCCAGAGTTGAGTCACACAGGGGATCTAAAATGGTGGCTGTTCCCACCTTGCAATGGATCCCCCATGGCCATGGGAACAGCCTGTTCCCCCTTCTCGGTGGTTTTCTCGCACACAGGAGAGGACACCGAGTGCCGCAACAGTTCTCCTGCAGCTTTGATCACAGCTCCATTACAAGCAGAGCAGAAGGAGCTGGCTGCTCTAGAGACATGCCCCGCCTCTGCCCCCTCACAGCGCTGTCTGACCCTACTCCTCCTTAAAAAAAAAAAACCTCTGGCCGCTAGGCACCCAAATGGATCCACTCTCTGCATCCCAAAGCTGGCTGCCAAGTTCACTCCTCTCCAGCAACCACCAAGTTGCACAAGGCCTGTGCTTTCTCAGTGGCTGCCTTTACTGGCACGCAGCTGCAGCTCGGCGATGGTAAAATAAAAACATTTCTTCTTCATTTTTTTCAAGCAATCTTAATGTAAGAATACAAGAAATGCCATACTAGGTCAGACCAAAGTTCTATCAAACCCAGCATATTGGCTTACAGGCCTGGACACGCAAGTAACCCCCTATATGCACACAAGTATTGGGCCTGCTGAAAGGGGCAGTGTGGGAGGCGGGCCGGGACAACGCCATTAGACGCTGTCCTGGGGAAGCGCATGCCGGCATTCGGCCAGCGTGCGGAGTTTACTCCTGCTCTAGAGGAGCAGTAAGTACAAAATTAAAAAAAATGGGGACAGGTAGGGTTAGTTTAGGGGTCAGGGAGGAGAGGGAAAGAGGGAGGAAGGTTAGGGATGTTCCCTCCCAGTCCATGCGCTGGGTAGCGTGCACAAATGTACCCCACGTGCGTAGGATTTAAAATCGGCCCCTATGTGTACTAGCCATTCAACCCTTGAAGAAACCCACTTGTTGTTCTGAAATAAGTGAGGGTATTACCAAACAAAGTCTATCTACCAGAACCTTTGCCAGAATCTTAAAATTGCAGTTAAGTAATGAGATGGGGTGATATGAAGAAGGCAGCAAGAGGTCTTTACCCGACTTTGCCAGTATCGTAATGTGTGCAGTATTAAAATCTTTTGGAAAAGAACCTTTTCCCAGGTCATCTGTGTAGAAGGCAGTTAAGGGGGCTGCCAGCTGCGCTTTTAACCCTTTGTAAAAGTCATAGAAGAGACTATCCGGGCCGGGAGATTTGCCGGTTTCAGTAGTGGAGATAGCATTGAGGACCTCAAAGGACTGGACTGGCCTGTTCAGAAACTCTAATTGGGCTGATGTTAACCTCGGTAAATTCAAATTGGAGAAGAAGTTTTCTTCCTCTGATTTCCCACCCGGGGTATCATCAGTATAGAGGGATTCATAAAAGAGTCTGAATACCTCACATATCTCTGATTTGGAGGATACAGTTCTCCCGTGTGCTGTTTGAATCCGCTCAATAACTGTTTTTCCCCGTGAGATCTGAACTAAGTTCGTCATGTGTTTCCCCGTCTTATTCCCAAATCTGAAGTGTTCGGCAACCTGTAGGCTCTGCTGAGCCCTTTGATGAAGGTGTACATTCAAGCATTCTAAGATAGAATAACAGGTATTTTTGTTCTCTTTAGTGGGGGTTTGACTCAACTGCTCTTTAGCTAACTTTAACTTATCTTCTAACTGAAGGATGGTTTGGCTTAGTCGTTTCTTTCTAGAGCTCATAAACACAATGGGCTGGATTTTAAGATTTAGGCGCGGGCGTAGATTTGTGCATGCAACCCGGCACGCTAAAATCTACCCCCGATTTTATAACATGTGCGTGCAGTCACGCGCATGTTATAAAATCTGGGGTCTGTGCGGGCAACGGGGTGCACACTTGTACACCTTGCTTGCGCCAAGCCGCGCAGCCTTCCTCCATTCCCTCCGCCCGCCCCCACCTTCCCCTCCCTTTCCCTACCTAACCCGCCCCCCAGCCCTACCTAAACCCCCCCCTTACCTTTAACTTAGAAGTTGCGCCTGCCTCTGGGCAGGCATAGGTTGCACTCACCGGCCGATGGCCGGCCCGTGATCCTGGGCACAGCAGCAAATGGCTGCTGTGCCTGGAGGCTCTGGCCCTGCCCCGCCCACACCCCGCCCCCTTTTTCAAGCCCCGGACATACACTCGTCGCTGGACCTATGCAAAATAGGCTCGGCACGCACAGGAGGGGTTTTAAAGGGTTACGCGCGTAACCCTTTTAAAATCCGCCCCAATGATTTCTTCCCTGATCACCGCCTTGCCCGCCTCCCAGAATAGTTGAGGAATTATTACATGCTGTTGGTTATGAAATGCGTACTCCTCCCATCGTTTCTTTAAAAAAGACAGAAACTCCAGGTCTGAGCTCAAGAAGATGGGAAATTTCCAGATGCGGTCCTGTACCTCTGTACCTGAGAGGACAAAATCTGCCCAGATGGGGGCATGGTCCGAAATTACTTGGGGAACCAATCTCGGCTTTGATGATGTGGGGGAAAAATTCGCTAGAGACCAAAAAGTAGTCTATTTGTGAGAGAAATGCATGGGCCCTAGAGATATGCTACGGTATAGTCTCTTTCTCCCGGGTGTAAAGATCCTCAGATATCCAATACCCCAAGTCTCTGGCAAAGGTAAGCTACTCCTCTTCTCCTGATTGTCCCTCCTTGAGGATGAGATGGACATTTATCGAGAGAGGGATTGCGTACCGTATTAAAATCTCCTACAAAGAAGAGAGCTCCCTGGGAGTGCAGTGTTATCATATTATAAAAGGTAACAAAGAAAGAGTGTGAGTAGTCGGGAGCATAAATGTTGCAAATCGTAAGGTCTTTACCATTCAAGCATCCCATAAGGAAAATGTATCTTCCATTAGGGTCTGCAGGGATTTTGTTACTGTAAAGGAGGTGTTTTTATTAATCAAAATAACTACGTCAGTTTTCTTATCTTTGGCTGGGGCAAAGTAGCACGAGCCCACCCATTATCTAACAGTTTCTCACTCTCAGTTTTCAACAAATGGATTTCCTGGAAACAAGCTACAGACGCTTTACATCCCCTCAAATGCTGTAGTACCTTCTTCCTCTTGATAGGGGAACCCAGGCCATTTACATTCCATGAAATTACCGTGCATTACATCAAAAAGGGAAGTATTGACCGCAAGGTCTTATGGAATATCAATGAGCGTACAGTAGCGTGCGGGAATTCCAGCCAGGCCCCACCCGCCACAAATTTTGCAAGGACATACATGTGGGACCCAAATAAAGGGTGGTAGTGTATCCAAAAGAATCTGATGCCCCTTGAATGGTGTCTGATAAGAAAATTGCCATAGGTGACCCTCATTATCCCCAACTGAGACTTGGCTTGGTTCTAAAATGATCTAGATCACATAATAAAATAGTGTTCTGAAGTTCCCCTTTATCTGGTACCCCTCCCACCCCTTCCCCCGAACTTTTCCTTTCCCCACAACATGCAACAAAGCAAAATTGTCCCCCAAATAGAATAGGGGGTTGGAGCCATGCGATCTTCGTGTTCGGGTGCCACACCCCAACTTACTGCAAGAGGGGAGTGACCCAATTCCCCCAAAAGATAGAAACATAAAAAGAAACAAATATAGCTTAAGAATAAATGCCACTAACCTGTTCCCAATAAACCAACAACAGATTTACTCTTGTCCAGTATGAATTTTACAAAGGGAAGTAACCATTTTAAATTCTCCAGAATTACTAAGAGTTATTTGTTGGGATTGTTAAATCATGCAGAATGAATCTAAGATGTGTGTCGCCAGCTGTCTTTCCACTCAGAAGTGAACACTATCTCTTTGCTATCAATGGAAGTAATTTTCGTCTAGTAAGGTGGTTGGATCCTTGCCATGAAGTAGTAGGAACAAAGATAAAGAGGCAAAGTGAAAAACAGCAAGGTCCATAGACTCAGGCCCGTTTGACTGGGTCAAGTCTCCCATCTTCCCTGGAGAGCTGTTGGTTACAGAGATCAGTCACTCATTCTTTCTGGAAATGTATTAAGAAAGGACTGGACCTCTTCAGGGCTATCAAACACCCTGATCTTGCCTTCATACCAGGCTGGAAATTGCAGCAAGAATTGGATGTGGCGTGCAAAAAGTGATGAGCAGATCGGGGAAAAACTGTGATGCAGAGAGGCCACATTGGCCAAATAATCTTGAAAAATCCAGACCCTGTGGTTTCTGTAAGTCAGTTCTGAACACTTGCGGAAAGCCTGCATAATTAATACTTTATGCACATAGTTTAGGAGCTTTGCAATGACAACTCATGGTCAGGAATCACCATCTTTTTTCACCCCGATGCAATGCGCCCTTTCAATACGGAAATAAGCTTTAATGTCTTCAAGGCCCAGGACATCTGGGAGCCATGTTTCCAAAATTTCGCCCAGTCTTCTATAGATTCAGGTAAGGTCTTAGGTTTAAATGTCTCGAGCAATTTTCTAAATTGTCCAGTTTTGACGCCTGTTCTGTCACGGCTCTTTCTAGGGCAGCTAGACGTAGTGGCTAGTGTATGAACTTCGAGCAACGAAACGTGGCCTTCGACCTGATTAATCCTGGGGCCGAAGTCTGTGATCGCGGTTTTAACTTCTTCCAACTGAGAGGATATGCCGGCCAACTTTTCATCTAGGGCGCCCAGGACGACCACTTTGATTTCACAAATGATCGTAGCCAGCTGAGTCTGTTCCGTTACAGGTTCATGCTCTGCTGCCGCCACTGCCTTTTTGAATGCAGAGCTGCGTGGTCTCTCTATCTTTTTTTCCGCTCCGTGGGGGCATCCCTGGAGAAGATTTGTTCATATACGGCACAATCGACATCTGCTCTGTAATTGTTGAGATACACTGCCCATAAAAAGAGAGGGTTCAAGTGATTGCCTGAAGGTGAAGGAGCACGGCACCTGGAGCTCAGGAAGAAGCGTCCTTCGCAGCTCACTACATCACGTGACTCCCTCGCTCATCCTTTTTAAGAAAATGTGCATCCTGTATTAAAAAAAAAAAAAAGAGAGAAGCTCGCCTGGCTTTTGCCTCTTCAAATAAAAGCTGCCGCTTCTGGGGTACATTGAGCCCTTTCACATTTAAAGATACAACAGTAATGTCAGCCATTAGTAACAAAAAAAGACCATAATAATGATTCAGCCAATCTCGCTTGACAAATAATCACAACTCCTGAACTTGCACCACTCATGGAGCCCTTTCCCCCCTCCCCTCTCACCCCCCCCAATCAAGAGAAACCCCCATCCCATAAACAAAAAAAACGTGCAATACCAAAAGCATCACACAATCTAAGAGGAATGACGCCCCCTATTAAGGCTTAATGACACAACTTTATGCAGTGGCTATGCTAACAGAAAAAATATGTATACACTAGAACAGAGAAACACTCTTAAAAGGCACCTGTGGAGAGACAGAAAAAAAACCCCCTCTCTTAAATGGCACCTATGAGAAGACAGAGAAAAATAACTGAGCTCAAAAACCAGAGAAAGCGTCAAGTTCCCATAACATTGGCAGGTATGTCACCACTGGAATTCCTCTGTAATTGCTTGCCTCCTTTGCCAATATGCTGCCACTTTGCAACCTCTCTTTGGAGGCCAGAGCATTTGTCCACTTTAGAGTCCTTAATTTCGATATTCTTCTGGCGCAAAAGCTTCTCCACTGCCTCCGATGTACGAGCTGTAAAAGATTGGCCGTTAATAGTGAACGAAATTCCAAAAGGATATAGCCACTTATATTTTATTTATTTATATTGATGTTACCAGCTCGAAAAGAGTCAGTGATATATTTCATATGCCGACGATGTTGCAAAGTGATGACAGAGACATCATTGAATATTTGGAGCTTTGCCCCTTTCCAGGAAATGGTCCCCATATTCCTTGCTTTTTGCATTACCGTTCCTTGATGAGGAAGTCATGTAAGCAGGCAATAATATCTTTATTATTGGCCACTCTGCCCAAAGGTATGTGAGCTCGGACTATCTTAACTTCAATCACAGGCGAAGTAGCTGAATCAAAGTTCAAAATAGCCTTGCAAATGTCCTGCACAAGAATTCTATAATCAGTTCCCTCTTCTTCAGGGACCCCCCTGACTCGAATGTTATTCCTGCGTGATCTATTTTCCAGATCTTCTATTTTATTGGTGAGCTCCTCCGAAAGTTGCTTTTACAATGTTGCGTCACAGCCTCCGAATGCTCCTCCATCAAGTGATCAAGTTCCACTACTCTCACGCCCAAATCAACATTGCGGCGCAACTCCCCAACCGCTTCATGAATTACCTTCTTGATGACCACAATATCATTTTTTAAATTTTTAAACCAGGCCAAAAATTTGGCTCTTGATGGTCCCATTGAGCCGTTGTTTATCTCAGCGTTTGCGGTGCCCACTTCCATTTCGCATGTTGGCTCACCAGCCTCGGTGAGATCGACTTCAAGTGCGCTGCAGTGCCAGTAAAGAATTCTTTCAGGTCTACAGTTTTGCACCGAGCCGCCATAATGTAGGGAGCAAGGGCACCCAAAAATCAGGGCACAGAGAGTATGTGGGCAAATAAAAAAGCCACGCGCCATGCGGAGCTGAAGACTCAAGCAGCCATATCGGGCAGCTGACGTCACTTCCCCCCTCCTATTTATCTGTCAGTGTGCTCTCATACAACTCAGCAGGCCACACTCAACTGCTTCAGCAACTGAATTTCATGGGACTATTAAAAAAAAAAAAAATTTCAAACACAGGCCCCTGTACATTTACATTTTTGTGGTTTCATTTTCTTTAGTCCCAACCGCTCCCTTCCACAGCTCAAGGTCCCTCAACGCACTTTCAGCCTCCCCTGAAATCCTCCCCCATTCCCTCCTCACTCTCCCCACCTCCTTCCCCCCGGGTTTCCTGCTTCCCCCCTTCTCGCATGAATGCCCCACACTTCCCATAGCATTATAACCTGTCCAAGCATCCCATGTAAACCCCACGTTGTACATAGTTGCCAAGTTACTAAGTTACCCATGTTATATGTTTGTTCTATGTGGTTAACTCGTTTCATTGTAAGAAATAAGAACCTCTTCGCTTATTTCATTCATCCAAGATGAGCCACTGATGCAGCCATGGCTCTAACTTGATGGTGTCTGTAATTTGTAGGCCTGCTTGCCTATAACAATGCATGATGCAATCTGCTAACCAGTTGGACAATGTATCACTGCTATCCCCCCAAGCTATTGTGATTGTAAGAGATGAATAGTTGAGAAGACTGATTATGAGGTTGATTTCTTCTCTTGTAGTAAGCCAAGGCCTATTTATAGTCTAAGTTATAAAGGGCTCTCTCATCTTCATGTGCATGAGGTTTTGGGAAGAACATGGGTAGAATGATGGCTGATTAATAAGGAAAGCTGACACAATCTTTGGAAGAAACTTCAGCTGAGTGTGGATCACTACTCTTTTGTGAAAGAATTGCATATAAGGAGGATAAGGAACTAAAGCCTGAAGATCACTGACTCTTCTGGCTGGGATTACTGCGACCAGGAATTATAAATATTTGAGTGAGGCCGTCTCCAACGGTTCAAAGTGCAGCTTCTGAAGTTGTTCCAGGATCACATTTAGATCCTATGGAAAGGGAGATTTTATAACCAAGTCTTTCATACATTTTGACACTAATGGATGAATTGAAATAAGCTTACCTTTGGTCTGAACATGATAAGCGCTATGACCCTGACATGTACTCTCACTGATGAGATGACAAGGCCAGATTCAGAAAGTAAGAGCAGATAATTTACAAACTCTTTTGGTTTGCATATGAATGGATCCAAATTGTTGCGTTGACACCATGTGGAAAACCTTTTCCATTTGAAACCGCAAGCTCTCCTAGTTGAAGGCTTTCTTGAGGACACTAATATCTCCCCCACTGCTTTAGGTAAGAACAAGTCTTTTATCATTAAGCGTTCAACATCCAAACTGTTAAACTGAGGGAGGGAAGATTTGGATGAAATAAATGTCCTTCAGGTACAAACTTACTGGAAGATGCATCAAGCCAAGATATGGCTCCAAAGCGCGATATTGCTTGATATATGAGATTATTTGCATGGCCCTGCCCAGATTCCCTCCCATATTACAATGAGCTGCTTTAATGCAATTTGCATGCATGAATTTTGTAAATCCATGCAAAGCAGCTCATTAATAGGCAATTTCATATTAATAATTTATCGCTGCCGACTTAGAAAGTTGTCAGCTGTGATAAATTAACAACACCTTCCTGGGAAATGGTAATCTAACATGGGAGCCTTGGGACTCTAACATGGGTATCGAGACTCCCACATTAGATTTAAAGGGCTATGCTGAAAAGAAAAGTCTCGCGCCAATAAGAAATTGTTGAGCAGGGAGTCAAAGCTGACTCTCTACTCACCCCGAGGTCACCACTCGAGGCGACCTTAATCACCAAACGTTTAAAAATTACTAAAGTAACTCACGTGATGATGCCCCTTCCCAACCCTGTCTTCATTAAATAAAATGTGCCCCAACTCCCATTTCGAAAGAAATAAGGTAGTCCCCCTTCCTCCCACCCCCCACCCTAATGCTCAAACAAAATCATTGGGGGTATAGTGACCCCCTCGATACCTCCCCTTCTCCTCCAAATGTACAAAGAAAGGTATTAGTGTCCAGTGGCACCCACTCTCCCATCTCCTCAAACCCCCTCCTGCAGCCCAAATTTCAACAAGTTGAACAGGATCCTGCAATGGGGCCCGGGCAACCGCCTAGCGTCGGGTGGTGCCATTTTCAAAATGGCACCTAACTGACCTTGCCCCAGTCAAGAAAAGTGCAGCATGAGGGAGGGGTATTCAGTGTGTGCCACTGGACACCAATGCCTTCTTTGTACATTTAGGTTATGGGAAAGGGAGGGGGAGGATTTTGGGGGGGGGGGTCACTATACCCCCAATGATTTGGTTTAAGCACTGGGTGGGAAGGTGGGAGGAGGGGGAGAACCATGGCAGCCCTTATTTTCTTTAGAAAGGGGGGTAGGAGGACATTTTAGTTAACAACGAAAGGGATGGAAGGGGTTGTCATTGTGCAAGTTACTTTAGAAATTTCTTAACTTTTGGTGGTTGGGGCCACCTTGAATGGCACTCCCAGGATGAATAGGGTCCGCCTTGATCCCCACTCAACTCTGTCTTTTTTCAGGCAGAAATTTTTTTTTTTTTTACAGTCAGCTCTTTAAGGGAATGGTGTTCCCATGAAATTGGGGCCACCATCTCACCTAAAGGGCCACTGCCATGTTATTTTGCCCCACTGTGTTTTGCCGCAAGACAAAACAATGCACCATATAGCCATGATGTTTCTTCTGGTAACGGGCCTACTATCGTGGCGACACCACCCCATGATAGTGGGACTCTTCCTGCAAAAACAAGTTGCAGCTTAGTGCATCTAAGTGTTAAGATTGTGAGTCCTCTGGGGACAGAGAAATAGCTACGGTATCTGAATGCAATCCATTTTGAAGTGTCAAAAAGCGTAATATATATCAGATAAAAAATAAGCAAATCAGACTTGCCGGGGCCAAGCTGGAGCTATGAAGATCAGACAGACCCTGTCATTCAGTACTTTTTGCCTGTTCTGGCTATTAGGGGAATCGGCAGAAAAGCATACATTTATTTATTTAAAAACTCTTCTATACTGTCGTTAAGTTAGATCACCATCACAACGGTTTACAAAAAGGCACAAAAAAGAAATTAAAGTTAATTGGTATAGATAACAAATTATACATGTAACATCATTGAACGGTAACATATTTTCGATAAGAGAACTATGTGTTAATTAAAGCTTATATGTTGGTTGGAAAACTGCTATATGGTTCAAATCTAACGTTAATACTCTAGTATGCAATTGGGGATTATTAAAGAAAAAACTGATTACTTGGTGCTTACTTAGCTTTCATTTGTTTTCCTCCTTCTCTTTATAAAAAGCCTGTTTAAAAAGCCAGGTTTTTAGACTTGCTTTGAATAGTTTCAAATTTCTCTGCAGTCTTATTTCTAGTGACATGGAGTTCCACAGTAAGGGTCCAGCCAGCGACAGCCCTCTCTCCCTTACTTGAGTGAGGCGTGCTGATTGAACAGATGGAACAGTCAGTAGTGCCTTATTAGCTGATCTCAGATTTCTGTGTGGTACATTTGCACAAAGTGCTGTGTTAAGCCAGTCCGCCTTTTCATCATGGATTAGTTTATTCCAGCTGAGCCAAAAAACATCCTGAGCGCATTTGAATTTGCTGGGGAAAAATGGAGCAAAACTTTTTTAGTTTTCTTTCTGTTCTGAGGCAAATAGAGCATAGAGAAAGACATGATTTAATGGAACACAGTCAACATTGATTTACCCAAGGGAAGTCTTGCCTAACAAATCTGCTTCATTTTTTTGAAGGGGTTAATAAACATGTGGATAAAGGTGAACAGGTAGATATAGTGTATTTGGATTTTCAGAAGGTGTTTGACAAAGTCCCTCATGAGAGGCTTCTAAGAAAACTAAAAAGTCATGGGATAGGAGGCGATGTCCTTTCGTGGATTACAAACTGGTTAAAAGACAGGAAACAGAGAGTAGGATTAAATGGTCAATTTTCATAGTGGAAAAGGGTAAACAGTGGAGTGCCTCAGGGATCTGTACTTGGACCGATGCTTTTCAATATATATATAAATGATCTGGAAAGGAATACGATGAGTGAGGTTATCAAATTTGCGGATGATACAAAATTATTCAGAGTAGTTAAATCACAAGCGGATTGTGATACATTACAGGAAGACCTTGCAAGACTGGAAGATTGGGCATCCAAATGGCAGATGAAATTTAATGTGGACAAGTGCAAGATGTTGCATATAGGGAAAAATATCCCTTGCTGTAGTTACACGATGTTAGGTTCCATATTAGGCGCTACCACCCAGGAAAAAGATCTAGGCATCATAGTGGATAATACTTTAAAATCGTCGGCTCAGTGTGCTGCAGCAGTCAAAAAAGCAAACAGAATGTTAGGAATTATTAGGAAGGGAATGGTTAATAAAACGGAAAATGTCATAATGCCTCTAAATCGCTCCATGGTTAGACCGCACCTGGAATACTGTGTACAATTCTGGTCGCCGCATCTCAAAAAAGATATAGTTGCGATAGAGAAAGTACAAAGAAGGGCGACCAAAATGATAAAGGGGATGGAACAGCTCCCCTATGAGGAAAGGCTGAAGAGGTTAGGGCTGTTCAGCTTGGAGAAGAGACGGCTGAGGGGGATATGATAGAGGTCTTGAACGAGTAGATGTGAATCGGTTATTTACACTTTCGAATAATAGAAGGACTAAGGGGCATTCCATGAAGTTAGCAAGTAGCACATTTAAGACTAATCGGAGAAAATTCTTTTTCACTCAACACACAATAAAGCTCTGGAATTTGTTGCCAGAGGATGTGGTTAGTGCAGTTAGTGTAGCTGGGTTCAAAAAAGGTTTAGATAAGTTCTTGGAGGAGAAGTCCATTAACGGCTATTAATGAAATTTACTTAGGAAATAGCCACTGGTATTAATTGCATCAGTGGCATGGGATCTTCTTAGTGTTTGGGTAATTGCCAGATTCTTGTGGCCTGGTTTTGGCCTCTGTTGGAAACAGGATGCTAGGCTTAATGGACCCTTGGTCAGACCCAGCATGGCAATTTCTTATGTTCAAATAGGTCATTTGCTTGTAATCCCCAGAGACTGAACACTCTGATGGCTGTTGATTGTTGAAGGAACCATTTATGTCGATAAAATATTCTGCTAAGGCGATCTACCTGTAGGAGGTGCTAGTAAGCACTGAATACTAATTCAACCTATAACATTGTAATGACAGCAGAAAAGGACCAGATGGTCCATCTAGTCTGCCCAACAAGCTTCTTATGGTATTATCTGCTGCTTCATGCAGAATACCCCCATGTTTCTCTTTAAGGGAAGTAACTGACGCACCATGCAGTTATCCCCAAGTCTTATGATAAGGATACAATGAAAACCAAGCAACTGTGAAACCCATAACAAATTACTGCTAGCAACATTTTCACAGGATGATGAGCCTTCTTGATAATTCAGACAATGCTGCTTGATGTTCTTTGCTTTGGGACCATAGAAGCCGTCCTGTGTTTTTTTTCCTTATGTCTGCATGTCAGTACCACAGACCTTCCACATGTTGGAGGTTCCGGGAAGATAGGTCTCTTGCAGCACAGTTTATTGTATGCATGCCCATTCCCATATTGTTATTGCTTCTTGACAGAGAGTCCAAGATCCCATGCCTCCTTGTTTGTTCACATAGAACATTGTGACTCAATTGGATAATGTTCTTCCTTGAAGGAGGCAAGTGAAAGTCATTAGAGCATACCTTATCACTCTCAACTCAAGGACACTGAATGATTTGAAATTCTTTCCCCAGGAATGACCACATCCCTTGAGTTCAAAAAGGGTCTATGTGGGCCTCCCAACCTTTTGTGAAGGCATCTGTTTCTAAGGTTATTTGGTGAGGAGCTTGATGTAGCAGTGCTCCTTCCTGTAAAATGAAGAGATCTAGCCACCAACTAAATTCCTGCTTCATTTCTGTTAAAATTTCCACTTTGGTTATTAAGGGGTGAGAAAGTTGGTTCCATTGGATATGAAGGCCCCACTGTAGGCGACAAATGTGCAGGCGGGTCAGTGAGACTACATTGATTGCTGCCACCATGTGACCAAGAATAACCATCACTTCTCTGGCAACTGATTGATCTGTGTTCAACAGTCTGTAAGCCAATGCCCAGAGAATTTGAGCTTGATCTGAAGGAAGGAAAGCTCTCCTGTAGAGAATCTTTCCACGCCCCCAATGGACTTGATTTTCTGCGATGGAATCCAAGCCTATTTCTTGAAATTCACAAGGGAGCCAACAACTGTAAGACATAGAACTCCGGGAATTCACTGTCACAAGCCAGTTGTCCAGATAAGGGAAGACCTGGATTCCCTGATGGCATTGATGCGCTACTACTATAGGTAGGCATTTGGTGAAGACTCTCGGTGCAGCTGAGAGGCCAAAGGGAAGCACCTTGTCTTGATAATGAGAATGATCCACCATAAAACACAGGTATTGCCAATGGGAGGGGGTGGATGGGGATATGAGCATACATCCACTCCTCTTTCTGGTTAAAGGCAAGGATTGTGTGGAGGGAATTCATTTTGAATTTCTCCTGGAATATATGCTTATTAGGGCTTCTTACATCCAAGATTGGTCTCAGTCCCCCTGGTTTTCTGTGAATGAGGAAATAGTTGGAGTAAAACCTCCTAGCCATGGAGATGTGGAGAAACTGGTTTTATCGTCCGCTACTTGAGAAGCGATTCCACTTCTAGGAGGAGCTGCGCTGAGTGAGATAGATCCGGGATTGAAGGCTAAGTGGTGAGGAGCTAAGGACATATGAAAGAAAATGGCGGTAAGACCCCACCCACACTAATAAACTTTCATTATACGAAGAGACGATCATCTCCACAAAGAAATCATTCATCTATACAAAATTGTCAGCCACACTAAACAACCCTAGAGAATTATATGCAACAGTTAAGAAATTAATTAACCGCAGCTCGGCCACCTCAACTCTTCCACCCTCTCTCTCAGGGATGAACATTGAAGAAACCTTTGCCACTCATTTTACCAATAAGACAGCCTAGGTAAACAGAACCTTTAATAACTCCCATACAGAAGAGGTCAATGAACCATATTTAGATGGCCTAACCTGAGAAAGCTTCGAACTTTGCAACCACATTGACACGAACAATACCCTAACCAATACCAATTCATGTTCAGAAAGCACCACAGCACTGAATTGCTGCTGCTCTCCAGCTTTGACACAGTGAGACGGGGTTTCGAACAAGGCTCAGGCACTTCCCTGGGGAAAGCAACCTCAGAGAGGCCGTTGTCCCTGCCATTTCCTCCTGCCAAACCAGCTCTTCCTGGAGGCAGAGAACTAGTGACTCCTTCCCTGCTGAACCAGCCTATATAGAAGAGGGCCTCACGGAAGTGGTGTGGAACTCTGCCTCCATCTGCTGGTAGGGGGCCAAAACTCACTGTGAAGACTGGTCTAACGGGACAAAGAGGAATTACCATAAACCTTCCATACAAAAATCAACCCTAACAATCTTATCTATGAAAAGGCAACACTGCACATATTACACCAGGCCCTAGAACATTGATAAAACTCTTATTAGGCAACCAGGCTGCTAGAGATCTTTACACAGAAATTACATGCCAGCAAAATACCTAATACCTCATCTTGGTCATAGAAGCAGATCACAGACAGACCCTCACCAAATATAGAATAAAGAGATCAGAAAGTATAAAAAGAAAAGTGTTGAGAAGAAATGAACTGGCACACACAACAAGCCAGCCTCTACATGCACAGCAACAATGGAAAAACAGAAGCATTACCATTCTTCATAAAACATTAAATAATAAAATATGAAACAATAATCATAAGAGTAAAATCATATTCATAACAAGAATATTTCAAACCAGTTAACAGAATATCCAAAATTTCCCAAACTCCAATAACATATTTCAAAACATCTGATGAATAAAAAATCCAATAATTAAAAAATGTTCTATTCCCCCCCCAAAAAAAATTGAATATTTTGAAAGAGCAGAATCATCAGATTACACCCAATAATTAGAACTAATAAGGATTTAAAAATCTCCTGCTCTCCCTCCTTGTGATCTTCTGATTTCCAGTCCCCCTGAGATTGTGGTGGATTGCAGGAGGTAGGGCCGCACAAATTTTATCTTCTCTCTCACCCACATTCATTCTCTCACACAGGCTCTCTCTCCCTCACAGATACATTGTATGTATGTGTATGACACATGGGCTCTGTTAGGCACACAAAACATACACACTGGCTCTCACAAAGACAAATTTATGGGCACACATACACACGCTCTCACTCATTCACACACACATGGCCTCCTGTTGTCATCAAGCAGTGACAACAGCTTCCATTCCCCTGGCCCCCCCCCCCCCCCCCAAGCAAGAAGGTAAGTAGGCCGTGGTGGAGCTTATCCCACCATGGCCCTGTAGGCCTTCTGTTGTCTTCGGGCCGAGGTGGGATGAGCTCCACCATGGCCTACTTACCTTCTTGCTTGGGGGGGGGGGGGGCAGGGGAATGGAAGCTGAAGACCTGAGCCTCTCATTTTCAGCCATCAGCGGGCTGAGGGCTGGCAGCGTCTCGCCTGCTTCAGCTGCTGATGGATTAGGCTCTGCGGGCAGTCCCGTGGATTCTCTTGCTGTTGCTGGCCTGCCTCCCCCCAGGGTGTGCCGCCCCATGCAACTGCACGGTATGCACACCCTGTAGCACCAGGCCTGGCTCCAGCAGTGTTCCCTCCTACCAGCAGCACTGGCTTCAGCACAGTGCTCCCTTCTTTGGTAGTATTAGATCTGGCACAGCACCCCCTCTATATTACACACTGGAAGGATTTTGCTGCCCCCCCCCCAAAAAAAAAAATAAATTTGGTGCTCTAGACAGTTTGCCTAGTGGAAGCACCGGTTGTGACCTGAGGTATTATTTGGTGCTTCTCAGGGATCTTTTTGGACTGCTAGTTATGGCGACAATAAAGGAGGCGTTGTACACGCACGGGGATGGGGGTCACAATTAGGAAATACTTTCTTTAAGTGTAATCCAAGTATAAAAATGTTTTATTGCTTATTCTTACACGTTCCTATTTAACAGATATTCCGACATTTATACGACATCCCTTCCCAATTAGTGTGAAGCCATTAATATATTAAACCTCAATGGTAAGTAAAGGCCGTTCTAAGCGTGAGAGCTATCGGGAGTTTGGGACATAATGAGAGACGCGCGACCGCCTCTCCCCCATTAGCCACGCTAATCACGGCCCGCCTCGCGCCAGAAATCGGCGCAAGTTAGGGAAGACGTTGAGGACGACACAAGCCCACGCACGCCGTCCTGCCGCGCCCCACTCAGGCAGCGAGCGAGCGCGCGGGGCGGGTGCCCGGCGGCAGCGCCAGAGGTGGGCGGGGTTTGCGCGGAGCTTCCTGAACTTCCGACGGAAGAGCGGGAATCTCTAAGCTGAAATAACCGGAGCTGGAAGAGGCTTGGGGAAGGCGGGGGGAGGGTTAGTGGTCAGTGGTGTGGACCATCAGGGGGAAACCCTGGAGGCGGGATCAGTGGTCAGTAACGCGGCGAACTGGTTCAGTGCTGTTGGGGGCTTTCCTTGTCCTTCTTGCCCGGGCTGCGGTTCCTGTTTTGTGATAGTGTCC
Organism: Rhinatrema bivittatum; assembly: GCF_901001135.1. Classification (NCBI taxonomy): domain Eukaryota; kingdom Metazoa; phylum Chordata; class Amphibia; order Gymnophiona; family Rhinatrematidae; genus Rhinatrema; species Rhinatrema bivittatum. The sequence goes on along the minus strand of NC_042622.1, from coordinate 217,876,524 downwards.
CGGCGCACCCCGCCTGGGCTATGGCTCTGCGCCTGCGGGAAGATGGAGAAGAGATAGGAAAGGCTGGTTTCCCTTCGCCCGTGTTTTGTTTCCTGGATTGAAAAGTTTCACTTCCAGTGGCTGCTGTTGATCACTGAAGTGTCCCGGGCTTTGCGGCCTGGAAGCGGTTGCATTGTGTGTGTGTGTGTCTTGCTAGACGAAGGGGGGTGGGGGGTTGTGTATGTTATAATCTTTAGCCAGGGGCTAATAAGGATCGGGCGATTGGATGGTGCTGTGCATGGGGAGGCGCATGAGGCAGGGGAGCAGAGATTCCCCATCCATAAATTCTCAGTATTCGTTCTCTGATTCTCTGTTGCCTTTATGTAGAGTTCGGAGCTCTCAATTCCTTTTCCGGTGTGTGTTTAGTGATGTATAGTAAATGGCATTTCACGCATAGGAACTAATTTCCCAAAATGATTTGGGGGGGGTGGGTGCTAAACCCAACACCCATTGCCTCTGTCTGGACATAATGAAGGAGCTTCCTCAATGTTAGGGGTGCCTGCTTTAGTACTCACTGCACTCATCAAGCTGACACGTGTTTTACAAACTTGGCTACAAGCATCAGTTCCACACTGATGTATTCTGCTAGAGATTGGTTTTTCTAAAATAGAAATTCCCTTTCTTCCAGTACCTCAAGTAGGCCAACTTGAATAAGGGAAAACTTCTCTTCCTGTGCTGCAGAACACGTCAAGTCTCAGCAGCTTTATACATAGGATCAAGCCTTCTATGAAGCAAGCATGACCGATCCAAATTATATTCTGTGTAGATGGAAGAAGAGATTTTGGCCAGCAAAGGTAAAACATATTGGGGTCTTACTGCAGGGCTCAAATTCTTTCCACTGTAAAGAACAGGGCATTTTTTTTAATGGAATATAATAACTATAGCAATGTTGTATAGTTTCCTTTTCAGGAAAAAAATTCTCAGACATCAGAAGCCTTCATGTTCTGGAACAAAACCTGTTTTCAGCCCCAAGAAGCAGCCATAGCATATAGCCTGAAGAGAATTGTTTTTCAGGGCTGGATTTAATATTTTGGTGCCAATAGGTAAAGTGCGGTGGTGGTGCCCATTTGAAGCTTTGCTAGCACATGGCCTTAAAGCAAGCAGATGCATGTTCTGCTTTGGCCTGGATATTTGGTGCCTTCAAAATTTGGTGCCCTAGTTAGTTGCCTGTTCCTAAATCTGGGCCTAGTGTTTGTCCTCTGATGCAGCCATACCATACAATCTGAGGCATACTGAACTGATTATTGCCTATTGACTTGCTTACCCTAGTTTGTTGTTGAGGGATTTATTTTGTTGTCCTGGTATGGGCTAATTTGGGTTATATGCTTCCAGTTAGATTCATGGTGTGTTGTATTTTTTTTTTTTGTTATTTTTTGGGGGGGGGGTTGTTTTTTGGGGTTTTTTGTTGTGTGGTTTTTTTTGTTTTTTTTTAGATATAAGTAGGGTTTGGATACATTGGAGAAGGCACACCTCATGTTGGTATTTCACTTCTCAAAAGCAAACAGGATAGGAGATAACTAGAAAAGAGCAGTATTAAATTGTGTTCAATATATCTCTCCCATGGGGATGACAGCAAGCTGGGAAGCCAGTGTAAGACCACCTTTTGAGGTGATTGCCTGGTCTACTCAATCATCCACCCCAAAGGAAAGGTGAAAAGAGAAAGTGAAGAAATGTTCTTTTTGTATATTTTTGTTTTGCAATTTAAAATTTTTTCAAGAACAGAACCACACTGTTCACATATCTGTCCCCTGTACTATAACCAAATGCATGTGCTGCAGTGCCTTAAATGAAACAAACCCTGACATCAGCTGATGTTTCGGTCTGCCCTGCATCAGGGGGGTACAAAACTTATCTTGTGTCTTTTTTTTTAAATTTAAATGTTGTTATTCAACATAGAAATACAAAATAGGCTACAATGATTGCCCAACTGTAACAAAGTTAAGAGACATCAGCCAATTGCATTTCAATAAAATAAAAGAATCATAATTCTGCATGAGTTATTCTTAGTTCTTAGTTTCTCTCCTTCCCCCCCTCCCCCCCCCCACACACGTCTGGTTATCTAGCTAAGTGTAGTGTGTAACTATAAATATAATAAAGGTAGCTCTAAGGAGTAGATGGAGAGCATGAGGTGTAGCATACAGAACAGAATATAACATAGCCAAGGCAAATTCCCACTTGGTCAAAAAATCTGCATAACTATTAGGAAATAATCAAATAATTGGGATATTTTTGTAGTATTCCTAAGAAAAGACTAAACGTGTCTGAGAATAAAGTAGTGGTCATTGGACCAGCACTAGAAATACTCCATTCAAGTGAGTAAGGATTACCACCAAAAGTACAATATATTATCCCGATTTCCACTGCAAGTAAGGCATCCAGATCTTTTCATGCTATGCTAATTTATCATTACGTATGGCTGTAAGTTTGCTCATATAGTATACCCTATCTAATCTAGACTGTACAGCACTAATGGATGGAACTTCTGGCCTCCGCCACTATAGAGCAGGTTTTGCATCTAGCAGAGAAGACCACCTGTTGAGCCCGGCGATGAGAAGAGCAGGAACCCTGATCAGGGAACATAATAAGTAAACAAGTTCTAGGATCCCTAGGGATCTTAAAGCGAGTCACTAGCGGGCCGATTCAGTAAAGTCCGCGGGAGAGCAGGCGAACAGGCCATTCGCCTGTGCGCATGATTCTGTATTTAAATGAGGCCCAGCGGTAGAAACAAGCAAAAGGAGGTGCTAGGGACACTAGCGCGTCCCTAGCACCTCCTTTTGGCCCGGAGCGGCGGCTGTCAGCGGGTTTGACAGCAGATGCTTAATTTTGCCGGCGTCGGTTCTCAAACCCGCTGACAGCCACGGGCTCAGAAACCGGACGCCGACAAAATTGAGTGTCCGGTTTTCGACCCAACAGCTGCGGGCCGACTTCAATTTTTTTTTTCTTTTACTTTTTTTACCCTTCGGGACCTCTGACTTAATATCACCATGATATTAAGTCGGAGGGTGCACAGAAAAGCAGTTTTTACAATCATTGGGGTTGAGTGGGGGTACTCCCTCAAAAAAAAAAAAAATTAGGGTTCAGGGAGGCCCCTCCCCGGCATCCCCTGAACCTTTAAAATTAGAAGGTGGTCCCGCGATGGGACCTGGGGCACTCCATTTTGAAAAAGGGTATTGACCGGGCTGGGCACTAGGGGGTGCCCCTGGCCTCATTGTAGGACTTTTCTTCTAATTTTAAAGGTTTGGGGTGGGGGGGGCTCTTGGATCTCTGTTTTTTAAACATTTGGGGGAGGAGGGAGAGAACTCCCAATGATTGATATCTTTGGAAGGAAGGGTGTACCGAGGGGGCACTATACCTCAATGACTTTTTTACTATTGAGGTGGGGTGGGTCACCCTGAATCCTAATGCATTTTATTATAACCTTTGGGGGGGGTATGCGTGAACTGGAAAGGTGGGGGGTTTTGGGGTTTTTTTTATTTTGAGGAGTTGGAGCTTCCTTGAGTGGCAACTCCAGGTTGAGCCGGGGTCAGCCCTGTCCCCTGCTCAACTTCTCTTTTTGCTGGCTCATTTAAGTGGCCGACCCTTTAAGGCAATAGTAGTCCTTTGAGTTTGGGGCCACCATCATGCCTAAAGGGCCGCTAGCCACATTCTTTTTTTTTCCCACGGTGTTTGACCGCGAGATAAAAGAACGTGCCACAGAACTGCAACTTCTTTTTTTTGTGGGAGGGATCCCACTATTGCAGTGACTCCCCTCCCCCTGCGATAGTGGGACCCTTCCTGTGAAAAAACATCAGCGTTTAATGCATCCAGATGTTAGATTGTAAGCCATTTAGGGACAGGGAAATACTTACAATACCTAAAAGTAATGAGACAGGCATGGGGTGCAATTATATATTTCTTTGCCACAAAATGTGAAATAAGGAGGGAACCTCCAAGTTTGTTGCATTGACTCAAAAAAAAATTTCTTAAACTGGTGCTGCCCAACTGCTGTACCTTAGTTTGGGGTAGAGTGATTAACAGTGGTCAAGTTGGTAGCTTTCTTTTTATTTCCACTTAGATTCTTAAAATCAAGTATTCCTGAAAAGTAGAGAGTACATATACTCTAGAACCACAAAGAAATAAAAACATGAAACCATGCATACTTCCAAAGAAACCGCAAAGATGGTGAGAAGCCAGGAAAACCCTTGGCACAATGCATTTACTAAGGAAAAGGCAAAAAGTAATCTGTTGTCTGGGCGCTATTTACCTTTCCATCAATGAGCTGCATAAACATACCTAGCTATCATTTGTACTTGCTCGTGCAACTTTTAGTCCAAGCAAAGTCTTAACTGGGATGGCTCAAAAAACAATATGCTTAATGTTAGCCAGCAACAAAATACATTTACAGGGAAATCGAATAACAAAAGTTGTGCCAAAGCCAGCACTTCTTACTACATGGGCAGAAACTTCCTCCTATGCTCTTGTGTCAACCTAGTCAGGTCAGAGAACATCAATATTTTTTGGCCCATAAATGTTTGTTCCCTGTACATACCCAGATCAGTCCAGACTCCTGGCTTTATGCATCCCTGCCAGCAGATGGAGACAGAGTTTCACAGACACTGCTTCATAATCCCTGCTGCCACCTGCAGTTCCTCAATATTTCTGTCTCCAGCAGATGGTGGCTCGAGCATTCACCTGCAGTCTGGCAAATTTTTTCTTTTTTGTTGTGAGCCCTTTCCTCCTGGTGGCTCCTTCCATGTTTGGTTGAGGTAACAAGCTGGAGGTCGGTGGCCTTTTTGTATGCTCACACCGTTAGTCCATGGGGTGTAAATCTGGTGGTCCAGATCCCTTCCCTTTATGAGGCTGCTCAGGCGGCTGGTAAATTTTTTCTATCATCAGCTTGCCTTTCTTCCTTTAAAATTCTGGTTTTCAGTTTTTCTCTACTTATTTATTTTTGCCTTTTGCTGAACCTGAGCTGGAGAGCCTGACCAGAGTTCTGAAGTTGTTTTAATAAAATAAAATAAAGGTAAGGCAGTCTCGCAGACAGCCTCTCCCTCCGGTCCCTGCTAGTAGCGGGTGGGCAGGCTCCTTTGTTGCTCCTGTTCACATGTTTGCTCTGGGCTCAGCAGGGGGATTTTTCTGCCAATGAAAGCAGGGTTTGCAGCTCCGTTTACCGCGCGTGTGGCGCAAGATCGATGCGGCTCAGCCGCTTCAGTTTATGTGCAGCCTGCGTTTGGGGGGGGGGGGGGGGGGGGGAGAGAGGGACAGTGAGTCCTCAGCGACCGCGAGAGGCAGGAAATGATCGGGCTCTCCACCAAGGGTTCCTTTTGAAGCGTCGAAGTGTGGACCACGGCAGGCCTCAGATTTCCTCAGATGCAGGAACAGTGGCCATCCTGGCTGCCCCAGCCGTGCAGCCTATTCAGACAGGAGAAGGGGGAGATTTGCCTCCATGTCTTTCTCCGGCCCACCCGGCCACGGTAGAAGGGATGGGAGTGGGAGGGCAGATGAGGAAGTATGATTAGATCAGCCAGTGCCTGCATCTGCTGATGATGCACCATCTCAGCTCCTGCAGGCTCCTTGTGCCTTCTCTGCGGATTTTGTTCTCCTGCTGGATGAGGCTTATTTAGTTCAGACAGGTCTGGGTAGCCAGTGCAATCTCTAGGGGGTCTAAGAGGTGCTCCGGGGCCTGAGCAGTCCCATGGTAGGAACCCTCCACTGGGACAGCATTCGAGATGTCCTGGGTTTGCGAGTGAAGACTTGGATGACTCATTTGGGTCACGAGAGGACCTGGGGACGCAGGAAACCTTGTCACGGGATCAGGGTATTTATCTAGTTGACGCTGGCTTGTCTCAGGGAGATGATCTAGATCATGTTCCAGTCTTGGAGGGTGATGACCCCAAAGTACTCCACTTGTTCCAGAAGGAGGAATTAGGCCCTTTGATTCCTCAGGTCTTGGAGGAACTGGGACTGAAAGTCCTGCAGGAAGACTCGGATATGGAAGGAGTGGATCTGGTTCTGGCCCCCTCCCCCCCCCCCCCCCCTCCCGAAATCTTTTCCCTATCATAAATCTGTGAAAAAGTTGGTGGATTGAGAATGGGGAGTGACCAACTCTAGCTTGAGAGTGGGAAAGGTGATAGCTAAGCTTTATCCCTTGCCGGAATAGACATTGGTGCTATTTTCCCTTCCAAAGATGGGACACTGCGGTTTCGGCGATCACAAAGAAGACTATGACTATCCCTGTTTCGGGTTCCACGGCGTTGAAGGATGTTCAAGATCGGAAGTTGGAAATTCACCTCAAAAGGATTTTTGAGGTATCTGCCCTGAGTCTGCAGGTGGCTATGTGGCTCCAGCTTCATGCAAAGGACTTAACCTGCGCTGGGTTCAACAGCTTCAGGATGGGCAGGCAAAATCTGGTGTTAAGGCAGATAAAACAACGCTTGGAGCCATCAGTTGCTTACATGGCGGATGCCTTTTATGGCTTGATGAGAACGTCCTTCTGTATTATGGGATCCGCGTTGTCAGCCAGGTGTCTGTGGCTACGTAACTGGTCAGCGCATGTTTTTTGTCGAAGTCTCGTTTAGGCTCTCTGACTTTTAAGGGATGCTTTTTGTTTGGAGAGGATCTGGAACACTTGATGAAGGATCTGGATGAGAATAAGGTGCATAAGTTATATATATGTTAGATATATTAGGAGGTCGTGTCGGGCGAGGGGAGCCCCAGCTTCACAAAAGCAGTTCTCTTCGTGAGGTCAGTCTGGGAGGGGAAGTCCAGAGCCAAATCCTTACAATGAGGTGAGGCCGGTCCACACTGCTAATCCTTTTATAGGGCGTCTAGTGCGATCTTTACGGGGAGTGGACCAAGATCACTTAGGATCAGTGGGTCCTCAGCGTGATAAGAGACATTTTGCATTAGATTTTGCTCAGTCCTTTCGCGACTTGTTTCTAGTTTCCCCCTGCAGGTTGTTGGAAAAGCATCAGGCGGTTTGGGTGACATTAGGTTACAAGACTTAGGAGCGGTGGTTCTGGTTCCTCAGAACGCATGTGGCAAAGGTATTCCATCCACTCTGTAGTTCCAAAGAAAGAAGGCTCTTTTCACCCCATTCTGGATTTAAAATGGGTAAATGGGGTGCTAAAGGTCTATAGAGTATTTCTGGATGGAAACTCTATAGTCCGTAATTGCAGTGGTGCACAAGGACGAGTTCCTGGCTGCTTTGGATCTGACAGAGGCCTACTTATATATCCCCATTTAATTGGGATCCCCAGTGGTTTTTGAGGTTCATGATACTGGATAAGCATTCTTGGTGAATGTGCCCCGCACATTCACCAAGGTAATGGTGGTGGTGGTGGCGGCATTGCAGCGCGAGGGAGTGCTGGTGCACTCTTACCTAGATGATGGACTCATCAGAGCGAAACCAGAAGTTGCTTGTCGTGTGGCGGTGCAGAAGGTAACCAGCACCCTGGAATCTCTAGACTGGGTAGTGAATTTGGCGAAGAGCCATCTGATCCCATCTCGGACCCTAGACTACTTGGAGGCTTGATTCAACACGCTGAAAAGCAAGGTGTTTCTCTCAGAGGAGAGAGTCTGTAAATTACAGATGCAAATCCGGCATCTGTTGGCTTTGCAAGTCCCCAGAGCCTGGGACTTTTTGCAGGTTCTTGGCTCAATGGCCTCAATGCTGGAGTTGGTACCATGGGCCTTTGCACATATGAGATGCTACAGAGAGCTCTGTTGGCACAGTGAAATCCGTTGTCGAAGGAGTTTCATATGCCTATCTCACTCAAGGGTTATTCACGGGCCAGTTTGTCTTGATGGCTCCTGATGTCCACTCTAATTCGTGGTGTCCACCTGGAGGTTCCGGATTGAGTAATTCTTACTACCGATGCCAGCCTTTCTGGATAGGGAGCAGTATGCCAGTCACTTGGCCCAGGGCTCTTGGTCACAGGAAGAAGCCTCTTGGTCTATCAATCATTTAGAGACCAGAGCAGTAAGGTTAGCATTGCTTGCTTTTCTGCCTTTGGTTCGAGGCTGATCGGTGAGAGTCTTGTCAGACAATGCGACGACCGTAGCATACATCAATCGACAGGGAGAAACCAAGAGTCGATCGGTGGCCCAGGAAGGCTCAGGAGTTAATTCTTTGGGCCGAACACATTGCAGGTGTTGAACGTCCAAGTGGATTTTCTAAGTTGCAGGATGCTAGATCCAGGGGAGTGGGAGATGTCCGAATTGGTGATGCAGTTCATCCGAGAGAGGTGGGGCTGTCCCCGTGTGGATCTAATGGCGACTCATCTCAACGCAAAGGCATCTCGCTTTTTCAGCCAAAGGCGAGAATACCAGCCCGGGGGAGTTGACGCTTTGGTCCTACCCTGGCCTCGGGGGGGGGGGGGGGGGGGGTTCTGCTTTACATATTTCTCACTTGGCCTCGGGCAGGCAAGGTGTTGCATCGGGTAGAGAGGCACCCGGGAGAAGTGTTGGTAGCCCTGCAGTGACCATGTCGGCTATGGTTCGTGGATCTCATCAACATGACAGTTTGGCTTTTGAGAAGCGGTGTTTGAGACAAAGAAGGTTCCCAGAGGAAGTAATTACTACTCTCCTACGAGCTAGACTGACATCTGCTTCGTTGTCGTTTGTCCGACTCTGGAAGGTTTTTGAGGCATTGTGTATATCTAAAGGTGTACAGGCCTTTTGGTTTTCGGTGTCTCTGATCAAACCTCCTTGAAGGAAAGATAAAATCTAAGGCCTGACTTTCAATTCTCTCAGCATTCAGGAAGCAGCTCTGGCTTTTCTGCGGGGTAAAGTTGAAGGTTGCCCATCGTCCTCTCATCCTGATGTGGTTAGGTTACTTAGGGGGCTTAAAAATGTATGCCCTCTGAGGACAGTTTGTCCATCCTGGAATCTTAATCTCGTTCTCCAAGGTTTGTGTGAGGCTCCTTTTGAACCTCTCTGCAGAGTGACACTTAAGGAGTTGACTTTAAAGGTCATCTTCTTGGTAGCTATTTGCTCTTCGAGGAGAATCTGCATTGCAGGCTTTATCTTGCCACGGTCCATTCCTTCAGATCTCTGACTCAGGAGTGCCCTTGCAGACGGTACCCTCATTTCTTCCAAAGGTGATATCGGCTTTTCATGTTTATCAGGCGGTGGAGCTTCCGGCCTTATCAGATTTGGAAGTTTCTACGCCTCATGTGTGGGAGCTTAGGTTGCTGGACATCCATAGGGCTTTGCTGAGGTATCTCAGGGTCACGAATGAATTTAGGAGATCTGGGTTTGAAGAAAGGTACCCAGGCTTCCAAGACTACCATTTGTGTGGTGGCTTAAAGAGGCTATTGCGTCTGCATATATTCTCAAAGGCCGTCAGGTACTGGAAGTTTGAGGGCTTGCTCTACTCTGTCTCAGGCGGCTTCATGGGCAGAGGCCCAGTTGGTTTCACCACGGGAAATTTGTAGAGCAGCAACTTGAAAGTTGCTACATGTAGGGGATCTGGAGTCTGTCGTTTGGCGAAAGCGTCTTGTGAGCGGGACTCTCCAGGTCCCACCCTCATAGGGAGATTTGGTACATCCCAGGAGTCTGGACTGATCTGGGTACATACAGGGAAAGGAAAATTGGTTCTTACCTGCTAATTTTCGTTCCTGTAATACTACAGATCAATCCAGAATCCGCCCAATCTAGGAACTGGGAGAATCTTCCACTCGGTTGTAATTTTTTGAATTTGCAAATTTTTCAGTGTATGGAATACAGACTTGTTGGTAAAGTTTTTGTTTCCAGTTTTTACGTGTTTTGCAAGTGTTTTTTGTCTTGGTACAGGTCAATACTGAGGAACTGCAGGTGGCACCAGGGCTCATCAATGTCAGTGAAGCTTTCTCTGTCTGCTGGCAGGGATGCATAAACCCAGGAGTCTGGACTGATCCGTGGTTGTACAGGAACGAAAATTAGCAGGTAAGAACCAATTTTCCTATTCTGGAAATACAGGTACCTTTATAGATTCCTGAAGAAAGCTAGTTAGGTTGTTTTCCACCTTCACCACCTACTGCCCTTTCCTCAGATTTCATCGTAGGAAGATACAAGATCTCTCTAACGGCTGGGTAGTCCTCCCTCTGAAACTTCCTTAAGATAGTTCTTAAAGTTCCTATGGTGAGATGAGAAGGATAACACTAAAATTTGGTGCCTACAAGTTACATATCTGGCCATATTTTCCAGGTATTCCAGTCTTCAGTGCATGTTATTCTTATCTTGTAGGAGACTTATCTGAACCAACATCTGTTATGTGCAAGTCTCCAATTTCCCAATGCACTTAGCCTGAGATGTTAAGCTGGCCTCTTATTTATTTATTTATTTTTTGTTTTTTTATAACTATCTTCCTACATTAGATGCAAATCAAACCGGTTTACAAATAACAAAAACTTGCCAGACGGCCTTACATGGAACAATGAACATTTAAGCAACTTTAAGTAATAGTCAATGAGAAGAAAAACTAAATATACAATTTAAATTACATAGTAATCAAGGTAAATAAGAATTGAGCTTGAATATCCTGGAATATACTCTATATCAACAGTTAATGCAAGTGAGGAAACCATGCGCTGTGCGGATGCCATGGCATTCCAAACGCTCTGCAAAATGAGCTTAAGAGGCTTAACTAAAAGGGCTCTAATCTTCAAACCCAAAATGGCTGCATTCACCTCCATGGAACAACTAGAACTCCCCTCCACTCAATGACCTGGAACTCCCCACAGCCACTGTGCTCGCCTTGGAGAGGCAGGAACCAAGTTCCTGTGCTCCACTTCCTCCTAACTCCCAGCTCTCCTATCTCTTGCCTGGCCTCCTCTTTCCTTGCAGGAGTCGGCATCTGATGGGCCCTCACATGTTACAAGCAGTGCTTCTCCCAAAGTCATAGATACTGCAATCTGTGGCCAAGAAACTGCCTCTCGAGCTGGAGGTGCTAGTACAGCCTTAGGGATGCAATGAAATTGGCTTTTAGCCACCAGCTGCTCCCATGCTAGTGGCAATGGACTGCTCAGATGGCACAAAAGGTAAATTTCATATACGCTTTGAAGTTTGTCAAAGCTGATTTTAGGAGACTCCAAGTATTTCTTCTTGAAGGATTTTGTGCACTTTACCATAATGCCCCAAAATAGAAACCCTACCAGACCTCAGATGCTGCCGTACTGGCTTCTTCTTTTAAGTCTATGGTTAAGCAAATTCCTAGATATTTACTGTAGCCTTTTAATTGCAAAAAAAAAATAAAATATATATATATAGAGAGAGAGAGATGACAGTCTTAACTCATAAAAAAAAATGGGATAAAGAAATACCAAGAAACAAGTAAGCTGCAATTGTGTTTTTGCTTTTACCAGGGGAATGTAGTGAACATATAAATGAAATAGGAATTGTTTGTATAGTGTCCTTACCAACTGAGAGGTCTTTCAACTTAGCAGATTCTGTACTCAGGGCACAATTTATACTCTTTCTAAATCAGATCTTATGCAGAACTGGAGGATCCAGAGGAACATTGCGAAACAGGGACTTGGGCTCCCTGAATGTGGAGATTCTCGTTGCGGAAGAACAGTTAAGTTGTATTCATCTTGAGACCTTAATGATTTTACCAGTATTTCTGCTGCTCTTTTTGACTGGATTGAGGGATACTATCAAGCAACATTGTTACCTAGGAAAGGGAATGATGACACTTCTTATGGGTGCCATCTGTAAGCTGTTGGAACTATATTGCTGGATTCCCCCATGAAGTTTTCTATCCAGTACCCATCCTTTTCTCATGTTAGCTAGAGAGGAGAATATTGTTTGAGAGCAGGAAAGAGGTAGGAGGACAAATGGAGGCCCTATTGAAGGTGGTGCCATTTATCAGTCTTTATCCACTGCTTAGCAAACACACCAGTCCCGCTGTGCCCTATAAAAGTTCAGACTAAATGATTTCTGAAATTTAACTGTATAACCTGCTTATTTTCTATTGCCTATAAACAAAAACATGTTGCATATCCTTGGCTAAAATGTAGTCCTGTGATAGAGCATGCCAGCCCTGCACTACAACGAGGATAGAAGATGCCTGAAGGTGGGGCTCCAGTAAAGAGGGAGGTGGAGTCAGCAAGGAAGCTTTAAAAGACTGAAGGCTGTCTGGAAAGGAGAACCTGGCTTATAATCCTAAAGGACCCTGGGTCTGAGAGAGAGGACTTTACTTTGATTTCCCATACTTGTCCTGGGACCCCACAGCCAATCAGGTTTTCAGATTACCCACAAGGAATATGCATGAGAAATTTGCATACATTGGAAACCCAGTAGATGCATATTCATTGTGGGTATTCTCAAAACCCGACTAACTGTGAGGTCCTCATGTCAGGTCTGGGAAATCCTGCTTAAACCTGTGTGCTGGAACAAGGGACAGCTAAGCTGTAGAAGTAAAGAGGATGGGGAATGTGGAGCCTTCGGCAGATATTTTTCTTGCAAGCTAAATACCCTGTTCTATAAGAGAATGAGGCTTATAATTATGTGGAGCTGTGTTGGGAGTCAAGGCAGCAGACTCCCACAGCACACTGAACTGACGACTGCGACAGGTGCATGAGCTACATCTGGAGCAAGGGCAGCAAGTTTCCAGTTGGTATCAAACTGAATGATGTGAGAATCTGTTTTATTCTACGCAAGGGCTCTCAAAAGTTCTGCATAGCACTTTAAAACAGATCTTTTAACAAAAGCCTCCATTTTGTTTGCACCCTCACTGGGAACTTATCTCACAAATTCTTAGTTTGCTCTAGCTTTTAGGGGAAGGCTGGTGGATCAGGGGTAGCTTTTCCAGGCTCCATGTCAGATGCCCAGCTTTCAGCACAAGCTTGGGTCTCCCAGGGCTGTGTAGAAGCAAGCATGTAAGTGATATTGGCCTCCCCATCTCCATTGGTTGTCATGGCAGAAGGGAGATGTAGTCCATTCAAATTATTTGCAAAAGTATTGTATACTATATAGTAACTTGAACACTGAACTAAATCAGAAGACTCTGAAAACATTTTTTTGGTTGTATTAACTAACTGCTAGCTGTGGTATGGGGATATCATGGCAGATTTTCTGGTTCTTTTTGCAGGATCAATGTAAAGAACACAGATATCAAGCCCTTGGACAAATCGCAAGTAGAAAACATTGCCAATGAATTAGGTGAACATTTTTATCTCAAACTATATATATGTGGCTTGAATAGAAGTTGAACATTTTTTTTCTTCCTAGATGTCCAAAGCTTTCTCTTAGTGATAATATTGGGCAGCTCAGATTCATGTAGAATTGTAATGTTTGACCTTTTACAAACAAATATTTCTCAGAGGGCAAGCAGGATGGTAGTCCTCACAGTTTCTAGAACTTTGACTAGTCACACTGAGTATACCCAGCATGCCCTATACCACGCATTCACGCGGGGTTCCTCTTCAGTCTTTTTTTTTTTTTTTTTTTTTTCTGTGGAGCTGTCAGCATTGCGGTTGGATTGAGCTCTAAAACATTTTGGCTTTTTTGCCTCGTGGAAAACTTTTTTTTTTTTTTTTGTGGTTTTTCACTATCTCCCAGTAGTGTCCCCAGTCTGTTTTCGGTGTTCAGGTAAGTTTCCTTTCGCAGTTGGTTCCCCCCCATGATGATGGTGTTTTGGTGCCCATTCTCCATTGCTGCCTGCTGCCATCGTTCCGTAATTTTTCCCATTTGTTTCGCCTCATTGTGGCCACATCTGGCATCTGCCTATGCATCCAGTGCCTGAGGACAATGTTTATCGCAGATTCTTAAGAGGTTTATATCCTCTGCCTAGGTGCATTGCATGACGTCCAGGATTGCCGCTTGTGCAACCAGATGACCCCCAAAGGGACATAGACTTCAACTCAACAAAATGGACACCCTCTTCGGGTCAAAGAAGTCCAAGCTATCGGCATCAGAGGACCTTAGAGCCGCACTTTTGGATACCATGCCATCGACAAAGGCGGGACCATCGGTTCTGTCTAGGTCATCTGTAGATAGGGGCACCGGAGACAGACCATTGCCTGTCTATCTCCTCTTGACCGATAACATCAGGTTCACTGTCCTCAACCTCAGCACCAGGAAGGACCAGGCCGAGCATTGTGGGAAGACCAAGACGCATCAGCACCGGTAACCGCTGCACAAGGATGCACTGGCTTTTGCCATGATGCCCCCGAAGTGACCCTATGGCAAGGAGTGCCAAACCTCCATCAATGCCCAGGGTCCGTGATGGTCTCCTCTGGTCCTGGTGCCAGTCACAGATTCCCCTCATGGGTCCGAGGAAGTTCTGGCCGCCCCTCCTTCCTCCCAGTCGGAGTTTGTATCGGCAATGTTTGAGGAGTAGCTGGAACATCACGTCCAGCTAGCAGTGAAGCTGGTGCTGTAGGGCTTCGGTCCCGTGGCTCTGACTGCACCAGAGCTGATGACACCTGTGCTTGTACCACTTCTGGAGAAGCTCAATGTGCTCATCTGTGCTTTACCGACCCAGCTGGCATCAGTTCCTGGGGTGGCACTGGTGCCCGGCGGGGCATTGAGGCCTCCCCCTACCGATATAGTGGTCGTTGCTGGTTCCTCCAAGGAGGAAGCTCCGCCGAGGCTGACAGACACTGGGGCTGGTAGTCCCCCGTGCAGTTCCATTGGTACCTGCAACTCTGGATGTCTGCCGAGCATCTAGGGCCCCACCCCCTGTGATATACAGTAAGGATGAAGGTTCCTATGACCCCTGGGGGAGATGATCAGATGACTTCCCCAGAGGATTCAGATGGTCTCCTTTGCTCCTCTGGAGAAGGGTCTGACAGGAGTTCCCTGTCTGAGGACTTGACCTTTGCAGGGTTCTTCTGGTTGATGGTGGAGGCCATATCATTCCAGCTTTTGACTGAAAGTTTTCTTCAAAATGCTTGAGGTTCTTCAGTTCATGGAGCCTCCTAAGGAGATCATGGCAGTCCTGGTACACAAGATCCTTATGGATTTGCTGCTGAAGATGTGAGAACACCCCCTCACAGAGCCTCCCATGAGCATGAAGGTGGACTGGGTTTAACTCGTCCAGAAGGGTGCCAGATTCGATAAGTGTCAGCTGCTCCACCAATCAGTGATGGTTGAATCCACCCTCAAGAGGGCCGAGTGCTCTTGGACTCCTCGGCACCCCCAGGGAAGGACCACAGAGCGTTGGATGCTCTTGGGAGGAAGGTATTCCAAGGCACCATGCTTATTGCCTGCATCACTGCCTACCAGTTCTACGTGGATCAGTACTCGCTGGACATCTGGAAGCAGGTGCAGGAGGTGGCCGAGCAGCTGGCTCATCAGCAGCAGGACGCCCTCATGTCAATGGTGCAGAAGGGTTTGGAGTGCGGAAAACACGAGGTTGCGCGACCAATGTTTATGAAATGGCATAGAGGGTCTCTGCAGTAGGAATCTGTGCTTACAGACTGGCATGGCTGCGGGCCTCGGATCTGATCTGAGATGCAAGAATAACTTGCTGATGTGCTGTGCACTGGAGAGAATCGCTTCAGAGATAGATTGAAGGATGTTTGGCCAACTCTGGGCCTACCATGAAACCCTCCACCAGCACTCTGGACCCATCCTCCTCATCCAGGAGGCTGTCGAGACAGGGGCCCAGGAGTCTTTCTTTCACCAGAGGAAGTACTATCCTCTGTCTCCTCAATCCCGTACACACCATCAGAGCTCCCGCGGCCGTTCCAGCAGCAGAGAGCACCAAAGCTCCAGCCAGCTCCTCAGTCAACTCTGGGAACAGGGCTTTGACAGGACCATAGGGAACATAAGCCAGTTGCCCATACCCTCCTGTCGGGGGCAGGCTGTGGTTCTTTGCAAACCAGTGGCTCAGTGTAACCTCAGATCAGGGAGTTCTAGCCATCATTTGCCAGGGGTACCAATTAAACCTATTGGGTGTCTTGCCAAACTGCTCTCCGTGCTTGTCTTGGGAGCCAGTAGTGCAACAGGAGATGCTACAAATAGAGTTCTCCTTCCTCTTAATGGCCAGAGCAGTTGAGCTCTTACCACCAGGGCAAAGAGGGCAGGGATTCTACTCCAGGTACTTATTGATTCCAAAGAGAAGTGGATGACTCTGTACCATCCTAGAACGAAGGGCCTTGAACAAGTTTTTCTAAGAAAAGTTCAAGATATTTTCCCTGGGCAACTTGATCCCCCCCCCCCCCCCCCCCTCTTGCAAAAAAGGGGACTGGCTATGCTCCCTCGACTTAAAGGATGCATACACCCATATCGAGATCTTCCCTGGTCACAGGAAGTATCTTTGATTTGTGGTGGGAAAACAGCACTTTCAATACCCAGTGTTGCTGTTTGGGCTCATGTCCACCCCACGAGTCTTCTCAGAATGCCTAGCCATGGTGGCAGTGCACCTCTGCAGGCTGGGAGTGCATATTTTCCCGTATCTGGACAATTGGCTGGTCAAGAGCATGTCTCAGGCAGGTGCCATCTGGTCCATGCGCTTGACCATTTGGGTGTGGAGTCATTAGGGTTCTATCTCACCTACCCAAAGACCCATCTTAGTCTGTCACCTCAATTGGACTTCATCGGAGCCCTGCTAGATATGGCTTAAGCCAAGGCCTTTGTGCCATGCCAGAAGACCATCACTCTGGTGACCATTGCGACATAAGTGCAACAGAGCCAATGGGTATCAGCCTGGCACATGTTCAGGATGTTGGATCATACGGCCACACCAGACCATGTTACTCCCTTGGTACGATAACACATGCGCAGAGCCCAGTGGACCCTGAGGTCACAGTGGCACCAGGCCACTCGGAACCTCCAGGATTGCATCCGACACCCCATCTCTCTGGGACTCTTTATCCTGGTGGTGGGTACTCTCCAATCTGGAAAGGGGGGTTTCCTTTTTGAGTCTCCCTACTCAAATTGTTCTAACCATGGATGCATCTACCATGGAGCTTTGATCTGCTCAGGAACGTTATTGTCAAATCAACTTCCTGGTGCTTTGGGCGATCAGGTACAATCTATGGGCTTTCAGATATCTGATGTCCAACAAAATTGTCCTGATTTAGACAGACAACTAAGTAGCCATGGTTTGTTGTCAAACAAGGAAGCACAGGGTCTTACTTCCTGTGTCAGGAAGCAGTCCATATCTGGTCCTGGGCCCTGGCACACGGGATGGTGCTCAGGGCCATGTATCTGGCCAGAATGGAGAATGGGCTGGTGGACAGGCTTTGCTGAACCTTCAGACTCTACAAGTCATCTCTGGAACAGGGGGTAGCAAATCAGATTTTCCATCTCTGGGGGAGCCCAGATGTAGATCTGTTTGTCTCTCCCTGTTCCCTTCAACTGAAAAATGCCTCGTTTTTGCTCACTGTCCAGGTCAGATGGCAAACCAGCCTTGGACGCCCTTGCCTGTCACCAGGCCAGGTGTCTTCTGTATGTGTGTCCTCCTATTCCCTTAGTGGCAAAGACACTCTTGAAGCTTTGCAAGGACAGAGGGACTATGATTCTCATAGACCCTCATTGGCCAAGACAGGTCTGGTTTCCACTCCTTCGGGAGGTGTCCATCCGGAGACAGATCAGTCTGGGGACTTTCCCAGATCTCATCACGAAGATCAGGGTAGGCTGCAGTATCCTAACCTCCAGGCCCTGTCGCTCATAGCCTGGCTGTTGAGAGGTTAATCCTGCAGCCACTTGATCTTTCTATGGATGTGTCTCAGGTCCTTGTGGCTTCCAGAAAGCTTTCCACTAGAAAGTCAAATAGACTGATGTGGATGAGGTCTTTTGTGTGGTGTGAACAGAAGGCCCTAGATCCATCCTGCCCCACCCAAAAACTGCTTGAATAAGTTCTACACCTTTTGGAGACTGGTGTAAAAACCAACTCCTTCAGAGTTCATCTTAGTACAATTGGCGCATATTACAATGGTGTAGATGGTATGCCCATCTCTGTATATCCTATAGTTGTACGCTTCATGCGGGGCTTGCTTCAGTTGAAGCGTCCCCTAAGGCCTCCTGCTGTGTCTTGGGACCTTAACGTGGTATTGGCTCAGCCAATGAAAGCTTCTTTTGAGCCGCTGCACACATGTGACTTGAAGTACCTGACTTTGGAAGGTCATGTTTTTGGTAGCAGTCATTTCGGCATGTAGGGTCAGCAAGCTCTGGGCCTTAGCGACTTATCCACCTTTATACTAAATTCTTTCACAACAGGGTGATCTTTCGTATCCACCCTAAATTCCTGCTTAAGTTGGTGACGGATTTCCATCTTAACCAGTCAGTCGTCCTACCAATTTTCTTTCCTAGGCCCCATTCGCACCAAGGCGAACGAGCACTGCACAGTTTGGACTGCAAGCGAGCCTTAGCCTTCTATCTGGAGTGGACTGAAACCCAGAGATGCCCATCCAACTTTTTATTTCTTTTGATAGGAATAGGTTGGGTGCTGCTGTTGTCAAACATATACTATCCAGTTGGCTAGCAGATTGCATCGCCTTCATTTATGCCCAGGCAGGACTGCATCTTGGAGTTCATGTCAAGGCTCATTCTGTCAGAGCCATGGCAATGTCGGTGGCCCACTTGCAAGCAGCTCCCTTGGAAGAGATCTGCAAAGCTGTGATGTGGTGGTCTCTCTAAACATTCACATCACATTACTGTCTGGATAGGGATGGCTGACGCGACAGGTAGGTTCGGCCAGTCTGTCCTCAGGAACTTGTTCAAGGTGTAGAACCCAACTTTCCCAACCTAGGACCTGTTGTTTGGGTTCAGGCTGTCTCCCCCTCTGTTACCAACAGCACCGGTGGTATTGTGCCCATTGGCACCTGGTTGGGTGTCTGTTGGTCCCCTTTCTGTTGGGAAGCAGCCTGTAGCTAGGGTTTGTCTGTGTGAGGACTACCATCCTGCTTGTCCTCAGAAAGCAAAGTTGCTTACTTGTAACAGATGTTCTGCAAGGACAGTAGGATGTTAGTCCTCATGAAACCTGCCCATCACCCCGCGGAGTTGGGTTTCTCCTATTTTTTGTTTTATCTTTATCGTAATTCAGTGTTATGAGTCTGAAGAGGGACCCCATGTGGACACATGGTATAGGGCATGCTGGGCATGCTCAGTGTGCCTAGTCAAAGTTTCTAGAAACTTTGATATGTTTTCTGCATTGGGCTCCATCTGATGTCACCCATGTTTTGAGGACTAACATCCTGCTGTCCTCGGAGAACACCTGTTACAGATAAGCAAGTCTGCTTTAATTTCAGCATTGGGAAACTGTAAAAACAGAGTAGCAAAAATGACCATGTGAAAGATTGCATAGTTAAATAGATGAGGTTTAGTGAGGGAGCTCCCTATTTCTTTTTGATAAAGACTTCATTTGCCTGGTGATTTCCTGCAGTATACTGTGTTCCCAACAGATGTATCCATTTTTGCTTTGCAGAGTCCAAGAGCAAGATGTCAGATTCGGCAGTAAAAGAAGAGCTGACTTATCGCAATGCACTGCGGATAGCAATGAACATTTTGAATCGGGACACCCCACCAGACATGAACTCCTCAGAGCAAATTGTGCGGATACCTGCCAAGGGGACAAAGCGTAACACAGATCAGAAGAGCCAGTTGTGTTCACACACGTCGGCCCTGCAGGACAGTGAACTACCAGAATCTGAACCAGAGGAGGAAAAAAAGAAAAGGAGGTCATCCAGACTGGCAGCCTGTCAAACAGAAACCCAAGCAGCGGATCACATTTTGGTAAAGAGAAAAGTTAAAACCAACAGAAAACTAGCAAAATCTCTGAAATCCAATGCAGCTTGTCTTCCAGCACTATGCAAGGTAAGATCCATGATGGAAGAAAGGCTGCCCTCAGCATCTGTCACACAGGAAAGAATTGGTAGCAAAAAGCTTCAGGATTGTTGCAGTGCAGCACGCTTTCCCGAACCATCCCTTGGGTGCATAGCACAGAATATGATGGAGGAGAAAGTGCCAGTCTCTGAATTCTGTTATACTGCCACATCAACTCCTGCCAGGGAAAGATCTGGCAGGTGCCCACCTGAGAAGCTATTGGATTTTTTCCCAGGAAATGCATCTGTGGAGTTAGCCTGTGACTTGCGGTCAGCAAACAGCGTCAGGGCATGGTCCTGTAAAAAAGACTTTGCTGTGGTTAATAAGTCAGCAGCATCCGAATGTGTTAATTGTGTTGAAACAGAAGAAAGTTTGGTCAGGTTACAAGACAGAAAACCAGAGAGATGCCAGAAGGGTCTGAAGCTTTTTGCCTCTGACTATCATGAGAACACCAGTATATCATCTCTTGAGCCACACAGTGAGAGTGATATGGAGGGGAAAAGCTACTCCAGGAATATAGCAAGAAAGCACCAGCTACCAGACTTTGAAGAGATGGGAGGTAAAGCTGGACACTAGGACCCTGCATATTCATAATAGGATGAGAGGCATGGAAGTTGCCTCAGTGTGAATTCATTTAAAAAAAAAAGGCTTTAAAGTTCCGTTATGCAGTTATTTGGGGATTTTTACTTTTTAAATTTAAATCCATGTGATTATTCTCTGGAGATCAGCTGGGTTCTTTTAATATCCCCATTTGAATCGCGAGAGAAGCATAGATCATTTTTTCAGAATTTCATTTCCAGTTTCACTTCTAGAGCCTGGGCTGCAGAGCCTGAAGTTCTTGGAGGAAAAACAAACTCACTTTGCTCTTTGACCATGGCACAACACTTGTTTAAAATAAGGGCCCATAGGTGGTTGGTTTTAGAAGCTGCATCATCCTTTAACACGTATCTGGAAAACTGCTTAAGTGGTGGTTTGGTCTGGAGGCATGATGATTTTCATTCCCTGTACGTACCCAGATCAGCCCAGACTCCTGGATTTTGCCTCCCTTCTAGCAGATGGAGACAGTTTTACTAACGCTGCCATAGAACCTAGTGTGCCACCTGCAGTCCCTCAGTATTTCTGTCTCCAGTAGATGGATGTGCAAAACCAGCAGTCTGTACTTAGTTTAAAAAAAAAAAAGATAAATTGCTGATTCCTCCCAGGAGGTTTGTAGGTCCTGGTGTGGCCATCCCTCCTAGTTTTGAGGTGGACAAGCAGGGAGTTGGGGACCCTTAGTTTGCTCGGTCCTTAGTCACTGGAGGTCGAAAGCTGGTGGACCCAGCTCCCTCTCCTCCAGAAGGGACAGTGGAGCATGCTGCCACTCTTCAGTGTAGGGAAGGCTTCCTAAGAACATAAGAACTTGCCATGCTGGGTCAGACCAAGGGTCCATCAAGCCCAGCATCCTGTTTCCAACAGAGGCCAAACCAGGCAATTACCCAAACACTAAGAGGATCCCATGCTACTGATGCAATTAATAGCAGTGGCTATTCCCTAAGTAAACTTGATTAATAGCCATTAATGGACTTCTCCTCCAAGAACTTATCCAAGCCTTTTTTGAACCCAGCTATGCTAGCTGCTCTAACCATATCCTCTGGCAACAAATTCTAGAGCTTCATTGTGCGTGAGTGAAAAAGAATTTTCTCCGATTAGTCTTAAATGTGCCACTTGCTAACTTCATGGAATGCCCCCTAGTCCTTCTATTATTCGAAAGTGTAAATAACTAATTCTTTGGTTGTTTAAGTTTAAAAAAAGAGGAACTTTCAGGTGAGAGAGAGACTCTGCGACCTGCTGACAGTGCCAGGCTGACGCCAGTCGGGGTGGGCTCTGCTTCTAGAATTTTCCCTCGGGCGAGGGCCTCCCGCAGTCGGGCAGTTCAAAGGCATGCTGCACAGCAGCAAATGCGCTGAGTGTAGGTACTCTCAAGGGCGGCTCTCGCGAAACGACCTCTGTTTTCGCTGCCTCCCGGACGGAGAGGGCAGTTCAGGATTGTTTGCTGGGGGGGTGTCTGAGCAGCAACGTGGGTCTTGGAGGCTCTTGCTGGCACCACGGGAAGAGTTGGACGTATTCCCAGGCAGTGCAGGAGCGGTGGTCATATTGGCCACATTCATAACTGCTACAGCGGCTGTGGGGTGTAGGGGGCTTTCCTTCCTCCACTGTCCCCAGCCAATCTGAGCCCCGTGCAGCCCTGGGGAGCCGGGGGAACTAGGCGGGGGTGGAAGATGACCTCCTGGGAGAGGATTCAATTAGGTCTTCCTTGTTTCCAACAGATTTTGTGCTTTTAATGCGCAAGGCTTATCTGGCCCGAAAAGCCACGAGGCGGCAGGGGCCCAAGCTGGAGGCTTCCTCTGGGCTACACCCCAAAAAGAAATCCACAACCACAGGGAGGCTGGGGGCTACTAGGGTTTGGTGAGCTTTTGGGGAACCCTCGCAGAGCATCATGGTGGACGATCTGTCTGAGGAATCAGATATTGGCGTTCTGGTGCATTCGGATCCTCCCCACGTGGCTCCTTCCCTGGGGGGAGGGGCAGGGAGAAGGCCCACCTATGGACAGGGATGATTGCAAGGTGGTGCGTCTCTTCCATAGGGAAGAGTTGGGACCCCTGAACCCCTATGTTTTGGTGGAACTACGAATAAAGATTCCAGAAGAAGTCTGATCAGGAGGATGTGGACCTGGTCAAGGCTGGCTTACAGGGTCCAGTGAAGGCTTTTCCTTTTCATAAGTCTGTCAAGACGTTGGTGGTCAGGGAGTGGGATGCTCTGGGAGTCCAGCCTGAAGGTTGGCCGGGCAATAGATAAATTATATCCCTTATCCGAGGACATGCTGGAACTTTTGAAAGTCCCGAAGGTGGATGCCTCAGTGTCAGCTGTGACTAAGACGACGACTGTTCTGGTGGTTGGTGCGGCGGCTTTAAAGGATCTGCAGGATAGGAAGCTTGGATTCCATTTGAAGAAGATCTTTGAGGTGTCAGCACTCGGCATACAGGCTGGGGTGTGCAGCAGTTTCGTGCTTTGACCTGGGCTGCATTGGGTGCAGCAGCTGCAGTCTGATAAGTCTCTGTGCTCCCAGAAGGCGAAGCAGTCTGAGTGGTTGGAAGCTGTGGTAGCCTATGGCGCTGATGTGCTGTATGACCTCATCAGGACGTCCTCTAGGGCTGTGATGAGGGCGGTCTCAGCGAGGAGGCTACTTTGGTTAAGGAATTGGTCTGCAGATGCTTCATCCAAGTCTCAGGAGCATTACCTTTTAAGGGAAAGCTGCTTTTTGGAGGAGCTGATAAAGCATCTGGGAGACAAGGTTCACAAGTTATCTGAAGACAGGCCTAAAGGGGCGAAGAATTCTTCTGGACTCTTTAGGTTCCAAGGGAACAGGAATAGCAGTGGGCTATGAACCAGGAGACCAGGGTTCGAGTCCCGGTGTTGCTCCTTGTGACCTTGGGCAAGTCACTTTACCCTCCATTGCCTCAGGTACAAAACTTAGACTGTAAACCGATGTGAGATCTCTGATTGAATGTCGGTATATAAAAATAATAAATAAGGTGGGGCAATCCCTGCATGGACTTACTGGCAACTCAGCAAAATGCCAAGGCGGCCTGCTTCTTCAGTTGTAGAAGAGAGCACAGAGAAGAGGGAGTCAACGCTTTGGTTCTTCCTTGGCCGAGGGATGTTCTGCTGTATGTGTTTCTGCCGTGGCCACAGGTGGGCAAGATATTGCGGTGCGTGGAGGTCCACCCAGGAGATGTGGCTCTGGAGTGGCCTCAGAGGCTTTGGTTTGCAGACCTAGTTAATCCTAGCGATAGGCGGCTCGTTGAGGCTCATTCATCTCCCGAACCTTCTGCATCAAGGTCCCATATTTTTGGATCAGGCAGCTCACTTCTGTCTCATGGCTTGGCTTTAGAGGAAAAGCTTAAGGGATGTTATTTATACTCTTTTTTTTTTTTTTTTTTTTTTTTTTTTTGCAAGCTAGGAAGTCTTCCACCTCCTTAGCGTATGTGAGGGTCTGGAAGGTGTTTGAGGATTGGTCCACGGAGCAAGGTGGTGTTCCTATGCAAGCTTCCGTAGCATGCCATACTGGGTCAGATCAAGGGTCCATCAAGCCCAGCATCCTGTTTCCAACAGTGGCCAATCCAGGCCACAAGAACCTGGCAAGTACCCAAACACTAAGAAGATCCCATGCTACTGTTGCTAGTAATAGCAGTGGCTATTTTCTAAGTCAGCTTAATTAATAGCAGGTAATGGACTTCTCCTCCAAGAACTTATCCAATCCTTTTATAAACACAGGCTACACTGCTTGTTGCAGGCATTAGTAGCATGGAATCTATTTAATATTTGGGTACTTGCCAGGTACCTGTGATTTGGATTGGCCACTGTTGGAAACAGGATGTCGAGCTTGCTGGACCTTTGGTCTGACACAGTATGGCATGTTCTTGTATTCCAAGGGAAAGATGCATGTACTTTCCCTTTTGAAAATTAAGGGAAAAATTACCCACAGATCTGCACCTTTCTTTTTTTTTTTTCTCTTTTTTCCGGTGGATACTTTTTTTTTTTTCTTTCAGAAACAATGCACCTAGTTTTGAAAATTCTAAACTAGGTGCGGTGCATTCCCTCCATACCCCTGGGAACACCATGGCTGAATGTAGCTAAAAGTCCATGCATTGCGGAACAACATGCTTGTTTCAAAAAGCCCTTTTTTATGTGGGTAAATGGCTTTGGAAAATTGCCTTCTGTGTTCATTTACGTTAATATTTTGTAACTTCTCCATATTGAAAACTAGACATGTTTTAATACAAAATAGTCTTGATATTGAAATTATTTTTGTCATCTGTGATGCAGGTTCATAATTTTATTTTAAACTTCATTACTAATTGGATGAAACTTATAGAATATAATAAAGGGGGAAAACCGTGCATTGATAAGATATAGGGCTTGATTCAGTAAGCGTTTTCCCCATAGACACAGTGGAAGGGGGGAAAAAATCCTTAGTGAATCAGGCCTATGTTGAGTGGGTGAAACCTTGTCTGTAACGTAAAGCAGTGCTTCGTATAACTCATTTGGGCCAGGCAATATATCTTATCATTTTTTTTTTTTTTATATAAAGATCTCAGCAACCTCCTGAATTTCCAGTTTCCTAGTGTGTAGCCAGATTGACTCAGAACCAATGGGTTATGTGCTCCCCTGCTAGCAGATGGAGACAGTCTGGTTTCAAAGCTGACGTCACCCTAGATACACCCCTGCAGTGACCTCAGCCATTCAGTATCTGTCTCCTAACAGATATAGATGCGCTATCCCCACACCAGCAGCGGTGTTTAGCGGGAATGCAGCACTAGTTTGAAGAAGAAATTTAAACTTATCTCTAAATTGGGAGAAAGATCGAGCCCCGCTCTCCTGCAGTGATACCTAAGGGTTCCTCCTCCAATTGAGAATTCCTGAGGTCCTCTCTGAGATCCCTCAGAGGTGAGCCTTGGTCTGGTAGCCAGTTTCCGGCGTGGACTTTGCTGCTGAAGCAGTTGAAAGGCAGCGGGTGCAGGAAGCCAAGGACGGCGGTGACAGCCAAAGCCTTCTCGCCCCGCAGCTGGAGACCATTTCTGTACTCAGCTGGTAAGTGCTGAGCCCAGGTAAGTAGCGAAGGGCTTCTCCTGTTAAGAGATTTGGAGGGGATTCAGTAAGTCTTTCCTCCGGTCTCCTTGCTCGGCGTTCCTTACCGACATCGATCCTGTTGGGGCAAGGGAAGGGGGTTTCTGAGCAGGTTGAGTGGCCCCCCGATGGGCTAAGCCTTGCTTCAGGCTAGATGGGCACTCCATGCAGCTAGCCATGGCGGCGTCATCTTGTGCATGGTTTGGTGCAACGCCATTGTCTGTTGGTGCAGGCTGGCCCTTTGCCTAACGAGCACATAACCGCGCACACAATTGGTCACTTAGATTTACACGCACCGAGGCGGGTCTGTGTGTGCTCGAGGCACTAGCCGGCTGAATGCACAAGCTACAGAGTATTATGGCCCTGGCAGCAAAAAAGCTCAAGCGTCATTCCCTTTGTGCTGCCAGCCATATTAGGGCTGCACAGTCTGACCTGGAATCCTTCCTGTGTCAGCACTGCGAGGAGGCCTGGACTCTCAGAAGTTTTCCGACTCCAGCCCCTCCCAGTTGGAGGATAGGTCAGCCACGACCTTATCTGGTAGCACCCTGGACCTGAACAATTCCGGGGCTGCGTCCTCCCCAGGAAATGGCAATTCAGCGGCCCCTACCCCGGTTCCTCCTGGGCTAAATGTGGACCTGGCGGTCTTTTCTTGGCTGGAATTCTTTCAGGACCTACAAGCCTTTGTTCAGGCACAGTCGGCTACTGCCCCTGCCTGGGCCGAGCCCCAGCTGGGAAGGCCTCACCCAGCCCTATCAGCATGCCTCGCCTCGCCTCACCAAAGGTATCCCTGACAGGGACCCAGACACCACGGATGACGAATGGGATGCGGGATGGAGGACGGGGAAATCCCTCCAGGCCTGAAACCATACTGGACCATGCTTCAATTTTTCCACAGAGATGAATTACAAGCCCTAATTTCCCAGATCCTGAAGACTCTGGGAGTTCTGGGCACGGACCTTATGTCGGAACCAAAGAAGAACCCCTTCCTGATGTGTCTACGGAAAGCCTCTCGCTTTTTCCCGATGCTGGAAGCCATCCAGGAGTTGACGGACGTGGAATGGGACGCCCCGGAAGCAAGTTTTAAAGGAGATTGGGCCTTGAAGGCCTTGTACTCTCTGGTCCCAATGGTCAACACCTGCGTTTCTCGAAAGTGGACACCCTGGTCTGCGCTGTCTCGAAGCGAACTACTATCCCAATAGAAGGAGGAGCGGCCTTGAAGGATGCTCACAACAAGTGGTTGGAATCCATCCTTAAGCCTTTGACAAAACAGTGATGAACTGCAGATCATTTCCTGTTGTGCGTTGGTGGCTCATTCGTGTCTGCTTCTCAAGAGAGAGGTAGATAGCTCAGGGCGCATACCAGAGAGGTGATTGAGCCCTCCGCGGCCTTCCTAGTGGATGCAAGCTCTGACCTAGTGTGTACCTCGGCCAGAGGAGTTGCCTCAATGGTGGCCAGACAATGGCTAAGGTTGTGAAATTGGTCAGTGGACACAACCTCTAAGGTGAACCTCACGAAGATGCCGTTTAAGGGATCCCTCCTATTCGGAAGCGAATTGGAGAAGCTAGCCAGTAAGCGGGATGAATCTCCAGTGCCTCAGCTACAGGAAGAGAAGAAAGAGAAGTCGCAGAGCCCGTCACCCGTGAGGGGTTGGGCCAGGGGTTCCCAGTACTTCCGGCCCTACAGAAACTCCTCATTTCAGATATCTTGGTCCTTGGAAAGGTCTCAGTCCTTTCAGAACAGACAACCAAAAAGAGGAACAGGTTTGGGTTCTGTTGTAATGTGTGTTTTGGTGGATCCTTGGGTGCTGTGGAGATGACCACGCCCACGGGGAGGAACACCGTGAGGAGCCACAGCACTGGGCTAGACTCGTACAACACAAACACACAGGAAGATTCTTTATTTAGACAGCTTGATGATAGCCAGCAGGTGGCAGTAGTGAGGCAGTCAGTAGTTGCAGTCTCAGGGACCCTCGGCAGAGGGAGCCCTTCTCTCCTAGATGACATCAGGAGGTTCCGCAGCAGGTCTCCCAGTGAGGAGATACTGTGGATGAGATAGACTGAGAGTTAGAGTACTCACTAGGTGTTGCTGTTGATATGCAATTCCACCAGGTATGAAGTAGATAGTACAGGCAGGGAGAGCAGGCCCTCGAGGAGCGAGTACCTGTTCCCTGCAAGGCACCTGAAATAAAGCATAGGGCCCCCGAGGAGCGGGTACCCAGGTTAGCAATAACCCTGAAGGGCAGAGAGAGAGCTTCCTGTGGCAGCATGGAAGCGGCAGAGTAGTGTAGACAGGAACTGATTTGAGTCCTTGCTAACTCGGGGAGCTAGCAAATGAGTGAAGGTAATATACCCGGATGGTGTGACGTCAGCATGAGGGAACGCCCTCGAAGTTCGCGCCAAGGGTGGGTACAAAGACATGGGTTGCGCGCGTGCTCCCTAGTAGGTACCTGGGAGGAGCAATGGCGGGAGGGCTGCACCATAGCTGTTCCGGGGATGCCAGAGAGGTCGGCTTGTAGACGTGGCAGTAGCCATCTTGCCCAGGTAAGCGGGAGGAGCCGAGAATAAGGTGGGGCAAGCAGGGTGAAGCCGTCGAAGACCAGACGCAACATGTTCAGGTTTAATCCGAACTTCCCAATGAAGTTTGGCCGACCCATCCACGAGACGAGGAGATAGAGAGCAGACTATCCCTCTTCTCAACCCACTGCTCATAGATCATGTGGGACAAATGGGTACTAGACATCATATAAGAAGGATACGCTCTGGAATATCACAGCATCCCTCTGGACAGGTTCAGGATGTCACCCTGCCACTCCCAGCACAAAAATTGGCAATAGAATCAACGCTAAGGCTCCTCAGTCTGAGGGCTATAATCCCGGTACATTCACCCCAAGTAAATACAGGGCATTATTCCATCTATTTCATCATACCCAAGAAAGAGGTTTCATTCCGACCCATCCTGTATCTCAAGAGCGTCAACAGTCATCGGCGGATAATTCACTTCTGCATGGAAACTCTTTGCTCCATAATGGCTGTGCAACTGGGAGAGTTCTTAACCTCCCTGGACCTCTCGGAGGCCTACCTTCGTATTCCAATCGTCAAGACCACCAGCGTTTCCTATGCTTTGTGGTACTGGGCTGCCATTACCAGTTCCAGGCATTGCCCTTCAACCTGGCAACTGCCCCCCAGGACATTCTCCAAAATTATGGTGGTTGTGGTGGTGGTAATGAGGAAAGAAGGGATCCTGGTGCGCCCTTACTTGGGCGACTGATCTGGGCGAAGTTGTTGGAAGAGAGCCTCCAGGTGACCAGCAGGATCAGGTCCCTCCTACAGGAACTCGGGTCGTGGACATGGACAAGAGCAGCCTCAAGCCCTCCCAGCCCTTAGAGTACCTGGGAGTCTGGTTTGAAACCAAGAAGGACAAGGTTTTTCTCCCTTCCTTCCTCCCTCCCTCGAGGAGAAGGAAACTGATGTACAAAGTGCCTCTGTTGACGAACACAATGTGCCCCAGGGTGTGGAACTATCTCCAGGTCCTCTGCCTCATGGCGTTAACCCTGGAAGTAGTACCGTGGGCGAGGGGATACATGCGGCATCTCCAACGCTCCCTGTTGTCATGTTGGAACCCACTGTCTCAAGACCACTTAATTCGTCTCCAATTACCGATGGAAGTATGTTCTCTGCTCCAGTGGTGGCTACAGGAAGTTCACCTAAGTAAGGGTGTAAGCCTGTCCTCACGATGGACACGAGCCTCCAAGGGTGGGGAGCTCACTGTCAAGAATTAACAACCTAGGGGCAATGGACTGAGGAAGAGGCGTGCTGGAACATAAACCGCCTGGAAGCGCGAGCAGTCAGATTAGCATGCATGTAGTTCAGCTATAGGCTCCAAGGACAGGCAATCTGCGTAATGTTGGACAACGCAACAACGGTAGCCTATATCAACTGCCAGGGAGGAACCAAAAGCCACCAAGTGTCTCTGAAAATAGATCTCCTCCTTATAGAGTGGGTGGAGTTAAACCTACAAGGGATTTCGGCCTCCCACATCGCGGGAAAAGACAATGTCAGAGCAGGGAGAGCCTGGATCCAGGGGAATGGACGTTGTTGATCAGAGCCTTCCAACTCCTAGTAGATCGATGGGGCCCCCATCCATTGATGTACTGTGACGTCCCCTGATTCTTCAGTTGCAGACAAGATCAGCACTCCCAAAGGATCGACGCCCTCATCCAGACCTGGCCAGAGGAGGACTTATTTTATGCCTTCCCTCCATGGCTTCTACTGGGCAAGATCGAACACCACAGAGGATTAGTCCTTCTGGTGGCCCTGGATTGGCCCAGACACCCATGGAATGCAGACATGCGGAGGCTTCTCGAGGAGAGTCCCCTTTGTCTCCGCCCGCACAGGGACCTTCTCCAGCAAGGTCCAGTTCTTCACAAGGACCCAACTCTATTCTGTCTTACGGTCTGGCCCTTGAGAGGGTTCACCTGACGAAGTGTGGATATTCGGAGATCTTAATCGCTGCCTTGCTCCATACGCAGACGTTCTCAACATCTCTGGCGTACGTACAGATCTGGAGAATATTTGAGGCCTGGTGAGAGGAATGCGGGTTGCCTCCGAATGGCCAAGATCCCCATGATTCTGGAATTTTTATATGATGGTCTGAGCCAAAGGATTGTCCCTCAAACTCCTTGAAGGTCCAGGTGGCGGCCCTCTCCTGCTTCAGGACCGAGGTGAATGGAACCCGCCTTTCGACTCATCCGGACTTGGCCCGTTTCCTAACAGGGGTTAAACACCTCCGACCACCCTTAAAGTAGCCGGTCCCCCTATGGAGCCTCAATCTAATATTGGACTCCTAGCAGGGCCTTTATTTATTTTTATTTAAAATCTTTTCTATACCGTCGCTAAGTTATATACCATCGCAACGGTTTACATGTAGGCACAAATTTAATGTAGGTAAAAGTGTACTATAGTACATTCTAACAGGTGCCGTCAAAGGTTCGGTTACAATAAATCATTAGGCAAAATAATTTTTAGAGAAGTGGGTCATGACCGAGTGTACTGAAAGTACTTTTACGGGTAATTTATCATACATAGTGTTATCAATATGCTAGTTGTGATGTGGGGTTCATAGACTACTCTGCTGTATCATCCTAAGGTACTGTGTGTTGGTGCTTATCTGCTTTTTCCTGAGTAATTTCTATTCTCCCGTCTCCTTGTAAAATGCCTGTTTAAAAAGCCATGTTTTTAAACTTTTCTTAAATGCCTTGAGATCACTTTGTAATCTGATCTCTGGAGGCATTGTGTTCCAAATTGTGGGTCCTGCTAATGATAAGGCCCTTTCCCTCACTTGGGTTAGTCTTGCTGCGCAGTCTTGTCACTACGCCTGTTAACACTAAAGACTGTATTCTTGGTGGCAATGAGCTCAGCTCGTTGCATCTCTGAACTCCAGGAACAGTAAAGCTTCGCACTGTCCCCGGATAGAAACAAGGACATGGAAGTCTACCGCCTCCTATGGCATTTAAACATTGGTAGACTTTTAGTGTGGTATCTGGAACGTTGAGAACCAGTACGCAAGGCAGACCGCTTGTTTGTTCTTCACGGGGGGTGGGGGAAGAAAACAAGACAAAGCGGCTTCGCGAGCTACCATAGCTCGCTGGATCAAGGAAGTGATCACGGGAGCTTATGTAGAGGCAGGGAAGCCTTTACCCCCTTCAGGTTAAAGCTCATTCCACTATGGCCCAGACAGTGTCCTAGGCGTAAGCTAAGCTACTGTCTCCTGACGACATCTGTCGAGCAGCGACGTGGTCCTCCTTGCACACCTCCTCTAAGTTCTATTGCCTGGAAGTCCAGGCCCGAGAGAACGCAGCCTTTGCGAGGGCAGTGCTAACCGGACCACGGGCAGCCTCCTGGGAGTAGCTTTTGTACATCCCCTTGGTCCTGAGTCCATCTGGCTGCACGCTAGGAAATGGAGAAATTACTTGCCTGATAATTTTGTTTTCCTTAGTGTAGACAGATGGACTCAGCATCCCACCCGTGACTGCCCAGGCGAGGGCGTCATGTGGTTATGGGTAAGCCGTCGCCGTATCCCTAGTCCAGGGCATCTGTAGTATTGCTGGGATCCAACGCTTATGTTTGGTTGAGTACAGTTGCGGTCTCTAGTTTTTGAAGCAAGTTACAAAGTTGTATCCAATTCTAATCAAGTTTTTCATTAGTATGTCCATAGTGGCTTTTGAAGAGAATACTGAATGGCAGAGGTCACTGCAGGGGGTGTATCTAGAGTGAGGTCAGCTTTGAAACCTGACTCCTTCTCCATCTGTTAACAAGGGAGCACATAACCCATTGGTCCTGAGTTCATCTGTCTACACTAAGGAAAATGAAATTATCAGGTAAGTAATTTCTCCAGTCAAATGCAGAGATGCTGGGTGGGTGGGGTTTTTTTTGCCTTTTTATAAATATATGGAACACTAATGTACTACAGTAATAGCAAGAAATAGAATCACAGGGACGCAATAATATACAGCATGAAGCTTTACCACAGCAGGAAAAGTGGTGTAAAAAAAAAATGATCAGGATAAGTGGAAACTGGCATGATGGCGTTCTCCTCTTTCAAGTGGCTTCAGTTTCGTCCCAAAAAAATGCGTTGAAAGGATAAAAATTTCATAGGTTTGGTAGTCCTCTTAAGCATGCTCAGCTTTTAAATGTAAAGAAAGTAGGTGTTTTGGGTTTTTTTTCCTCCCCTTTTGGGAGTATAATTTTGTCCTGTAATAGGCCATATAGATATAACTTCCCCTTTACAAAGTAACTTAGATGATGGCAGAAAGACCAACTAACCCATCCAGTCTGCCCAGCTTTTCCCAGCTGCCAGCCATAGTGTGACTATCTTTTTTAGGATATTTCTCCTTATCCAGGAAAGTATTTGCTGTCTTTGAGCACACAGCTGTCTAGTAATATATTTCAAGGTGGCTTAGTTTAATTAGAAGACATTTTTTGAATATTTGCTGAATTTTATAGGCGGGATCAATCCTCTTGTCTCAAAAGCTCCCAACTAGACATCTTAAAAGCAACATAAAAACTTACACAGCAGATAAGACTATCATGAGCATTTCCCTTTTAAGGCCCATGGTAAGTTTTGGTGCTGAACTTTTGTTTTTTAACCAAGATGAATGCATTTAAGTATTGCTGAAGAAAATAAACTCTTACTTCATTGACAGAATTCCTGTCCTCTGATCTATCCATGGAGTTTAGCATGACAGAAACTCCGCCTTGTAGCAGCACCTGGGTGGATGAGGATAAGGAGGAAGATGAGGAGCTTCCCAGTGTTCTTCTGCAGCAAGGTGTGGAGAAGGAAATAAGTTTGTGTTTGTGCGTCCGTCCCTCAGTCACAGGTTTGGGCAGAAGTTTAACTTGTGTAGAACAATACAGTCTCCATTACTGAAATCATGTTGGACAACCTTTGTGCTGAAGTACTGAATCTGCCAATTCTTCTAAGAGGGTCTGTGATTGATTTGTGAGGGGAAAAAGTGAATCAGCTTCTATAATTTTACATGCAAGTTGTATCCTAGTTGATGCTTTTATTTTTATTTTTCCTCAGAGCCATTGTCTGTAGAAACTGGGACACTGGTGTGGTGCAAGTTCCAGAAGTACCCCTACTGGCCAGCTGTGGTAAGAATAGCAGCTTCTGTCTACTTTGAAGTCTTGTATTCAACAAAGCATAGTGCTCCTTTGTTGCTAAATATGTCTAATGCAGTACTTCTCAATCTTCTTCATTTGGTCTTCACTTGGCTACACATGAGGAAATCTTAGGATCCAGCTCAAAATATCAGCGTCGATGCAGTACCTTCAGTGCTATGTCAGATCTCCCTGGTCCTATCCCTGGTAGCATGTCCTCTACAGATACTCTTGAGACTTACTAATGAGTCTGGATGTACAGTTTGGAAATTACTGTGTGCAGCTATACAAAGTTTTGGGGGGTTTTTTTTGTTTTTTTTTAATGACATTTAGTTGAGGACCTCAGACCAGTGTATGGTGCATATAAGTCCAGATTCCAAAACTATTCTCATTTTCCTAGCGTGTAGCAGATGGACTCAGGACCAATGGGTATAGTGTGCTCCTGAGAGCAGTTGGAGACTGATTCCGATTTCAATCTGACGTCAGCACCTAGTACATATACCCCTGCAGGAAGTGCAGAATCTCAGTATTTTTCCGTCTCCAAAGCAGTTAGGAGCTATCTTCACGCTCGCCGAGCATTAGAATAAATTTAAAGAACAAAACCCTACCTGAAGACGAGCCCCGCACTCCTGCGGTGATACCCTCGGGTCCCTCCCCCAGTTGAGTTTCCCGAGGTGATTTCCGTGGTCCCTCGGAGGTAAGAGCCTCGGTCCGGTGGCCGAATCGCGGCAGGGACCTAGCCCCCAAGTGAGAAGGGTTCGGGCGCGGCATAGAGGCAGCCTCGGTCCGGAGCCAAATCGCGGCTAGGACTTAGCCCCCGAGCGAGAGGAGTTCGGGCGCGGCTGAGAGGCAGCGGGTGCATCCCCTCGAGTGCGGCGGTGAAGGTATTTACCCTCTCCCCCTGCAGCTGGAGACCGCCCGGGACGAAACCAGGAAGCGCCAAAGACAAGGTAAGGGGTACATCTTCTATTTAACCGGTCTCCGAAGATCGAGGAGGAGCAGGGTCTGCCCACGTGGAGACCCTCCAAGGAGGTCGCCATATTGCCCGCACGCTCGCCATCACCATCTTGGCCTTCTTCGCCGCCCGATCGAGCGCACAAATTAAGCTAAGCGCATATTATAGGCGCCCGAAAATAGCTGGGCACATATTTTAAGTTAGGTGCCCAATAATTGGGCGTGTATTATAGGCGCCAATTTTTGGGCACGTATTGTAGGCGCCGATAGTTGGGCGCGCATTATAGGCGCACAAAATTTGGGCGCGCATTCTTAGGCGCACATTAAAACTTCTGCGCATAAGCTTCGCGCACAGTACAAGGCGCATACCTACGGCTCTGAGCAAAACCGGCGCGCATATACCAGACGCAATGGAGCGCATAACAGCTTACGTGTCCACAGAAGTGGCACCTCCAGAAATAGGCATAAAAGCCCAAGGCCTCTGCCCTGCATGCCACATCAGAGCGAGGAAGCGGACACCCTATGCGCACACTGTGAGGAGGCCCTGGGAGACCCAGGCCAGGGCCAGTCCCACCCGGATCCCAGTGCTAGCTCCTCAGGGGGCACCCCGGACCTAGCTGGCCCACAGACGGGGACCCCCAGGGAACCGGCGCCCCTCAACTTAGACCCGGCATCGATCTCCTGGGTGGAGTTATTTAAAGGGATTCACGCCTTTGTCAAGATGCAGACTGAACCCCAGGCCGGCCATCCATATGCACCGGAAGACCCTCATGCCCCAGGACCCTCGAGGCCTAGGCACAGGCTCCCACCATCCAGAAGCCCCACCTAAGGGGACCCGGATTTCTCCGAGGAAAAAGTTGAGCCCCTCGAGGAGGGAGAACTCCCCTCGGGGACGGAGCCGCATCGAACCATGAGACGATTCTTCTCAAAGGATGAGCTTCCGGACCTGGTATCCCAATGCCTGTCGGAACTCGCTATCCCGGGCCAAGGCACCCCGGGGGAACCTAGAATGAACCCCCTGCTGGAGGGCCTTCGACAGACGTCCCACCATTTTCCCCTCTTACAGGCGGCACAACAGCTAATTGACCTGGAGTGGAATGCGCCGGAATCCTCATTCAAAGGGGGTCGAGCCTTATCGGCCATGTGCCCCCTGGACCCAGCAACCAAGGAGCTTCTGGCATGCCCCAAGGTGGACGCCATAGTTTGCGCGGTTGCTAAGCGCACCACCATACCAGTGGAGGGAGGAGCAGCCCTCAAGGATGCACACGACCGCCTGGAAGCCATACTGAAACAGGCCTTTGAGGTGGCAGCCATGTCTCTACAAATTGCGACCTGCTGTACCGTGGTGACACGTTCCTGTTTATCCCAAGCCAGGAACAACACCCCAGGGGAAGACATGGAACGGCACTTTCCTTCCTCACTGACGCTGCCTCCGACCTAGTACGCACGGCAGCCAGAGGAGTGTCATCCACAGTGGCAGCCAGGAGACAAATCTGGCTGCGAAATTGGTTGGCTGACGCCTCCTCCAAGACACGCCTCACAAGAATGCCCTTCAGGGGATCCCTCCTGTTCGGCAGCGAACTAAAGAAGCTGGCTAATAGATGGGGCGACTCTCCAGTACCTTGTCTACCAGAAGACAAGACGAAGAGAAACCAGCGTTCCTTTCCCAGGCCCTCCAGAGGCAGAAGCTCACAGCACTTCAACCCTTACAGGAACAACTACCAAGTGCCCCGCCCTACGGGCAGGAACCAGTCCTTTCGGAACAAACACAGCAGGAGGGGAACCAGCTCGGGTCCAGGCCCCAGCCACACCCCACAATGAGATTCAGCCGACCCATCCAAGGGAAGAAGCCATAGGGGGCAGACTAACCCTATTCTACCACAGATGGGTCAAGATAACTTCGGACAAGTGGGTCCTAGCCATCATCCGAGAAGGGTACTACCTGGACTTCCTTCGAACAGTCCTCAAGTGCTTCTACAGGTTCAGTTCCTAGGAGGGTTAAGTGAACCGGTTATTTCTTTTTCTTGTTGAAGAGTTATTGTACATAGTTATGGTGGTTTTTTTGAGCCATTCTGCTTTGATATTGAGTAATACTGCCGGACTGTAGGTGGCACCATCCTATATAAGGCGGAGTTTTGTTTTGAAAACTTCTGTCTTCATCTGCTAGAGTGGGGGAAAAACTCAGGAGTCTGGACTGATCTGTGGTACTACAGGAACGAAAATTATCAGGTAAGAAACTAATTTTCCTATACTATTCAGTGATTATAATGGAAGATTAAATCCTGAAGCTTCTCTTATAGCAAATGAGGGGTCAAGTCCAAAAGATGTCATAAGAACTGTGGTCACCATTTTATTGTTCTAAGATTTACCCTTTTTTTTTTTTTTTAATTTATGTATAGACTAGCCGTTAAGCCCGTTAACAACGGGCTACATTTAAAAAAAAAAAATTTTCGGTCCATTTCCTTCCCACTCCCTCCCCCCTCATTCTCCCTCCTCCCTCTAGTCTCCCTCTCCCCTCCCTCTCCTCTTCCCTTCCCCCCCTCCCCCTCCATTCTCCCTCCCTCTTCCTCTCCCCATTCTCCCTTCCTCCCCCTCCTCCCTCTCCCCTTCCCCTCACTCTCTCCTCCCTCTCCTCAGTCACTCCCCCTCTCTCAATCCCCTCCCCTTTCAGATCATCCACAACCGGCAGACGGAAGATCTCCGGGGGGGGGGTCCCTCCCGTGCGCGTGGCGCCGCTACTGCTCCTCCCACTCCTGCTTCTCGCCGCCGCTTTTTTTTTTTTTCGGGCACGCTCGGCTCTGACGTGCTCGCCCGCGCATGCACGGTAGAGCTGCTCTCTACTGCGCCTTTGCGGGCCGTCGGTCAGAGCCCATTTATAAGGTAGATTTTCAAATTATAATCAGAACAAAGAAATACATTTGTTACAGCAATATATGGCATAAACTATTTAAACACTGGGGAAGAGGTTACAGGTCCTGTAGTTTTCACAAAAAGCTTTCAGTTCAGGCAGGAAAAAAAAAATCAGATCTGCTCTTAATGCACTCTCAGGGTTAATGTAAAGTAAAAGAGAAACCTAAAGAAATAGTTTCCTGCCTTAAGGTTAGGAAGCCTTTCCTTCTAAGTTGAGTAGCCTGCGCAAAGTCAGGAAAAATCCTAACAGATTGACCATAAAACTGAGAATAGAGATTTCTGAAATATCTTTGCATTACATTACTCAAATCAGTAGAGGAAATAAAGGAAACAAAGTACAATGATCAAAAATCTCCAAGGTAGAATTCGCTAGGAAATTGAGTTTCAGCATTTTGAGAAAAAGCAGATAACATGTTGGGGAGAAGATAGCAAGTATTAACTCAGAGAAGCCTAAGACATCCTGAAAATCTCTCTAAGGTCACAGATGGTATCCCCCCTAACACTTTTGGGAAATTCAAAAACCGCAAATTTAAATGTCTCATTTTCCAAATATTTGATTCGTCTAGAAAGAGTGTTGCGATCTTTGATTGTTATAAACATTGAATTCCTGAAAATATTTAACCGTTGGCAGTTTCGGAGATTTTTGAGTTGAGAATCATTGCTCTTGCAACTCAGAAGATTTTTGGAAATAATTTGAGGAAAAACAATCCATCTTAGTATTAAGCAATTTGAGGGACTTCCCAAAACCAGCAACCAAATCCCAGATTGCTTCTAGTGTCACCACCTCCAGCTGGGAGGGAATATGCAAGGATTCACTACTCATGCCAGCCTGACCTTCCCGGGGCAGACCCACAAGGGGTAATCCCTCCTCCGACTCCAAGGCTGGCAAGCCAGCCACAGAGAGGGCAAGAGGAGCGCTCTCACCTCTTATGCAGGTTCCCTCCAGCTGGAAAGATGTCTCTTGCAGTAACTGTACCGGGCTAATAAGCAACCCCTCCACCGTAGGCAGGCCCAACACATTGACTTGCACCGCCGAGACGCTTCTTGCGACAACCTTCTGCACTGGGGGGGGGGCTCATAGGTCCGGGCTCGGAGTTGCCTTGTCTGCAGGATCTTGCAGCTCTCCCTCGCCGCAGATCACGCCAGATTCTTCAGGTTCACTCGAAGCTGCAATAGGAGTCACGGGGGGAAGGCTCTGGAGGATAGACCCTTTCCGTTTTTGGAGGCATTTGGATAAGGAAACAGGTAATGAGTGAAAAGTGGAAACGGAGCTGCAGAGCGTTGACTGCACCTGTGCCACCATCGTGCCACCCAGACTTACCGTTCAGTTTTTGCATCGTTTCCATCTATAAAGCACAGAGGAGCAGAACTTTCTGCTTGTGTGTTCTATATTCTGGTCTTGAACCCATTTTTCTTTTTTTTTTTTTCCAACAGGTGAAAAATGTGAAGCGAAAAAGGAAGAAGGCAAGTATTCTGTTCATTGAAGAGAGCCTGTCTGATCCCACAAAGAAAAAGCAGAGGTAAAATATAAGTCATGAAGTTGGGCCACTGTTCAGCTTGTATGGATTTCACTTTGTGTGAGGAAT
Organism: Rhinatrema bivittatum; assembly: GCF_901001135.1. Classification (NCBI taxonomy): domain Eukaryota; kingdom Metazoa; phylum Chordata; class Amphibia; order Gymnophiona; family Rhinatrematidae; genus Rhinatrema; species Rhinatrema bivittatum. The sequence continues at coordinate 217,837,976 of NC_042622.1, read as the reverse complement.
GATGCGATGGAAATGGAACAATCTTGATAGGCTTTTGGAGATCGCATTGAAGTGATTGGCAAATGTGCAGACTTAGTCACTGTAGTAAGCCATCCCCAACACATTCCAAGAACAAGTGGCGGCCTGCGTGGCTTTATTGTTGGCCTTTGAGTGACAGTGACACTGTGCTATGCAGTGCACCATAAGTCAAAGTGGCCCTTCTTTAAGCTGGGGCCGTGGAATGCAGCAGTCCTGGAAGGATCTACAAGTACTTCCTAACAGAGAGGTGTGTGGTGTGTGTTTTAATGTATTTTTAAAATGAAAGAGAAGAAAATTTCAGGTTCCTTGGTTATGCTTTACAAAACTTTTCGTTGCCACTGATGCTGGAGTGGAAGTCTTCCCCGGCCCCCTTACCATATCTTTCTTTTTCTTCATTGGGTAGGAATGATCCCCAGTTGCTTCTGCCCTGCCAGTGATGATGCTTACGAATGGTGCCAGCAGACCAAGGCCACTGCTACTGTTCATTATTTTTCCCATTTAAAATGGTGCCAGGCTGGATCTGGGCTTGCCAGAACCATTTTGTATGAAAAGTTAACAACGGCACCAACTTCTGTTTGCTGGTGCCATTTCTAAGCTCATCCCTGGTGGGGCAGGAGTGACTAGAGATTGCTCCTTCCCTCCCTCATAATTTTTATTTCTTTTTTTAACAATAAAAAAAAAAGAAACAAAACAAACAAAATGAAAAATTTAACACCCCTTCTTATTGCCTATTTTCTGGGTAATAACTTAATTTGTACAAAATGTTTTACCAATTACACTGGGGCTGATCTAAAAGTCATAGAGCAGCCAAATATAGGAACCCTAAAGGCCTCAGGTTTGTAAACTGTGACTTGTTTACAGAATGTCCCTGTAAATGTATGTAGTTGTGATTATTCAGTGGACAATGTACTTTCTCCATGAACAAGTAGCCGCATTCAGCCACACAAGTGGGTGATATCATTAGACAGCACCAACATGGATTGAAATAAATGTTCCCTATACGTACCCAGATCAGTCCAGACAGTGGGTTATGTCCCCCTTCCACACAAGCCACTTTAGTTTGTTCACATTTTCAGATAAATTAGTTGAGATTTTCAATAGCTCTTTTCGTGGTATATACTGCCAATGTGTTTTTCATGATTAGCTTTTTGTTCTTGTTCATACCCCAGCCCAGAGAAGTGGGTTTTGCATCCCTACCAGCAGATGGAGGCAAAGAATAAAAACTTTTCGGGCACTGCTACTTAACCAAGAGTGCCACCTGCAGTCCCTCGGTATTTGTGTCTCCAACAGTTGATGGAGGAGCAAACCTGTAGTCTGAAAGAGAAAGAAAATGAGACAGAAAAAGCAGATAATGTGTTTCCTCTGCAGTATTAGGTTCTTTCGTGGGCCATCCCTCAGGTAGAGCCAGGCAAGTGGGGGAGTTGGTGATCCCTGATCTGACTCAGCCCGCAGCATCCGGAGAGATTGAAAACCAGGGGTCCTAGTTCCCTCACCCCATACCTGATGGCCAGAAGCAGGAAAGTATACTTTTCTCATGTGGTTCTATAAGACATGGTGTTACATTTTTTTATTTTTTTTTTTTTTTTAAAGTAAGAGGCCTATCGGGTACTGCACAGGGGTAAGAGGAAGGTCTGGGGCAGCTCGGAGGGTATGACTTGTGCCAGTGGCGGGTTATTATTCAATCAATTATTCAGGGTGTGCAGGAGCGATCGCACCACATGTGTGTGAAAGCATGTTGCCAGCTATGGAGTGCAGGAGAGTCTGTTGGGCATGTGGTATGAGACAAGCATGTCTCAATACAACCACGCTCTGCTTGGACTGTCCCTCTGGGGGGGACCTCCACAGAGGCAGAGTGCGGCAGGTGAGTCACCCAGTTGGCAGGACCCGTTACAGAGGCTCCTGGTAGGGCTGATGGTGCAGCAGCCGTGTTAAATACACACAGCAGGAAGCGGACAACCTAAAGGGAGCCTAGAGACTCCTCTCCCCTGCTATCGCTGATGGAACATGAAGAGGTGGGGGAGTCCACTGAGGATATGGTGGATAGCGGGTCCAGTGAATTTGAGGGCTTCTCCACAGATTTTGTTCTGCTTCTCCACAAGGCCTACCTGGCCAAGAGGGGAACAGGGAGCTGAACGACTCCTGACCCAGAAGTCTCATTGCTTCTCTAAGAGGGCTAAGGTGAATCCGCATGGGAGGTCGAGGGGGTCTTCTCCACCATGAGGGTTTTGGACACCCTTCAAGAGATAGAGATCTCCATGGGTTCGGAGAATTCTGATAAGCTACAAGGAGGATCATGGAGGTGATCCTGAGGATGGCCCCATGGATATCGATCTGGATGTGAACATGGACATGCCTGACCCAGAGGAGGCTCTGGTCACAGAAGGGAATGACCCTAGAGTTGTCCACTTATTCTAGAAAGAGGAATTGCATCCCCTTATTCCCCATGTTCTGGAAGAGCTGGGGATTAAAGTCGCTCAGGAAGAGTCTGGATGGGCTACGTGGACCTCCAAAAGCTTTTTCTTTGCCCAAGAAGGTGAAGAAGCTGGGAGTGGGATACACCTGAGGTTGGACCTCAAGCTAGGCAGAGTAATGGCGAAGTTGTATCCCTTGCCAGAGGAGACCTTGGAGTTTTTGATGCTACCTAAGGGGAATGCTTCGGTCTCAGCAGTGACTAAGAAGACGACCATCCCCATGGTGGGGTCGGCTGCAATGAAGGATGCCTAAGACCGAAAACTGGAGGTTCAGTTAAAAAGGATATTTGAGGACTCTGCCTAGAGACTTCAGGTAGAGATCTGTGCTAACCTTATGCAAAGGGCCTGTATGCACTGGGTGCAGAAGGCGCAGGAGAAGGGGGCTACCCCTGCAGATGATTCCAAGTAGGCAGCCTGGTTGGAAGCCGGGGTGGCCTATCTGTCGGATGCGCTGTGTGATTTTTGTCTGGACCTCTGCCAGGAACATGATCTCAGTGGTGGTAGCATGCAGACTCTTGTGGTTGCATAATTGGTCAGCAATTTTAGTCCAAGACCCAACTGTGTAATCTTCCTTTTAAAAGGAAACAGTTTAGAGAAGATCTGGAATAACTGAAGAAGCATTTGCAGGAGTCTAAGGGGAATAAGTTGCCAGAGGATAAGAGTGGCAAGAAGATTTACCTATCCCGCACCCATTTCTGGGATGTGAGGAGATTTTGGTCCAGCAAGAATTCTTCAGCTTTGTTGCAGAAATAGAAGTCTTGAAAGCAGCAGTCCTTTCGAGGCTCCTGTAGAATCCCACAGGATAACTCCAGTCAAGGGACCAGAGGAGGAAAACTCTCATAATGAAGTCAGGCTGTTTCACTTTTCCTTGGAAGCTATCTGAGGGAGACTTAACTCTCTCTTACCAGGAGTGGACCAAGATCACGTCTGATCAATGGGTCCTGGAGGTAACAAGAGACTGCTTCTCGACTGGTCAGAGAAGTCTGTTGTCCCGTTGCACATCAAACAAGAGGAAGTTCAGGATACGTTGCATCAGCTGTACCATCTGAACGTGATTGTGCCAGTGCCACCGAAGGAACAAGGCCAAGGAAGGTACTTTTTTTTTTTTTTTTTTTTTTTTTTTTTTTTTTACTTTGTGGTTCCAAAAAGGGCACCTATTGGCCCATTCCGGATCTCCAGAAGGTCAGTGTAGCACAGCGGGTTCTGTGTTTTCGCATGGAGACATGGCAGACTGTGATAGCAGTCTGCAAAGGGGAGTTGCTGGTGTTGCTTGGATTTAATGAAGACCTATCTGCACATCCCCATACATTCAGAGCATCAGAGGTTTCTACAGTTCATGGTGCTAGGGCAGCATTTTCAGTTTAGAGTTCTTCCTTTCGGGTTGGCGGCAGTGCCACAGACTTTCACAAAGAAGATGGTGGTAGTGGTTGCAGCACTGAGAAAGGAAGAGATTCAAGTTCATCTGGGTGAAGTTGGAATTGGAGTGTCGTCAATTTGGCGGGTCTTGGGGATGTTACAGTTCCTGGGCTGGATAGTAAACCTAGCAAAGAGCTATCTAGTACCGTCCCGGTCATTGGAGTACCTGGGGGTGCAGTTCGATACCTGTATGGGCAAGGTGTTCCTTACTTTGGAGAGGGTGGTGAAGTTGCAAGTGGTCTATCTTCTATAGCTTGCAGTGCCCAGGGTCTGGAATTATTTGCAAGTCCTGGGTTCTATGGCATCTACACTAGAATTGGTACCCTGGGCATTTGCTCACGTGACCCCTGCAGAGGTTGCTTTTGTCCCATTGGAATCTGCTGTCATAGGAGTTTCACACTCCTTTACTATTTCAGGGGAGTTCCAGATCTAGTCTTTCGTGGTGGCTATCTTGTCCCAGTTTGGAGAAAAGGGTGGATTTGAAGGCTCTGGACTTGGGTGCTGGTGACCATGGATGCCAGCCTCAAAGGTTGGGGAGCAGTTTGTCAGGAACCGATGGTTCAAGATCTGTGGTTGGCAGTGGAATCGTCTGGGGCTATCAATCATTGGGAAACGAGGGCTGTTCACAGTGCATTGCTTTTTGTCCTTCCTGATGTCCGGGACAGGATGGTGAGCTTTTTCAGACAATGCAATGCCAGTAGCGTATAATAATTGTCAGGGCAGGACTGAAATTCGCTTTGTGGCTCAGGAGGCCCAGGAACTGTTTGTCTGGTCAGAACAATATCTCACAGGGATAGCAGCATCTCGTGGCCGGAGTGGATAACATGCAGGTGGATTATCTCAGTGGCAGCAGTTGGACCAAGGAAATGGGAGTTGGCTGCAGAGGCCTTAGACCTCATTCGAACCAGGTGGGTCGGGACAGTGCCAAGGTGGTCTAGTTCTTCAGTCACAGGTGAGAAGTCTGATCCAAAAGGATCTATGCTCTGTTTCTACTTTGGCCAAAGGAATCTTGCTATACATGTTTCCTCCATGGTCTCTCATTGGCAATATGTTGTGCCGCATAGAGCAACACCCAAGAAAGGTAGTTCTGATACTGCTGGAGTGGCATAATCTGGTTCATCACTATAGTTGGCCCATCAGATTGGTTCATCTGCAGGGGTTACTTTGGCAAGGGCCCATCTTCTCAGATCAGGAATATCACCTTTGTCTCATGGCTTGGCTTTTGAGAGGAGGCAGTTGCAGCTGAAAGGGTACGTTCAGACTATTATTATTACTTTTAGTACAGGTTAGAAGGCCATCCACTTCCCTTGCCTATGCCCGAGTGTGGAGAGTGTTTGAGTTATGGTGTTTGGAGGAAGGTCTGGAGACTTTGCGCGTGGACATTCCTCGCCTTTTTGCAATGGGGCTTAGCAAAGGATCTGGCCTACAATTTGCTCTGAGTTCAGGTGGCAGCCTTAGGATGTCTGAGGTAAGCTACAGGGAGACTGTTGGCCTCTCTTCCAGACATCGTGCTTTTTCTGAAGGGTGTGAAGCATTTGAGTCACCAGTTCACAGGATGTGCACATTGTGGAGTCTTAATTTTGGTTCTGCGGGCTTTATGTGGACCTCCCCTTTGCGACACATGTCGTTGAAGGACCCTACCTTGAAGTCTGTCTTTCTGGTGATGATTTGTTTAGCCAGGAGGACTTGGGAGCTTCAAGCTTTGTTTAGAGATCATTGTCTACAGATTATGGACAACAGGGTTTTGTTAAGTACAGCTCTTCCTTTTTGCCAAAGTTAAGTCTCCTTGTTTTATTTCAACCAGATGGTAGAGCTTCTGGCATTTCTGCATTTGGCGTCTGAGGCACCACATGTGAAGGAGCTTCACTTATTGGATGTTTGTTGGACTCTATTACGATACCTTAAGGTGTCTAACAGTTTTCGGCGATCAGATCATCTGTTTTCTTTGCTCCGTTGAGCAAGACAAGGAAGAAAGGCACCTAAGGCCATGATTGCATGATGGTTGAAGGAAACTATTGTTTCAGCCTGTATCTGTAAAGGTCAATCAGTTCCACTAGGGCTCAGGCAGCCTCCTGGGCAAAGTGTTAGCTAGTGTCACCACAGGAAATTTTGTAGGGCAGTGACATGGTCTTCCCGTCACACTCTTACCAAACATTACTGGTTGGATATTCGCGCACCAGAAGTGGCTGGATTTGGAGAGAGAGAGAGTGTGTGTGTGTGTGTGTGTCGAACTGGAAGGACTGAGGGCATTTGGTTCCTTTGTTAAATGTGAGGGCTGCAGTTCAGGGGGCTCCAACAATTTGTTTTCTGTTCACCCTGGAGGGGGGAGGAGTTTGGAGTTTCATTCTGTGTTGACTTGGGTACAAGTCCATACTGAGGGACTGCAAGTGATGCTCTGTTATGTAGCAGTGCCTGAAAAGCTTTTATTCTCTGCCTCCATCTGCTGGTAGGGTTGCAAAACCCAGTTATCTGGGTTTATCTGAGGTATTCCAGGAATGAAAATTAATAGGTAAGAACTAATTTTCCTCATTTTCATTTTTCCAGTCAAAATCCTCAATCTGGTAAATTGCCTTTCAATCTATGTTAGGCGTTGCAAAAGAAAGATGGGTAGTCAGGATCTTCTTTCACTGTTCTATGCCTTGGCCCTACTTGTCATAATGCCTCTATATCGCTCCATGGCACCTTGAATACTGTGTACAATTCTGGTTGCCGCATCTCAAAAAAGATATAATTGTGATGGAGAAGTTACAAAAAAGGGCAACCAAAATGATAAAGGGGATGGAACAGCTCCCCTGTGAGGAAAGACTAAAGAGGTTAGGACTTTTCAGCTTGGAGAAGAGACTGCTGAGGGGGATATGATAGAGGTCTAGAATGGGTAGATGTGAATCGGTTATTTACTCTTTCGGATAATAGAGAGACTAGGGGGCACTCTATGAAGTTAGCATGTGGCACATTTAAAACAAATCGGAGAAAGTTATTTTTTACTCAACGCACAATTAAACTCTGGAATTTGTTGCCAGAGGATGTGGTTAGTGCAGTTAGTATAGCTGTGTTTAAAAAAGGATTGGATAAGTTCTTGGAGGAGAAGTCCATTACCTGCTATTAATTAAGTTGACTTAGAGAACAGCCACTGCTATTACTAGCAATGGTAACATGGAATAGACCTAGGGTTTGGGTACTTGCCAGGTTCTTATGGCCTGGATTGGCCACTGTTGGAAAAAGGATGCTGGGCTTGATGGACCCTTGGTCTGACCCAGTATGGCATGTTCTTATGTTCTTAACCCTAGTTTCCGTGGTTCATATCTTGCTCCTCTAATCACTAGGCTACTATTGTACACCACTCAACTTATACAAGTTGATAGCAGAGTCTTGCACAAACTTGTAACTTGAGCCACTCCGATCAAGATTCCTCAAGTCCATTCCAAATTGTTCAAGTAGCAATACAGGGAGGGTCATAGACTAGTCTGAGTGGGCTCAAGAAAAGGAAATTATCAGGTAAAAAATAATTCCTGTTCATACCCCAGATCAGTCCAGCAGATGGAGGCAGAGAATAAAACTTTTCAGGCACTGCTACTTAACAGAGAGTGCCACCTGCAGTCCTTCAGTATATCTGTCTCCAGCAGATAACAGAAGTGCAAACCTGCAGTCTGAACTTGACTTTTTTTTTTTTTAAGCTGATTGTTAAATTTAGAATAGAGTTAAAAAAGAAGACAGAAGAGGTGAAGATGTGCTCCCAGAGGTGTTAGGTTCCTTCGTGGGCCATCTCTCTGGGTGAGCAGGGAGTTGGAAATCCCTGGCCAGGCTTGACCCTTGATTCCAGGGGGCGGGACAGCCAGGGGTTCTGGTTCCCTCACTCCTCCTGAGGCCGCCTCACCCAGTCCGACTGTCTGCAACAGCCAGGAGCACCCAGAAGCAGGAAAGTATAACTTCCCTTTGTTTCTTTGGGTTGCTCGGGGGCTGTTTCTTAAGTGGAGACCTTTTTCTTTCGGCAGCCACAGTCTGTGTTCGACTCCGAGGTGAGGAAAAAGGCACACAGCTCGTGCGATTTCAGCACCCCGAGCTGGGACAGCATCGGCAGCAGTGTGAGAGTTGCTTTTCTCCTGCTCTGGGTTTATTTTTAGCCACAGGCTGTCTCTCTTGATGCCGCCTCGCGTGGAGCACTGGAAAGTCTGTCGAGCCTGCGGGGAGGGAGGGGATCACCCTTCAATGCAGCCCTTGTCTGCTGTAGCTGTGCCTCTGGAGGAAAAGGGGCCTTGCAGAGGGGCTCCACAGGCAGATGTACCTGTCCTGCCCAGGAGGGAGTGCAGGGATTCTTCCCCACCCCCCATTTTTCCAGTACAGCAGGAGTCTGGAGAAGGTAGAGAGGGGGCAGCGGAACCAGGGGAGGACATGGCAGCTATAGGTATTGGGGAATGCGATGGATTTTCCACAGATTTTGTATTATTGCTGCATGAGGCCTACCTTGCCAAGAAGGAAGTGGCAGGTAAGCGGTCGGCCACCCAGAAGCCTCGAGCCGAGGCACCTCCCAGGTCGGGGGGTATTCTTCGCCTGCTTGGCCTGGGACAATCGGGAGCGGAGGAGGAGTACTCTTAAGAATCTGAAGGCGATGATCCCCAGGAGGATCTGAGGGTTGACCAGGGGACTGGTCAGGCCATGGATTCTGCGACTGGCCCAGTGGGTAGTGATGCGGAGGAGGTTCCTCTCACGGAAGGAGATGACCCTAGGATGGTGAGATTGTTCTGTAAGGACGAATTATGGCCTTTCATTCCCCCCCCCCCCCCCCACCAAGTTCTGAAAGAACTGGGGATCAAAGTGGTGCAGGGAGGATTTGGACAACAAGGGGGTAAACCTGGTGTTGGACGGACTGCGTGGACCGCCTGTTGTTGTTTGTGATAATTGTGGGTGGATCCTTGGGCCGGTGGCAGATGACCACACCCCCGGGGGAAGATCCCGAGAGGGACCACCGGTCAGGCTCAGAGTTGGGAGACAGACACACACTAGATCTTTTATTAAACAGTATATTGAACCACCAGAGGTGGCAGTAGTGAGCTGGAAGTGCCTGGCTGGGCTGTAGTCCCTCAGGCACTGGAACAGTGATCCCAGGATAGCTGAGCTGTAGAGAAACTGATTATAGTGAGTAGGCAGAGTATGCAGAGTTCAGGAACAGAACATCAGGCGCTCTTACAATATCTCAAGGTGACAAATGGATTTTGGAGGTCGGACCACCTCTTTGTGGTGTTCAGTGGACCAACGAAGGGTTGCAAAGTGGCTAAGAGCACGATTGCAAGATAGTTAAAGGAGGCAATTGTTTTGGCCTGTATTTGTAAAGGTCAGTCGATCGCTGAAGGATTACAAATGCATTTGACTAGGGCGCAGACAGCCTTCTGAGCGGAGTTTCAATTGGTGTCTCCGTACGAGATTTGTCGAGCAGCTACTTGGCCCTTTTTGCACACTTTTACTAAACATTACTGTTTCGATGTCAGGGACCTGAAAGAGGCCTTGTTTGGTGAAAGTGTACTGCGTGCAGGTCTTTCGGGATCCCATCCAGTGTAGAGGGGCTTGGGTATATCCCACTTGTCTGGGTTATGGCCAGGAAAGGAAAATTTTGGTTTTTACCTGCTAACTTTCGTTCCTGGAATACCTCAGATCAGTCCAGACTCCTGGCCCTTTATTTTTATTAGGACTATTTTGAAAGAACCTTCCTGCTTCTGGAAGCTGTGAGTGATGCAGAATTTGGAATGAGATTGTACATAGTTCTCAGTGATGTTGAGACTGGAAATTTTTTTCATTATTTTAAGTTGAGGGTTTAATTTTGTTGGGGGTTCCAACTTATTCCTCAGCTCGCTCGAGAGGGAGAAATCCTTGGAGTGTGGGAAGCAATCATCGTGGCTTGGGTACAGGTCAATACTGAGGGACTGCATGTGGCATTCTTGGTTAAGTAGCAGTGCCTGAAAAGTTTTTATTCTCTGCTTCCATCTGCTGGTAGGGATGCAAAACCTACTTGTCTGGACTGATCTGGGGTATTCCAAGAATGAAAATTAGCAGGTAAGAACAAATTTTCCTTTTCTTCTTCCTCTTCATCCAGTCAAACTAGTACAGACAAATGGGATATACCCAAGCTACTCCTGAATAAGTTGGGAACTGGCAAACTCTCAACACCTTGGAGGTAAAAAAAAAAAAAAAAAAGTCTCCTCTGACACCCCCATTCAAGCAATGATGCTTTGAAAGAAATGTGAGGAAGACCAAGACACTGCCTCCTAAAACACCTAAGAAGAAACCAAATCGCTACTCTGCTCACAAGTGACTGAGCTCTCTCACACAACCCAAATCAGGGTCCAACCTTCTAAGGGTGTTTACAACCTTGAGGAGACTAGGAAGTCTCCTGACAGGTCAAATGAGAAGCCAAGCAGATTCGATAAAAAAACAGAAGCAAAAAAAACCAACCTAATTCCCAAACCACAATCGGAAGACAGAAGGATCTGCACATATTTTAGCAAAATGTCTCTGCATTGTTCCTGCATCTCCAATTCTCTTGCAGTAAAAGAGCCACAAGGAAGAGGGTTTCCAAGGAAAACAGCACTAGAAAAGGCCCCCCAATAGGTTAAACTGCCCCTAGAAAAGGGTACACCCCAAAAGGAATGGGGATCTTTCTTGGAGGCTAAAAGTGTTCTCCTATATGGGGAGAAAATGCAGCTATCGCTGGAGGCAAGGAAAGGGACTACCCAATACATGCGCCCCCTGTATTATGCAATGATGCTATCTAAATTGTCAAGAAAACAAGCACTGAGGCCAAAAAAGAAGCTTTCTGCAAAGACTTGGAAAGTGCTGACACGTTGCTAGAGAATGGCTGCTTACTGGGTGTGGGTTTGTTTTTAAACCACTCGAGGACTAAACAGATTAAAAAAAAAAAAAAGACACTTTGTGCAGAGCCAAAGCTCGAGAGACTAGCTCTTAAGTGATAACAAGACCTTAACAGTCTGCTTCATGACTGATCAGGACCAGCATGTCCCTCTCTTGTAAGGCCAGAGGATACAACTTAGTCAGTGGTGTTCCTTAAAGTTGGCTTTTGAAGAACGCACTCCAGGTCCATTTGGTCTTGAATTGCCTGATGCAAGGTGGGGGGGGGAAACCCTGGAATATTTCCTAAGATGGACCATAATAGGATGTTCTGCTGATCTGGGAGACTCCTCCATGTTTTCTGCACTATTCAGGGTGGCTAAGGAGTATGCAATCAAGCTGCCTAATTTTCTCTAAGAAAAATTTGGAATATGGCAACAATCTTCCCCTTAGACATTCCACTGCTTCCTGTTTGTCTATGTAGAGTGCACCTGGGTTCCAATTTACAACTGTTGCCCCTAAATCAAACTGGTCCAGTCCATCCTTGGCACTGCCAGCCAAACATTATAATCCAGAGATGGAGATCCCATCTGGACAGCAAAGCTTTCTGCCGTGGCCTTATGTAAGCCCTTGCCCAGAAAACCAGTTCCAGTGCTGCTGCCATATAGCTGAGCAACTGAAATTAGCTGCACATTATCTGCCTTCGTACAGATGGCAATGAAGATTCAGTGCTGCAGTTTTTCAATCCCTTTCTTAGGCAGACCCATCTTGCCTCCATGTCAAAAAGGGTTCCAGATAATGCAGGATCTGGGAAGGAACTAAACTGCTCTTGGAAAAAATGTCTGCCTCTGACTTTGCTCTTAAAAATCAATCGTCCAGACAAGGAAGGAACAAAATACCCTCCTTCCACCAGAGAAAGACCTTCCTGAAGGGAAGAGCCTGAAACTGAAAATGCTCTGTTAGCACTGCAAAAACGAAGGAATTACTGGAAGTCTTTTCTGCTAAGTATATGGAGTTGAGATTCAGGGAGCTAAACTCCCCTTACCTCATTGCCCAAATCATGGACTTCAAGATGTCCAGTATGAAACGAAACACTCAGAGAAAATTTGTTGACCTGATTCAGTTTCAGAATGAGGTGAAAGTTTCCATCTTTTTTGAGCACAAACAGATCAAATAATGACTCTGACCCCATTGGTCCATGGGAACCAGGATCAAGTCTTGAAGAGAAGCTGATCCAACGTGGCAGTCAGGGTCCAACTTGGCCAAACAAGGGGATAAAATGATGGTAAAAGCCAGAAAGACGCTTGGCTGCATAGTGAGAGGAATGGTCAGCAGAAAAAGAGAAGCAATATTGCCCCTGTATAGATCCTTGGTGAGACCTCATTTGGAATACTGTGTACAGTTCTGGAGACTGTACCTTCAAAATGATATAAAGTGTTTTGAAGTTAGTCCAGAAGGTGGCTACTAAAATAGTCTGTGGTCTTTGTTCTAAAGCATATGAGGATAGACTGTATGTCTGAGAGGATAAGGGAGATATACATTTAAGAATCTCAGATTTCCATGCACAGATGGCAAGCCTCTCAACAGAAAGGATGCTCTTGAACGAGGAATCATGGAATGAGGGTGCAAGTGGGTAGAGTCAGCAGTAATTTTAGGAAACATTTCTCTACAGAGAGGGTAGTAGATGTATGGAACAGCCTCCCAGGGGCTATGGGAATCAAAGAACCAAAAGATAAATCGGATCATGAAGAAGTGGACCCAGTCATGGAGGGTTTGAGAGGTCCATTGAAGGCTTTTCCATTTCACAAATCCATAAAGAAGCTGGCACTCCAGGAGTGGGAAACTCCAGACACAGGTTTGAAGTTTGGTAGAGCTATGGAAAAATTGCCAGAAGACAGAGTTATTATGGATGCCAGGGATAGTCGTTGTCTTTGGCGGTGACGATAAGGGGAATGGAACAGCTCCCCTATGAGGAAAGACTAAAGAGGTTAGGACTTTTCAGCTTGGAGAAGAGAAGACTGAGTGGGGATATGATAGAGGTGTTTAAAATCATGAGAGGTCTAGAACGGGTAGATGTGAATCGGTTATTTACTCTTTCGGATAGTAGAAAGACTAGGGGGCACTCCATGAAGTTAGCATGGGGCACATTTAAAACTAATTGGAGAAAGTTCTTTTTTACTCAATGCACATTTAAACTCTGGAATTTGTTGCCAGAGAATGTGGCTAGTGCAGTTAGTATAGCTGTGTTTAAAAAAGGATTGGATAAGTTCTTGGAGGAGAAGTCCATTACCTGCTATTAAGTTCACTTAGAGAATAGCCACTGCCATTAGCAATGGTTACATGGAATAGACTTAGTTTTTGGGTACTTGCCAGGTTCTTATGGCCTGGATTGGCCACTGTTGGAAACAGGATGCTGGGCTTGATGGACCCTTGGTCTGACTCAGTATGGCATTTTCTTATGTTCTTATGTCCCTGTGGCAGGGTCTGCTGCACTGAAGGATAAGCAGGATAGAAAATTGGAGGTCCACATCAAAAAGATTTTTGAGGTATCTGCTTTGGGCATTTACGCTGGGTGCAGCAGTTGCAGTTGGATAAGGTGATGTCAGCATCAGAGGCCAAGCAGGCCGAGGGGCTGGAAGCTGTAGTGGCCTACAGAGCGGATGCATTGATTGACCTCGTCCATATGTTGTCCTGGACTATGATGTCTGCAGTTTCAGCCAGGCGGCTCCTTTGGTTGCGGAACTGGTCGGTGGATGTTTGGTCTAAGTCTCAATTGGAGGCATTACCTATTAAAGGGAAGCTTCTTTTTGGAGACTGTTTGTTTAGAGACACTCATCAAGAAGCTGGGTGAGAATAAAGGACACAAGCTGCCAGAGGATAAGCCAAAGATCAGCAGAGGTTCCTCATCTGTATGGTCATGCTTTCGGGCATGCTGGCGTTTTCAACAATCTCAAGTTTCAGCTGGAACTCAGAGGCAGGGAACTGGAAGAGAGCAGTTCTGGAATCAGTCCTTTCGAGGCCTGAGGCCAAACAGAAATGGTTCCAGCCAGGGGGCTTCAGGTACCAAGTCTGCCCAGTGAATCAAGGCCGGTCCACTCCTCTGTACTGGTCATACCTTTTTCTTTGAGTGGACCAGGATCACATCGGAGCAGTAGGTTCTTTCTTTCTTTTTTTTTTTTTTTTTTTTTTATGCTTTACAACTTAACAAGAAGACTTTTGTTACAGAAATGAGAGGTGTATACAATGTAATAAGTCAACAAGAAAAAAAAAATAACTTTACACACCTGAATAAAAAAAGAAAGAAAGAGGGGAATAAGACTAAGAAATGAAAGTACAATTTAAGGAAAATGTAAAAATGAGAAGAAAAACATCAAACTTGTTTAAATGTCCGACTGCTAAAATACAATTAGACGTGAGAGTCTAGAAACGCTCTAAGTTGGGAAGTTTCAAAGAAAACATAATTAACATTAGAATATTTAATAAGGTATTTACATGGGTAGTATAAGGTAAATTGCCCCCCCCCCCCCCCCCCTTAGACAGCACTTCAGAGCGCATAGAAAAACTTTTTTTTTTTTCCCCCGACGCAACTGGGTTACTCTGGTAATATCTGGATAAACCCAGACTTTTTGTCCATAGAACAAAAGTTAACAATTGCGAAAAAAATTTGGACCAGTGGGTTCTAAACGTGATAGAACACAGTTACGCTTTAGAGTTTGCTCGACAGTTAAAGGATCTGTTCATGGTATCTCCTTGTGCCTATGCAAAGAAATGGCACGTGGTTCGAGAGACTGTCGCCCGTTTACGGTCATTAGGTGCCATTGTGCCTGTACCTGTAGAAGAGTAAGGTATGGTCCCAAAGAAGGAAGGGACATTACGACCAATCTTTGATCTGAAAAGAGTGAATATGGTGTGTTTTCGGATGGAGACCTTAGTCTGTAATCATGGCGGTGCGCAAAGAAGAGTTTTTAGCCTTTAGGTTTGACCGAAGCTTATTTGCACATTCCAATCTGGCCAGATCATCAAAATTTTCTGAGGTTCATGATTCTCTGGTCTCATTTCCAGTTTCACGCCCTGCCCTTCGGTCTGACGGCCCCGAGAATCTTCACTAAGGTGATGGTGGTGGTGGCGGCCCTCAGGAAAGGAGGAGTTCTAGTTCACCCATATCTAGATGATTGGCTTATCAGAGCAAAGTCTGAGGACCTTTGTGTTCAGGCGGTCGTGGAGATGCTGCATTGCTTGAGATCTCTAGGTTGGGTTGTGAATTTTTGAGTCATGTAATTCCGTCTCAGGAGTTGGAATTCCTGGGGGTGCATTTTGATACCAGGATCGGGAGAGTGTTTCTCATCCAGGAATGGATCAAGAAGCTGCAGAATCTGGTTCATGGTTTGGACAGTGCGCAGATTCACAGCTTCATGGCTTCCATGTTGCAATTAGTTCCTTGGGCATTTGTTCACATGAGACCTCTGGAGACAGCCTTGCTTTCATGGTGGTATCAGTTGGTCAGAGCAGTTTCATTTACCGTTACCTCTTACAGATGTGGCCAGGTCGAGTCTCTTATGGTGGCTTTGTCAGGGCTATTTGAATTGGGGAGGGGGTAACCCTGCAATTCCTGAATTGGTTGGTGGTTGCAACCAATGCGAGCCTCACCAGTTGGGGTGCTGTGTGTCAGTCTTAGACAGCACATGGTTGGTGGTCACCGGAAGAAGCCTCGTGGCCTCTAAGTCAGAGACCAGAACAGTGCCCCTGGCGTTGCAGGCCTTCTGCCTAGTTTGCAAGGGCGACTGGTTCAAGAATTGCCGTACAATGCGACACCGGTAGCTTACAGCAACTGTCAGGGCAGTACCAAGAGTCAAGCAGTGGCTCAGGAAGCCCAGGAGTTGATCCTCTGGGTAGTGCAGAATCTGGAGTTGTTGGCAGCCCTCCCACATAGACAGAATAGAAATGTCCAGACAGAGATTCTCAGTCATCAGCAACTGCATCCCGGGGAGTGGGAGCTGGTGGAGGAAGTGATGCAACTAATCCGTCGCAGATGGGGGTGTTCCTCACATGGACTTGATGGCAATTCAGTTGAATGCTAAGGCTCCACGATTCTTCAGTCAAAGAAGGGAACGCAGAAAGGAGGGAGTCAATGCATTAGTGCTTCCTTGGCCCCAAGGGATTCTCTATGTATTTCCTCTGTGGCCTCTGGTGGGAAAGGTGTTGCGGCGGATAGAGATTCATCTGGGAGAGGTGATTCTAGTGGTGCCAGAGTGGCCTTTGCAGCCATGGTTTGCAGATTAGATCAATGTCACAGTGGCTGGGCTGCTGTGCCTCGCTCATCTTCCCAACCTGTTGCACCAAGGTCCCATATTTTCAGATCAGGCAGATCACGTCTCTCTCGCGGCTTGGCTTTTGAGAGGCAACGTTTGCGGTGTAAGGGATATCCTGAGGATGTCATTTTGACTCTGTTGCAAGCTAGGGAAGTAGTCAAGATCATTGGCTTATGTATGAGTGTGGAGAATTTTTGAGGCTTGGTGCAAAGAATACAGAGTTGTACCTATGCATGCATTGGTGATGCATATTTTGTCCTCCTTGCAATGAGGATTGATGAAAGGGTTGGCCTTTAACTCTTAAGTCCAAGTGGCGGCATTGGGCTGTCTTAGAGGTAAAGTGCATGGAGCAGCCTTTGCTGCACATCCGGATGTGGTGTGTTTTCTCTGAGGAGCGAAGCATTTGCGGCCTCTGGTGTACAAGGAGTCTTAAATTGGTGCGCAAAGGTTGGTGTAGGGCTCCATTCGAACTGCAGCGTAAAGTGACTCTGAAGAACCTTACCTTAAAGGTCCATTTTTCTGGTAGCAATTTGTTCCACTAGAAGAATGTCAGAGTTGCAGTCCGTTGTGTTTTTTTGTTTTTGTTTTTTTTGCGGAGATCCTTTTTTGAAGATAATGGATGCTGGAGTCTCTTTGCATACAGTTCCATCCTTTCTTCCAAAAGTGGTATAATCTTTTCATTTGAATCATACTGTAGAGCTGCTGGCATTTCCGACTTTAGACACAATAATGCCTCATGAGAATGAATTGAAGTCTTTGGATGTAAAACTAGCCTTGTTGAGATATCTTAAGGTTACTAATATCTTTAAACTTTTGGATCATATTTTTGTGCTCTGCTCTGGCTCAAATAAGGGGCATAAAGCTTCAAAATGCACCATAGTGCAGTGGTTGAAAGAGGCAATACGCGGTCACAGGCAACATCCTGGGCCGAAGTCAGCAAGTGTCGCCATGAGAGATTTGTAGAGCAGCTACTTGGAAGTTGTTGCACATTTTGCCAGACATTATCGTTTGGACATTCAGGCCCCAGATGCCATGGGCTTTGGTGAAAGTTGTGCTGCAAGAGGGACTCTCACAGTCCCACCCTGTGTAGGGAAGCTTTGGTACATTCCAGGAGTCTGGATTGATCTGGGTACGTACAGGGAAAGGAAAATTGGTTCTTACATGCTAATTTTCATTCCTGTAGTACCATAAATCAGTCCAGAGTCCCGCCGGGTTTGGAGAGTCCACTCACTCTGTTATTGTAAATAAACTGAAGACTGGCACAAGTTGGCTTTTTTTTTTTTTTCCTGGCATTAAGGTTGGAAAGGATTGTTTCCATTAAAGAGTGTTCCATATCTAACAGCTCAGTCAGGGGAATGTGTAATCTCAAGTTAAGTTATGTTTGCATTTACTAGCATCTTGGCTTAGGTACAGGTCAATACTGAACAGTCTGCAGGTGGCACCCCAGGTTATATGCCAGTTTCAGCTAGACTTTTTCTCTGTCTCCATCTGCTGGAAGGGAGGCAAAACCCAGGAGTCTGGACTGATCTGTGGTGGTACAGGAATGAAAATTAGGTAAGAACCAATTTTCCTATAACCTCGCTATTCTCTCCCACAGAGG
Organism: Rhinatrema bivittatum; assembly: GCF_901001135.1. NCBI lineage: Eukaryota > Metazoa > Chordata > Amphibia > Gymnophiona > Rhinatrematidae > Rhinatrema > Rhinatrema bivittatum. The sequence goes on along the minus strand of NC_042622.1, from coordinate 217,820,325 downwards.
AAATCTGGTTTCAGTTTAGACACTGAAACACAAACCATCCCTCCTAGGAATTCTGCTGTCATTTGCTGTGAATCATAAGGATGCAATGTAGCCAACACATGAGCTCCCATGCTTGCTCTTGAGAACATCCATACACACTGCATTTGATCCCTAAACCACTTTATACAGAAGAAGCCACTGCAGTGCTACGATCCTTTTGTGTTTGTGATGTATGGTTTAAAAAAAAAAAAAAAAAGTCTACTTGATCTTGAGGCCAGGTATACAGTGCCCAGAACCACATAAGCATTGTATGGCCTGAAAACACCAGGACTAGACCTATTAAGACAGAGGCACCTCAAGGAAGGTCCTGAACCATACTTTGCTGAGCAGCCCCTGTCTACAGAAGTTAAGCCTGGAAGGAGCCTTATTTCAGACTATCTTAAGAACATTGTATCCCTTCCTATAGTCCTACCTTCTGAGTCTTTTATAAATACCAGCGAGGAACCTGGGACCATAGTCTGTGCACCACAGAATGCCTGAAATAAATCACAGCTGGTTCCAATGCCACTTTTCTTCAGCTCCTGTTTCCTGACAGTGTTGTTTGGATCAGTAAACCCACCCATGAAGCTACGGACCCAGAGACTGTTCCTCTAGGTTCTCTACACCTGGACTTGTTAATCCCAGTGATTTCCTGGTGTGGATTTGGAAACCAAACTTTGACCCATTGAAAAAGGCCTGCTGAAGACATTTTTAAAACTCTTATACAGTATATGTCAGGAGTGGCCAACTCTAGTCCTCAAAAGCCACAATCCTTTTTTTAACTCCTAATTTAATTCTTAAATCTTCCCACTGAAGGTGGTTAGAATGTATACAGCCCCATAAGTGAATCTGAATTTAGTATCAGATTTAATCTCTTCCAAGATATCCTTTTGACATACGTTTTACTCCTGCACCATGTCAAGGGCCTTGCTGAAATCCAAGTATACTATGTTTAGCACTCTTCCTTGATTCAACTCTGCTCACTCTGTCAAAGAAATTGATCAGATTCGTCAGACAAGATTTATCTCTGGTAAAACCCTGCTGCCTTAGATCTTGCAATCCAATGGATTCCAAAAATTGCACTGTTCTCAGTTTTAGCAGTGATTCCATTAGTCTGCTCCCCACAAAGGTCAGACTAATTGGCCCGAGGTTCCCAGCCTCCTCTTTACTTCCATTTTTGTGGTTCCTTTTCATAAAAAAATCTCTGTTCCAAACTCTGCAAAGCCTCTTTGTGCTTGGAGAGGAAGATTTTCTGGCTCCACATCCATTGCAGCATGGGCTCTGCAGAAGCTGACATGCTGCCTGCCATGCTTGAGACAGCAACAAAACTAGGTATTTGCCCACTGGTCATTGACTCCTGCAGCCACTGTTCTGTCCTTTGGCCCTTTTGGTTTGCTCCATCATGGCCACTTCCAGTTTTCGCTAACGCGCCCCCAGTGCCAGCGGACTATGTCTATCACTGATCCGCATAACGTCTGCATCCTCTACCTGGGAGCATCACACGAGTCCCGAAGGGACGTCAACTTCGCTTATGCCAATCAATTACTTGCCTAAGCTGCGCCACTACATAGTACAACTCTATACTGGGAACTCCCAGGTCACCATCAAGCTTAGAGGCATTCTGGGTAGAGCACATCATTCTTGGGGGGACGCCTGTTCCAGATAAAACTGAAGATTTTGCGCTGCCACCGTTTCAGCAAGAGGTTGGGTATGTGAATAGGTAGAGTCTGAAAGATAAGAGGTGCGGTATGACATTCATTTTAATTAGTGCGATTCTACCCAACCAGGATACAGATAATCGTTCCCACTTTTCTAGGTCCCTCCAAATGCTAGTCATCAAGGGAGGGTAATTGAAGTCATACAGGGAGGATGGATGTTGTCCTAGGTAGATCCCCAAGTATTTTAGCTTTTGTTTAGTCCACCTGAATGGATTCTGAGGCTTCAGGGAGTCTACCATCTTAGTCACATGACATGTTTAGAATCTCAGATTTCTCCCAAGTAACCTTAAATCCAGACACCTTGCTAAACTTATCCAGCTCTGTTTCAATAGCAAGCAGTGACAGGTGTGGATGGTTCATTGTAAATATAATATCTGCAAATAAGGACAATTTGAGTGACCTGAAATAATGTCATTATTCCTAATTTAATTGCAAGGGGCTCAAGAAATAGGGCAAAGAGTAGTGATAAAGGGCATCCTTGCCCAGTGCCCTGGCCCACTACAAAGTCACTGGAATACCCCCATTGACTCACACAGGCTATGGGGCAATCATATAGTTTATCTATCCAGGTTCAAAAATCTTCTCCAAAACCCGAAAAAGGTAAGGCCAATGCACAAGGTCAAATGTCTTTTCCGCATCTATAGAGAAATAGGGTTGGATTATGTTCATTATGTACCCACCACATAATGTCCACAAGCTTTCAGACATTGTCGCCAGCCATCCGGCCAGGAATAAATCCCACTTGGTCTTGATGTATAAGCAAAGCTATATGGGTATTAAGCCGGGTTTCTAGTATTTTAGCTAATATTTTAAGATCCACATTAATTAGCGATATGTGCCTATAGGACCTGCATAGTGTGGGGTCTCTTCCAGGTTTGGTGATAACTGTAATGCCCGCCAAATTGGACTTTGGCATTAAGGATCTCCTCGTCCTTAGAAAATTGTACATTTTCTGCAAAGGAGCAACTATATAGGGGGCAAGCTGTTTTTAAAAGCTTCAGCCCAGAGATCACGTGATGTGGTGGGCTTGGTAGGGCGCTTTCCTCCAGGCTCCGGCTGCCTCCCCGGCTTTATCCATAACCATTTTACCCAGCTACGTTTTTGGCTCGGTAAATACCTTTTTCGAAATATACAGCCTTCCATCGCCTATGTCTCAGAGTGCTTGGAGGTGCCGTATGGCTACTAGAACTCTACGCAAGGAAAAAGTTAAACCGCCGGTTCCCAGCATCAAAATGGCCGCCACAACAAGCATGGTTTCACAACCGGACGGCGAAACCTTAGAAGAAAAAATCTCGCACACTGTAGTATCTGCATTGGATGTCCGGTTACATCAACTATCGGAACAGATTGCAGATGTGAGGGCCTCCCTCACTGAATTTGATGCCCGTACTGAGAGACTCGAAAGCCGGATAGGCCTGGCTGAGGACGATATTGGATCCTTGGAAAAACGAGTCGAAGAACTTGTTAAACAAGCTGCGGCAAGTGAAGATAAGATTGATGACCTAGAGAATCGGTCACACCGAAACAACTTGTAGGGTTCCCAGAAGCATTACCTGAGGCGGACCTCCCGCGTGTACTGGAAGCATGGCTGCTTGGTGTGGTTCCCTCCTTAGCCTCCCCGTCGGGGGGTCTCTTTGAGAGAGGTCGCATCAGCTAGGCCGGAGAACTGATGGAGATTCCGAATGGAGATTCCGAACGCAAATCCCGAGTAGTCATTGCACAGTTCTTACACTTTGTAATCGATCACTTGTCCTACAACATTACCGGAAAGTGCGAGAATTCTTCTAGGAGTCCCATAAGATTTTGATCTTTCAGGATTTTTCTCCGAGAGTGACCCTGCAACGTAAAGCTTTCCACGACGTCTGTTCTGAATTGATAAAAAAGCAAATTCGATTCGCACTTATGTTTCCTGCCAGGCTCCGAATCGCTCATCAGGGACAGATAAAAATGTTTGACTCTGCGGGGCTTTGTGCAAAATTTGTGCTTTGCACAAAGCACGGGGCTTTGTGCAAAATCTTCCTAACTCAGTTCACCATCCTGCTGAGGAACAACTTTGAGCCTCTGAGCGCATGGCACCATCATTGGATTAAACAAACAAGAAATTTCCCTCACATTGGAGAACTTTTTCTTTCTGTTACACAGTGGATATTTATCTACCAGGAGTACTGCGAACATGTGGAGTCTGACTTCTTCTTATTTTATTTTTCTGTTGCCTTTCCTATCACAGTCTCCATGGCCCACTGGCTACACTCCGTGCTGAGGGTCAAATGCGCAGTAGAAGATGCGCTCCTACTAGTCTGAGGATACTGGTTAAGTTTCTACTGTTATCATTAATAACACTGTTTCTCTGATTTGTTCTGAGATTGAGTTCATGGAAGCACCAGGGAATTTTTTATTTAGGTGCTGAGCCATAATTCTTTACTATGGAGAAGGGGAGGGGGGGGGGAGCAAAACACATTAATACATCTACGTGTTCTCCTACCTGATTCTATCAGGTTTTACTAAATCAGGGTGTGGGTTAGTTGGACCCTCCGCATGGGAGACTTGTTACTAGGTCTCATGCTGGGTCACCCTCATTTGAGGTCAATGGGGTGGGCAATTATATAGAGAACCTCTGTAAACCCGGGTACTTAATGCTACAATTATGGTTGATGTTAAGGATCATGACATTGTTTTTGTTTTTCTTATATTGTCTGGATATGTTGCACTGCATCTGCTTTGAGGGACAGCTTGCTATGTTGCGACTTTTTTCTGTGTCTTATGGGGCCATACCTTTCACTAACCAACTTTGTCATTTCACTATGGCAGTAGACATAGTCACGTGGAATGTGGCGGGACTAGGTACCCCCATAAAGCGGGAGAAGGTCTTTGCCCGGTTAACAAAACTCCATGCAAAAATAACATTTCTACAAGAGACACATGCTTTCCCATGAAATCACCAAACTGAAGAAAAAGTGGGTTTCACAACTTTACTAAGCCACTGGGACTTCAAAGAGCAGGGGAGTCGCCATTTTGATTCACCAATCTGTCTCCTTCAAAATGACGGAATGTCATGCGGACCCATCGGGACGTTATGTGTTAGTGAAAGGACATCTAATGGGATCCCCTATGCTTCTAGCCTCCATTTATGCCCCAAATGTGTATGACCACAAATTTTACACTACTTTACTATCTCACCTTGCCAAACTAGGGGATTGCCCTATAATTATGGGGGGAGAGACTTCAATTTCGCTATAGATCCTGCACTGGATAGGCAACCGGCTAGAGGTGGCCACCAGATTAGTGAGCGAAAAGGACCCAGTTTTTTGTGTAAACATTTAGGCCTGTTGGATTTATGGCGAGTATTGCATCCCGGCGCTCGAGAATTCACACGTATAGCAAAAGCCCATTTGGCCCAGTCTCGGATTGATTACTTGCTTATTTCTGAGTCTCTCTTCCCTAAATTCATTAAATCAGACATTGAAGCGCTGGTGATATCTGATCATAGTCTGGTAACGGGCACCCTACAGATGGGTGGCCCTAGTATGGGGGGCAATGGCGACTCCCCACTTCATTGGCTAATGACCCAGAATTTCCTGTGTTTCTTAGAAGTAAATGGCAGGCCTTTCTCGTATCAAATGCCCAACATCTACCATCTGCTGGTGACAGAGAATACTGGCAGGCTGAGGTAAACATGGATGAATATAAAACTTCTCAGACTCTCTTCCCTGCCTTTGACAAATTTACTATGGATATACCAGCCTACCAGAAACTTAAAGATCTCAGGAAAGAGGACTCCTTGAGGTGCCAACAGTAAGATCGGCACAACTATCAGCAACAGATTGTGCATTTTCAGTGGTTGTACCCACCTTGTGGAACACTATGCCTGCAGGGTAAAGACTAATGGAGTGCACCAAAACATTTAAAATAGTACTAAAGTCATTTTTGATGGGACTAGCTTTTGCTTAATATTATGTTTTGAACCCTGCTAAGACTTCAACTTTAGAAGATGATTCTTTTATATGTGATTATTATTTATGAGTTTGTCACTGTTTTGAGTATTTGATTGCAATTTTATGTGGTTTGTTTTTTTTGTGACTCGCTTGGGGCTTATGCATGAGCAATTAAGACATTTTAATAAATCTAAACTACAAATACAAGGAACCTATTGCTCTGTCTTCATCTGCTGGTCTGTGAGCATAACCCATTTGTCTGAATTGGTCTGACTGGATGAAGAGGAAGCCATGGTTGTTGCAGATTTAAGGCATGAGTTGCCAAGAAAGATTTTTCTCTCATACTATGAGCATTAATATTTTCTTTGTTTGTTTTTTTTTTCTCATCTTAAGTTTTTCTGTATCTCTTCGAGCACTGAAGCATTTTGATTGTGAAGAAAAGCAGAAACTAATGGTAAGCCTAATAATACACTGAGCTGTTGTTCTCTCCATGACTTTGAGAAGTGTACACTTGCTGTTTCGTTCTCCTGCCATGGAGTTAATGTATGCTGCCACCTGCCGTATTCACAGTGAAGCTGTATACACAGTAAAGTCATCGCGGAACACTTTTTTGCAACTGTCTCTTCATATACTTTGTGCTGATGGTTTTTAATCTCGAGCACGCATGACATTTAAAAAAAATAAAATAAAAACAAAGAAAATGCTGAACTATTTCTCCCATCACTCTTTTAATGGATTTTGTGTCCTTCATTCATTCAAGCATGAGTTGATTGAGCATGCTTTGTCCCCTGCTGCTAAGAAGGCACATACACATGGTCTTTGTACTATCTGTCAATACTGACCCTTATTTTACTTCTAGGATAAAGCCAGGGAGAACTATGCCAGGGCCATTGACTGGTGCATCACCCTCATCTCAGACTATAGGATTCGAGTAGGTGAGCAAACAAACGCTTGCTGCTGGTACCCTGTCCTGTGCACCATGTAAATCTTTTATCAAAGACTTAGACTACTGATAGCCTGCTTGCTGGCTTTTCTGGTCTGTTGAACTGGGTTTTAATCCTTTTAAATGTGGTAGCCATGGCCATTCACTTAGATGTGTAAAAATAAAGGTTAAGTTGTATACAATATCTTTTTGTTGTATTATCTTAACAAATGTATAGTTAGTCCAGGAAAAAGGTATCTGCAGTTGTTTTGAGAGGCCCCGTTTTAACTTACTATTGAGGTCTATTAATTTACAGTTCAAACATGAGTTGAGAAGAAAAGGACATTGATACATCCATAAATTATCACAGGAAAAGACTTCTTCCGGTTAAATATAATTAAGAAAGACAAACTAAATCCGTGTCAAATCCACGACTGAGGATCCAAACAAAGGAAAGAGAAAAGTCAAAAGAACAAACAAAAAATAACAGCCATGTGCCCCATCTGACATTAAGAGCAGACAAAAGTAACCTCCACTTGACTTGCTCCTATTATCAAACCTGTGGGTGAATCTGACACAAGTATGCACCTACAAGAGGAGGAATGCTCATACCTTCTAGAAAGGATAAAAAAAATGTATTCTGAAATTTTGCCAAGTATTTGTAGGGAACTCCTAAGGAAAGAATGGGCCATATTTGGGCCAGACTGAAGAACCTCTGGAAAGACTCACTTTTTCATTTTCCTCATTAAAACAAAGGGAGAAAGAGAGAGAAAATAAAATTCAACCCCCGAGTCAGCTAAAAGTTGTATCACCTGCCTGATCTAATATTGGTGGCAAGAAGCAAAGCAAAAGAAGAGAATTTGTTCTGAAGATCCACCATTCCATGAAAAGGATCATCATGTACTTAACTACTGATGAAATCACATTCCAAATTGAGTTAATGGTTGTCACTTTTGGCTTAAGCACAGACCTTCGTGACAGGTTACAAAATAAACATCCATAATTATTAAATCACAAAACATAAATTCTCTGTATGTACCTGGATCAGTTAAGACTCCTGGGTCTTGCCTTCCGTCCAGCAGATGGAGACAGAAGTTTTGACTAACTCTGCCACTTAACACAAGGTGCCACCAGCAGTCCATCAGTATTTCTCTGTCTCCAGCAGATGGTGGAGGTACAAAATCCTGCAGTCAGATTTCAAAAAAAAAAAAAAAAGGAAACAGAAAAGATTACGACTATTTCTTCATACAGTCTCCCAGGGGCTAGCTAGATCCTGGTGGGATCATTCCCCCTGGTTGGTATGTGAGGCAGGCGAGCTGGTGGTTGGGGATTCTACTTCAGCTCCCAGAGCCTAGCCGCCATTCAGGGTTGACACCAGGGGGGGGGTGGTCCCGGTTCACTCACCTTGTTGGGATCCACTTGAGACTACTTCCATCTCAGGGAAGTTTTTTCTTAAGTTAACTCTTTTTTTTTTTTGTGCTGCCGGTGCGTTCCCAGGCACGGCTCTAGCTTCTCCTGCTCAGTGGCGGCTCTCCCATTTCCCTCCCCCCCCCCCTCCCCCGGCGTGGGTTTTCTGCTTCCCCGATGCCACGATCCCAAAGGCCAAACGACATCTGAGGCCTCTTCAGCTCCCACTGGTGGCAGACAGCTCTGCAGAGGTCTCGTGGCAAGACGATCCCCAGGATCAGGACCTTCGGGGGCTGACCCTGGGCTGGGTCCTCAGAGCCTGGACCACGATTCCTCACAGGCACCTACCGTCAAAGGAGATGATCCTAAGGTAGTCCGGCTGTTGCGCAGGTTGGAGCTGAGCCCGCTCATACCTGCAGTCTTGGAGGGTATTGACACTTCTCTGGAGAGCTCGGAATTGGGAGCAGTAGATCCGGTTATGGTGGGTCCCAGAGGTCCCACCAGGTCTTTCACATTCCATCAGTCGGTCACTGCCTTGCTTTTCCGGGAGTGGGATACCCTGGACACAGAGTTGAAGATCATGCGGGCCATGTACGAATTGTATCCGTTACCGCAGGAAGCACTGGATCTCCGGACGGTACCTAAAGTGGATGCTTCGGTTTCAGCGGTCACTAAGAAAACAACCATTCCGATCACCAGCACTGCAGCTCTCAAGGATCTTCAACATAGGAAGGTGGAAGGTCACCTCAAAAAGATATTTGAAGTATTGGCGCTTGGAGCCCGGGCTGCTATTTGTAGCAGTTTTATACTGAGAGCAGGTCTGCGCTGGGTTCAGCAGTTGCAAATGGACAGAGCCGTATCACCTGCGGCTGGAAGATGTAGTGGCCTGTAGTACGGATGCGCTCTTTGATCTCCAGACTTCTTCGCAGGCTATGGTGGCAGCTCGCAGACTCCTCTGGTTGAGGAACTGGGTGGCAGATATTTCCTCTAAGACACAACTTGGCTCGCTGCCCTTTAAAGGGAAGTTGCTCTTTGGAAAGGACTTAGAGATGATTAAATCCCTCGAGGAGAATAAGTTGCATAAACTACCAGAGGACAAGCTAAAGGCTAGGAATACCTTTCCCTCTTGCTTTCGAGGAAATCGGAGATTCAGGTCCTCCAGATCTTCAGGGTCCTCTTCACGTCAAGGCGCCAGCAGACAGCAGTCATGGAACCAGTCCTTTTGTGGACGCCAGCCTGGGCAAGATGACTCTTCCCAGGAGTAGGGCGGAGATAAATCCCCCCAATGAGCTGAGGCCAGCTCACTCCTCTGTGCCAGTGATAGTGGGCCAGTTGGCTCTTTTCTATGAGGAGTGGACCAGAAACACATCGGACCAGTGGGTCTTAAGTTTAATAGAAAAAGACTACCCTTTAGAATTTACTCAGCCTCTAAGAGATCACTTTTTGATTTCCCCGTGCTCTTAAGAGCAGAAAAGGGTGGCAGTTTGGAACACTGTCTTCTGCCTCAGAGAGCTGGTAGCCATCGTGCCAGTGCCTCCAGAGGAGCGAGGGCAGGATCAATACTCCATCTATTTTGTAGTACCAAGAAAGAAAGATACCTTCCATCCCATTCTAGATTTAAAGAGGGTAAACAAGACTCTGAGAATCTCCTGCTTCCGTATGGAGACCCTGCAGTCAGTCATTGCATCGGTGCACAGGGGAAAATATCTCTCCTCTTTGGACGTAACAGAAGCATATCTGCACATAAGGATATGGCGTGATCACCAGAAATATCTGAGGGTCATGATTCGGGGAAGGCATTATCAATTTTGCGCCCTACCCTTCAGATTGGCGATGGCTCCCAGGACCTTTACCAAGCTCATGGTCATGGTGGCGGCAGTTCTCTGCAAGGAAGGGGTCCTGGTCCACCCATACTTGGATGACTGGCTGATTCATGCAAAGGCGGTGGATCGGGTCCTTCAGCACCTGAAGGTGTTAGGTTGGATAATCAATCTGTCCAAAAGTGATTTGATTCCTTCCCAGAAATTGGCATTCCTGGGAGCTCAGTTTGATACGAGCATAGGGAAGGTCTTCCTCCCCGAGGAGAGGATTGCCAAGTTGCAAGCTCAGGTTTGGATGCTGATAGACAATATGTTGCCCGAGTTTGGTACTTCTTGCAAGTGCTCAGATCTATGGCTGCCACCTTGGAGTTGGTACCATGGGCGTTTGCTCATATGAGGCCTCTACAGTCTGTTTTACTATCCCATTGGGTTCCGATGTCTGAGCGTTTTCAACTACCTCTTCCCCTCACGGAGTTGGCGAGGACCAGTCTGCAATGGTGGCTTCTGCCAGACAAGTTGCGGAGGGGAGTAGACCTGGATATCCCGTCTTGGACGATTGTTACCATGGATGCCAGTCTCTCCGGTTGGGGAGTGGTCTGGCAGGAGAGATCGGTGCAGGGCCAATGGTCTCTAGAGGAGGCCTCATGGTCGATCAACCGGTTAGAGACCAGAGCAGTACAGCTGGTTCTCCAGGCTCTCCTACCCCTGGTCAGGGGAAGGCCAGTAAGGGTGTTATCGAACAATGGTGGCATACATCAGTTGTCAAGACGGGACCAAGAGCCGAGCAGTAGCCCAAGAAGCCCGGGAATTGGTTACTTGGGCAGAGTTGCATCTGGAGAGAGTAGCAGCATACCACATCCCACATCACAGGCGCAGACAATTATCAGGCGGATTTTCTGAGCCGCCATCAGCTGGATCCTGGAGAGTGGGAACAGTCCGAATCATTTCACCTCATTTGGACCTGATGGCGACTTTTCGCAGTGCCAAGGCTCCTCTGTTCTTCAACAGGCGGAGGGAGACAGGCGCGGAAGGGGTGGATGCCCTAGTTCTGCCCTGGCTGTTGCATATTCTCCTATATGTGTTCCCGCCATGGCCATTAATAGGCAAGGTCATGCGCCACATAGAAATCCACCCAGGCGCGAGGTGGTTCTCGTGGCTCCAGAGTGGCCTAGACGTCCATGGTTCGCAGATCTGATCAACCTAGCGGTGGACAGCCCCTGCGGTTTGGGGCACCTACCAAAACTCTTACATCAAGGCCCCGTTTATTTTGATCAGGAAGATTGCTTTTGTCTAGCGGCTTGGCTTTTGAGAGGGAGCGTTTTGAAGAATAAGGGTTATTCGGATGGGGTGATCGCCACCCTGTTCCAGTCCAGGAAGACCTCCACTTCTTTGGCAATGTCAGAGTGTGGGGAATTTTTGAGTCTTGGTGCCCAGAGCACAAAGTAGATCCTACTCTGGGCTCAGTGGGGGATGTCTTGACTTTTTTACAGGATGGCCTTGTTAAGGGTTTATCCTTTAATTCCCTGAGAGTTCAGGTGGCGGTCCTAGGTTGTTTTCATGGCAGTGTGAGGAGTTGCCTTATCGGCACATTCAGATGTAGTGCGTTTTCTTCAGGGAGCAAAACATTTGCATCCTCTGGTTTGGAATCCTTGTCCTTCCTGGAGCCTTAATGTCCTGAAAGCTGTGTATGTCTCTGGTTGAGCCCTTGAAGCGGGTGACGTTGAAGGATCTTACTTTGAAGTTGATCTTCCTAGTGGCAATATCTTCTGCTAGGTGGGTGTTGGAGCTTCAGGCTTTAGTGTGCCGGGAGCCCTTCTTACGAATTACTGATATGGGAGTGTCCTTGAACTGTTCCCTCCTGTCTACCTAAGGTGGTATTGTCCTTTCATTTAAATCAGTCTGTGGAGCTGCCATCTTTTCCAGACTTGGACCATTCCACACCTCAGTCTAAAGATTTGCGGACGTTAGATGTGAGGCAGGCTCTGTTGCGTTATTTGGAGGTGACGAACAGTTTCCGCTTGTCAGATCATCTTTTTGTGCTGTGGAGTGGCCCTAGGTGGGGGCCTAAGGCCTCCAAGGCCACTATTGCGCGGTGGTTGAAGGAGGCCATTAACTCTGCATATATTGTTCAGGGTCTTCAGGCGCATTCTGCCCGATCGCAAGCAGCCTCCTGGGCAGAGTGCCAGCAAGTCTCACTGCAAGAAATCTGTAGGGCGGCTACTTGGAAGTCTTTCCACACTTTTGCCAGGCATTACTATTTTGGATGTCCAGGCTCCAGAGCCTGGAGGGTTTGGAGAAAGTGTGCTCCGAGCAGGACTCTCGCAGTCCCCCAGCCACTGTAGGGAAGCTTTGATACATCCCAGAAGTCTGGACTGATCCAGGTATGAACAAGGAAAGTAAAGTTTTGTTTCTTAACCTGCTAATTTTCGTTCCTGTAATACTACGGATCAGTCCAGAGTCCCCGCCCAGTTCAGGAAATGGGAATTGGAGAGTCCGCTCAATCACTTGCTTGCTCTGAAGAATGGCTCAGGTTCTTGTGCAGGCAACGTTTGGTTTTATAAAATGGTTCAAATTGGTTTTTAGGAGTTTTGCATTTGGCTTGGGTACAGTTCAATACTGATGGACTGCAAGTGGCACCTCGCGTTAAGTGGCAGAGTCAGTCAAAACCTCTATCTCCATCTACTGGACGGGAGGCAAGACCCAGGAGTCTGGACTGATCCGTGGTGCTACAGGAACGAAAATCAGCAGGTAAGAATCAATTTTCCTATACAACTAATATCACTCTATCCTGATGCCATGTGCAAAAGCATTACACATAGATTGACTGCCACAATTATTTAGGATACTTGGCAATGTCCTAGACCAGGGGAGAACCTGTGAACCAGGGCTCAGACAGCTTTAGATCCACTGGGGATGCTGTGCATACAAACGTTCCACCAAGGACAGTTTTGGGCTGGAGATTGAAAACTGTGGGGTAAATATTTTGTTTCCCTATCTTCTTACAACTGCATAGGTATCAGGAAGGGCATTTGGGTTTGACCAAACAGAAGACCGCTTGCAGTTAGAACTTGGGCAAAGGGTAGCCATTGCCATCTTGGATCCTAATGATGCCCCTGTTAACCTGTGTATTCAGCTACTGTATATACGATAAGGCGATCTTTTTTTACATACTAAATGTTCTTGTACATATGTATGTGCCTCAAGTATAGCTACCATGTGAGGTAAACATTAACATTCATACAAGGAGACTGCTTCTTCAAACTTGAAGATATAGTTGTATTAGAAGAGGTACAGAGAAGGGTGAACAAAATGATAAAGAATGAAATGGCTCCCCTTGAGAAAAGATTAGAGGTTAAGGCTGTTCAGCTTAGAGAAGAGTCGGCTGAGGGGAGATATGATAGGTCTGTAAAATCATGAATGAAATAGAACAGGTAAATATGTCAGTTATTCACTCTTTCTAAAAGTACAAAGACTAGGGGATGCTCCATGAAGTTAGTGAGTAGCATATTCAAAACAAATCGGAAAAAATTATTTCACTCAACGCACAATAAAGCTCTGGAATTCATTGCTGGAAGATATGGTTAAGGCAGTTAGCGTAACTGGGTTTAAAAAAGATTTTAGACAAGGTCTTGGAAGAGAAGTCCATAAACTGTTATCTGCCAAGTAAATTTAGGGAATAGCCACTACTTATCACTACATGATAGTAGCATGAAATCTGTTTACTGTTTGAGATCTTAGCAGGTACTTGTAATCTGGATTGCCCACTGTTGGAAACAAAGTATCATTAACCCCATTATTCTATCTGACCCAGGATGGCAATTTTTATGTTCTTATAATGTGAGTGATCTTTGTTTTTTGTTTCTTTTTTTGTTTAGGCTGTCATTCTTTTGCAGGAACTTTTGTAGAGTATTGTTATGCAGATATCAGTAAGTATAGTTCTTGTGTTGCTTTAAAGATTCAGATCATTTAAAGGAGAAAATAAAATGGCTGAAACAGTCAGATGTGACGCTTTGATAGTCTTGCACAGTTTGATCTGTGGATGGACTGCAGCGATCTATGCAGAGCATCAGTATTTAAAGCTTGCTTGACCAACTATTGCGCAAAATGGAGACTGGCTCATAGATAATGATTATGAGGGAATTGGACTTTTTATCAGGTCTGACCTCCCTTTCCTATTCAGCTTGGGGGCAAATGCTTTTCATAATATTTTCTGTAGCATAGCTAAAGAAACTTACCTGTTTTAATTATAGGTTGATGTATTTTATGGTTTATTCTCGCATATAAATAGTCTGTGCTGCTGTGAGGATATTTTTTCTCCCTGCCTTTAAGCTCCTCCCACATTCCTGTACAGTCTGCTCAGGTGACTTCAGTGCCACTCATTAGCCATCAGGGGCTGTCGTGGTAGAAGCAACAATCTTTCCACTCTCTCTGGACCTGAGTGCACAATGGGGCTGGACTCCTTTTTCATACAAGTTTTAAAAAAAATAAAAGTTGAAATGGTGCATCTTAATTAGTACTGTTTTGGTTCCACTTCAGGTAAACCAGTTAGGAAAGAAGTTGATCAAGGTCCCTTCCGAATAACCTTTCCAGTCCTTGAAAGAGAAGTTAAAGAAGAATCTCAGTCTATGATCACTCCCACCAAGAGGCAGCTCTCCAAGAAGATGCTCCCTGATCGAGCTAGGGCTGCCAGAGATAAGGCCAATGAGAAGCTGGTGGATTATATTGTGAAGAACAATAAAGTGGAGAAGCATCTTCTGGCTGTCATGAAAGGCAAAAAAAAATCTCGTTGGCTGCAAGATTTCCTTAATCCAAGCCAGTGCCTGACTTGCATTGAGACCTACTTGGAAGATGAAGGACAATGTGAGAAGGTAGTGGCTTATTTGAAGACTGTGTGTGATCAAATGAGCAGCAGTATGGAGACACTAAAGAATGGGGACCATACCCGCTTTACCCTGGATGTACTCCTGCCTGAGGTATATTTGGGAGCAGTTCCTTCTTGGCTGTCTTGGGAGGGTTTTTTTCGCTCACTGGAGAGCATTGGTGCAAAGTTTTATATATGTAAGACTGAGACATATATGGGGAATTGGGACTGATATCCTGTCTTACCTAAGTTTAATATAATAAGTTTCTCCAAGGACAAGCAGGATGTTAGTCCTCACATGGGTGACATCATCAGATGAAGCCTGGCACAAAAAACGTTTGTC
The DNA here is from genome assembly GCF_901001135.1 of Rhinatrema bivittatum. Taxonomy (NCBI): domain Eukaryota; kingdom Metazoa; phylum Chordata; class Amphibia; order Gymnophiona; family Rhinatrematidae; genus Rhinatrema; species Rhinatrema bivittatum. The sequence goes on along the minus strand of NC_042622.1, from coordinate 217,805,304 downwards.
TAAGTTTCTAATAACGTTGACAGACACACTAAGCCTGCCCAGCATGCCACTAACCACATGTCCACACAGGGCCCCTCTTCAGTCTCTCTTTTTCCGTGAAGCTGAAGCCTTGTGACTGTGGAGCTCGCACTTTTTCTGTGAGAAATTGTTTTTTCTTCCATTCCGCATTGCATCTGGTCCCTCTGCACTTTCGGGGGTTTTCATGGAAAAAACAATTTTTATTGAGTGTAGCACACTGAACTGGAAAACATGGGTTACACCGAAACAGGAAAACATAGAACAGAGTACGGATATTTGCAATGATACTCATCGAATAATAGGAAACACCCATTACATTTTATCCTGTGTGCCCGTATCCACACAAGGTCAAAATGACAAGGTCTCTCATCCTGGAGGCCTTTGCTGGGAGGTACTCGAGGATGCTGTACTCTGATACATCCCCCATACCAGTTCCTTAAATAACTGCAGTAGGACGAGACCGTTAAGGATCAATGTTTACGGGAAACACAGTACCTCCAATCCCCTCCTCCCAGGTCCTAGCAGAGAGGTCACAAAAATACAACAATAGAATCGGTGGTCAAAGCGAAATCAGGAGCATAGGAACCCATATCCTGTCCAAATATGTGGTCTACGTTCAGTGTTCAGTCATTAAGGATCAAACTCAGAGCGTGGTGCGGCAAAGCTTGAAGATGTACTTCCCAAGCTCCCAAGAAAATTCTACACTGTGACAGTGAGATTTTAGAAGTGAGGCTGTCCATTTGCATCATGCGATGAAAGTGAATATGCCAAGACCAGTATGAGGGTGCTGACTGTTCCATCCAGTTGAGTAAAATGACTTTTTTTCCCCCCCAACCAAGCCTTTTTAACCAGAGTACGCCAACCTACTTTTCTAATAACAGATTGGGGAATGCAATCAAATAAAATCAACTGCGGCGTGACCAAAAATTGCACTTTCAATAAGTGTTGCAGGTAATTTACGATTTTCCCCCAGAATAACTGTTTGAGAAGGCAGTCCCAAAAAACATGAGATAGCGTACCGATAGCAAGCTGACAGCGAGGACATGTAGAGTCCGGAATAAGGTGTGCTCGCCAAGCTATCTGTGGGGAAATAAAGGCTCTCCGCAGGAATTTATATTGCATTTCCCGAAAATACATATTACCAGTGGTGCTGGTTAAATTCCTCATACAGGCCGAAAAAGTTGCCACTGATACCTTGAATACTCCATCTTTTTCCCAACACTCGACTGAGATGACATACGTGCCCTTCGACATATCCCGCTGAAGTCCCCTGTAGTACATAGAAAGGGAGAGGGGACTCTGCCTCTCCAGATGAAAAAAGGATTTTAAGGCCAAAAAGTGAGCTGGGCTTTGATTATCAAGCTGTAAGGACAGTACATAATGCCTGAGTTGTAAATAGCCAAAAACCTGGGCCACGGTTAAACTATAAATCCCCTGTAAGGTGGTGAACGATAGAGCCCCTTCGGGATCCAACAAATGTCCCAGGTGGGTAACGCCTTTCTGTACCCATTCCCGCATACTGGCATCTTGGGAGCCAGGGAGAAACTCTGGATTCCCTTGTACTGGAAGTAGGTAGGGACAGCGTTGGGGCAGACCCAGCCGCCTTGTAATGTATACCCAGGCCTTCCTAATCTGAACGATTAGCGGGTTTTAGGAGAGCGCAGTCGGTAACTCTTTGCTCGGCCCCATCAATACATATTTAAGGTCTAGCAGAGCCACCAAAGTACGTTCTGCCAAGATATTTATATAAAAGGATGTACCCAGTATCCATTTCCGGATAAGACGGAGATTCGCCACAACACAATAAGAACTGAAATTGGGGACGCCCATGCCACCAGCACCCCAACGCAGGGTGAGCCAAGACAGTGGTATGCGTGCTCTCTTTCCCTGCCAAATAAAGAATCACATCATTTTATGCAGGGCGGTAATGTCACAGCGTTTGAGCGACAAAGGTAGATTCTGCAACACATATAACCATTTAGGCAAAAGGGTCATTTTGAACAAATTGATACGCCCCCCCCCCCCCCCCCCAATGGAAATTGGCAAATTTTTCCAAAGGCTGAGTTTTTCCCTAGTGTGCTTGAGCAATCTTGGGATATTGAGATCATACGTAGCCGACAGGTCCAAGGAAAGACAGTTCTTTTTTACTCAACGCACAATTAAATTCTGGAATTTGTTGCCAGCGGATGTGGTTGGTGCAGTTAGTATAGCTGTGTTTAAAAAAGGATTGGATAAGTTCTTGGAGGAGAAGTCCATTACCTGCTATTAATTAAGTTGACTTAGAAAATAGCCACTGCTATTACTAGCAACAGTAACATGGAATAGACTTAGTGTTTGGGTACTTGCCAGGTTTTTATGGCCTGGATTGGCCTCTGTTGGAAACAGGATGCTGGGCTTGATGGACCCTTGGTCTGACCCAGTATGGCATGTTCTTACGTTCTTATTTGATGGCGCCTTCTGCCCAATGCAAAGGGAAGGGGGCCCCCCCAATTCTCTCGGAGAGTTGACGGGAAACTCAGAGCCTCGGATTTATCCCAATTAGTCCGCAGGCCAGAAAATGCTCCATAGTCCTGAACCACTCCCAATAAGGCCGGCAAGGAATGACAGGGACTAGTGAGGAAGACCAACATATCATCCGCAAAAGCGGCATATTTAAAGACCTCTTTCTGTCCCTGAGCGTGAAATAGTAGCCCTCTGATCATGGAAGAGGCCTGAATGGCCAACAATAGGGGCTCCAGAGTCAATAAGAAAAGAAGAGCGGACAAAGGACATCCTTGCTGTGTGCCTCGAAACACTGGGAAAGAGGGGGAGCACTGACCATTCACCAGTAACGAGGCAACCGGAGTTGTATACAAGAGTTGGATTGCCTGATTAAAAAAAAAACCCCATCTCCCCCAAGAGGCAGAACATAAATCCCCACTCCACTCGATCGAAAGCCTTTTCTGCATCCAAACTAGCAATGAGAAAAGGAGCATTGTGCCGAGTGCATAAATCTATAACCACTGCCAGGTATTGAATATTAGTCAAAGCGTAACGTTTCTTAACAAATCCCACCTGGCCAGGTTGGATCAGTTGGGGGAGAATAGCTGCTAGTCTGTCCGCCAAAATCTTTGCCAATAACTTTTGGTCCACATTTAGCAGGGAAATGGGGCGATAGTTTATTTAGGTTTTCTATACCATTACATCAGTCTAAAAGACCATCACAACGGTGTCCAATAAACATAAAATACAATAATTAGATACAATTTATATCAAAACCATTAAATCATAAAATAATAAAAACATTAATATATCCTTAAAATATACAGAAAATTCATAAAATACTAAGGTACTAAAAGCAACTAAGAATAAGAAGCAGGCAGCAAGGGATCTTTCCCTGGTTTGGGGATTAGGATTATATGAGCCACATTCCCATTGACCGGGAAAGTACCCTCCGATATCAATGCATTAAATACTAAAGAAAGAAGTGGGGTGATAGGCTCAATGAGGCAGCGATAAAATTCTGAACTATAGCCATCTGGCTCCAGAGCCTTGAATCCTGGGGAGCCCCTTATGACCTTCCTGACCTCCTCCTCAGAAATAGGCCTATTGAGCCACTCAGTCTGGGTCAGGGTGAGAGGGAAGCTTCAAATGCACACAGAAGGCCTCCCATTGATCAGGATTCCAGCCATCCGCCTGATAAAGAGTGGTATAGTAATCTTTAAAGATGTTCAGTATATCGGGGGTGTCATGGACTATACATCCACTTGAGTTTTGGAGAGCTGTGATATGGTGAGAGCCCCTACTTGACTTGACTAGATTGGCTAGAAGTTTCCCTGTTTTGTTGCCATGTCGGTAAAGCCGATGTTGATAGAATAAGAGACTGCGTTTGGCCCGTTGATGTAAGAGAGAGTTAAGCGCAATTTGAGTGGCCAGATAAGCTTCCTTGTTCACTGACGTATGAGACCTCAATAATGCCAATTTAGCCTGCTGAAGTTTCTTAGTAAGTGTCAGCCGGCTGTCCAATACTTTTTTCCAGTGGGCTATGTATGAAATGTCTCCCCGGATCACAGCCTTGGCTGTATCCCAAAACAGTATGGGGTCCCCACTATGTTGAGCATTAAGTGTTGCAAAATCTTTCCATCTCTCAAGTAAAAACGCTTGAAATGCACTATCAGTTGCCAGATAATAGGGGAATCGCCAGTGACGTTGGGCAACATCCAGAGGAAGTAACGCCAACTCAACCCAGATGGGGGGGGGCATGGTCTGAAATGGCAATGTCCCCAATTCCCACCCCGGAGACTCTGGAAAAGGAGTGTGTACTGATTAACAAATAGTCTATGCGTGAGTGGGTCGCATGCGCTCTAGAGAGATGCGTGAAATCTCGTTCAAAGGGGGATGTAAAGTGCGCCAGGTATCAGCTAAATGTAGGTTCTCTTCGAGAAGATGGATCCCCTTCCCCGCAACCCCTACCCTCCGCAGAGTCGAGGACCTATCCAACTCAGGGTCCCTTAGAGCATTGAAGTCACCCCCCACCACCACCAATTGATCAATATGTGGGAGTAATAATTTGTGCAGATTCTGAAAAAAAGACACTTGATGAGCGTTCGGAGCATATATATTACAAAGCACCAGAGGGGTCTGATTGATCTGAGCTACTAAGATGAGAAAGCAACCTTGGGGGGTCCTTGAGCTCAGAGAATCTGCAACGGGATATTTTTGCGAACTAATACCACTGCTATTACTAGTAACGGTAACATGGAATAGACTTAGTTTTTGGGTACTTGCCAGGTTCTTATGGCCTGGATTGGCCACTGTTGGAAACAGGATGCTGGGCTTGATGGACCCTTGGTCTGACCCAGTATGGCATGTTCTTATGTTCTAATACAGCCACCCCTGCTGAGCATGTGGTTGCAGATGCAAAATGCACCAATTCCACCCAAGTTTGACGCAATTTCCTATGTTCGACATCATTGAGATGTGTTTCTTGCAAAAATACTATATCTGATTTTCTTTTCAGTGCCTGTAAAATGTTAGATCTTTTAATGGGCGAACTGATACCACACACATTCCATGAAATCAATTTAAGGCCATGACTAGCCATCTACCCCATATCATTCCACTGTAAAATTGTCTGAACTGTGAGAAATTTCCAAATCCAGGGGAAAAATGGCCATACCAGCTCTGGCCATCTCCCTATGACAGTGAGTTCCCCACCCCGTGCACCAACCACACATCCTAATTCATAATATTACCAGGACCTGTAACCCTCTCCCTTCCCAACAACCCTCCCCTCGCGTCCCCACCCCCCACTCATTCTCTTTCCCCTACCCCCCTTTCCCCTTAAGTCTCTTCTTAGCTAACCCACACCCTTGAGATTACCAAAGACACTGGAGGCTCCTCCTCTCCCTCACCAACCCCACCCCCGCACAACAAAAAGCATCGTGGGAACCCAGAAATAAGCAGCAAAAAGTTAAGAATATATGTCCCACAACTCCATTGTGTTTGGCTGTCACCATGGAACAGTAAACAAACCTAGAACATAATGTGTAGATTGCAGGTACTTCTACAGCTATAACTGTGAACAGTATGAGATTACAAGCCTCATTAACCAGTAAACACTTATGAGAGACCATGAGCCCGTCCTCCCCCAGTCGCAAAGGCCAGGTTCAAGATCAAGCTGCGTTCTCCCCAAAAATTCAGTAGAAGCAAAGCAGGCATAGTTTGCAACAGATCACCCGGTGTCGGAACCAGAGCTATTCCCGCCTGGTCTCTGCTCCACAGCCTGTCCCAGCGTAGTAATGTATTTTTTAAGATCATCCACGTCTGTAAACCAACGGGGTCCTTCTGGAGTGGTCACCCGAACTCGTGCAGGGTAGATTATCACTGCTCGCTGGCCCAGATTGAATAATTGAGCGCACAGGGGAGAAAGCGCTCTCCGTTGCGCTGACAGGGCTCCCGAAAAATCCTGAAAGATCAAGATCTTCCCCTCATACATCAGGGACTGCCCTTTATGAGCGGCCTGCAATATTTCAGTTTTATGGGAATAGTTTAATATTTTTATAATCATCACTCGCGGTTTCTCTTGGTGGGAGCGCTTCTGTCCCAGGCAATGGGCCCTCTCGATGCGCAGGGGGCCATGTTCCTTGGTTAGGGAGAGTTCCCAGTTCAGCCAGCGCTCCAGCAATTGCGGCAGGTCTCTGCACAGATTGGACCTCAGAGACCTGTTTTCCAGGTCCTCGAGACGTTCGGTGTGCCGGGCGATCGTGGCCTGTAACGCTGCAATCTCCGACCTCGTGGTCTGCGCGCCATCTTCCCCGTCCGAAATCCTCTGCTCCAGCGCCAAAAAACGTGCCTCGTAGCCTGCGATCGCCGAGGTCAACTCCCTGATCTGGTAGGACAATTTTTTGAGTTCGGGCTCGAGGGCTTCCACTACCGCCGCCCGTAGATCCGCCCAGTTCACCGTCACAGGGGAGTCTGCCATGCCGGCATCCTCATCGGACGCCGCGTCGGCAGGCCGCATCTTTTTCCTTCACCTGCTCCTTCTCCCTACGTGCCGTCCACGTCGACATTTTTTTTACAGGATCGGGTTCTGTATAGCTGCGGCCGACCTGAAGTTGTGCCCAAAGTCACCAAGGTCGAGACATCTGCGCAGGATGGGGTTGGATAGGCAAAAAGGGAGTCAGAGAGGGCCGGCTACATCCACTCCCTCTCTCAGCGTCACATGATCTCCTCGAGGGTTTTTTGCCCATCACTTTAGGTGAGTTTTGTGGACTTCGCGGTTGATTACTGACTGTCTCTTCCTGGTGGTCTCCAGCCATCGACTGCACGCAGTGTTCTTTTCAACATGGCGTCTGGCTTTCACCAGTGCCCCCCCCGGACCATGTCCATCACAGACCCCAATGAGGTCTGTGTCCTCTGCCTGGGGGTGTTGCATGATGTCCATGTTTGCCATCTTTGTGCCTAGATGATCCCTAAGGGCCGTCGGGCGTGTCTAGACAAAATAGAAAAGCTCTTCGGCGCTAAGAAATCAGATCCATCGTCAGCATCTGGGACTTCTACACTGCAGGAGAAGGGAGTCTTGGCATCGACCCCCCCCCCCTCCCCCAGTGTCCCCCTCCGCTACCAGTCCTCAATGCTGAGGTAGGGACAGGGGACCGAGCGAGGTCAATATCCTCTCGATCCAGGTCTGGTTCCTCTCAGTCGCTTTTGGTCCTGGGAAAGGACCATGGTGAGCACCGAGAAAAGTCTAGGAAACAGACACCGATCATCCTCTTCAAAGTCAGACCATGTGAAGGCATCACATGCATCTGTGCCTCCCCTGAAGCAGTCTCGTGCAGAGGAGGTGATACCCTCCGGTCCTCCCAAGCACTCTCGGCTGTCCCCACAGATACCGGTGGAAGGTTTGGTTCCACCCTGTGACTCCGATCCCATTGCTGCCACCTCCTCAAGCTATCCTGTCTTCGGCAACTTTTGAGGAGGAGTTAGAGAGGCACATGCAGTTGACGGTTGGCCAGGCCTTGCACAGCATCAAGCCTCTGATTTCCATGGGACCGCTGCAAGAGCAGACTCCATTGGTACTTGTGCCTCTCTTGGTGCGGCTGGACCTGCTGCTCAGTGTCTTACCGACGCAGCCAGCTCTGATGCCCCGAACCTCTTTGCTGTTGAAGAGAGCATCGCTGCTGCAGCCACCGGTCCCCGTTCTGGTGAGCGACCCCCCCCCCCCCCCCCCCTCAGATGAGGAAGGTTCATCAGGGTTGATGGGGCCTCACCCGCGCACAGCACCCTGGCAACTTCTGGCTCTCCCAGGGCTATTGGGACCGATGTCAGCAGATCCATCAGTGCCCATGTGGCCCAGGATCTCACTGGTGCGCTCAGTACCATCTTCGGTTCCACCGGTGCCCCCGAGGCCCTCTGGCTCGAGACTTAGGGCTCAGGTGGGAACTCCACCCCCCGCATCTCTGGACATTCAAAGTGAAGGGGAAGCCTCCTGTGATACTTGGGAAGGAGAGGCATCTTTTTTCCTCCACGGAGGAATTGGAGAACTTGCTTTCCGAACCCTCTCCACCAGAGGAGAGGCGGAAATCCGCTCCAGAGGTTTTCTTTTGCTGGGTTTGTTAAGGCCATGGTGGAGTCTGCCTTTCCAGCTATTAACAGAACAGGATTCTCATCACAAGGTGTTGGAGATCCTGCAATTTTTTTTGATGCTCCTAAGGAAGTGGTGGCTGTTCTAGTACATGACATCTTTAAGGAGCTAGTCGTCCAAGTCCATATCCATTACTTCTGTGAACCAGAAGATTGATGTGGTCTATCTGGTCCAGTCCACCATTGGGTTTGAACACCATCAACTTTCTCACCAGTCAGTGGTGGTGGAATCAACCATAAAGAAGGCAAAGAGGCTTCAAACTCATGCCTCGGGGCACCCCTCCACGGGGCCGTGAACACAAAGCTCTGGATGCTCTCTGACACTGGGTGTTCCAGGGCTCAATGTTAGCAGCCAGGATTGCTTGCTATCAACTCTATATGGGGCAGTACTCCCTTTAGCCTCTGGAAACAAGCCCAAGAGTTGGAGGAACACCTCCCGCAACAATTTCAGGAGGACTTCCAGAAAATAATTCAGCAGGGCCTGAATTGTGATAAACACAGGGTCCACTCTGTGTACGATGTGTTTGAGACAGCTATGAGAGTTGCCGCAGCAGGCATTGGGGCTCGTCGCATGGCTTGGCTGCATGCTTCCGACCTGCGCCCTGAGGTGCAGGACAGTCTGGCAGATCTTCCCTGTACAGGGAAGAACCTTTTCAGGGACAAGGTGGTGGCCCAACTGAAGGACTATCAAGAAACCCTTCAACAGCCAGCACTTCGGACACCCAGCCCTCAGCAAACGCCTCCCAGGCAATATCCAAGACAGCCTTTTTACCAGCCACGTAAGTACTACCCGCTGGCCTCTAGATCGAGACCTCAGCGGGCATGACCACCTCGAACACACCATCAGACTCTTCCCCCACTGCAAAACCCTGTCGAAGGATTTTGATTTGCGGCCAGGGGGTTTGAGCCAGCCAACCCTAACACAGGGTGCCGACACCCCACTAGGGGGCCGCCTGCAGCTATTCACAGAACAATGGGCTTCTGTTACCCCAGATCACTAGGTCCTGTCCATCATGAGGCAGGGGTACAAATTGCATTTCCAATGAACTCTTCCCTGTTCTCCGTGTCCCTGGTGGAGAAGCATAGAGAACCAGTAGATACTCAGAGTAGAGCTCTCCACCCTCTTAATGACTCGAGTGGTCAAACCTGTCCTGTCAGGCCAACGAGGGGATGTGTTCTATTCCAGGTATTTCCTGATTCCCAAGAAAACTGGTGGCCTTTGCCCCATTCTGGATCTGAGGGCATTAAACCAGTTTCTTGTCAGGGAAAAGTTCAAGATGGTCTCGTTGGGTACTTTGAGCCCCTCCTCAGAGCTGGGGACTGGTTCTGCTCCCTTGAACTCAGATGCATATGCCCATATCCCCATTTCTCCAGCGGATCAGAGGTATCTGCAGTTCCTGGAAGAGGAAGAGTGTGTTGTCCTTTGGCCTAACATTGGCGCCCCACATCTTCACCAAATGCCTGATGGTATTGGGGGGCCTATCTTCGGAGGCAAGGGGTACATGTCTTCCCTTACCTCGACGATTGGCTTATCAAGAGCGACTCCAGGAAAGGGGCACTGCGTTCCCTACAGTCCACCCATACGCACCTTGGAAGATCTGGGATTTCTGATCAGCTATCCAAAATCCCATCACTACAACTGGACTTTATCGGGGCCAGGATGGACACTACCCAGAAAAAGGCCTTTCTGCCTCGAGGCAGTGCAGAGACCCTTGCTGCCCTTAATTGAGTAGTCTCCTGTTGCCCCCATGTCTCGGCACACCAGTTTCTGCAACTTCTGGGACATATGGCAGCAACAGTGCATGTTACTCCATTCACTCGGTTTCACATGTGCAAAGCGCAATGGACATTACATTCCCAGGTGTTGAGCCACCCAGGATCTTCGGGCTCGTGTCCTGGCAATCCCTCATGTGGTGGGAAACCCTATCCAATCTGGAGCAAGGGATACCCTGGGCCCACAGCCCCAGATTGTCCTCACCACAGACATGTCTCATACAGGTTGGGGAGCACATGTTGCAGGCCTCCACACTCAGGGTCTTTGGTCCCTGCAGGAGAGAGATTCCCAGATAAATTTCCTAGAGTAACAGGCATTCTCCTAGGACAAACAGGATGGTAGTCCTCACATATGGGTGACATCAGATGGAACCCCGTCACGAAACACTTTTGTCTGGCACACTTAGCATGCCCAGCATGCCACTAACCCTGTAGTCACCAGGGGTCCCTCTTCAGTCTTTTTTTCCGCGCAGCAGTTGGCTTGCGGTTTAGGAGCTCTGTGAGAAATTTCTCACAACTTTCCTCATGGAAATATTTGAAGTTTAACTTCTTAAAAAATCCCTGACCTGGGTCCCCCATCGCACCCGTTCCCTCCAACACTCGGCAAGTGTATTTTTCCCATACTTGCGGTCGGTGCCCATCGGTCACAGACCATGTGCCCGCCATTTTTCGGCATGGCGACCGGGTTTAGGAAATGCCCAGAGTGTCCTAGGACCATGTCCATAATGTTTGCGTTTTGTGCTTAGGCCCCCTCGCATGATGTCCGTCAATGCCCCAGTTGCGCACAAATGACCCCCAAAGGCCGTTGCACTCGTCTGGACAAGCGGGCGGAGGTTTCTGTCTGGCACAATTGGAGCAGGAAGCTACGTATGCAAAAGTGTCTTCCTTCATGGTGGGCCACCAGTAGTACTTCTGTAGCTTAGCCAGTGTTCGCCGTTGACCAGGGTGTCCGGCCAGTTTCGAATTGTGAGCCCATGCTAGCAACTTCTTTCTTAAATTGCAGGGTACAATGGTCTTGCCCGGGGGAACCGGATGTGTAGCTGTCAGAATAACTCTCTTCAGATAGATGATATTCTGGGGTTCATCAGGTATGTCTTCAGAGAGAAAAGAGCGAGATAATGCATCTGCTCTGATGTTCTTATCACCAGGGCGATATTTCAGCACAAAGTCAAATCTGTTGAAGAACAGGGACCACCTCGCCTGTCTATGGTTAAGGTGTTGAGCATTACAGAGGTACTCTAGATTTTTGTGATCAGTGTAAACAATGATCTGATATTGTGTACCTTCAAGCCAAGGGTGCCATTCTTCAAATGCCATTTTTATTGCCAGCAATTCTTTAACCCCAATGCTGTAGTTCTTCTCCGCTGGCGAGAAGCATCGGGAAAAGAATGAACAGGGGTGCAATATGTTAGTCACTGGTCTGACTTAGCACGGCTCCTACACCTACGTCAGAGGCATAGACTTCCACCATGAAGGGTCGTGTAGGGTCCGGATGGCAGAGACATGGTTTGTTGGCAAAGGCGTCTTTTTTTTTTTTTTTTTTTTTTTTTTTTTTAACTTCTGAAATGCAGTCACGGCTTCCATAGACCAAGTGGCAACGTTGGCTCCCTTCTTAGTCATCGCTGTTAAAGGAACAGTCAATGAAGAGTAGTCTTTGATGAAGGTCCTGTAGTAGTTGGTAAATCCCAGAAATCGTCTTAGAACTTTTAGGCCAGTGGGTTGTGTCCATTTCTGAATACTCTCAAGCTTCTGAGGGTCCATCTGGAAACCTTTGTTTGAGACAGTGTACCCTAAGAAGGGCACGGATTCCTTGTGGAATTCGCATTTAGTCAACTTGGCTAAGTATAAGCGGTTCTCGCGAAGTCTCTGCAGAACTCTTTTGACATCTTCCTGATGGGATTGCAGATCCTGGGAGAATATCAAGATGTCGTCTAAGTAGACAACGACACATTGGTAGAGTAGATCACAGAGAATGTCTTTCATCATGTTTGGAAGACAGCCGGGGCGTTGCACAAGCCAAAGGGCATCTCCGGGTATTCAAAGTGCCCATCCTGGGTATTAAAAGCCGTCTTCCATTCGTCGCCAGAGCATAAGAACATAAGAAAATGCCATACTGGGTCAGACCAAGGGTCCATCAAGTCCAGCATCCTGTTTCCAACAGTGGCCAATCCAGGCCATAAGAACCTGGCGAGTACCCAAAAACTAAGTCTATTCCATGTTACTATTGCTAAATGGCAGTGGCTATTCTCTAAGTGAACTTAATAGCAGGTAATGGATTTCTCCTCCAAGAACTTATCCAATCCTTTTTTAAACACAGCTATACTAACTGCACTAACCACATCCTCTGGCAACAAATTCCAGAGTTTAATTGAGCAGATGCGAACTAAGTTATATGCTCCTTTGAGGTCAAGCTTGGAGAATATTTTGGCTCCCTGTAACCTGTCTAATAGCTCCGAGATGAGTGGTAAGGAATAGTGATCCTTTACAGTGATCTCATTCAGACCTCTGTAGTCAATGCATGGACGTAATGTTCCGTCCTTCTTCCCCATGAAGAAGAAATCTGCGCCGGCAGGAGACTTGAAAGGTCTTATGAAGCCTTTCTGGAGATTCTCCTGGATGTACTCTGACATTGCTTTATTCTCTACCACAGAGAGGGGGGTAAACCCTTCCTTTGGGTGTCTCCGTATTAGGCTTCAAATTGATGGCGCAGTTATATGATCTGTGTGGAGGTAAGATATCAGCGGCTTCTTTTGAAAACACATCTTAGAAAGATGCATATTGAGGCGGCAACAACTGGGTAGTTGGCATGCATGGTATTGGAGAGACTTCCATCAAGCATTTGCCATGGCAATCTGGACCCCAACGTGAAAGCTCCAAAGTGACAGAGTTGAATTGTGGCATATGTTTCTGCAACCACGGTAACCCCAGTACCAAAGGGTGCATGGCCTTCTCTAACACAAAGAAGGAAATAGTCTCTGTATGAAGAGCACCAGTATGTAGACTCACTGGTTCTGTGAGCAGGGTTACTTCACCCAGTAAGGGCTCTCCATGAATAGAGGACAAAAGTAGAGGAGACGTCATGGTAGTGGTGGGGATCCACAAATGTTCCACTAGACATTTCAGAATGAAATTTCCTCCTGCCCCAGAATCCACTAGGGCAAGGGTCTGGTATTCTAGAGGAGTGCAGACTAAGGATACTGGAAGAGAGAGTGGAGGAGAGGGTGCAGTTAGACCTAAGAAGAGTCCTCCCACAGGACTTAGGTCTGCTAGTTTCCCGGACATATAGGGCATGTTTGAACAGCATGTCCAGCTTGTTCATAATACATGCATAGTCCCAACCTCTTTCGAGTTCGTCTCTTTAGAAGTCAAATGACTGCGGCACAATTGCATCGGTTCTTCGCCCGCAACAGGACCTGGAGGTATAGGCCTGGGTACAGACTTGACGCGAGTCTCTCCCTGAGGTGGTCTTCTGGGGCTCTTGACCTCTTGAACCTTGTCGTGAAGTCGGCGATCAATCCTTGTTGCCAACTTCATCAGGTCAGCTAAGGTTTCAAGCATCTCTCGAGCCGCCAGCTCATCTTTCAACCGGGAGTTCAGGCCTTTAAAGAAGAGGGTCTTCAAGCATCTAGGGTCCCAATGTAATTCAGAAGCCAACGTCTTGAATTCAATGGCAAAGTCTGGTAAAGGTTTATTACCTTGTTTTAGATGAACTAAAGTTGATCCTGCTGTCAAGTACCGGGCAGGGTCATCGAATACTGACTTGAACAGTTCAAGAAACCTGGCAAGATCATTCAGGATAGGGTCATTGCGCTCCCACAGCGGTGAGGCCTAAGCCAGCACTCTTCCATCCAGATACAAAAGGATGTAGGTGGTCTTGGCATACGCTGTAGGAAAATGGTTAGGTTGCAGAGAAAAGTGCATGCAGCAATGGTTGATAAATCCTCTACATTTCCAAACTTCACCTGTGAAGCATGTTGGAGCAGATAGAGGCACTGTAGTCTTGACCACCACTTCTGGCAGTGTAACGTCTTTACCTGCGGTAGTTGGTGTATTCATCTGTGCGTGTAACTGGTTAAAGGCAACAGTCAAGTTATCCAACAAATTCTGTTTGGAGATTCGCTGGGCCAGGCCCAGAATGGCCTGCAAAGCGGTGAGCTGAGCCGAATCCATGGAGTTAACAATTTGTTAGGGTTTTGAGGTGTTTGAATGGATTCTTGGGTACTGCGGTGATGGCCACTCCCATGGGGAGGAGCCCTGTGAGGAACTGCAGTACTAGGCTAGACTCTATACACGCAGACACAGAGAATTCGTATTTATTATGCAGCTGGGTGGTACAGCCAAGGATGGCACCAGTGAGGTAACCCAGTAGTCAGTCCAGGGGTCCTCAGGAGAGACGACCAGTCCCACGTTCGTATATATGGTAGGCAGCGCAGGATAGAAGGGAGAGTCCCGGATGCAGGCTGCAGCGCTCAGCTGAAGATGAGACAAGATGACAATGTTAGTTACTCACTGAAGTAGATAAGCTGTATTGATGAGAAACCTGGCAGGCAGAAGTAGTTGAACTGTAGGCACCAAGATGAGGAGAGCAGGCCCTCGAGCGAGTACCCAGTCTCCAGAGATGGTACCTGAAAGAAAGCACAAGAGCCCCCGAGGAGCAGGTAACCCAGGTTAGAGTTAACCCCGAAGTGCAAAGAGAGCTTCCAGCAGCTTAGACCGGAGCGTATCCAATCCTTGCTAACTCAGTTTGTTAGCAAATGAAGGGCAGGCTAAATACCCAGATGGCGTGACGTCACTCGGAGGGGACGTCCCCGAGGTTCCCGCCATGACGTGGATAAAGACGTGGGTGGCGTGCGCACACACCCTAGGAGGCCCTCAGGAAATCCATGGCGATCGCCGTTGCCATTCCAGGGATGCCGGAGAGAGCGGCCTGAAGATGCGGCAGCAGACATCTTCCTAAGGCTTGAAGAGAAAGAAGGAAGAAAGGTGAGGCACAGAGGTCAAAGCCGTCTGAGACTGACGGAAGCAACTGCGCCTCGGAGAGAACGTGCCACATCCGGATGCGCCGCCAAAGACACTCCACTTACCTTACCCTGAAAGCATCCAAGGGCTGCGACTTGAACTCGTAAGGAACTGCAGGACAAACCTTTTGCTAAGACAGCTTGCAAAAAAGACAAAATGTCCGATATGGAAGCCTGCGCCGGATCTAACTGGTGCTCCACACACCAAGTTTCAAAAACTCTCCACATTCTCACATAGGCCAACAATGTGGAAGGTTTACGAGAATGCAACAGAGTAGCCACCACAGCATCAGAATAACCTTTGTTCTTTATCCGGCGCCTCTCAAAAGCCATGCCGCTAGACAGAAGCGTTCGACGTCTTCCAAACAAACGGGACCCTGAGACAAGAGGCACGGTAGATCCCGAAATCGTAGAGGACCATCCAGCGCCAGGCTGATCAAATCCACGAACTATGGACGACATGGCCACTCCGGCACCACTAAAACAACTTCCGCCCGCTGGACCTTGCCTATCAGAGGCCAGGGAGGGAAACGCGTACAAAAGAACGTCCTGTGGCCAAGGAACCACAAGAGCATCTACACATTCCGCTCCTCATTCCCTCCAGTGGCTGAAGAACCAAAGGGCTTTGGAATTCTGGAATGTTGCCTTGAGATCCACTACCGTTCTGGACCACCTGTTGCATATCAGCTGTAAAGCTTCTTCACACAGTTCCCACTCCCCCCGGGTTGAGATGATGATGACTGAGGAAATCGGCTTGGACGTTGTCCACTCTGGCGATATGAGAAGCTGCAATGCTGAACAGATGTTGTTCCGCCCAGGAGATCAGCTGTTGCACCGCCTGCGCCACCAGTTGGCTTCGAGTTCCTCCCTGGCGATTGATGTATGCTACCGTGGTCACATTGTCAGAGAGAATCTGCACCGACTTCCTCCAAAGGAGAGGTTGAAGAGCCTGCAATGCCAATCGTACCACTCTGGTCTCTAACCGATTGATCGACCACCGTGCTTCTTCGCTGGACCACTGTCCCTGAACAGATGTCTTCTGACACACCGCTCCCCAGCCTGAAAGACTGCCATCTGTGGTGACTACAGTCCACTCCGGAACCTCTAGAGGAACTCCACGCCGTAGATTGTCCGCCCGTAACCACCAATCCAGACTGGATTGAGCATCCCCTGTAAGGGGGAGGGGAATGTGGTATTGTTCAAAAACCAAGCTCCAGCGGAAAAGCAATGCAGACTGTAGAGGTCTTATATGCGCAAAGGCCTAGGGAACCAACTCCAGAGTGGATGTCATTGAACCGAGGACTCTCAAATAATCCCGTACACGTGGTATAGGAATGGACAATAAGTCTCGGATTTGCGCTTGCAGCTTGAGAAGGCGATGTTCTGGAAGGAACACTCTCCCCCGAAGAGTGTCGAACAGTGCGCCCAGAAATTCCAGCGGCTGTGAGGGAACTAGGTGGCTCTTGTCCTAGTTGATCACCCAACCTAGGGATTGCAAGAAGTCGATGACTCTGCTGATCGTTGAACGACAAAAAGACTCCAACTTCGCCCGAATTAACCAATTGTCCAAGTACGGATGGGCCAAAAGACCTTTTCTTCCTGAGTTGCGCTGGACAAAAGGAGGAAGGAGGCAAGTTAATGATTATACTACAAGAAGGGAGCAAGGCCGTGGAGGCATGCACCAGTAATATGAAACTTACCTCTTTGTTCTTAATTTATTTCATTGAATTGAGTAAATAATAAAAAAAGATAGTTCATTGGAACTTTTTTGTAGGTGTTTCCATTCTGAAACATATTACCCCCCCCAGTCCTCGTTATCACAATCTGTTTGAATTTTATCATGGTTTGGGTTAGTACTACCTCTGCTAGTGGCTGTTCCCACATCCACCACCCTCTCAGTGTAAAAAAAAAAAAAAAAGTATTTCTTCTGAGCCTCCCTTCAGTTTAACATAGTAATATAGTACTGTAGATGATGAGAAACAAAACATCCGCCCATCCAGTCTGCCAAGGTATTCTGTCCACAGTGCTAAGGATGCATCCCAGCTGTTGGCTACAGAGTGACCACTTGAAACTTTCTCCTTATGCAGGACAGCTTTTGTCTTCTTCTGATTTCCATCTTGAGTAGAAGAAGCATACAAGATCCCCACAAGTTCTCTGCAGCACCTATCTTTCCCATGAGGAACCACAAGGCACTACAATAATCTAAGTAGCCAGCAGTACTAGTGTGGGAGTAATCCAAACATCTATCCCCCTAACGGGCCGATTCAGTAAACCACACAGGAGAATGGGCGAGCGCGCATAGGCCACTCTCCTGTGCGCGCGATTCAATAACTTAATTTATTTAAATTAGGGCCTGCGGTAACAAGAGGCGCTAGGGACACTAGCGCATCCCTAGCACCTCTTTTTTGACGGAAGCGGCAGCTGTCAGCGAGTTTGACAGTGGACGCTCAATTTTTGCCGGCGTCTGTTCTCAAACCCGCTGACAGCCACGGATTCGGAAACTGGACGCCGGCAAAATTGAGCGTCCGGTTTTCAAGCCGCGGGCCCATTATAAATTTTTTTTTTTTTTTTTTTTTAACTTTTGGGGCTCCGACTTAATATCTCCATGATATTAAGTCGGAGGGTGCACAGAAAAGCAGTTTTTACTGCTTTTCTCTGCACTTCCCCGGCACCGGCAGAAATTAGCGCCGACCTTTGGGGAGGCACTAATTTCTTAAAGTAAAATGTGCGGCTTGGCTGCACATTTTATTTTTCTGAATCGCGTGGGAATAACTAATAGCGCCTGCAACATGCATTTGCATGTTGCAGGCACTATTAGTCGGGGGGGGGGGGGGGGGTTGGACGCGTGTTTTCGACGCGCTATTACCCCTTACTGAATAAGGGGTAAAGCTAGCGCGTCAAACGCACGTTGAAATGCCGGTTAACAGTGCGCTCCACCATCCAAAAGATTTTCAATGTAAATATCTGCTGTGGATTATCACTGCGTGTGGAAACTGTATGTTTTGGCTTTGGCTACCTCATTTGTAGCATTTGTTTCCTACCACCAGCAGCAAGGACTCTTCCTCTGCCACCTTGTTTGGTTTGTGGTGCTTTGTTTTAAACAGAACCATTTGTCTTTTTTTTGTTTTGTTTTTAATTCTTTTGTGTGTTCATTTTAAGGCTGTTATTTGTGCAATCTCTGCTGTGGATGAAATTACTTACAAGAAGGCAGAAGAAAAATACATGAAAGGACCCTCTGTCAGTAAGAGGTAGTATGTGCCTTGTAATACAAGGGGATTGAGGATGAGTGGGGGGGGGGGGGGGGGGGGGGTTCTTGACCAGAAGATGCAGACAGAGGAAGGAAACAAAGCTTTGCTTTGCACTTAGATTGTTCTGAGACTTGATTCACGCTAATGAATCCTGCATTCATGTTTGTACCCCAGATCAGTCCAGAGAAGTAGGTTTTGCATCCCTACCAGCAGATGGAGGCAGAAAACCAAAACCTTTGAGGCATTGCTACATAACCTAGAGTGCCACCTGCAGTCCCTCAGTATTTCTCTGTCGCCAGCAGATGGTAGAGGTACAAACCTGCAGTCTGGAATTTAAAAAAAAAAAAAAGTAGAGGTTAGAAGAGGAGACATTCCCTGAGGTGTTAGGTTCCTTTGTGAACCATCCTTTAGGTTGAGCTGGGCAAGTGGACGGTTGGAAATTCCTGGGCAGCTTGACCCACAGCAGTTCCAGGATGCTGATAGCCAGGGATCCTGGCTCCCTCTGCGTCCCTGAAGGCTTCTTCCCAGATATCCTTAAGGGTTGTTTTTCTTTCTGCTGTGGGTTTCTTGTTGGCTGGGCTGCTACTGCCTCTTTAAGTTTTACCAAAAAAAAAAAGCTGAGCGACAGTTTCAGCCATTTTCCCTATAGGGCGGGGCAGGCCAGAGCTGGGTAAGTGGAGTTGCGGGGACCGCGACTCAGTGATCGGGTCGGGGGTTGAGCTGCATGGCCATTTTTAACCTTGCTTGCCCTTGTCGCTTTAGCTTTCCCATGCTCCGCGACCGTGCAGTGAGTTGCAGGCCCAAACATGTGTCCCTAAAATGGGAACCAGTAGCTGACTCAGCAGGGGATCTGGAGAGCCTTGCAGTGAAGGGGAAAGCGTAGGCCAGAAGGAGAGCTGAAGCAGGGCACAGATTCCCCCTCTGCCATTGTTACCAATGTTGGTATCTGCACAAGAGTTGGGGGGGGGGGGGGGGGTGGAGAATCACACCAGTCCTGGGTTAGATGAGGAAGATGTGGATTTTTCCACATAATTTGTTATCTTTATCCATAAAGTGTTCCTGACCAGGAAGAATGTAGGGACTAAGCAATCTATGGGCCCTCGGGTTCATACCGCTGCAAAGGCGCTACAGATCCCCCTCCACTTAGGGGGTCAAGAGAACTTCTTCGCCACCTGGGCCTGGATCATCCGGAAGATCCTGCTGCTTCTTGGACCTGGATGATCCGGATGTTGATCCTGGGGTCACTCCTGTGGACCTTGAGGACCCGGCGGATCCCGACCAGGGGGTAAGTAAGGACATGGTGGATCTGGAAGAGGTTCTGGTAGCGGAAGGCAGCAATCCTAGTGTGGTGCAACTATTCCTTAAGGAGGAACTGAAGCCGCTTATTCCCCATGTTCTCCTGGACTGATTTAATCCCCAGCTCCAGCAGGAGACTGACAGTGATGGGGTGGACCCGGTCTTGGATGGTCTCCGGGGTCCGCCTATGGCCTTTCCGCTCCCTAAGAAGGTCAAGAAACTGGTAAGTTGGGAATGGGATCTCCTAGAGGCGGGCCTGAAGGTGGCCAGGGCGATGGCAAAGTTGTATCCTCTAACTGAAGAAATTCTTCAGCTGTTGGAGTTGCCCAAGGTGTATGCTTCAGTGTCGGCGGTCACCAAGAAGACAATGATCCCGATGGCAGGGTCACTGGCCTTAAAGGGACGTGCAGTATCATAAGCTGGAGATTCATCTGAAGCAGATGTTAGAGGTGTTTGTGCTGGGTCCAGAAGGCTCAGGAAAAGTCTTCAGTCGTGACTGAGGCTGATAGCCAGCCAGGCAGCCCAGGTGGAGGCTAGAATTGCGTATGTGGTGGATGCACTTTACAGCTTGATACAGACTTTAGCCAGAAGTATGGTTGCAGTGGTCTTGGCACAACAGTTGTTATGGCTGTGAAATTGATCAGCGGACATGTGGTCCACATCTCAATTCTGTTATCTTTCCTTAAAGGAAAAATTGCTGTTTGGGGAAGACTTGGCACAGTTAATCAGGGTGCTTGGAGAATCAAAGGGCCATAAGCTGCCAGAGGACAGGAAGTCAGCATGGAAAACTTTCACCTCGTTTCCATTTTTGAGAAGGTCACCATTTTTGTTCCCTGAAGAGTTCTGTGTCAGTTGTGGGGCAGAGGCAGGATTCCAGACTGCAGCAGTCCTTTCAAGGAGCATCTAGGAATCCCCGAGAGGGTTCCGGCCAGGGGGCTGGGGCTGATAAGACCTCTCAATGAGGCCTGCAGGGTCCACTCTCTCGATGTAGTGGTGGTGGGCCCTCTATCGCTTTTCTACAGGGTGTGGACCAGAATTACCTCTGATCAATGGGTCCTAGAGGTAATAAAAGACGGCTACACATTAGAATTTTCTCAACCCATTCGGGAGGCATTCGTGATATCTTGCTGTGGATCGAGAGGAAGGCAGCAAGCAATTTGAGCTACCTTGGAGTGCCTTCAGGGTCTGGGTGTGATAGTCCTGGTGCCATTGGAGGAGCAAGACAGCAGTTGGTACTCAATTTATTTTGTCTTTCCAAAGAAAGAGGGGTCCTTTTTGTCCCATTCTCAATTTGCAGAAGATGAATGTATCACTTCGGGGTCCCTGTTTCTGGATGGAAACATTGCAGATGGTTATAGCGGCGGTTTGTCAAGGAGAATGTCTGGTGTTTTTAGACTTGACCGAAGCCTATCTTCACATTCCCATCAGAGCAGAGCATCAAAAGTTCTGAGTTTTGTGGTCCTGGGGCAGCATTTCCAGTTTCTGGCTCTCCTGTTTTGTCTGGCAATGACGCCGCACAGGTTCACGAAGGTGATGGTAGAGGTAGCGGTGGCTCTACGCAGGGAGGAAATCCTGGTTCTTCCTTACCTAGACAACTAGTTAATTTGAGGAAAATCTGAAGAAGAGTGTCAACAGTCGATTGTGAGGGTTCTGGATCTCTTGCAATCCTTGGGCTGGGTGGTTAATTGGACGAAGACTCACCTGTGCCCCACCTAAATGCTGGAGTATTTGGGGGAGAGATTCGATACCCGCATTGAGAGTTTTTTTTCTCACCTCTGAGAGGATTCAGAAGTTGCAAGCTCAGGTGGGAAGGTTACTGAAGTTGTTGGTCTTCAGGGCTTGGGATTATCTTCAGGTGCCGGAGTCAATGGCATCTACCTTGGATTTTGGTACCTTGGGCATTTTCTCACATGCGTCCGCTCTCACGGTGGAATCGTTGTCAAAGGAGTTTCATCAACTGTTGCCGCTACTGGGGGTCTCCAGGTCCACTCTCGTGTGCTCACTGTTTCAAAAGGGAATGGATCTGAAGATTCCGAGCTGGATGGTAGTGACCACGGATGCCAGCCTCAAGGGTTGGGGAGCGGTCTGCCGGAGGCAGTCAGTGCAAGGACTGTGGTCACCAGCGGAAGCAGCATGGTCTATCAACAGGTTGTAGACGAGGGAAGTGCAAAGAGCATTGGTGGAGTTCCTCCTGCTGATCCACAGTCAGATGGTCAGTGTTTTCAGACAATGCCACTACAGTGACATATATCAATCGGCAGGGGTGACGGAGAGTTGCGCAGTGGCTCAGGAGTTTTTTGTCTGGGTGGAGTTACATTTGAAGCGAATAGCCGCTTCTCATATGTCGGGAGTGGACAATGTGCAGGTGAACTATCTCATCTGACAACAGTTGGACCCGGGAGAATGGGAGCTATCGGGGGAAGCCTTCGATCTTATCCGATCCCATCAGGGCAGTCCAGGTCTGGATCTGATGGTGTCCAGGAACCAATGCCAAGGGTAACAAGTTCTTCATTCGCAGGAGGGAAGTCTGAGCCAAGGGCATAGTTACTCTAGTTCTTCCATGGTCCACAGAGATTCTTCTGTATGTGATCCCTACATGGCCTCTAATAGGCCTGGTGTTATGAAGCATCAAGAGACATCTTGGTTGAGTGAGGCTGGTCTTGCCAGAGTGGCCGCATTATCCGTGGTTCGCAGACCTGGTTCAGCTCGCAGTGGATAGGCCCCTGAGGTTGGCTCATCTATAGGGGCTATTAAGACAAGGTCCTATCGGATTGCGCAGATCACTTCTGTCTCACAGCTTGGCTTTTGAGAGGAGATGTTTACAGTTGAAAGGTTACTTGGAACCAGTGATTCCTACTTTGCATCAGGCTAGGAGGCCGGCCATATGTATGGTGTATGTCCAGGTGTGGAGAGTATTCGACAACTGGTGTGTGAAGGAAGGCATTGACCTGTTAAAGGTGAATATTACGCAGTTCTTAGCCTTTCTGCAACACCCTTTCCAAGGGCTTTGCTTACAATTCTCTGTGGGTTCAGGTGGCAGCCTTGGGTGGTCTCAGAGGCAAGTTCCGAGGGAGGTCATTGGCCTTGCATCCAGATGTGGGGAGATTTCTCAAGGGGGTCAAGCATCTGCATCCACCGGTGCATTGGTTGTGTCCAACGTGGAATCTGAACTTTAGTCTTGGTGGTGCTTTGTGGACCTCCATTTTGAGCCATTGAGGATGGCCTCTTTGAAGGACCTCATTCGGAAGGTTCTCTGGCAATTTGTTCAGCTCAAAGAATTTCAGAGCTGCAGGCTTTGTCCTTTAGGGAGCCTTTTCTAAGCATCTCAGACAAGGGAGTGTTGTTGCATACTGTTCCCTCATTTCTTCCCAAGGTGATTTCTTCCTTCCACCTGAGTCAAACAGTAAAGCTTCCTGCTTTCTTGAATTGGGTGGATGAATCCTTAAGAGTCCAGAGAGCGCCATCTTTTGGATGTTCATCGGGCACTGTTGCATTATTTAAAAGTCACCAATGGTTTTCGGCGATTGGATCATTTGTTTGTCTTATTTGGAGTTGCAAAAAAAGGGTTGCAAGGCCTCCAAGGGCACAATAGCGCGTTGGCTGCAGGAAACAATTATCTCGGCCTACAATTGCAAAGGAAGGAAAATTCTGGATGGATTGTGTGCGCACTCTACTAGGATGCAAGCCACATTTTGGGCTGAGTGTCAGTTGGTTTCTCCGCATGAGATTTGTAGAGCGGTGCCACGGTTGTCTTTACACGCTTTTTCTCACCATTACTGGTTGGATGTTAAAGCTCCAAGTATGGCATCCTTTGGTAAAAGTGTGTTGCATGGGGGTCTTTCGTGGACCTACCCCATGAAGGGTTGCTTTGGTACATCCCACTTGTCTGGACATCTGGGGTATGAACAGGAAAGGAAAATTGGGTTCTTACCTGCTAATTTTGCTTCCTGAAGTACCACAGCTCAGTCCAGAGACCCATCCCTGTGTATTTGGTGCTCAAGACATTGCGGTAAGTCTGTTTTTATGTCATACTTTCTGGGAAGAGCTGTCAGGTTGTACATATTCAGAGCTTTCAGAAGATGACCTGGTTTTGTTATCCCTTGGGCTGTTGCTGATTATGCTATGTTCAGGGGTTTCCTATATCGGGTTAAGTGTTTCTGCTTATTTACACAAGAGTTGGGGTGGTTGATCTCTAATCTGGCTTGGGTACAGGTCAATACTGAGGGACTGCAGGTGGCACACTAGGTTATGTAGCAGTGCCTCAAAGTCTTTGGTTCTCTGCCTTCATCTGCTGGTAGGGATGCAAAACCCACTTGGCTGGACTGATCTGTGGTACTTCAGGAATGAAAATTAGCAGATAACCAATTTTCCTTTAAACTGTGCCCAGGTTTGACAAGAGATTATCTCGCATAATTAAGCCTCCAAATTCAAAGTGGTGGTTAAAGATTCATTCAAATGGAGCGCTTAGTTTTGTACAGCAGATGTTTAGTAGCCATCTTTCATTTCATACTGTACTGTATTTTAGCTTATGAAAAAGGCAATCTTGCAACCTTGTAGTGTGATTTTTGCTGAGAACTCTGGACTGTGTTCAGGATCATGTACTCAATGTCCCAGGCCTGCAAGCTAGACCATGGGGCATTTTCTGCTAAGTATCCTCTCCTGGAAACAGAAGCAAGGGGTTGTTTCAAGTGCTGATGAGAGTCTGCCTCTGTTCTTCCCCTACTTCAGCTAGGATTTGGGAATACACTGGATTGATAGGCATGGTATGCAGTTGGAGACTGAGAGCTGTTTCACCTTTATTGCATGAAGGTTAGGGCTGGGTGTGGTAGTCCCATTTTAGAACTGTGCCTTAGATCTGTGTAGTTTCCTGGAGGTCCCAGGTCATGCATTGAGAATGAAGGCAGTTTAGATTGTAAACACACCACATCAATGTAGCGAGATGAATATTATGGATTGATGTCATTCATCCCAACTTTAATGTTTTCATCTTGTTCAGGGAAAGAGAAATATTTGAGAAGCAAATCTTAGAAGAAAAGAAATCCCGTGAACTCTTAGAGATGGAAGCAGATCCTGGGGAAGCTGAAGATGGGCACTGAGTGGTTTCAAACTTTGAATGTAAAGAAAAACCTAGAAGTGACTCATTTTCACTGTAGTAATATCAAGCCTCATTTGTTCATGTAGATTTTAGAAGGTTCCTTCTGCGCTTGTTCCTTGGTTTTCTTTTAATATTTTATCCTTGCTGGAGCTGGGTAAGTTTTTGATTATTCCAGAGCATCAGAAATGCAGCAAACCAGCAGCCACCTGTTGCTTTCCATCTGATGCTAATTGTAGCTCTATCATGTGCTTCCTCTAGTATGATGATCTTTTTAGAAGCGGGTGCCTTCAGTATTTATAGGCTAGATTCGATCACCCTTGTGCTCAAGCTGTTTCTGCTGCTGTGCCTTGATGGGGAGGGCTGGATTGCCTCAGCAGGAATTGTGCCTTCTGCCTCATCAGCTTGAACTGAAATCTGGCCCAAGTTGCCACTTTGACACTACTGTACCCTCTGCTGAGCCTCCTCTAGCTATAAACTACCCTTTCTCTCCAGGGACTGAAATCAGGTGTTTGGCTTTTTTTGTTTTGTTTTGTTTTGTTTTGTTTTTTTAAGAAAACTATCATGACATACCTATGTGAAATATATTAAGGTACTAGCAAATCCTTTATTTTGTTTCCATTTGAATGCTTTGCACAGGTAGTAGGAAATAGTCTGAAATCTATAATGTATCCTGGCCCCAAGTGACCTTGTTTAGTGGGAACTGTTGTTAATAGTTTCTTCCTTTCTCCATGTGAATGTACAGTTTTCTTTCTGCTATGCATAAGTTATTTCATATTTTAGCACTGCATTAAAACAACTGAATGTAAGTCCAAGATAAAGGAAAGAAATATTGTATGTTTGAACCTGCCTTATGCATTGTAGTACTGACCCCTAGATTTACACTGAGCGGGCTGTACAAAAACTTTCCAAATGAGCAGCCTTCTCTCTTGAATGTGTCTTGGGGGGGAGAGGGGCCTGCTCTCCTGAATGTGGGCAGCTGATTGTATTTAGTGATTCTGGGCCAATCCTGTGTAAATGAGTCTTGGTGAATGATACTTCTGCAAAGGTCCAGCAAAATAGATGGTAGTACATGAGCTTTTGAGATCTCAGATCCAGGATTCAGCGGTGACTGTAGGATTGCAAGAAGGAGCTTTTCTGGCTAGAGCATTATTTCTAAAGCACTGGTCTGTGGAGTGGCAGTTTATTGTAGGATCAAGCAGCCACCCACTGCAGTCACCTAGAGAATGGCACCCAGCCAGTCAGCTGCAGCTATAAGTAGAATGTTCTCTACTGCCTTGAACTGTCCAGTCAGTGGCCTGAGAGTGGCTTTGCTGTAGGCCCCACCGTGCTGCACTCTTCCTCTTCCAGGTGCAGGGATAGACTGCTGGCACTCTGGCTCTTCACTACCCCTGGCCATGAACAGCTGATCAAGTCAGCAAACCAAACATGCACATCAAGCTCAGCTTACTCCCACTCTTAACTCTTTAGCTATATATTTTTTTGTTGAACAGGTTACTGACTATGCAACTCAAAGGCTGCAAGAATCACCAGATCCCTTAAATGCATAGCATCTGCCCCCCACCCCCCAGCCCCTATATATATTTTTAGCCCCTGCCTACACTATCCTCTGGAATGAGAGGACCTGAGTTTTTTTTTCTCTTTTCCCCTGTTCTCGATGCAAGAAGCACAGCTCCTTTGTCAATAATCCTTGTAGTTTTAAAAACAAAATTAAAGGGTGACTGGGGCAGACTCCTAAAGGGGAGAGAAAATGCATGCAGTCCCCACTGCACTTTTAACAATAGAGGGAACACCCCCCCCCCCCCCCCCCCCACACACCGTGCTGTTCATGCCAAAGCAGGGAACTCCTACTCCCTCAACTCAACCAGCCAGCTCTGGTCCACATCTGTTTAGGAGGTCAGCCCGGACATCAAAAAGGCTGAGAAGCACTGGTCTAGGGGACTTTGGGTTGGCAAGAATGCTGACAAGCCAATGGTGTCCAGCAGAGACTGGATTAACAGTGATTAGACAGCCAGCAAAAGCTTAGTCTGGTGGTGGTAAATTTGTGGTGAAAAGGTTAAGGTGACACTTCATCAAGATCCTAAACACGTCAGATCACATGAATCCAGTGTGTTCAGTCCATTATTTTTATTTTTCTAATAGACAATCCTACTTTAGTTTCCTATGTTAGTCCTCAAAGGACTTACAAACACGGATATGACACTGCCCTGATTGAGAGAAGTGCTCTCACACAGGTGTGTTAGTGCTAAATAGGATATAGTGCAGAGGTGGCTAGCTCTGGTCCTTGAGAGACACAAACAGACTGGGTTTTCAGGATATCCATCATGAATATGCATAAGGTAGATTTGCATACAATGGAGGCAGTGCATGCAAATCTATCATGCATATTCATGATGGATATCCTGAAAACCTGGTCTGTGGCTTTCAAGAACTGGCATTGGCCATCCCTGATATAGTGTGACCTGGTTTGGAAGGCCAGTTTGGTGTATTATGCATCAGTTGTTGGGTCGTTTCTTACACTAGATAAGGGGTGCTATGCTGCTAGAGTTGTAGGTGAATGATCTATGTATTTCCATGGGTTTTTAGAATGGGATGTCCTTTTGCCTCATTAGATTTTTTTCCTGATGAGTAGGAATTCTGCTGTGCAGTAAGAAATACAAAACCAATACACACACCCTCCTTCCCACCACGTTGCATAAGCTCCTATAAGTACATGGATCATACACCTGCAAATCCAGCAAAATGGTACACCTCATCCAGTGCAAGAAATGTCTGAACAGATTTTATGTAAGAGACCAACTCAGGCTGGGGTGGCCATCTCTGGTTCTTAAGAAGCACAAGTAGGCCAGGTTTTCAGGATCTCCACAATGAATATGCATGAGAGAGAGTTGAATGCATTGCCTCCATCATGTGCAAATCTCTCATGTATATTTAGGATGGAGATCCTGAAAACCTGGCCTGTTTGTGGCTCAAAGATTGGAATAGGCCCTCCAAACCAGTATCCACTGGGGTAGGGCTAGGCAACTCCTGGTCCTCTAGTGCTGTGAATAGGTCTGTTTTCCAGGACACCTATGATTAATATGCATGAGATATTTGCATACAATGCCTCCATTGTATTCTGCAACTTCCATAATTGTATGTTCATTGTGGATTTCAACATAGCAAAATAAACATACATAAAATATATAATATTACAATCAAATAAAATATTATATAAAATTAGCCATTCATTACATCATGTGAATGCCTTATATCATGTATAGTCAGGGTAGATTAGGGATGGCTAACTCCGGCCTTCGAGAGCCACAAACAGGCCAGTTTATTAGGATCTCCACAATGAATATACATAAGTTTGCATACAATGGAGGCTGTGCATACAAATCTACTTCATAGATAGTGGTTGAGGATATCCTGAAAATCATGCTTGTTTGTGACTCTTGAAGACCAGAGTTGGCCATTCCTGTTGCAGTTATTCTGCAAACCTTACCTGGTTATGGCACTTGAGGACCAAAGTTGCCTATCCTTGCACTATATCCCATCTAGCATCAACCCCCCTATGCGACAGCACGTCACCAAACCAGGATCATTTACCTCTGATTTATCTTTTACATTTTCTAAAAGCAGCTTTTAAATTGCACAGGAAATTGGAACAGGGTTACTTTTGTGGGTTTTTTGTCTATTAAATTCATTCTCAATATTTTAAATCTTGGGAGACTTATCGGCACCTGCTCTCATTCCTGATGAGGTGTTACGGTAGCTCCTTATTCACAACAATTCTAATGCTTCCAGAGTGTAAACTTCTGTTTCCAACTGATGCCAATCTAATCTTCGCTGGACACTATCTCCATAATCTGGTGTGGGAATTCCTTCCACGTGTCTTCTGGACATTTTATTTTTGTACATTTGCATTCTGCTAATCCAGAATATGTTCTCATAGCGGCTCACAGTCAAGTATACAAAAGCAATAAAACTGAACATTGTTTTAACTGCACTAATACAACTTATGTAACAAAATCAAACAATTTCAAGACAAGACAAACATCCAGAATAAAAAAAAAATAGCCCCATCAATGGGAAATATAATTAAAAATACATCGTCACATCACTACTACCATGGAAACTCTCAAAATCAGAATAGCTGGAACCCTCCTACATGCGTGAAATTTGCAGGGAGAGAGAATATGGTCTGTAAGAACCATGCACCCAATATGGGTGAAACAGCAAACCTTTTAGAAATGAAACCAAAACCACTTCCTGCAGCCCTACATTCTCCAAAGCTCAGGTACTATAAGATTTATTTTTTTATTTGGCCTTTAAAAGGTATCACAACCTATTACGCTTCCACTTTATGGTAGTTACAGGAGTTGCTGTGTGTAATTGGTGATGCAGTTTTTCCTCGGAAGGCATAAAGTCAGCTTCAGAAAAACAATGTATTTTAAAAACCGAGACGCATGATGCTGGGGAAAAAGCAAACTTTTGATGCTGCAAGAACAAAATGAAAGTGTGACAATAAGAATGTATTGGAGAAGCTGGTTCCGAGAGCCTTTCCAGTTCTGTTAGAGCCCAGCTCCCCTGTAGTTCATGGTTTGTGTTGGAATATCATTCCATTGTGGCTATTGCATAGTCACCCAAAAATATTTCTTTTCTTATACTGGTTCACTTTCTGTTTTGCTGTCTTTTTTTATAGAAATGTAGCTAGTGCCTCATATTTCTGACTCTATTCTACCTCACCCCACCTTTTTTTTTTATTTTCTTCTTTAAAGCCTTAGTGCCATGTAAAGCTGTAAGTGTGGCCTTATTTCTCAATGACACAAGAGGATAGAAGATAAGATGCAGAGTATTCCTTCCACATTCTTGGTTCTTCCTAGCACTGAAATTGTATTTTGGCAAGCCTCTGACAGTGGTGTTCTGCATCTTGCTGGACATGAACCTGCACTCTCTCTAGCAGTGTTTTACTGCCTCTGAGTTATCTACTAGGTGGTATGAATACCTGCAGGGCAGGAGCCTGGGGCTGACTCCAGCCTGAGAAATCACTCTGCTCTCCCACTACCCTAGCAGTAAAGAGCAGTTTATTTCAGTATTAGAAAGCTGGCAGACTGTAGCTATAATCTAGTTACAATTTATTTTGTGACATAGTGTTTCCTTTCATGAAGCTTGGATGCCAGAATGCTAAAACATATCATCATGCCTGTGCTTATGTAGGGCAGAAGAAATTGAACTATAATATTGTCCATTGTCCAGTCCCAGGCTAAGAAATGACTCAGATTTTTTTTTTTTAACATCCAAACAAATTGTACTTATGTATTTTTACATTACCGTGTTAAGATGTTTCCTAAAACTGTATTGGGGTGACAGATATCTATGATAAGTTGTTGCAAATGTATTACTTTAATATAGCCCTGCTGTTCTTTTCCGTTATAGATTTGTGGTAAAGACCTATCAAATGTCTTAATCACTTGTCGTGGATGTTACTAAGGAAAGTGTGACGTGAAAACAATGCGTGATATGTAGTATAGAAGCACTAATACTGCTAAATGTGCCAATCTGCCTTCCCATCTCTCTTCTATAAATATTTTAACAGGGGTTTCCATGTACAGTAAGGTTTTCAGTGTGTAATTCCTGCATGTCTGTCTTTAGGATGGGCAATGTGCAGCTTGCACTGGATTTTCTGCTGAGATTATACAGAATATTCTAATGCTGAAACCATACAGAAATGGCATGCAGCAACCAGAAGCTGATTTGTTTTGCAGAAGCAAGGACTTGTGCAGTACTATCTGCTGCTGTACAGTAATGTTGAATAATGCCAACTGTTGTTGATTTTCTTTCATGAAAAGCTTTATTCATTTCTTACCTTTTTGTATTCTAGGTATGTACAGTACTGAATTAAATGATATTGGACTACCAGTTTGTTTATTTTTTCTTGTCTAGATGTACACACACTAGTATTCTGCTAGCATTTTATTCATGTAAATATTTATTTTAAATCTCAATACAGTTCTGACGAAGCTGACCTGTCACCTGGGGGACCGGTCCAGTTTAGTTATCTTAAGAGTAGCTGTGTACACTTCCATTCTAGGGTGTTGCACTGCTACTCATCTGACATTTGTGGGATTTTAATGTGAAAGAGGAATGGAAGTAAAGACATTCTTGCTCCTATTGTACAACTGCACCAGTGTTTATATGTTTTCTCTGAGGATAGCAGGCTGGCAGTCCTCCTGCATGGGTGACATCATACTGTGGAACCTGGCACAGAAAACTTAAGTCAAAGTTTCTAGAATTTGAGCCTCTCTGAGCATGCTCAGCATGCATTATACCATGAGGCCACACAGGGACCCTTTAGTCTTTCTTTTTCCACAGAGTTTGGTGTTTCACAGTTGAGTGAGCCTCATTTTCTAATTTTTTGCTTAAGTGATGTTTTTTTTCACTAGCGTTCTCAGCAGGAGCATGCAGATCAACATGGGGTCCCCTTTGTTATCCCTGTTATCTCCCTAGATAACTGAGAAACTTATGTCAGTAAGTTTCTTGTAGTTGATCCCCAGTGTGCTCAGTGCCTGCTAGCCAGCTAGGGCTGCTGCCATCATTTTCAATATTGAATCCCTTTTCTTTTGCTATGCCATGTGGGAGCACTGTGTCTATCATGGATCAAAACTGAGAGATATGTCCTTTGCTTGAAGGCATCCCATGATGTCTGGGGGGGGGGGGAGGTGTAAATGCACATAAATACCTCTTAAAAAATACACTTCCGCCAGACCCATCAGGGAATACTACAAAGAGTCACTCCAAATTCCAAAGGCCAAAACCTACCAACATAAATCATTGAGTCTCAGAGCCTTCTCTTTAGCAGGTCCAACTCTCTGGAACTCTATCCCACCAGATTTGAGACAGGAGCCATGCTCTCTAACATTTAGGAAAAGACTAAAAACTTGGCTTTTCAAAAAAGCATTTCCAAGCCTCGAATAAAACCTTCATTAAATAGCACAAACTCTTATTCAATAACTGGACCAAATACAGTTCAACAAACCTTAAATTGACACTCATCAATACCTGCTGAGCTTTTATCATACCATTGTCGTATTTATGCATCTGCTTATTTATGTACCGTTTCATAGTGATGTATCGCCACAGTTACTCACATATTCTTATTTACTCACTATGCTACTCTATTACATTAATAGGCCAAAATGTAAATATTGCTCTGTACAATTTCTCCCCTTTTCCAGTTCCAAGTTGATTTCCCTGATTTATTGTAACTTTCTCACATCCTTTATCTGATTCACTGTATTTAAAGTTCAAAGTTCTTATTGAGAACATTGTTTTACGTTATGTTATGCTTTACACACTCTGTTAATTGTAAACCGGGTTGATGTGATGCCTATCATGAAACTCGGTATAACAAAAACAATAAATAAATAAATAAAATAAATAAATGACCTCCAAAGGACCCTGAGACCATCTGAAGAAAATGAACTCTTCAGGCACCGGAAGACTGATCCATCGACATTGAGGCACCTCTGAGCTGCTCCGATGACCTTCGAACCATCGATGTCATCAGGGTAAGCGGCACTGTTGACATCGATGACTGTCAGGGACATATTCCACCTTTTTCAGGTTGAAGACACTGGGTTCATTGTCTTCGGCCTTGGCACCAGGGAATGACCTGGTCAAGCATCTAGAGAGGCCAAAGAAGCATTGGCACTGATCCCTGTCGATTATGTGGTGCCTAGTGTGGGAATGCTCCAGCTTCACCTGTGAAGCCCCCAAAGTGACCTCATGGTGAGGAGAACCAGCCCTTCACGGTTTCCAGGGCTTCGCCATGGCCTCCGCAGGTCCAGATGTCCACCACTGATCCTCCTATCTGTCCTGAAGAGGATCTGGTTATGCCTTCTGGTCCCAGTCAACATCAGCTATCTTCAAGGAGGAGCTGTCAGAGCACCAACAGCACCAGCACTGTTCCTCCTCAAGCCACTACTCTGCTCCCTCCAAGCACTCATTGATGAGCCTGCTGTGGCATCAACTCCTGTCGATGCATTGGAACCGCAGCCAGTTGTTCCAGTGATTGTCCACAGTTCCTTGGAGAAAGAAGCTCTCCGAAGACCGGGGTGGCCTCAGTGTCCAGACCCACCTGCCCAGTTGCTCTGGGGCCTGCACCACAAGCCAAGAACCGAGTGCTACAGGCTCCATCCGCTGTCTATAACAGTGAGAAGGACCCCTTTTGATCCTTGTAGGGGGAGGGGCGGCTCCTTGGAAGCTTCAGATGATGAAGCATCGGATGGCCTCTCCTCTGACACTTTTCATCCTGTCAGCAGAAGGAAGTCTTCTCTGGAAGACCTATCCTTTGTGGGTTTTCTCTGGTTGATGGCTAAGGCCATCCAGTTTACTTTGGAAATGGTTACCCACCACAAGATGCTGGATATTCTTCAGTATTTGGAGCCTCCTAAGGAGATAGTGGCAGTCCCAGTCCACAAAATCCTTATGGAGTTGCTGATGATGAGGTGGAAGAACCCCCTCTCAGTGGCTCAGTTAACAAGAAGGCAGACATGGTCTACTTCATCCAGAAGGCTCCTAGATTCGACAGGCATCCGGTTCCGCACCAATCTGTTGTGATCAAATCTGCTGTTAAGAAGCCAAGTACCTTCAGACATAACTCCTTGGTGCCCCTGGGAGGGTTCAGAGGCAGGGAGCTATGCTCATTGCCCACATAGCAGCCTACCTGCTCTTCATGAGCCCTATACATACAGGACATCCCGAAGCAGGTGCAGGAAGTGGCCAAGCAACTGCCTCAGCAACAGCAAGCCACCTTCCATTTACTGGTACATAAGTGCTAGAGTGTGGAAAATGCTGGGTCCAATTGACCTACAGTGTTTACAAGACGACATCCAGC
Source organism: Rhinatrema bivittatum (assembly GCF_901001135.1). Classification (NCBI taxonomy): domain Eukaryota; kingdom Metazoa; phylum Chordata; class Amphibia; order Gymnophiona; family Rhinatrematidae; genus Rhinatrema; species Rhinatrema bivittatum. Next base: position 217,771,854 of record NC_042622.1, on the reverse strand, counting down.
GTCTTTGCTGCAGGGATCGGTGCTTGCATACTCATCTGGCTGCAATCTTCTGATCTCCATCAGAAGTGCAGGAAAGCCTTTCTGATATGCCATGATGGGAGAGAATCTGAGACCATGTGAAGGAGACAATAGCGCAGATTCGAGATCACTGCACAATACTCCAGTAGCTCTCCATGAGCACTCTAGCCCCAACCTCCTCATCTAGGAGTACCTCAAAAGCGAGCCCAAGGACGTCTTTCTTCTACCTGAGACACTATGCTCCACCATCTTGTTCCCGGCAACAACAGCAGCCACAGACACTGTTTAACAGGATTAGAGGGAGTGTAGCTGAAATCCTGTTACCCATGCCGAAGGACCAATATAACCTCCATAGGGCCTTGACATCAGTTGCAGAGAATACAAATTTAAACCTAGTGGGTGTTCCACCAAATCACCCTCAGACTATTTTAAGGACCACTAGCTCATCGGGATGTACTTTTTTCAGAGCTCTCCTCCCTTTTAAGAGCCAGAACAGTTGACCCTGTTTCACTGGGGCAGAGAGCAAGAGGATTCTACTCTCAGTACTTTCTGAATACAAAGAAAACAGGGGGACTCCATTCTATCCTAGACCTAAGGGCCTTGAACAAGTTCCTAAAAAGAGAAAAGTTCAAGATGATTTCTCTGGGCACCTTGATCCCTTTTCAAGAAAAAGGGGATTGGCAATGCTCTCTCGATCTAACAGAGGCCTACACTCATATCGAGATCTTCCACAGCCTTTGAAAGTATCTCTGATTTGTGGTGGGAAACAGCACTTCCAGTATTATGTTCTGCCATTTGGGCTAGCATCTGCCTTGTGGCTTTTTATGAAATGCTTGGCTGTGGTAGTAGCGCACCTTCGCAGACTGGGAATACATGTTTTCCCCTCTCAGGATGATGGGCTGTTCAGGAGCACCTCTTGGGCAGAGACCCCCAGAGTCCATGTGTTCGATCATGTGGGTGCTGGCATTGCTAGGGTTAATCATCCACTACCCTGTCACCTCAGTTGGAGTTCCTCGGAGCCCTGCTAGACATGGCTGAGGTCAAGGATTTCCTGTCGTGGCAACAGGCCAGCATTGCACATGTTGAGGTGGTTGGGCTGCATGGCTGCAACTGTCCATGTTCCTCCCTTGGCACATCTGCACATGCAAAGAATCCAATGGACCCTAACATCCCAGTAGTTTCAAGTCACTCGGGATCTGTGGGACTGCATCTCGGTCACCCCATCATCATTCCAAGACTCTTTTGCCTGCTGGTGATAAATTTCCAGTTTGGAATGGGGGGGGGGGGGGGGAGTCTTTTCAAATTCCTCAGGTGCAAATTGGCTTGACAATGGATGTGTTCACCCTGGGCTGAGAAGTGCATCCCAGGGTTCAGCATCCAGGGTCTCTGGTCTGCCCAGGAATGTCTCTGACAAATCAACTTCTTGGAGCTCCGGGCAATAGGGCAAGCATCTTGGCCTTTCCCAGGTGTGAAAGTACTATCTCAGCAAGAAGGGAGGGATAGGCTCTTGCCTTCTGTGGCAACCTGTGTTGAGCCCAGGGTCTCCTGAACATGTATCCTCCAGGTCCAATAAGGGCAAAGACTTTTGTTTCTCATAGCCCCCCATTGGCCGAGGCAGGTCTGGTTTCTGCTCTTTCAGAAGTTGTCTATCTGTAAACTGATCAGACTGGAAACTTCCCCATATCTCATCACTCAGGATTAGGGCAGGTTGTGGCATCCCAACCTCAAAGCCCTGTCCCTCACAGCTTGGCTGTTGAGAGGTTGATCATGCAACACGTCAGTCTCTCTTGTGTCCTCCTAGCTTCCAGAAAGTCTTCCATAAGAAAGTCCTATGGACTGAAGAGGAGGTTTTCCATGTGCAGTGAGCAAAAGGCCCTAGACCCTTTCTCCTGCTCAACACAAAACCTGCTTGCCTACCTTCTACACCTGTCTGAAACTAGCCTAATGACCAACTCAGTTAAGGTTCATCTCAGTGTGATTGGCGCATATCGCCATGGTGTAGAAGGTAAGTCCATATCTGTATAGCCTATAGTTGTAGATTTCATACGGAGTCTGCTTCAGTTGAAACATTCCCTAAGGCCTCCTGCTGTGTCCTGTTACCTCAAGGTAGTTTTAGCTCAGCTGATGCAATCTTCTTTCAAGTCCTTGTGTTCCTGTGACCTGAAGTACCTGATCTGGAAGGTTGTATTTTTTGTGGTGGTCATTTCAGTAAGCAGGACTTATCCATCTTATACCAAAATTTTTCATGGTAGAGTGGTCTTGTATATGCAGCCTAAGATCCTACCAAAGGCGGTGTTGGACTTTGATTTTAACCAGTCTACCGTCCTCCCAACATTTTTTTTCTAAGCCTCATGCTCACCAAGATGAACAAGCCCTGCACAATTTGGACTGCAAGAAAGCCTTAGCCTTCTAGCTGGAGTGGACAGAAGTCCATAGACAATCCACCCTGCTTTTTGTTTTTCTTTTGACTAGAACAGGCACGGGATCACTGTTGGTGGAGGACTGGGAATAGAACCACTGTGGTTCCTATTCATAAAAGTGGAAATGAATAGGCTGGGAATTACTGGCCAGTTTGATCTCTGGTTAGCAGACTTACGGAATTGCTGCTAAAACAGAGGTGAGTACAATTTTTGGAATCGAATGGATTGCAAGATCCAAAGCCACAAGGTTTTACCAGAGCTAAATCTTGTCAGACTAATCTGCTCAATTTCTTTGTTGGGATGACCAGAAAATTGAAGCAAGGAAGAATGGAAGATGTAGTATACTTGGATTTCAGCAAGGCCTTTGCCACGGTTCTGCTTAGAAGACTTACAAATAAATTGGTCGCCCCTGGAATGGATCTTATAGTAACTAGGTAAGAAACTGGCTGAGTGGGAGGCAACAAAGGGTACTTCTAAATGGAGTTTTCTCTAAGAAGGGGGCTGTTACTAGCGATGTGCCTTGGACCGGTTCTTTTCAACATTCTTTTTTTTTATTTATGAATTTTTCAAAATATATACAAGGAACATACCTTGCCAGAAATTACAGAAAAAAAAAGTTAGCAGGAAAATTAAATACAATCCCAAAATATATATATATATGGTGGCTTGCAATCACATAATCAGCTGTTTTTTCATTGGAAATTAGAGGGGAGGAGAACAAAGAAAACAGAGAAGTTCTCAATGAAATATATTTTTACAGAAAAGGCTTGAAACTCTCATTCATTATTACCCTCAGTTAAATCAACTTATGACCTCCCATCCAGAAACTGTCTCAGTTGATCTGGCATAAAGAAAACATATCTCAAAAAATTGGTACACCTGGTATTTTCTTTAAATCATTCAAATATAGCTACTCTATATATTTGTGGGACCTCTCCTCACAGGGTCAATGGTATTTTTACCAGACTCTGGGGTCGCGGCTAAAAAATATAATGATAGAATATAGCTATTGAACTCTTCTTACTGGTTGTTTTTGTCACAGAATAAGATGGAAACTTTTGTCCCCTGAAGCAGGACCTTAAGAGCGGGGGTCCGAAACGCGATCGCATTGGGTTATGCAGATAAGTACTGCTGAATACATTGATCTTGGCAAATGAGAAAAGTGACTTTTTCCAACATTGAAGGTTTAATTTACTAAAAATGTGAGGTGAAATGAGTTTGAAAAAATGTCTGAAAAATGCTTGAAAAAAATATAAAGAAAAAAGGACCTAGTACCATAAGAGAGAGTCTGGTAAAAATACCATTGACCCTGTGAGGAGAGGTCCCACAAATATATAGAGTAGCTATATTTGAATGATTTAAAGAAAATACCAGGTGTACCAATTTTTTGAGATATTGTTCACAATTTGGGTACCCGGAATACATAAGGTATAGAAGAGCTGATATTGTGTGATTGATATCATAAAGAAAACATATACATTACCAGCTGATTTCACAATACATCTACAAGGAAATCGGAGGAGAAAGGTAGCACCCTTAGCCAAGACCTCAGAGCGCATAGCTATAAACAATTTCCTACGCTGCTGAGTAGGACGCGAGAGGTCTGGATAGACCCTCACTACCCCTCCCATAAACACATTATTAATATTTTGAAAGAATGCTTTCATCAGCAGTCCTTTTTCTACTTCCGTGAAGAATTGGACAAAGAGGGTTGCCCTTTCTGTGACTTCCATTTCAGAATTTTCCAAATATTGTGTTAAATTATTTAAATCATCCCTCTCTCCTCCAGAGGTAATCTGTTAACTATTTCTTCTTGATTTAAGAAAGAAAAGTTTTTTCACAGGCGACACCTTTTCAGCTTCCATCTTTAGGGATTCAATTGCAAAATGTTTGAAAGTCACCAGAACTGGTTCACCCATTACTTTAGGAAAATTAACCAGTCTAACATTCAAACAGCGAAGATAATTTTCAACTGACTCCAGCCTTCTCTGAGATGTAATACAATCCTTCATTAAAGAAGAATTAAATGACTGTGTCTGGTTTACCTTTATAGTCAAATCCTGTATACTGTTAGTATGGTCTTGAATTTTCTGTGAGTACTCTTTATCCACAGAGTCCAATTTACTTTCAAATTTACCCAGCTGCTGAGATTGTATCTTCAGGGTATGGGCCATGGTAGCCATAAGATCCCATATGGCTTCCAAAGTTATTACCACTGGTTTTTCAAACTCCAGGGGTCCTAAGCTGCTTTCTCCTACCTCCCCTTGTGGCTTCTCGCTCGATGTTCCCAGAGATTCATTTCCCGCATTCTCCAAACTCCTCGCGGGTAATTCTTGAGCCTCCAACGGGGGGTAGACCCTGCTCCAGTCTGAGCAACGGGTCATCCACGCTGTTCTCCCCCGACTAACTTTGCGTCAGTGAGTCCAGCTCCATTGCTGAGACAGAGGGGAGAGCTGCTCAGCGGGCCTCGAGGTTCTGATGGGCTCAAGGTGATTGCGCCTGGCGAGATAGCCGCTTCTCTCGGCTCTCCCGCAACGGCATTCAGAGTTCCCACAATAGGAGAGACTGACGCGAAATCTGTGATGTACCACTGCCCCGCTGGGCTAGGTAGGTCTGGAGGATAGACCCTCACCTTACCCTTTCGCTTGTGAGGCATTTTAGGAAAAATTTTAATCTGAGTAGATAAGAAAAAAGGAAAAAACAACAAGCGATTGACGGAGCAGGTCGATTCAGCATCTTCAAGCTGCGGCCATTTTGACTCCCCCCCCCCCCACCTTCAACATTTTTATAAGCAACAACATGGCAGATTTGTTGGAGGAAGATTTGTCTTTTTGCTGATTATACCAAAATCTGTAACAGGGTGCACAGTCAGGAAAGAGTGGAAAAGAGGAGGAGGGATCTAGCAAAGCGTGAGGAATGGTCGAAGGTCTGGCAGCTAAAATTTAATGCTAAAAAATGCAGAGTAATGCATTTAGACTGCAAAAACTCAAAGGCAAGGTACAGTATTGGAGGAGAAATGCAAAGCACAAAGGAAGAGTGGGATCTTGAGGTAATTGGATCTGCTGCTCTTAAGATGGCCAACTAAATGGGTAAAGCAATGGTAAAAGCCAGAAAGATGCTTGGCTGCATTGGGAGAGGAATGGCCAGCAGAAACAAGAGAGATTGCCACTGTATAGGTCCTTTACCCAGGGCAAGTCTTGCCTCACAAATCTGCTTCACTTTTTTGAAGGAGTTAATAAACACGTGGATAAAGGTGAACCGGTAGATATAGTATACTTGGATTTTCAGAAGGCGTTTGACAAAGTTCCTCATGAGAGGCTTCTAGGAAAAGTAAAAAGTCATGGGATAGGTGGCGATGTCCTTTCATGGATTGCAAACTGGCTAAAAGACAGGAAACAGAGAGTAGGATTAAATGGACAATTTTCTCAGTGGAAGGGAGTGGACAGTGGAGTGCCTCAGGGATCTGTATTGGGACCCTTACTTTTCAATATATTTATAAATGATCTGGCAAGAAATACGACGAGTGAGATAATCAAATTTGCAGATGACACAAAATTGTTCAGAGTAGTCAAATCACAAGCAGATTGTGATAAATTGCAGGAAGACCTTGAGAGACTGGAAAATTGGGCATCCAAATGGCAGATGAAATTTAATGTGGATAAGTGCAAGGTGATGCACATAGGGAAAAATAACCCATGCTATAATTACACAATGTTGGGTTCCATATTAGGTGCTACAACCCAAGAAAGAGATCTAGGTGTCATAGTGGATAACACATTGAAATCGTCGGTTCAGTGTGCTGCGGCAGTCAAAAAAGCAAACAGAATGTTGGGAATTATTAGAAAGGGAATGGTGAATAAAATGGAAAATGTCATAATGCTTCTGTATCGCTCCATGGTGAGACCGCACCTTGAATACTGTGTACAATTCTGGTCGCCGCATCTCAAAAAAGATATAATTGCGATGGAGAAGGTACAGAGAAGGGCTACCAAAATGATAAGGGGAATGGAACAACTTCCCTACGAGGAAAGACTAAAGAGGTTAGGACTTTTCAGCTTGGAGAAGAGACGGCTGAGGGGGGACGAGTAGATGTGAATCGGTTATTTACTCTTTCGGATAGTAGAAAGACTAGGGGCACTCCATGAAGTTAGCATGGGGCACATTTAAAACTAATCGGAGAAAGTTCTTTTTTACTCAATGCACAATTAAACTCTGGAATTTGTTACCAGAGGATGTGGTCAGTGCAGTTAGTATAGCTGTGTTTAAAAAAGGATTGGAAAGTATAGATAGTTGGCTCAGGAAATTTTTGGAGTTTCTGTTTTGTTATAATTCTTATATTGAATCTCCAAGATTATCAAGTCCTTAAAAAATTCAGCCTCTCTATTTCTCTGATTAAAGGTTTATTTCAAATATATGTACTTATTTGACAGTCTTAAAAATATTTAGAACTCATAATATGGAAATAAAAGAAGGTTTCCTTTAAAAGTGGCGAATAGTATTGAAGTATTACATACTAAATATACGAATGATTTATTTTCATTTTATTTCTGTAATTAATGATATTAATTTCATTTATATTGTTAAAATATAGTTATTTCTTTTTGTTAAGATTGTAATGAAAATGATAAATAAAGGAAAAAAAAAAAAGGATTGGATAAGTTCTTGGAGAAGTCCATTACCTGCTATTAAGTTCACTTAGAGAATAGCCACTGACATTAGCAATGGTTACATGGAATAGACTTAGTTTTTGGGTACTTGCCAGGTTTTTATGGCCTGGATTGGCCATTGTTGGAAACAGGATGCTGGGCTTGATGGACCCTTGGTCTGACCCAGTATGGCATTTTCTTATGTTGTTATGTTTTTAGGAACTCCCTTGTGAGAACGTGTAATTATACATGCCTCTTTCTAGCTACAGCATGAGCCCAGAGTGTGGTAATTAATGGGCAATGTCAGGGCATGGTTAGCTGATCCCTGCACAGAGCACCTCTTCATCTTCTCCATTCTGAGCCTTCTCCTTTGTGTACTTCCACCCTCTGTCCAATCCCTAACCCGACTGAGATGGGGAAAGCATGCACTGAGCATTGGATGTGACATATCCTGAGTGTTGGGAGTAGAGGCAGTGAAGGAGCTCTAGCAGCTGCAGGTGGCAGTCAAAGTAACTAAGTTAGGGCCTCATTTACTAAGGCTTTTTTCCCATTCTCTACGAGAAAAATGTTTAGTAAATAAGGGTCTAGGTTGTTGGCAGCTGTCTGTACCACACTAATTTTGCCCTTATCCTGCACTTGTATATAGAATGAACTAATCCATTGTGATGAGTTCATATGCATTTTTGTTTTCTCTCTTCTTCTGTTATTATAAACATTTGGAAAGAGAGACTGGTGGGACTTTCAGTGCTTCCTTAGGTCTTCTTTGGGCAATATGAGTCCTTTCCATATCTTCACTGCCTACTCCATGCAGGATCATATGCCATACAACAATTTTGTAAATGTAGGTGTGCCGTGGGCTTGAAAAGGTTGGGAAACTGCCCTAGAGGAAAGGTGAAATAGGAGAGATACAATAGAGACATTCAAATACCTCAAAGGTTTCCATGCAGAGGAAATGAGCCTTTTTCAATGGAAAGGAGGCTCTAGAATGAGGGGTCATAGGATGAGGTTGAAAGGGGATAGATGCAGAAATAATCTTAGGAAATATTTCTTTACAGAGGCTGTGGTGGATGTATGAACAGTCTCCCAGTGAAAATGGTAGAGACAAAAACAGTATCTGAATTTAAGAAAGCATAGGACAAACACAGAGGATCTCTGAGGAAGTGATAATTATAATGCTAGGGCGAACATGTGATCCGATGCGCGGGTAGGACGCTTGCCTGACCTGCTCCCGGTCCCCCCTCTGAATCGGTCCGTTTTATCGTGGATTTCTGGCGCTTGAAGTAGCACATCGCCTCCCTACTGGCTTCCCAACGAAACCTAGACTATTTCTGGCAGAGAGGTAGCGACATGTCAAGCAAGCCACAGCGCGAAAAAAAGCTCCTGGGGAAGATGGCAGAATCCAAAATGGCCGACTGGCCACAGAGCCTGAATCAGCGCGGGACCGACAACAATGGAGCTTTGGTGGAAGAAGTCATCAGGGCGGTGGTGCAAGCATTGGACACTCATTTTCAAGCTATTTCCCAGCAAACCACTGCAGGAAATGAAACCCTATTGGAAATCAAAAAACAAGTTTAAGACACCCAGACCAGGATTGTGGGCCTTGAAACGGAGACGCAGGCCCTGCAACAGCAACATGGAACTCTAGCACAGCAAGTAAGGGCGCTGGAGGCGAAGGTAGAAGACCTAGAAAATAGGTCACGCAGGAATAACCTGCGGTTCATAGGTTTCCCTGAATCCTTATCAGACCATGACCTGACTTCACTAATGGAGGGCTGGCTACAGGATGAACTAGGGCTCCAGAACTTTTGAGGTCAGTGCAATATGGAACAGGCGCACAGACTGGGGGCACGTCTACCTGGTAACTCCAGACCCAGAGTTGTCATAGCCCGTTTTTTGAACTATGCTCATAAATTGACAATATTGCAAGCCCACAGGAAAAAAGATGCCCTGGAACATGAGGGTACTAAAATCTTAATCTTCCAGGACTTTTCCACTGCGGTGTCCACAAAGAGGAGGGAATACTCCGCGATATGCAACAATCTGTTCCAAAAACACATCAAATTTACCCTACAGTATCCACCGACACTACGGCTGGAGCATAAAGGAACCCAGTGCACGTTCGAAACAGCATCTAGTGCTCAACAGTTTCTAGATTCCCAATCTGATGCTTAGGCTCTCTTGGATTAGGCTGACGGAGGGGAACTCCTTTGGTGCCAGGTTATATGCCAAGTTCAGGATCAGGTTGGAAATACATTATGGTTTCTTCAGAAAATGAAGCTGACTTCCGGCGATGACGTAAAGGGAGATGGAAGCGAAGGGACTGAGCTCTGCAGTCCCACTCCCTAGCACCATAAAAAAAACTATTGTTTGCGCTGATTAAAATTGGACCCCCATACCTGCTGCTGGTATCCTGGTTTGCTGCTGACCGGCACTGATGCGCCGAAATTGAGCGGGTGAGGCACAATCGGAGTGCTTCCTGCACCTCTGCCTGCCACGTCTGTCGCCTGTGCACAATTAAAATGGCGGAGGTGCAGCGCTCCTAGCGCGGACGAACGCACTGCCTACCGGCCAATTTGGGGTGTCTGCTGGCTGCCCGCTTTACCCCTTCACTTGCCCCATGGTGCAGGGAGAGGGGCATGTGAAATTGCGGCTCCCGCTGTGTATTGGATCGTAGCGGCTGTCGACCACATGTGGCCAAGATGGCGGAGGCTCCCGCTGGGGAAAAAGTGCTGACCTCCTTCATGGAGGATGCACTGCAGCAATTATCCCAAAGAGTTACGGAAGCCCTAGACACTAGACTAGATGCTCGCCTTATTAAACTACAGACCTCCATGGAAGATATCAAGGCGGCTTTGGAAGGTCACTCCAAGCGGCTGGACACGGCGGAAACCACCCTCAGACCATGGAGACCGGTTGGCTGAGGCAGAGCAGCAGGTGGCGGACCTGAGAACCCAACAGTGCGAGCTCCTCGCAAAACTTGCGCAGGAGGACTGCGGGCAGCACAATAATTTAAAGATCATCAGATTGCCTGAAACGGTAAAAGAGGGGGAGCTAAGAGACTTTGTGGAAAAATGGCTCCCAGGTCAGGTGGGCCTAGCTCTGGATACCGAGAAACTACAGTGTGAGCGGGTACACCGGCTGGGCTCTCTGGGAGAGGGCGGTGGTAGGCCATGGCTAGTTATGGCGCGTATCTTGAACAGGGAACAGAAAACCCAACTATTGCGGGCATATCGTCAAAAAACCACTCTGGAGAACCAGAGCTGCAGAATCTTGCTGTTTAATGACTTTTTGGCCAGTACCGCGGCCCAGCAAAAGGTTCTAGCACTGGCCTGCACGGAACTCCACAGACGTGGCATCAAGTTTGCGCTGCTATACCCTGCGAAGTTACGTGATAACCGGGTCTTATTTCTCACTTCTAAGGAAGAGGCAGATTGCTTCATCATGATCTTGCCTAGAGATGGAGAGTAGTGAGGATGAAACATTTAGATCTATGGTATCTAGAGAAAAGAGCTTGCTTTCGCCTAGTTCAAAGGGCTACAGTTTGCCTCTATCTCTGCGCCTAAATGTTCAGTGTCTTTTGCCTTTGGGACCGCTGAGCCCCTTGTTTGCACATTCTTATGAAGTAGACCATTTCAAATGGGGCTGGGGTCCTACAGGAGCGATGTTACTCCCCCAAGCTACCTGCAACATAGCTCGTGCTTGGTGTGCGTCAACACTTGGGACTTTTGTCGTGGCTACCTTTCGTTTTTGCTCTGTGGGACGTTTGCTGGTTAGCCAAAAGTGGATCCTCCTGGGAGGTGTTGCAGGGGCTAGTTGCTCTTTCAGTTGGGGCTCTGAGAGATATTATTGGTTGCAGTGTTGATTGAGGAGAACCTAAAGGGAGGGAGTGGGGCTGGAGGAGGGTGTCCCCAGACCCAGATGATACTAATCGGGCTGGGGTTGGCCTTATGCCTCTTGGAGTGGTGGTGTGTGGTGGAGACAGGGGAGAGTGGGGTGTGGATGGTTGGAATGATTGTTGGTTTGTCTGGTATGTGTGCACATGGGATGGGGGGGGGGAGGGAAGAATGCATGGGGAACCTCTGTGGGGCTAGGTTGGACGTTTATGTTTGGCTGCTCATGGGATATGGTTCAGGATTCTCCGAGGCCCAGGCTGGGGGGGCCTTAGAGATTGGTATATATATGTTTTTGCTGTTATATGTCTTCTATCATATGTATGTAATGGTGCAGGTTAAAATCGTTTCCCTAAATGTGGATGGCCTCCACTCCCCAATCAAATGGAAAAAGATATTTACTTTGTTTAAACGTATGCATACCCACATGGCGTTTCTTGTAGAAACGCCATGTGGGTGACAAAGAACATGCTAAATTACGATGAGAGTGGGTGGGTCAATGCTACTACTCTACTTTTAATTCTAGGAAGAGGGGAGTGGCCATCCTCCTTCATAAAAATTTGCCGTTTCAACCTGCACAAACCCTTCAAGATCCTGAAGGGAGATATGTCATTGTCTTGGGCCAATTATATCAGCAGAAACTGGCGTTTTGCAATGTCTAAGTTCCCAATGTGTACTCTCCTGCCTTTTTCACTTCCCTGGTGCGTCAGTTAGCTGATTTTTCAGACTCTAGATTGGTAGTAGGGGGAGATTTTAATTTGGTAGCAAACAAGCTATTAGATAATCGCCCCCTTAAACTGGTTTCAATAAAAGATCAAACAATCAGGCTCTTGGACGCGCGTTTTCTCTTACCCCTTATTCAGTAAGGGGAGGAAAACACGCGTCTAACCCACGGCACCTATTAGCGCCCTCAACATGCAAATGCTTGTTGATGGCCCTATTAGGTATGCGCGCGGGATACAGAAAATAAAATGTTAATGTTTTGTATTCCCTGTCAAAGAAATCTGATTGATTTTTTTGATTTGGTGCCTAAAGAATTGGATTGAGGAAGAGTGCTCGATGTGATCTACTTTGATTTCAGCAAAACGTTTGATACAGTCCTGCACAGGCAGCTTATGAATAAAATTAGAAGCTTGGGACTGTGCGCCAAGGTGTTGGAGTGGATTACAAACTAGTTGATGGATAGAAGGCAGCGTATGATGATAAATGGAACCTACTCTGAAGAGAGAATGGTGTTAAGCGGAGTGCCACAGGATTGGTGTTGGAACCAGTTCTGTTCAACATCTTTGTGAGCAACATTGCGGAAGGGATAGAAGGTAAATTTTGTCTATTTGCGGATGATACTAAGATCTGCAACAGACTGGACACACCGGAAGGAGCAGAGAGAATGTGACGTGATTTATGGAAGCTTGAACGATGGTCAAAGATATGGCAGCTGGGATTCAATGGCAAGAAGTGCAGAGTCATGCATCTGGGGTGTGGTAATCCAAAAGCGTTGTATGTGATGGGGGGTGAAGGGCACAGAGCAGGAGAGAGATCTTGGGGTGATAGTGTCTAGCGATCTGAAGACGGCAAAGTATTGTGAGAAGGCGATAGCTAAAGCCAGAATGCTGGGCTGCTTAGAGAAAGGAAAAACCATTAAGCAAAAGGAGGTGATAATGCCCTTGTACAAGTCCTTGGTGAGGCCTCACCTGGAGTATTGTGTTCAGTTATGGAGACCGTATCTTAAGAGGGACAGAGATAGAATGGTCCAGAGAAGGGCAACAAAAATGGTGGGGGGGGTCTCCTTCAAATGACTTATAAGTAGAAGTTGAAGGACCTAAATATGTATACCCTGGAGGAGAGGAGGTACAGGGGAGATATGATGCAGACCTTCAGATACCTGAAAGGTTTTAATTATGCAAAATCAACAAACCTTCTCCGTTTGAAAGAAATTTGTAGAACTAGGGGGTCACAAAATGAAACTCCAGGGAGGAAGACTCAGAACCAACATCAGGGAATATTTCTTCATGGAGAGGGTGGTGGATGCCTGGAATGTCCTTCTGGAGGAGGTGGTGAAGACAAAAATGGTGAAAGATTTCAAAGGGGCATGGGATAACCACTGTGGATCCCTAAAGATTAAAGGATAGAAATTAAGATAAAAGTGCATGGGGGTAACTTGCTGGTTTGGCGGTTATTACCCTTAACCACTAAGCCTTCATACTGTTGATACTACTCCAATATTGCTCTCTGTTTTAACGGTAGTGGGAAAAAAAGGGGGGAATCAGATTCAGACAGCAATCAACAAGGACACTACATTTTAAAATCTGGGAAAACAAATAAGATTTGGGGTAAGTTGCTGATGCGGCTGTTACTTCCTTAACCAATAAGCCTGATACCTTTGATGCTACCATAAGCTTGCTGGGCAAACTGGATGGACCGTTTGGTCCTTTTATGCCGTCATTTCTATGATTCAATGTTTCTATGTTTCCAATAAATGAGCCATGTTGCTGCATTTTGAACTGTCTGTACACATCTTAACATATATCCAGGTAGTTCAATGTACAGGGAATTGCAATAGTCCAGTTTTGAGATAACCAGCAATTGCAGGACAGTATGCAAATCAGATTCATTTAGATAATGTTTAAGTGGGTGCAGTAAGTGTAGTTTGTTAAAAGCACTCAGCAACTGCTCTTTCAAAGATAAATCCAAAACTAAGTATATCCCTAAGTTGTTTTTTTTTTTTTTTACAACTGATGAGATGTTTACCAGCTTATCTTCAAATTTGAAGAGAACAGGATTATCTTTTAGAGGGACTCTACTAAGGATTATCAGGTTTGTTTTGCTGATGTGGCATGAGAGTGTATTAAGGAACATCCATTTGCAGACAGCTTACAAACATTTACTAACATAGTCCAGTACATGTGAAACTGAAATTGTGATGTGTACAAGAATTAAATGTCATCTGCATATAGTCTGTAGCCCACCCCTAAAGTAGTGAGTAAGCTACAGACCAAATGCAGATACATATTAAACAAAAGAGTGGAGAGTGCTGAGCTTGGGGTACTTCAGTGTGAATAGAGTACTATTGGGAGGTTTGCTGCCCCACTCTCACCAAAATAGAACGATTTGTAACAAAAAGAGAACCATTATAAGGATTGGCCAGCAATTCTGATATCTCTCAAACATAATAGCAATAGCTGATGATTTACAATATCGAACAGGGTGGAGATGTCCATCACCACCAATGTGTATAGCTAGTTGGCTTCTTGAGACCTCATCTAAACAGATCACAAGTGGCCAATAAGAGTTTCAGTCAAATGTTGCAGATGACAGCCAATTACATATCATCTTCCGATCATTTCATCACTGTCTTCTGGAAGACCTGTAAGAAGACCTTCCTATAAATCATACTCAGAAACCTCAGATTCCATGTCAGAATCCAGATCAACCTCCAGCCTCTGCTTCTAGGGACAGGATAGAGGTACAGGGCTCCCTAAAACAGCTCCCTTTTGACTAGACCCATTGGAACCAACCCCTTTCTTCATTAAATATGCCTTAAGCATAATCAGCACAAATTCAGGGGAAGAAGGATTTGCAGTATCCTCTTCCTTTAAATCCTGCATAGGAGAACACCCCCCCCCCCCCCAGCACATTTACCCCTTACTCCCCCCAGCAACTGAGGTAAGACTTGGGGGGTCCCGCTGCAGTCATCCCTGTATCCCCCTGCACTGCAGCAAAAAGGGGATAATAACCAACAATCCTACTCTTCCTAAATCTTCAGTAGAGCTACAGTTGAAAGCCTGCTGCTGCTGCGGCTGCTTCTTGGCAGCCTATTTAATCTCTGCAGCAGACAAGGAGAGCCCTCAACAGACCTTCCTGCCACCCATGCAAAATTTATAGAGCCACAAGGGAAGGACCTTAGCCTGGCAATCCTCACAAGCTCCACACCACTTCCTGCGCTCCATTGGGCCGATGTAATAAGACCTATGGTGAGATCGGCGCTAGTTGTCTGCTTATATATTTTTTTTTAAAGCGCGCAGCAAAAGCTGGCATCTCTGCAGTATGTAATAAAGGATGCAAAAATACACACAAAAAACGCGTGGTCAAGGCCCTATGCAATAAACCCCACAGAAACCTGCATTAATGTGGTGACTTGTGAGTGATTCTCAGTGTGAAAGCCTTCTCCTTTCATAAAATAATGAAGAAGTTAGTGGTCTGGGAGTGGGACTGAAGGTGGATAGAGTAATGTTTAACCCCTTCAGGTTCCATCTCTGACCATGTAGCAGCTCTACGGTAAGCACAGGAAATGTGCCATAGTAACCGGACAAAGTGAAGGTAATCCATGATTACCTCAGCTACACAAACACACAACCACACCAATGTTAACCCATTACGTATACGCAGATGACGTCCAAATCCTCATACCTATCACCGACTCACTGCACAACACACTACTCTTTTGGAATTCCTGCCTTCTCTCCATCAATAACCTACTTTCAAACCTCAACCTGATACTAAACACCGACAAGACAGAATTTCTATTGATCTCACAAGATGGCAACTTCCCGATAAATAACTCAATCCTTTCTATGCTCCCAGCCTTATCACCCCGGGTCAGAAACCTAGGGGTAATCATGGATAATCAACTGAACTACAGTGGTTTTATCAACAACACTGTAAAAGAATGCTACTTCAAACTCCAAGTCTTAAAAAGGTTAAGACCCCTCCTCCATTTCCACGATTTTAGGTCTGTTTTACAATCAATCATTTTTTCAAAAATCGATTATTGTAACTCACTGCTACACGGACTTCCAGACAACTCATTAAAACCTCTTCAGATGCTACAAAACTCAACAGCAAGGATTCTAACAAAGTCCAGCAAAAGAGACCATATAACACCTATTCTAAAGAATCTCCACTGGCTCCCAATCAAATTCAGAATCCGCTATAAACTATTATCAATCATCCATAAAGTCATTCATAACATCACTCCACTGGACCTTAGGATTCCTCTACAATCTCATGTCTCCTCCCGTCCGCTGAGATTAGCACAGAGAGGCACCTTACAGGCACCACCTATCAAAACGACATTAAGTAAAAGAGCTCTTTCCACGGCTGGTCCCAAACAGTGGAACTCGCTCCCACCTGACCTCAGGCTGGAACAATGCCCAATCACGTTCAAAAAAAGACTCAAGACCTGGTTATTCTGTCAAGCCTTCTCTTAACAATACTCAGCTTCCACAGCTCCCTCGGACCGCCCTTACCCAGAGCAACCCCTTAAGTACCCGTTAACTTATTTTATAAAGCTATAATTGCACTTTCCCTCCACCCCTCTCGCAGTCAACCTTCCTCATTCTAGTTGGCTTAGGCCACACTGGATCATTTCCCTCACCTTGTCACTCCTTGTTCTACCATGTTATTTTGTTTCCAAGTTGTTTTCTTCCTTGTTCACTGTAAGACATATCTCATGTCATTTATTTGATGGTTTAAATGTAAACCAAGGTGATTAGTTAGTAACTCTGTTACCTGAACCTCGGTATAAAAAAGCTTTGAATAAATAAATAAATAAATAAATGTGCGGCTCCCTGCATAGTCTGTGAATAGTTAATTGCCTCCTTTGCATGCCATTTACATGTACTTGTGCAGAACCAGCTGCGGGTTTTTAAGTGGGTTTATGCACACGTTTTTCCTGCACTGAACATGTTATTACATTCACGCATAAGACTAGCATGGGAAAAATGTGTGCAAAAACCCACACAAGTTTGCACAAAACCCGTGGCAGATTTAGCATAGTTTCAATAGAGAAATGGTATATAAATGTTCCAATACCCACTACCTATGTTTTGATATTCAGGGTGAGAGTGTAAGGGATGATGGAGGTTGGGATTTCTCTCTACTTGTTTTCGTGTTATGTTTCTTGGGTGTTTTAAGACTAAAGCCCTCAAGACATAAAGGAGGGAACAAAATTAAAAAGGGAGGAATCTGTAATAATGGGCGATTTGCCACTTGTTGGAAAGTTTTTAACTGTACTTGTGTTATTTGTTTCCTGCTGCTGTTAAACAGATTTAAACTAAAAAATATATAAGCCTCAAAAATCATTGCGATCAGCTGATTGAAACCTTTTTGAGATACCATCTATATGAAAGGCATGGCTAGATGAGACCCAAGAACGAATTTTCTTTGTGGCTGGCCCGACATTATGGATAGCACTGCCAGATGAGATGCATCAGTGCAACTCCACGTTCAGAAAACAGGTGAAAGTATACTTTTTTAGGAGGGCTTTTGATAACAATAGGCCCTAACACTGATTATTGGTGTGATTTTGTTATTAATATTTTATCTATGTACTTTAGTTGCTTTTATAAATTATTTTATTGTATATTTGATTTGATTCATTTTGATTTTTAATTTCTGATTATGAATGTTCTTTAACCTGCTGAAAACATGGGATTGTGTGGGATAGAAATCCATCAAATAAATAATAGAAGGTGCACAGATCTTCCACAGCCTCACAACTGGATGTGGTAAGGTTGTTAAGAGGGGTACAGCCACTCCAGGAGAGAGGAGGTGCCAGCATGGCCATTTGGCTAGGGCCTACAATGTTCGAGGGGCCTACTTTTGTTGGGCAAAATTAAAAAAAAAAAAAAAAAGCTAAATATATCTATTTCTAACAATTATAAATAAAAATTTCAATTGTAATTGAAGAATTTGCTAACAAAAAAGCTTGTAAAGCCTTCTTAAATAAATACAAATGATTTGGGAAATTTAGAAAACGATTTCTCTTATTAAGTATCACATCAGAACCTTACATAGGGGCCTACTTTTCTTAGCTGGCACGGGCCTAATGCCTGCTCTCTCCGGCCCTGGGTACAGCATTTGTGTCCTCCAGTTCGGTGTGGGATCCTACCATGGGATCTCAATTTAGTCTTGAAAGCCTTGGGCAAGCCTCTTTTTGAGCCACTAAGGAATGCGTCTTTGAAGCATCTTACATTGAAAGTGGAGTTTTTCTTGACTATCTGTTCAGTGAGATAAAGTTTGGAGCTGCAAGCATTGTCGTGTAGAGATGTTTTTTTCCTTCAACTTTTGGAGGATGGATGATTCTATTTATACAGTGCCATCTTTTTTTTTTTTTTACCAAATGTGGTTTCTGCATTTAATTTAAATCAGTTGAGTTGCTTGCATTTAAGAAGCCAAGGTTCAGTTCTACTATGCAAGCTCAGGAGTTTCATGTTTGTAGGACTCTCTTGAGATGAATGAATATCGAAGATCAAACTATCTTTTTGGCCTATTCAATGGTCACAATAAGGAGCAAATGGTGTTTATTGCCAGTTGGTTTAAAAAGACAATTGTGTCAACATACAGCTTCTTGGGCCAAGTGTGAGTTGGTTTTGCTGCAGATTTGTAAGGCAAGACTTGCACTTCATTGCATACTTTTTCCAAACATTATAGGTTGGATGTTCGGGTTCCAGATGCTGTGGCATTTGGTATGAGTGTTTGAGCAGGTCTTTCAGGTTTTCACCCAATTCAAAGAGGCTTGGGTACATCCCATCTGCCTGGACTGATCTGGGGGACGATAAAGGAAAAACTGGTTCTTACCTGCTAATTGTCTTTCCGTGAGTCAGAGCAGACCAGTCCAGAATCCCACCCTTTTGAATCTGAAGATAGCTCTTCCCCCTGTGTGTGTGTACATATGTAAATATATAGTCAGTTTGTACTTTATATTGTTTCTGCAATTTAGCTCCTCATGGTGGAGGGGTTTGCAAGTCTAGTTTCATTGACGTTTACATTTCCCCTGCTCGAAGAAAGGGGTGGGGATTATTTTAGGTTTGTTACAGGTTTACTGAGACTGCAGCTGCCACACTAACTTAAGTACCAAGAATACAGTAAAGCCTTTGATCTCTGTCTCATTCTGCTGGTAGGGGAGAAAAATGCTCTGGACTAATCTGGTCAGACTCAAGGAAAGAAAATTAGCAAGAACCAATATTCCTTTTGTGCCTAAGCATGTCGTTGTGTGTGCTTTTATTTTTTTTTTCAATCCCAGTGCATTACCATACCATTAACTTAACTGCAGCAAGAACTGTTAGTGCATGAATAAAAAAATGGGTGAACTTGAATACAGCATTAGGCTTTTGGTGCTGGGCCAGGTGCATCTCACTGAGCCCACTCTACGAAGGAGCCTCAGTGATAGTTTGGGGCAATCCACTATTCTCCCACTCAGTCAGATTGAGTGTCCAATCTGGCAACAGTGGGTATTTCATAACTAATTGGACTTTTTTTTTTTTCCCTGTTGTGCTAGAAAAAAAATTGTGTGCATGGGCCATGCCAGCATTCCCCTTCCCTTGCCACTGTCTTTTCTCTTAAATTCTGGACCTGGAATGAACAGCCAGTCAATTGTGGCAGGAGTGATCTGGCTGAGAAGGCATAGAAAACACATCTGCTGAGAGAGGCATATGGAGGAAGGAGGAGCAGTTACATTGCCTTCACCTCCACATGCATGACAGCCACACTCACCTGAAGCAGGCCGATACAGTACAGTGTGCGCCAGTGGAGCGTACTATTAACCCGCGTTTGGACGCCCGTTTTTGACGCGCTAGCTTTACCCCTTATTCAGTAACTAATAGCACCTGCAACATGCAAATGCATGTTGATGGCCCTATTAGTTATTCCCGCGCAATTCACTAAGTAAAATGTGCAGCCAAGCCGCACATTTTACTTTCAGAAATTAGCGCCTACCCAAAGGTAGGCATTAATTTCTGCTGGCACCGGGAAAGTGTACAGAAAAGCAGTAAAAACTGCTTTTCTGTACACCCTCTGACTTAATATCATGGTGATATTAAGGCGGAGGTCCCAAAGTAAAAAATAATTAAAAAAAAAATGTTAAATTGTCCAGCGGCTCGAAAACTGAACACTCAATTTTGCCGGCGTCCGATTTCCGAATCCATGGCTGTCAGCGGGTTTGAGAACAGACGCTGGCAAAATTGAGCGTCTGCTGTCAAACTCGCTGACAGCCGCCGCTCCTGTCAAAAAAGAGGCGCTAGGGACGCGCTAGTGTCCCTAGCGCCTCTTTTTACCGCGGGCCCTCATTTAAATACTGAATCGCGCGCACAGGAGAGCGGGCGCTTGCCCGCTCCTTTTACTGAATCTTTCTGAAGCACCTGCCACGGCACATAACTTTTGTATTTTCAAAAGTATGCCTGTAATTTGTTACAAAAAAAAAATACATATTTATACTATCTTAAAATTACTTTCTGCGGTAATAATTTTCAGACAGCCCGTGGAGCACAAAAGTAGATGGGAAAGAATATCTACCGTTTTGTACAGCGTTTAAAGCTTTTGCTAGGTGACTATAAATATTTATTTAGAATTATAGACTATTTTACTCTTTTTACAGAATTAAGTCTTGCCTGGGAAGACCTTATCTGTTTTATCCATATCAGTTCAAATCCAAGCCAGCGATCGCACAAAACAATTTGTAGCCGTACAGCAGCTGAGGTTGCAGGACAGAGCCAGTTAGCTCCGACTGCAGGATAGCAAACCCCTCCCCCACAGCACTTAAGAGATAAGGGGGCTGCTCCGTGGGGCTTTTATGATGCCCTGCGTTCAGGGGGGCCCCGGATTAGCTGTTCCGAGCTGAAGGGGAGAAAGGTGACACAGACTGGGGAAGGGGAGGAAAGCCTGCAGTTGCGTTTTCCGGCGGACGCACATATTCTAGGCGCCCGCTCGTCATTCCTACTTCCGGAAGAAAGCTAGCGCAGGGAGGCCGTGGTTACTGCTTCCGCCGGACGGCTGTCGATACGGCAGGGAGCCCTTGGCTGTGGCTGTTTCCGGCGGACGGATATTCAAAGGGGGCTGTTCGCAGTTTCTGCTTCCGGCGGAAGGATGTTTTGCTGCAGTCCGGTTTTAAGATGGCGGCATTGGTGGGTGAGTACAGGTCGGAGCTCGAGTGCTGGGTGGGAATGGGCTTCCCCTCATTTCCTTCAGCGGAGCGCCGCAGTGTGGCTGCTCAGTAATACCCTCATGCAGAAGTATTGTAGCAGGCAGCATTAATAAAGTGGGCTGCCAACAAAAAGGGCTGCTTTTTTTTTTTTCTTCTGACCTACATACGTCTATGTCGCCATTTTATACATAGCTGAACTTTCTCTGCCGAGGTTCACGCCCCACTCTAATTGTGTCACAGTTTGTATTATTGTTAATAAGAGCAACAACAGGACGGTAGCACATCACTTGTCAGCAATAGCATTTATGGTCACATATTCTTCAGAGTTACCTCAGATATTTTATTGGATTTACAACGGAGATCAGTTGTGAACGTTTTCTTTAAATTGGTGTTGAGTGGTGATATAAATATATCCCCTGAAGCAGCCCTTTTGAGGGTGAAACAATGGGCCTTGTAGAGTTAATATATAAGAAGGATATTATAACACATTATAAAAGATTTGTGGTGTACAGAGTGATGGTATTGTTTTAATGAGTATGTATGTATGTATTTGTTGGAGGGTTTGATGGATGGATGGGTTTTATAATGAGATGGTGTAGCATATAGTACATAGGATTTTACTATTTGGGGTGCACCTCAGATATTTTGTACTGATTTTGTATTTTTGAATACTGACGTAATAAATGCAACATGTGGATTGTAATAGTTTTTTGAATAATTGTGTAGGAATAATTTGGACCATATATTAGACCTCTGTTTGTTTTGTTATTGTATTGGGTTCAGAGGGAAATATACTCTTTGTATTCACATAATTCTGTTGCAATTATCTGTT
The DNA here is from genome assembly GCF_901001135.1 of Rhinatrema bivittatum. NCBI lineage: Eukaryota > Metazoa > Chordata > Amphibia > Gymnophiona > Rhinatrematidae > Rhinatrema > Rhinatrema bivittatum. Next base: position 217,750,129 of record NC_042622.1, on the reverse strand, counting down.
TAAGTAATGGTATGAGATCTGCAGCATAAGCCGTACACAGGCTCAAGGAAGACAAAATGTACTGACTGGTGGAGACAAGGGAAAATAGATCATAGTGCTTCCTTTTAGACTTCTAGCTTCAATGGTTATGCATGTAAATATGCTTCAGGACCCACTTAACTATAGGCCAACTTCCAATTTAAACACTTTAGGCAAACTATTGGAAAAAATAGCCTATAGGCAGTTGAATGACTTTTTAATGGATAATACAATTTTGCATTGTTTTCAGTCTGGGTTCCGAAAGAATCCCAGCACCGAAACTCTGTTGGTTTTTTACCTTGGCTTTTATACTTGGCCAGTTAGATAAGAACTGCTCAGTTATAGCTGTTTATTTAGATATAACAGCCGCTTATGACCCTATAGCACATGATATTTTATTTAAACTATTAAATGGGTAGGAATCGAAGGTGTAGTCTATTAGTGGTTCACATCATATCTTTCAGGAAAACAGCAGGTTTGTTGTAGGGGGTCACATTCCAATTGGTATGAGATTCAACAAGGGGTCCCCCAGGGATCCATCTTTTCAGCTGCCTTGTTTTTTATTTGGTCTCCTTGTGTGATTTAATTGAAGAGCTAGGGATTGAGTTCAGAATATATGCTGACAATATTCAATTGTATTTTCCAATAGCAGGCTTCATTGAGAGCACAATAACTTGTATTTTGAATTTGTATGGCTAAAATTAACTTTTGGATGGAACAAAACAATTTACTGCAAATGATTTGCTTTATCCGCAAGATAAGGTTTCTGCCCGAAACTGAGGTTCCCCCTATTTGTGTTAATGGGGTCCAAATTCCAGTGCAAACTGTAGTAAAAAAAAAAGTTTGGGTGCTTTTTGATCCACATTTGACCCTTTTACCCCCTCCTGCAGGCAATTCTTAAATCCTGTTTTTTTTTGGGGGGGGGCGGTTGTTTTGTTTTTTAAGCTATGGATGCTGTGCCATGTAAAAATATATTTTGGATAAAAAACATTTCTGCATCTTAGTACAGTCATTTGTACTCTTGACAGTTGATTACTGTAATGCAATTTTCCAAAAGCTTAATGCTGTATTCAAGTTCACCCATTTTTTTTATTCATGCACTAACAGTTCTTGCTGCAGTTAAGTTAATTTTCATTGGCCTCCCAGCCTCAAGCATACAAGCTTTACGTATGTTGCAGAATCCCGGCTTTTTCAGTGGAATGCATTATCTGCATCAATACAAGCTATTAATGTTAAAGATTTTCAGAAAATAGGTGAGGGCCTTACTTTTTAAAGAAGCTTTTGGAGACATTGATAATGAGATTAGGTAAGATGTTTACAGTTTTCGTAACCATTAGGCAGTCTTATTCAGTGGATAATAATGGGAAGGGTCTTAATGTTTAATGCTGTTTATATGTTTGTTATAACCTGCTTAGCTTGGCAGGTTCGTTATAGGTGGGCTACAAAAATGATTTAAATAAATACGCATGGAACACAATACTTTTACATGAGGCAGAGTTGAGGCAGGATCAGGATTTACATGTGTACTTTTGATTTTTGAAAGTATGTGTGTAAATCCACACACACAAAGGGGCATCTGCTTTTGAGAATGTGATTAGTGAGTACTGTTTCTTGGTTTTGTTGCTGACCTCTGGTCCAAGGAATTTGCTTATGTCTTTAGCTTTTCTATGAATACCTTTGCTTTTGCATACTCTTGTGCAGGTGTCAATTTTGTGTATACTTGCACCTGTTGATTTATGCTCATAAAACCATATTGAAAATTTAAGATAAATATTGCATGCAGACTTGAACCTATTCAGGCTGTTTCAAAATTACCCTCCATGTGTTTTTATGTATCCTCAATTTACAAACAATGCATTCTGCTATTGTTTTCCATCAGGCTTTGTAACTATAAGTATATTGATGTTCAGTAAAGTCTAAGAAATTCCATTTAGGATAATTTATGGCACGCTTTCTTTCCATTGTCATAAAATGTTATTTCTTTCACGTGCCATGTTTCTCTCTAATGCAATGCTGAGAAATGCACGGACAGGCTGTCTTCAGAACTCTGCACTTTTATAGCTTTTTCAGCTTCTGTTAAAACTAAACTTTTTTTGTGGATTTTGTTTGCAGTTCCTCGCCTAACCCGCTGCAGGCTTTCCAGCTTGCGGTAAGTAGTGTGTCCAACTCTACTCCTGGTTGCAGTGACAGCTTTACCACATATATCTGCAGTTATTCTTCCTTCATCTAAGAGAAACTGACTTTCTGCTAGAGGGAAGATTTACATTCACTGATTTTCCTTTTAGCAGTCATATATTAAAACACAATCATTTTCCTTCATGGCATGAATTCAGTAATCTCCAGCATATGAACAGGGTTTGTTAACTTTTTTGTTTGTTTCACAAAGGTAAAGGAAACCATTAGGACCAGATAGGCCATATCTTCAGAAAACAATGTCTGAAGAAGAGATTTAATTACTGATTGTGGTGAAACAGGGATTTTTTTGTGCACTGAGAATCTTGTTTTGCCCTGGGAGCTCTGTTTTCCCCAGAGAGAACCCATTTCTCTTAAGCTAGCCTGCAGGTGGTGTTTTGGCCTTTTACAAGTCTGTGGTTCAAGCTGAATCTTGGGATACCTGCTCCTCTCAGTCAGATTTAGAAAGCATGTTTGCCAGGATCCTCAAGAAGTTGTAAAACTGTAAAATTCTGCAGTGTCATTGAGAGAGCTATTATTTTGAGTCCCAGTTGGAATGTCTGACACAGCCAACAGAGAACTAGCCCCAATACTGATTACGGAACTCTCCAGTCTTGGCTGAAAGTGCAGAGAAACTAGATCTGTGCCAAGGCGCCCGGTCCCAGAGCTACACATCCTTGAAGACAGCCTAACCTGAAATTCCCTGGGCACTGGATGAATACAGTGAAACTTGCATTCATAGTGTTAACACCATCTAGACTTACTTTACTTGTTGGCTGTTTGGGAAGGGTAAACAGAAAAAATGATTTATCTGCAGTGCTAATAAACTTTAGTTTAACTCTGTCCTTGTGACAGATTGACAATCCTAATATTTTATATGGTTTATAGATGCACTTCTAGGAACTGTGTAACCTTTGGGCTTTGTGGTGTCTTAGTATCATTGGAAATCTCCAGATAATAGCTTGTTTGCAGAGTACTTGTCCAAAGACGAGCAGGAACCCAGCTGGTGAACGGGAGGTTGCAAGTGTAAAGGCACATGCACAGGTACAGACATGTCTGAGCAGTGCTTGGCAGGGCCCTCTAAGTGTCCACAGGGTTAACACTGAGTGGGTTTTATGAGTAGCTTTATGACATATGACACTGATAGAATTTATTCTACTGCTAAGGTTGTCATTCTGTAGAGATTTACAGAACCTGCTCTTTCTGAGTGTGTGATTACAGTGGATACTGTTTCTTGGTCTTGCTGACCTTGGGCCAAGAGAGTTTGCGAGATGTCGTAACTTGAGCATTAAAGTTAGTAGCACTGTCTACTTTGGGAGTTCGGTATTGAACTGCAGAAATCCCCCTCACCCCAACTTTTACTGCCTTGCTGAAATTATTATTCTGTAACTGTACAGACAATGTCTTATATTTTCAGGCAGCAACTCTCTTCACACTCTGTATTGGGTTGTTTTGTTTTTTTTTTTTCATAGGCCCACACTCCTGGCTGCTCTTCAGGTTCGGGTCCTGCATCAGAGCTCAGTGACAGAAAATGCTCCCAGGTAATAGTTAATGTCTGGCCACTGCTCTTTACATAGTTATATATTTAGATTGTAAGAACATCAGAGGCAGATTAAGTGTTTGGGTTCCTGTGCAGGTGGGAGGAATGGAGGTACCAACGGCTAGGCAGCTGATTGGCTTATGTTGTCCAAAGTTTAGAGATGCAGATGTTACACTACAATCTGAATATGTTTGATAGCTGGAAGGGGGAGCATAAGTTTCTTAAGAATATAAGAAGTGCCATACTAGGTGAGACCTAGGTCCATCAAGCATAGCATCCCAACTCTGATGGTGGCAGCTTCATCCCTTTTATCATTTCTTTTTTTTTTTTGTTGTCATCCTCCTTTGAACCTTTTCTAGTTCTGCTATGTCTCTCGAGTTGGGGGCGACCAAAACTGTACACAGTACTCGAGGTGCAGTTGCACGATACAGAGGCAATATTTTCTAGTTTATTCTCAATTCCTTTTTGGATCATCTTTCACATTCTATTTGCTTTTTCGACCACTGCCTTGCACTGAGCAGAGGGTTTCAACATATTGCCCATAAGGACGCCAAGGTTCTTTACCTGGGTGGTGATTCCCAATAAAGAATTTCATCTGCAATTCAGTTGCCTGGTCTCTTATTCTCACAAAGTCCTTCTGCAGTTCCTCGCGAACCATTGCTGTTTTAAGACATTTGAATAATTTTGTGTTATCTGCAAATTTGATCACTTCACTCGTCATTCCCTTTTCCAGCTCATTTATGAATGTTAAACAGCACAGGTCCAAGTACCAATTCCTGTGGTACTCCACTAACGACATTTCTCCATTTGGAACATTGACCATTTAGTCCTACCCTCTCTATCTGGCCTTTTACCCAGTTAATATTCCACAATAGAAACTGCCTCCTATCCCATGACTTTATAAGTTCCCGAGGAGTCTCTCATGGGAGACTTAGTCAGATGCCTTCTGAAACTCCAAATACACTATATCAACAAACTCATCTTCTAGCTACATGTTTTATTTCACCTTCAAAAATTTCTAGAAGATTGGTAAAACAAGACCCTTTTGCTAAGATCATGTTGACTCTTCCCCATTAAGCCAGGTTTATTTTTATGGCCATTGATTTTGTTTTTAAGAATGGCATCTACCTGTTTGCCCAGCACCAACAGACTCGCTGGTTTATTGTTTCCTGAACCATCCTTGGAGCCCTTTTTAAAAATCGGCAACACATTGGCCACCTACCAATCTTCAAGAATCATGGCTGTTTTAAAAGATAGGTTACAGATTACTAGTAACATGTTAGCAATTTCATGTTTTGATTCTTTTAGAACTCTGGCTTGGTGCCATCTGGTCCTGGTGATTTGTTACTGACAATCTGATCTGTTAATCCTCCATTGCCACAAATATTTTGTATTAGTTGCTCAGAATCTCTATTAAAGAATATTTCAGATTTGGGTATATTCCCAACATCCTCCTCCCTAAAAACTGAGGCAAAGAGTTCATTGTTTTTCTGCTGTTTACTTGTCTTCCCTGAGCACTCCTTTTGCCCTTGGTAATCCAGCAGCCCAACTGACACACTCATAGGCTTTTTGCTTTGAATGTATTTTAAAAAGTTTTGCCTCACTAGTAAACTTTTTCTCAGTCTCTTTTGGCCTATCTAACTTGTCAGTGCTTATAATCTTGCCTATTTTAATCATTTGGGTCTGCTTTTCATTTTTTTGAATGGTGCTTTTCTTTAGCTTTACCTCGCCATTAAATCATGCTGGCAGTTGTTTGGTGGTCTTTTGAAAATTTTTAATGCATTGAATGTTTTATCTGGGCTTCCAAAATTAGTATATTTAAACAATGTCCACATTTTATCCTTGCAACCACTTTTTTTTAGCTTTTCTCTAATTCCTTCATTCTTCATAGTCTCCCTTTTTTTTTTAATGTTATGTGCTGCTGTTGTAGTCTTAGTTCTGTACATATTCAGATCATTCCAGACCAGTGGATTGTGTATCCCTACCAGCAGATGGAGTCAGAGAACAAAACTTTGGACACTGCTACATAAGAGAGAGTGCCACCTGCAGCCCCTCAGTATCTCTGACTCCAGCAGATGGTAGAGATGCAAACCTGCAGTCTAGGGTTTAGTAAAAAAAAAAAAAGTGTAGTTAGTTTAGATCAGCTGAGACTTTACTCCCTGAGGTGTTAGGCACCGTTGCAGGCCATCCCTCCAGTGGAGCTGGGCGTCCGGGAGGTTAGATACCCCTGACTGTATTTCACCTGCACCCCGCCGGAGGGCCTGATAACCAGAGGCTTCTGGTTTCCTCTGGTCCTGCTGAAGTTAAAGTTTTTTTTTTATTAAAAAAAAAAAAAAAAAGTGATTTCACAAACCTAATAAGTTCCTCAGGTAGGCCTCTGGTCCTAGGGCCCAGCTGGGACAGTGGGTACTGCAGCCCGAGGAGGAGACTGGTCAGTGACTGGAGTGTGAGGGGCTCTAGGCTGGTGCTACATCAGACGCGATTGCTTGCTATTTCAGGGCGCACGCTGGTTCTTTCTCACGTCCCGCAGTGTGAGTGACGCTTTCGCGGAAGGCAGCTGCGGGCTCCGGTGCCTTGGTCCACCGGTGGGTGGCAGAGTGTGGCTCCTTTTCGGCGGGTGCCATTTTCGTTGGAGCTCTCCTGTGGTTTGCTGCATGGCGCCGAAATCCAAGATGGCCACCTGCCGCATGTGTGGTGCGGCAGGGGCAGGTTGGATTTGCGTGCTCTCTGCATTAATTGTGAGTCGAGAGAGGGGGGCCGCTCAGACTAAGCCTCCGTTCGGCCGGGCCTCCAGCCTCTGCCTTGGAAGTCAGATTCTGACCTTATGGTGCAGGGGGGGAATTCCCCTCCCCCTCCCCCTTTTCCCCTATGGACCTGGTTTGCATGCCTCTGGATGACGTACAGCCCAAGCCCCCGCAGGGGGTGGGGGAGCAGCCTGTGGACTTCTCTCCTGAATTTGTGCTGCTTCTTCATCAGGCCTTTTTGGCCAATCAAAGATCTGGAATTAAAAGGACAGCGGAGTAGTCGGCAGACACATCCAGTGGGGGATCCAAATGTTCTTCTTAAGATCCCCTGGGTCTCTGTCAGGCGCAGGGTGATCTGGCCTCCAGTGGGAAAGCTTTGGGGATGCTGCAAGGTGGCCCTCTAGACACGCAGGGGATGGTCCCAGGATCTGATCACTCCCCAGACCTGGGAGATCCCGACACGGATGACCCGGCCTTGGATGGATTCCCAATCCAGGAGGGGGATGACCCTCGAGGTGTCCGGCTGTTCAAGCTGGAGGAGCTGTGCCCATTGATTCCCCAAGTTTTAGAAGAGTTGAAGTTAAGGTCTCCCAGGAAGAGTCTGATAGTGAGGGGGTCAATCCGGTGCTCGATGGTCTGCAAGGACAGACAACTGCCTTTCCTCTGCCCAAGAAGACCAAAAAGTTGGTGCAAGGGAGTGGGGGACTCCTGATTCCGGTTTGAAGATGGGCCGAGCAATGGTAAAAATTTACCTCCTCTTTCTGGAGACCTTGTACCTTCTGAAAGTGCCGCGCACGGATGCAGCTGTTTCGGCAGTGGCTGCTTTGAAAGACATGCGGGACCACAGACTGGAAATTCAGCTGAAGTGTTTGTTTGAGGTCTCTGAGCTCGGCCTGCGCGTGGTGGTGTGTGCCAGCGTGATGCAGCGTGTCTGTCTGTGTTGGGTACAGAAGGTTGTGGAGGCAGTAGCAGCGGGCAACTTTTTGCCCTTGCAAGCGGCTCACCTTGAGGCGGGAGTGGCTTATGTGGCTGATGCTCTCTATGATTTGGTTCGCACCTCTGCGCGTAGTTTGGTTTCCTCTGTGGCAGCTCACAGACATTTATGGTTACGGAACTGATCAGTGGACTTGTCCTCTAAGGCGCAGCTCTGTAATCTGCCCTTCAAGGGAAAACTGCTGTTTGGGGAGGATTTGGACCAGTTGGTGAAGCTATTGGGAGAGACTAAGGGCCATAGGTTGCCAGAAGATAGGAAGCAGAGTAAGAAGGTTTTTCCTTCATGAGCTCGTTTTAGGGTTTCTTAGTGTTTTCGTTCTGGTAAACCTGTTCCTCCCCCTGGGTCCAGGCAAGGCTCTGGTTATCTGCAGTCCTTTTGTGGAGGTTGTCGGACTCCCAGAGATGGTACAGGTCAGGGTTCAGGAGGTGGTAAGCCTCCCCAATGAGACCAGGGGCCCCCACTCCCATATAGAAGCTGTAGGAGGCAGATTATCCAGCTTCTACAAGGAGTGGGAGAAGATTACCTCAGACAGGCACAGTTACGCTCTGGATTTCTTGTTTCCAGTTCAGAACACCTTTGTAGAGTCTCGTGTGATTTCTCGCGCAGGCGAGAGGCCGTGTGGGCGACTCTCTAGAGGTTACTCGATCTTAACGCCATTTGTCCAGTCCCTCCTGCGGAGCAGGGCCAGGGTCGGTACTCGGTGTACTTCTTGGTTCCCAAGAAGGAAAGGGTCCTTTCGTCCTATCCTCAACTTGCAGAAGGTGAACTGGTGCCTACGAGTTCTCAAGTTCCGCATGGAAACGCTCCGAGCAGTACTTGTGGCGGTGTGCAAAGGGGAGTTCCTCGTGTCCTTAGATCTAACGGATGCTTATCTGCAAATTCTGATCCGGCAGGACCATCAAAGATTCCTGAGGTTCAAGGTGCTGGGTCGGCATTTTCAGTTTCAGGCTGTTCCCTTTGGGCTGGCCACAGCTCCTCGCACGTTCACCAAGGTGATGGTGGTAATAGCAGAAGCTCTGCACAAAGAAGGGATCTCTGTGCATCCACATTTGGACTATTGGCTCATCCAGGCGAAGTCTTGGGAGGACTGCGAGAGATCTCTCCACAGAGTGATGACCACCCTACAGTCTCTCTTGGTTGGGTCATCGATCTGCAGAAGAGCTAGTTGGTGCCCACTCAGTGCCTGGTATACCTAGGTGCGCAGTTCGACACTAAGACAGACAGAGTGTGGAAATTACAGACTCAGGTGAAAGGCCTTCTTCGCTTGACGGTGCCAACAGCCTGGGTTTATCTCCAAGTCCTGGGCTCCATGACGTCCACTTTAGAGCTGGTACCTTGGGCTTTTGCGCACTTGAGACTTTTACAGCGTGTGCTGTTGTCCAGGTGGAGCACTCTGTCGGAGCAGTTCCATATTCCGTTGCCTCTTCTTCAGGAACACACAGTCTCTCTTGGTGGCTGTTGCGTCGCAACCTGGAGAAAGGGATGAAGTTGTAACACCCCAACACCCCCCCCCCCCCCAGCTTGGGTGGTCAACTCTGAGGATGCCAGCCTCTCCGGAAGGGGAGCGATGTGTCAAGACAATACTGCTCAAGGACTGTGGTGAATGTTTGAGAAATCTTGGTCCATCAACAGACTCGAAACTCGGGCGGTTCGCCAGGCCCTTCAGGTGTTTCTCCCCTTAGTTAGGGGTCAGATGGTGCGTGTCTTGTCAAACAAGACAAGCAACCGAACCGATATGTACCTGTACATGATCTTCGGTATAGAAAAGTATTTAAATAAATAAAACACGACCTCAGTGGTATATATCAACAGGCAGGGAGGAACCAGGAGCCCTGCGATGGCGCTGGAAGCGTGACGTTTGTTCGCCTGGGCAGAGATTCTTCTCGGGGGGCATCGCCACATCCCATGTCACAGAAATTGTACAAGAAGACTTCTCAGCCGACAGCGCTTGGATCCCGGAGAGTGGGAGTTGTCCTCCGAGGCGTGGAATCACATTTGCGCCAGATGGTGCCCTCCGCGGTTGGACCTGATGGCGACTTGAGCCAACTCGAAAACTGTTCGGTTTTTCAGTCAGAGGGAACACGTATCAGTGGAGCTCGAAGCTCTGGTGTGTCCATGGCCAATGGGATTTCTTCTCTATCTCCCCCCCCCCCCCCCCCCCCCCAATGACCTCTCATAGGCCGCGTTCTCAGGTGGACAGAGTCGCATCGCAGGTCCGTGGTGCTCTTGGCTCTGGAGTGGCCCAGGCATCCCTGGTTCACGGATCTGGTACGACTAGCAGAGGACAGACCTCTTCGTCTAGCTCATTTTCCGTGCCTTCTACGTCAGGGGCCTATATTCTCGGATTGGGTCGATCACTTCTATCTCGCGGCTTGGCTTTTGAGAGGTGGAGGTTACATTTGAAAGAGTATTCTGAGTCTGTAATTTCCACTCTTCTTCAGGCTAGGAGACCTGCTACGTCGATGGTGTATGCCAGGGTTTGGCAGGTGTTTTGAAGGTTGGTACTTGCAGAGGAACCTGAGTCCAGTGGCTGTGGGGGTGTCCCAGATTATGGGTTTCCTGCAGCAGGGGTTAGCTAAGGGCTTAGCCTTTAACTTGCTTCAAGTTCAGGTAGCTGCTTTGGGAGCCCTCCTAGATGTTGCTCAAAGTCAGAAGCTGACGACTCATCTGGATATCATCAGGTTTCTTGGAGGAGCGAAGCTTTTGCGTCCGCCAGGGCACAAAGTATGCCCAGAGTGGAGCTTAAATTTGGTACTCCACACTCTATGCGAAGCAACGTTTGAACCATTGAAGAGGGCATCATTGAAGGATTTGATTCTGAAGACTGTGTTCCTGGTGGCTATCTGTTCGGCACGGAGGATTTCAGAGCTGCAAGCCTTATCCTGGAGAGACCCTTTCCTGAGAATTTACTGGGGGCAGGGTATCCTTGCAAACAGTTCCTTCCATCGTGCCCAAAGTGGTCTCTTCTTTTCATGTCAATCAGACGGTGGAACTTCCAGCTTTTCCGGACTGGTCCTGTCATTCCTCTCGGGAGAGGGAGCTGCATTTGTTGGACGTGCGGCACGGCCTTCTCCACTATCAGGAGGTTTCTAATGCTTTTCGATGGCCAGGCCACCTCTTTGTCTTATTTGCCGGGGCCAAGAAGGGAGACAAAGCATTGAAAACTACCATTTCTAGCTGGATTCGGGAAGTTATCGCTTCCACGTACATTTCTAAAGGAAAGCAGGCTCATGTGGAGTTGATAGCCCACTCCACAAGGGCACAGGCAGCCTCCTGGGCGGAGTGTCAACTTCTTTCTCCGCAAATTTGAAAGGTGGCTGTCTGGTCTTCCCTTCACGCTTTCACTAAGTTATCGTTTGGATGTCAGGGTGCAGGAGGAGGCATCTTTTGGTGAGTGTGTTCTGTGAGCGGGTCTTTCGGAGGCCCGTCCAGTATAAGATGGCTTGGGTACATCCCACTGGCCTGGATTGTTCTGAGTATGTACAGGAAAGGAAAATTGGTTCTTACCTACTAGTTTTCATTCCTCTAATACAGCAGATCATTCCTGAGGCCCACCCCATTCTGACTCCGAAAGACAATCTGGAGCTTTTGAAGGAATGATTGGATTTCTATTAAACAGGGCCGGTGGCTTACCAGTGTATGTTTCTTTGGTTTCGGGTGTCCTAGACCTCTGGTTAATTGGGAGGGATTGGTCACCCTTGGTTGAAGTTTAGTTTCATGGGCTTGGGTACAGGCCAATTATGAGGGACTGCAAGTAGCAGTGTCCAAAGTTTTTGTTCTCTGACTCCATCTGCTGGTAGGGATACATAACCCACTGGTCTGGAATGATCTGCTGTATTACAGGAACGAAAATTAGCAGGTAAGAACCAATTTTCCTTTCATGTCATCTCTCCATTGATTGTCAAATTCAGTTGCATTCTAATTGCTATTGTTTAGCAGCCCCACCAGAGTAACCCCTTGCACCAAGTCATGCGTTCCACAGAGGACTAGGTCTAAAGTAGCTGCCCGTCTCATCAGTTCTAGGACCATCTGCTCAGTGAAGCTGTCCTTTATGACATCTGTAAACTTAACCTCTAGCACGTCCCAATGAGACATTGGACCTATTCAATACAGGGGTAATTGAAATCTTCTATTAATGTTGCCAAATGTATTTGCCTTTATAATTTCAGCTAGCATTTCAAGTCTGTTCATTTTGGCCAGGTGGCTGGTAACATACACCCCGCTGCTATACTCTTACCCATCACATATGGAATTTTTCTCTTTAGGGATTCCACAGTGCATTTTGTTTCCAGCAGGATTTTTATCATGCTTGACTCTGACATCTTTTACTTATTTAGTGCCACCCCTCCACCAATTTGATCTGCCCTATCACAACATAATTTATACCTTGGCATCGGTGTCCCATTAGTTATCTTCCTTCCACTACATCTCTAAAATGCCTATAATGTCTATATCAGGGGTGGCCAACTCCAGTCCTTGAGAGCCACAAACAGGCTAGGTTTTCAGGATGACTACAGTGAATATGCATGATATAGATTTGCATACAAATCTATCATGGTATGTATCTTTGTATAATGCTATACATTCTAACTCGCCAGTCTTACTATTCAGATTTCTGACATTCGCATACAGACACTTAAGGTATGGGTTTTTTAAATTTGTACTTTCATTTCTCTTTGTATTCATAATTTATCAGCAAATGATACAGGCAGTTTAGAGTCATTTGCATATGGGTGCTCTTTGTCCATTTGTATAACTTCAGCCTTAATCACAAACTCTCTACTGGGATATTCTAACTTCCCTGTTTTTGCAACTATCTTTGGAAGGTATATCCCTCCAAAATACATGCTTCAGACTGCTTTCCTTCATGGTCTAGTTTTAAAAGCTCTATTTCCTTTTTAAATGTTATCGCCAGCAGCCTGGTTCCATGCTGGTGGAATAGGTTCCCCCTTCTCCAGAATCTTCTCCAGTTCTAACAAATCTGAAACTCTCTTCTTTGCACCATTGTCTTGATGTGATAAGCTTAGTGGAATTAGCACCGAAAGCTCCAACTATCGCTGTAGAAATCCTAGCAATTCCTGTTCCTTGGGACCTGGCTAGAAGAGCTGTACAGTGCCTGACAGTCACAGTCAAGGATCTGTGATTTCAAACAAAATGTCATACTGCGACAGTAACTTGGTGAAAGTTAACGACACAGGCATCGGATAAAACTGTGAAAACTTGTGCCTTTGAATCTCTGTCCAGAGAGAAAGTGGGAAGGATGCAGTGTGTGTATACTGGTGACTGTGCTCTCCCAGCAGCCAGAAGAGCCCTGCTGTTGTCTCTCAGAAGCCCGCCCTGCCCAGCAGCAGAGGGGAGTTTGTCATCACAAAGCTAGATGATCTGGTGAACTGGGCTCGCAGGGTGAGTACTCCTTGAGCTGGACTTGTAAAGAACAGAAGATAATCATTGGTTATGTGGATCCATTCATGCAAGAATGGGCAATGTGTTGTCACTCTGACAGTTTCAGTCCTTGCTTCCTACATCAGAATGCAGGACACTGAGCAGAAGACCATGTAACACTTCTAATAGCAATCCTAGCATGGAGAGCCTCACAGCACAGCAGTGACGGCTCCATTTTCCGTTATTGGGAGTTGAAGGACATAGGATCACTTCCCAAGCACAGGCATATTGAAATTCAGAGATCCTTTATTGGTACAGACAGGCAGTTAGGATGTGGTGGAAATACTTTGTTTTCATTTCTGCTGGTTGCTGGTTTTCTACTGCAGAGTTCCCTCTGGCCAATGACCTTTGGCCTGGCATGTTGTGCTGTGGAGATGATGCACATGGCTGCTCCTCGCTACGACATGGATAGGTTTGGTGTGGTGTTTCGTGCCAGTCCACGCCAGGCTGACGTGATGATAGTTGCTGGTACCCTCACTAACAAAATGGCACCAGCTCTTAGAAAGGTATGATTTTTTTTTTGGTCCTGTTCTTGTTCATAACCCCAGATCAGTCCAGACAAGTGGCGCTTGCATCCCTATCAGCAGATGGAGGCAGAGAATAAAAACTTTTCAGACACTGCTACATAAAGAGTGCCACCTGCAGACCTTCAGTATTTCTGTCTCCAGCAGATGTGTATACTGCAGAACTTTCAAATTATTTATAGGTTGGTTCTTTTAGTTCTATCCTAGATATGAGGGTTCCCTGTTCAGAGGGTGCTAACTTATTTCTCTTCTTGCCCTAGAGGGGGGGGCAAATTAGAGTTTAGTTGGAGTGTTAATTTTATGTCTTGGCTTGGATACTGGTCAATACTGAGGGACTGCAGATGGCACTCTCGGTTATGTCACAGTGCCTGAAAAGATTTTATTCTCTGCCTCCATCTGCTGGTAGGTTTGCAAAACCCACTTGTCTGGACAGATCTGTGGCATTCCAGGAATGAAAACTAGCAGATAAGATCCAATTTTCCTCTGTCACCCAACCAGGCTTTCCCATCATGTGTAATGAACTGAACTAGTCCTTCCTGTTCTCTCTGACTAATGTCCATAGCCTGGGCTATATGATTCACTGTGTGTACACGTTAGGGCACGTAAGGAGTCATGATATTGACCTGTGTGAGTACGCAAATCCCATTGCATGATTTGCTACATGTGATTAAGGCCCATGCCATGGTTTGCTCTGTGTGTGTAAGCCCTCCTGCCTTTGGAGAATATTGTAGAAATTACTTAACTGATAATTTCATTTTTTTTTAGTGTAGACAGATGGACTCAGCACCAATGGGTTATGCTCCCCTGCCAGCAGATGGAGATGGAGTCAGGTTGCAAAGCTGACGTCACAGTACATATAGCCCTGCAGTGACATCAGCTTTCCAGTATTCTACGTCTCCAGCAGATGGTGGACGTACTTCTCCCTACATGGATTGTTGTACTTTTTGGAAGAAGAAAATCTACTTTTTAAATTGAAGGAAAACTGAACCCCGCTGTCCTGCTGTGATACCTAAAAGGTTCCTCCCCCAGTTGAGAATTCTTGAGGTGATTTATGAGATCCCTCAGAGGTGTGCTTTGGTCCAGTAGCTGCTTCCCAGTGTGGACTTTGCTGCTTAAGCAGCTGAAAGGCAGCGGATGCAGGAAGCCAAGCGTGGCAGTGATGGCCAAAGCCCCCCTCCCCCCCCGAGACCGACTCTGTACTTGGCTGGTAAATGCTGAACCCAAGTAAGTTTAAAAAAAAAAAAAAAGACCTCCCTCCAAACATCTCTGAATCAGAGTTTTTGGTAAGACTTCCTTTGGTCTCCTTGCTTGGCAGACCATACAGATGTCATTCCTGACCACATTGGGGTAAGGGGAAGTGAGCTTCCGTGCGGGTTGAGCAGCCCCCATCCCGGTGGCCTAGGCCCTGCTTTCAGCTTGGTCTGCACACTGAGTGGTAGGCTGTGGTGGCGTCATCTTGTGTGCGTCTTTGCATACCATATTGCCCTCCATAGAATGTTGGTACACCCAGTGCGTCTGCTTTGCAACCTGACTCCGTCGCTATCTGTTGGCAACCAAGCGTAGTCCATTGGTCCTGGGTCCATCTGCCTACACTCTAGGAAAAGGAAATTGAATGAATGCTTGATTTATGGTCTCCGATTCTCAAGCTGTACGTCATGAATGATGTTTCTTTTCAGGTGTATGATCAGATGCCAGAACCTCGGTATGTGGTCTCCATGGGGAGGTTAGTGCTACTCTGATATACTCCTACTTTCTTCTGTTTTTTCATGAGGATATTTGTGTTCCTGCTAATTGGTACATGGGAGGTTTCTGCTTACTTACTGATATTTTGCTGGTGTGTTTCCCTCTGCCCCACAAGGATTGATTCTTTTCTCCTGCAGATGAATAATGACTTGCAGCTCTTAATCTGTGGGGGAACAGAGTTCCACCATGTATTTTCAGACTAAGAGGCAGAGCAGCTGGGGTGTTCTGTTTCAGCCCCTCCCCTCCAGGCAGCCTGCATGGAAGAGGGGGGTGAGACTGAAGCAGAAAGCAGCCATTCTGCTCCGTAATTCAGCCTTTGCCTCTCTTGTTCTACAGGGACATGGAGTAGAGCCAATAGTGTGAAGCAGTTCTGGTGGGCAAAGGATGGCTGGGGGGTTGAGCACTGGTGGGAGCTAGGAATGGAATAGCATTGGGGTAAAGAGGATGAAGTGTGTTTGGGCGAGTTCATCTCCAATTCTGGCCTCACTTCCTCACATGGCTTGATCTCCTTGCCTGTGCTCCACAGTCCTGTTACCTGTTTGTCTACAAATTAATCCTGGATCATTTGGCTTTCTTCTTCAATGCAAGGCAGAAAGCTTGGGTGGTGTTTATGGTGTAATGAACTTGACTGAGCAAAGGGAAGGCCTGTATAAGGTGTAGCAGACTATGTTCATGTGTGCATGGAGTAAAGTACTCTTATACAATGTAGTAGACCTGGCCTCTTGTGTACAGAGAATGTTTTGCAGGATTGACTACATGCAGAGAAGGGTACACTCTATGGTGGGTGATAGTTAGGACAGGGTTGAAACAAAAGCAAAGTAACTGCCCCATACCTGTGGGCTTTCTTTTTTCCCTAGCTGTGCCAATGGTGGGGGTTATTATCATTACTCCTATTCAGTGGTGAGAGGATGTGACCGCATCGTGCCTGTTGACATCTATGTCCCAGGTAATGTGTAGTGCTGAATGGTAGTGGGATGCAGAGAGGTGGCAACAAAGGATATCTGCTTACAGATGTAGTTTCTCCCCACAGGCTGCCCACCCACAGCAGAGGCCCTGCTCTACGGAATCCTGCAGCTTCAAAAGAAAATCAAACGTGAGAAGAGACTGAGAATCTGGTACCGGAAATGAGTCCATGCTCTTGGTACTGTAGCAATGCTGCAGGATGCTAGAATGACAGTCCTAGCTCTGTGTTCAAACCTATCCTGATGAAGCTGGTGTGTTCCTTGATATGGACCTGTGTGGTGTACCCTATGGGAGTCCTTTCCACATCAGCTTGTGTGGGGGCACAACAAGGATACAGCTGATTTTTGTTTTTGACAGTTGTCTATAGAAATAAAGTATAAAGATTGATTTTGAAGATAAAATGATTTTGTGCCCCTTTGTAATTTTTGCATGACTTTGGAAAAAGCACAGATAACTTGTGGTCTCTGGAGCCTAGCTCCTGTGTAGGAGACCTGAATTAAGACCTTTATACGGTAAATTATATTGCAGCGGAGGGATTCAGTGCTTCAGGAGAACCCCTGATGGCAGAGAGTAATGCTTGATGGTTTCACTTTAAACAACCTCAGCATGGAGTACTCATTTTACCCAGTACATAGCCTGTGTTTATCTTAGCTTCCAGCATGCATTACTTATCTTACCCAAGCATGTGTCTTAAGAGTTAAAGGGATAGGGTATGGAAATAAGATGGTAAGGCCCCTTGAGTATGCCCAATTCACTTCTTGGTGCAGTAGCAAAGAGCACAATTGATCTCTGGCTTTCCTTTCACTTCCTCAAAACTAGGGATCTTCTGTGCTTATCCCAAGCTTTCTTGAAAATTGTTTTCCATCTGTATTTTTACCACCTCCACTGGGGAGATGATTCCATGCATCCACTGTCCTTACTCTGAAGATATATTTTTTTTATATTATTCCTGAGTCAGGCCCTTGGTGTTATCAAGAGGGAAAATGCTAAAAAAAAACCAAACCTATTTGGTTGGAACCCTGTAACAAGGGATGAAGTCCATGGGGGGGGGGGGGGTGCTCTGTTGGCTTTGAAAAATAAATCCAAAAAAGCAATTTATTCATTTGCTTTCATGAGGAAACAGTTTTTCTTGAGTGATGTGGGAAATATGAAGTAGACTTCTTGGACGATTTTGAATTTATCTGAGCATTTGTTAGCGCTTCCAGACTTTCAGGTCGATCCAGTAAAGTGTGCTCCGTCGGAGCGCACTGTCACCCTGCTCTGGACGCGTGTTTTCCCTTACCCCTTATTCAGTAAGGGGAGGAAAACACGCGGCCCACCCGCAGCACCTAATAGTGCCCTCAACATGCAAATGCATGTTGATGGCCCTATTAGGTATTCCCGAGCGATCCAGTAAGTAAAATGTGCAGCCAAGCCGCACATTTTACTCTAAGAAATTAGCGCCGCCCAAAGGTCGGCGCTAATTTCTTCCGGCACCAGGGAAGTGCACAGAAAAGCAGTAAAAACTGCTTTTCTGTGCACCCTCCGACTTAATATCATAGCGATATTAAGTCTGAGGTCCCCAAAAGTAAAAGGAAAAAAAAAAAAAAAAAAATTTTGAAGTCGGGCCGAAAACCGGACGCTCAATTTTGCCGGCGTCTGGTTTCCGAGCCCGTGGCTGTCAGCGGGCTCGAGAACCGACGCCGGCAAAATTGAGCGTCGGCTGTCAAACCCGCTGACAGCCGCCGCTCCAGGCCAAAAGGAGGCGCTAGGGACGCGCTAGTGTCCCTAGCGCCTCCTTTTCCTCGTTTGCACCGCGTCGCCTAATTTAAATACTGGATCGCTCGCACCGGCGAGGGGCCGGTGCGCGCGCCGGGAGAGCGGGCGTTAGTCCGCTCTCCCACGGACTTTACTGGATCGGGCTGTCTGGTGGGTGAGAGGCATTATTTGTACACAGAACACAAATACTGGTATCTTTTCTAGTCTTCTTTTCCATCTTCAAGTTGAAGACACCACAGTGGCTTGTGTTCAGCCAGCATGCAGTGAGGCGATGAGCTGGGAATGTGCTTTACGCTGCCAACTCTCCCTCATGAATGGAGAGAAGTGTGTTCTGGGTGGCGAACTTCCTCCAAGAGGGAGACAGTTTCCAGGAATTGCAGATGCCTGCCTTCCCCTTTAGGTGCAGCTCTGGCTGCTGGGAGGTGCAAACCAATTTAGTTTAATGTTTTAGAATTGTTGGTATGATCATCTTGGGGAAGGAATAGTATCGGCAGTCCGCTGGTGGAATCAGCTCCAGCAGGTTCGTGCTAATGGCCTCCTTCCTGAAACCAGCCTCAAGCAGGTGTGGAGTTTGGGTCTCCTGAGGGGAAGAGAAAAGAAGATCAAAGGGTTTTTTGTTTTTCTTAATCTGATTCTCTTATTATAATGTGGCAACAGCCATGTTTTCAAAGTTTACAAAATGTGTACGAGGTTAAAGCTTTATGAATTGCAAAAAGGCCATGGGAAGCAAAGTCCATGCTTGCTCTGGAAAGGGTTTGCCAGGTTTGAACAGCTCTCCACCCACCTGAAACATCTTTTGGATGTCTGTGTACTGAGCTTTAAGGAGCTCTCCCCACGATGTCAAGTTGCAGTAGGTAAGGACACCCCCAGGTTTCAGCAGACGGTAAGCATGATCCTGCATCGGGAAAAATCAACAAGTTGCTGGGGCGATGGTAATAAAGATGAAGGGATACTTCTCATTCCTTTAGCTATGTACATAGTTACAGTATGAGAGGTCTAGAATGGGTAGATGTGAATCGGTTATTTACTCTTTCGAATAATAGAAAGACTAGGGGGCACTCCATGAAGTTAGCATGTGGCACATTTAAAACTAATCAGAGAAAGTTCTTTTTTTTACTCAACGCACAATTTAAATTCTGGAATTTGTTGCCAGAGGATGTGGTTAGTGCAGTTAGTATAGCTGTGTTTAAAAAAAGGTTTGGATAAGTTCTTGGAGGAGAAGTCCATTACCTGTTATTAATCAAGTTGACTTACTAGTAATAGCAGTGGCTATTTTCTATCAGTAGCATGGGACAGACTTAGTTTTTGGGTTCTTGCCAGGTTCTTATGGCCTGGATTGGCCACTGTTGGAAACAGGATGCTGGGCTTTATGGACCCTTGGTCTGACCCAGTATGGCATGTTCTTATAGTAGAAAATATTTAGGGAATTGAGCTTTACAAGACAGCATGCTTCTGAAGATCATGTGCAGGGATTTTAGTTGTTGGTAGCTGGAGTGATTACATTTTCTGTAGACAATAAGCCACATTCTACCAGCCCAAGCCCAATTTTGATTTTGCTTACCTTAATAAAGTTGAATTGATGAGTGTGCCAGCTCTCTGCAGAGAGAGGGTAGGTATCATAAAGGATTCCTGTTCAGAGAAACATTGAGAGAGAGCAAGCTACAGTATGTGTAAGGCAAAGAGTGGACAGAACAGTCTTTTTCAGGGCTTCATTGGATGTAGCTAAAAAACCTCTTAATATACTGGCTACGTCCCAAGCAGGCATAGTACAAAGGACCACCCCATGGGCAGTGATAGTCAACATACCACCACCTCCTAAGTCTCATGTAAAAATCCTTTAGAGGAAGTACTGTCAAACGCGATCAGTTTCATTTTCCTGAATTGAAAAGTCCAATAATGGTTCTTGCAAATCTAATTTAAGGAAGCATATAGTGTTGCTGCATGGTGCAGAAGCCCACCCTGCTTTCTCTCTCAATATCTCTCCTCTTTTCCTCCTATCTGCCTATAGTGCAGCCACTCTGTGCCCTGTAGCGTGGTATTCTGCTCTTCCTGCGCCCCCCCCCCCCCCCCCCCCCCATCCACATGCCTTGTGTATTGATGCATTTCAGTAGACAGTTATGTATTACATAAAAGGTTCTGTACATTTTTGTGGGCAGTTTGTGGGTTGGATTTTTTTTGGGGGGGGGGGGGGGGGGGTTTATGCATTTCTACTACCGTCAAAATGTCCATCTGGCAATGTTGGCACAACATCTTCCCATAATCCCTTCAAGGGGACGATCTGGTAAAGAAAAAAAAAGGCAATGAGGACACAGGAAAGGGAGGCGTCAGACTCGTGCTTTCACAAAAGGGAGCAGAAACGTCGCTAACGCATACACATATGGAAATGCAATGTGAACCTCAAACAAATGTAGTTGCAGACCTAAAACTCATGGATAGGGTAGGTGACCGGGTCTAGGACAACACAATTAGAGATGGGAGGTAAAGTTGCATTATTCTATAGATGAGGAAAGGAACCAGGAGAACAGGTGCGGTGACTAAAAGAAGAATGTGACAGAACTGGGCCATGATATGTATTGTTGATCAATAGTGAAATTTTATGAATGATAGGGAAAAGCTTATAGATAGATGTCTAGGGCAGACAGGGTTTGTGGTTTGTACTTTATGGGGTTGTTCCTTGGCCCATTCCACAAGTCGTTGGAACACGCCTTCATTGCACTCAACAATCCAGTGCTCCTCGATGTTAAACTCCTCCACTTTGCTGGCTGCAATGGCCATACCAAAACCAATTTCCAGCACACGTCCACCTGCAGAATATAAGAGCAGAAAGCTAAGCATGAGAAGCATCATATGTATGAGATGGATTCGGTCACTGATGCTACAGGCAGAATGTAAAGTGTTCTAGTAAAGCATTGTTTTTATTAATACTAAACTCACATGTAGTACATCAAAACAATCTCTTCCACCTTCCAAAATGGTTGGCTATATTCCTGGTCTAGGGAGGAGGGCTAGGGCTGCACTAAGGGAGTGTATGTATGTTCATCTACTTAAAAGGGTAGAATACAAATGACAGGATTGTCCTGGAGGAAGAGGATGTGAATATTTATCTATTTACTAAATGTTTTTATATACGGCCAATAGAAAAACCATGGTATGTGGATGATAAACACAAAATTAGTCAAATAATGCAATCAAGCCTGACTCAATAAAATTTAAATATCCTGTAACTGTTTAAATAAGGGGAGATGAGGCACATTTTTGCCTTGAGAGGTAATGTGAGGGCAGAGAAATTCAGACTGAGGTTTAGAAGGTATGAACAGGAACTGCCAATCTCCACCCTGCTCTGACTTGCTGCTGCTTGTCCCTGCAGCATACTGGACTGGATTGTATTAAAGTAAATGGGAGACTGATCATTTAATATTAAGCATCCCTAATAAGTGGGTCCTGCCCTGTGGCTGGTACTGGAGATATTTCTTTGCAGCATGGAAAGGAAGAATTGGGCTAACTGGTCTTTTTCTTCTGTCTCCTACTCTGTACCTCAATACTATAGTGCAGTGGTTCTCAGCCTAGTCCTTTGAAACACATTTAGCTACTCTGGCTTTCAGCATATCCACAATGAATATGCATATGATATCATACATGGCAATATCATGATTTACATACACTGCCTCCATTGGGTGCAAATCATAATCATTTATGAAGTTGATGCCACCATTGTAGAACTAGGAATGCCTGGGCCTGATGCACCAGGCTTTGGTGTTAAACCTGTAGTGGGGGCAGAACCATTCTTGTTGAACTCAGATGTCACTTTTGTCAATTTGGGGAAAATACAGGTATACAGTATTCATCTGGTTTAAAAAAAACAAAACAGCTAATGCTTTTCAGAAGTGGTAGGGGCTCCACTGTAAATAGTTCCAGCAGTATCCTGCTTAGACTTTTGCACTCCTATTTGTAAAGCCAGCTTGGATAAGAAGAGGGCTGAAGAGCCATTGAAGATACACTTTGTAGAGAGGGATAAAGCAGCACAAAAGTCCCAAACTTGTGAGACTGACCAGGAAAAAAAGTAGTACTGTAAAATTTACAAATTCAAAAGCAATAAAAAAAATACTTAAGTGTTTTAGAACAAGTCTCTAGAAAGCACTACTACTTTAATGATTTCTGACCCTTCTACCAGATTTTATGAGATCCTGCTAAATGCTGCCTGGACTTTGACTGCAGCAAAGAAATGCTGTGAAATCCCTTGATCTGGAACCAGGGCAGGGTGGGACTTCAGCCTTGCCTTGAGATAGGACTGCACCCTTTTTCATAGATTGAGCAGCACCTGTTAAAAAGTTTGTGACATGAGAGCAAATGTTTAAGGAAGGTGGCAGCAGCAGCTGTTCTTCCATTTTCTATTCTTAACTCTAGCCCAGATTTCTTTTTCTAATAACCCACTATGATAGTTATAGCGCCTCTTCATGTTGCAGCATTTTAACCCAGATAGAATGGCTATACAAAGATTCAACATTTTAAAAAGTGAAGAGGAGGCTGCAACAAGGCCTGTCAAGTTATTTTAAAGCAAGCAACCCAACAAAAATTACTATGCTCTGACATACTCTCCCCGAATGTACTTTATGGATCTTGGTCAGTCCAATCATTTTGCTTAATTCCAGTACAAATGGTAGGGTAAGGGTGTGCAATTGGCCTTATCGATGGAGGGGCAAAGTCTCTGCTCCCTCTATGCCTGCATGTACTCTATCCCTTCTGCAGGAGCCTTTTCCTGGCTAGACATGACTACTGACCATTCTAGGCAAGACAAGGAAACTCCTCTCTTCCCTCCCCTGAGTGCCTTCTCTATTCTTTCCAGGATCCTATAAAACTGAAGGGTCAGTTTACACTAGCAATCCAGCGCTGAGCTACCTCCTTTCTCCCGATTTATCAGGCAAGCTGTTCTTATCTGTGCCCTTCTGCACCTTATGCCTCGAATGGCCTTCCTGAGTCGGTACAGCTTGTTCCCTCTCCTAGCTATATTCAACTCCTGCCCAACGATGAACTCGCTTTCACAATAAAACAGATTTAAACTTAAGACGTAAAAACCCCTCGCTGTTCAATATTCTCACTTTAATAGAAATCTATTCGTCGTGTCTGTGTTACAAGCCCCTGCTCAGTGGAGCTTTATCTACAGCTTTGTGATAAGTAGTAATAACTATCGTACCCAGTGTGTTACAAAACTTATACCTTCCCCCCCCCCCCATCACAAAGTTACATAAACGTTTTAAGTTATAGTAGTGGGTGGTAGCCAGCCCAGCAATGAAACGTTTAATAGATGACAGTTTCGATGCAACCACACAAGTGCAGAAGGGGGCCTAGAAGCCTGGCACTATAATGACTGGGAACTGGAGGAGCGAGGGGGGCAATGAGGGAGGGGTCTCTTCTGGCTGCTGTGAATGCAGAGCTATGGGACTACTTGTCACGTGCTTCCAAGTAAGGTTAGACTAGGTTTAGGCTCCGGACTGGAATCGGGGTGGAGAAAGATATAAAGTAATACTTTCATTGGCACAAATTTTTTTTTAATTATAGTTTTAGCTATATGTCTGTCTAAAGCAGCTAAATAGATCTAGATCCCACCGAAGGATCTGTCAAGCTGCAAACGTTTTGCACTTTGATTTCTAGTCCCATTTTTTTTTTTTTTATAAAGAAAGTAGTCAAGCAGAAATGCATCGAGTCCCTCCACGTGTCAAATGCAGATAGTGAAGAATCTACAAAATACCATCTTATACTATGCTATCTGTAACACTAAACGAGAAGGCGCAGGTCAGCTCCTTGCTGAAAATGTTGTCTTGTTACATTAGGACCGAAGAAGGTACATTCAAGGGTTAGAACCTGGTCATATCGAGGGGAAGCGGGGTAGTGCCCCAAAATCAAAGGGGTTGCTTCCTAAGGGAGGATTTCAGTAATTCTATAAAAAGCAACTCTGGTGCTCCCCGGACCTACCTCTGGAGGCGGCCACCGAGGCCAGGGCATGCATGTAGGGGGTCTCCCAGCGCTCCATCACGGGCTTGCCCAGGATCTGCAAGTGCGTGTCCGTCTCATCGTAGCCGGCGGTCGCCTCTTTCCAGGAGGGTTTGCAGTTCTCGCCTTGCGAGAAGATGGGGGCGGCAGAGCTCATAGCTATCCGGCGCAGGCGAGGAGAGGAAGGAGGAGAGGCGGCCCAGACCCTAGGAGCAGGAGCCCACTGCGGGGCAGGACGAAGTGCAAGGTACAGGAGGGAGGAGAGGCTGGGAAGGCAGAGTGGGAGGGGAGGGGAGGGGAGACGCAGGGCAAACGCAAGGTGGGAGGGACTTGGAGAGGCCGCCTAGGGAGGAGCAGACGGGGGAAGAGAGTAATCCCACTATAGGGGCCGCAGTATGCCTGGGAGCTCCAGAGGTCATTGTGCACTATCCCCGGGGAGAAAGGGGACGCTTTAGAGGCTTATATGAACCTAAGAAGAAGAAATGAATAGACTGAAGGTTAAAAAAAATACAGGAACCAAACAAAGGCACGCCGAAGAAAAAGGATCAAACAAAGCACAGATAAGGAGGAATGACCAGACAAATCAGCTAAGAAGAAAAGAATGAAATGTAAAAAAAAAAAAAAAAAAAGTTTATAACGCATCTCATAGATTCCTTAAGAAAAAAAAACCCAAAACTTTGCCAAATGAATAAAAGGAACCCACCAAAACAGAAAAAGAAAAACTTTTTCAGGAATAAACAAAGCACAAGGTAGATTAGACAGAAAAATAAGCAATGACAAGGATCTTACAAGTACCTTAAAAATGGCAATGCCTGTAGTATAGCAGGAACCCCAGCTGTACTGAGCACAAAACAGACAAAGGAAGCTTTGTCTCCCAACAGCCCTTTATATAGCCTGAAAGCTTCCCGTACCACAGCTTTTCAAAATGTGTTTTTCTAACATTAAAATCAGCAAACCTATAAACTTCAGCAATGTAACCAAAAAGAAGTGCACTTTTGTTACTAGCACACAATTTAGACGCTGTATGTAATAAACTCCTGAGTGCCAGAAACGCAAATTTCTCCCTAAGCACCCCCAATTTTACACTGCTCTGATTACAATATAGTTTGAATACTGCATAGGGCTGCTCGTGTGTTAGGAAAACAGGCGCTCTGTTTCGGTGTGTGTTTGCTGCACACATTTTATTACATCGGCCTCTATATCAGGCCAATACTGTAAAGTGTGCTTGGCCGAGCGCACTGTTTAACATGCGGTTGGACATGCGTTTTCGATACGTGTCCACTACCCCTTATACCGTAAGGAGTTTAGCGAGTCGAAAACGCATGTCCAACGCCCCCCACACCCCCCTCCCCCGAAACTAATAGCGCTCATCACATGCAAATGCATGTTGATGAGGCTATTAGCTATGCATCCAGGATACAGATAAAAAATGTGTGGCCAAGTCATAAGAACATAAGAACATAAGAACATAAGAAAATGCCATACTGGGTCAGACCAAGGGTCCATCAAGCCCAGCATCCTGTTTCCAACAGTGGCCAATCCAGGCCATAAGAACCTGGCAAGTACCCAAAAACTAAGTCTATTCCATGTAACCATTGCTAATGGCAGTGGCTATTCTCTAAGTGAACCTAATAGCAGGTAATGGACTTCTCCTCCAAGAACTTATCCAATCCTTTTTTAAACACAGCTATACTACCTGCACGAACCACATTCTCTGGCAACAAATTCCAGAGTTTAATTGTGCGTTGAGTAAAAAAGAACTTTCTCCGATTAGTTTTAAATGTGCCCCATGCTAACTTCATGGAGTGTCCCCTAGTCCTTCTACTATCTGAAAGAGTAAATAACCGATTCACATCTACCCGTTCTAGACCTCTCATGATTTTAAACACCTCTATCATATCCCCCCTCAGTCGTCTCTTCTCCAAGCTGAAAAGTCCTAATCTCTTTAGTCTTTCCTCATAGGGGAGTTGTTCCATTCCCCTTATCATTTTGGTAGCCCTTCTCTGTACCTTCTCCATCGCAATTATATCTTTTTTGAGATGCGGCGACCAGAATTGTACACAGTATTCAAGGTGCGGTCTCACCATGGAGCGATACAGAGGCATTATGACATTTTCCGTTTTATTCATCATTCCTTTTCTAATAATTCCCAACATTCTGTTTGCTTTTTTGACTGCCGCAGCACACTGAACCGACGATTTCAATGTGTTATCCACTATGACACCTAGATCTCTTTCTTGGGTTGTAGCACCTAATATGGAACCCAACATCGTGTAATTATAGCATGGGTTATTTTTCCCTATATGCATCACCTTGCACTTTTCCACATTAAATTTCATCTGCCATTTGGATGCCCAATTTTCCAGTCTCACAAGGTCTTCCTGCAATTTATCACAATCTGCTTGTGATTTAACTACTCTGCACAATTTTGTGTCATCTGCAAATTTGATTATCTCACTCGTCGTATTTCTTTCCAGATCATTTATAAATATATTGAACAGTAAGGGTCCCAATACAGATCCCTGAGGCACTCCACTGTCCACTCCCTTCCACTGAGAAAATTGCCCATTTAATCCTACTCTCTGTTTCCTGTCTTTTAGCCAGTTTGCAATCCACGAAAGGACATCGCCACCTATCCCATGACTTTTTACTTTTCCTAGAAGCCTCTCATGAGGAACTTTGTCAAACGCCTTCTGAAAATCCAAGTATACTATATCTACCGGTTCACCTTTATCCACATGTTTATTAACTCCTTCAAAAAAGTGAAGCAGATTTGTGAGGCAAGACTTGCCCTGGGTAAAGCCATGCTGACTTTGTTCCATTAAACCATGTCTTTCTATATGTTCTGTGATTTTGATGTTTAGAACACTTTCCACTATTTTTTCCTGGCACTGAAGTCAGGCTAACCGGTCTGTAGTTTCCCGGATCGCCCCTGGAGCCCTTTTTAAATATTGGGGTTACATTTGCTATCCTCCAGTCTTCAGGTACAATGGATGATTTTAATGATAAGTTACAAATTTTTACTAATAGGTCTGAAATTTCATTTTTTAGTTCCTTCAGAACTCTGGGGTGTATACCATCCGGTCCAGGTGATTTACTACTCTTCAGTTTGTCAATCAGGCCTACCACATCTTCTAGGTTCACCGTGATTTGATTCAGTCCATCTGAATCATTACCCATGAAAACCTTCTCCATTACGGGTACCTCCCCAACATCCTCTTCAGTAAACACCGAAGCAAAGAAATCATTTAATCTTTCCGCGATGGCCTTATCTTCTCTAAGTGCCCCTTTAACCCCTCGATCATCTAAAGGTCCAACTGACTCCCTCACAGGCTTTCTGCTTCGGATATATTTAAAAAAGTTTTTACTGTGAGTTTTTGCCTCTACAGCCAACTTCTTTTCAAATTCTCTCTTAGCCTGTCTTATCAATGTCTTACATTTAACTTGCCAATGTTTATGCTTTATCCTATTTTCTTCTGTTGGATCCTTCTTCCAATTTTTGAATGAAGATCTTTTGGCTAAAATAGCTTCTTTCACCTCCCCTTTTAACCATGCCGGTAATCGTTTTGCCTTCTTTCCACCTTTCTTAATGTGTGGAATACATCTGGACTGTGCTTCTAGAATGGTATTTTTTAACAATGACCACGCCTCTTGGACATTTTTTACTTTTGTAGCTGCTCCTTTCAGTTTTTTTCTAACAATTTTTCTCATTTTATCAAAGTTTCCCTTTTGAAAGTTTAGCACGAGAGCTTTGGATTTGCACACTGTTCCTTTTCCAGTCATTAAATCAAATCTGATCATATTATGATCACTATTGCCAAGCGGCCCCACCACCGTTACCTCTCTCACCAAGTCCTGTGCTCCACTGAGAATTAGATCTAAAATTGCTCCCTCTCTCGTCGGTTCCTGAACCATTTGCTCCATAAAGCTATCATTTATTCCATCCAGGAACGTTATCTCTCTAGCGTGACCCGATGATACATTTACCCAGTCTATATTGGGGTAATTGAAGTCTCCCATTATTACTGCACTACCAATTTGGTTGGCTTCCCTAATTTCTCTTAGCATTTCACTGTCCATCTCACCATCTTGACCAGGTGGACGGTAGTATACCCCTATCACTGTAGTCTTCCCTGATACACAAGGGATTTCTACCCATAAAGATTCAATTTTGTATTTAGTCTCATGCAGGATGTTTATCCTGTTGGACTCTATGCCATCCCGGACATAAAGCGCCACACCTCCTCCCGACTGCTCCTCTCTGTCATTGCGATATAATTTGTACCCCGGTATAGCACTGTCCCATTGGTTATCCTCTTTCCACCATGTCTCTGAGATGCCAATTAAGTCTATGTCATCATTTACTGCTATACATTCTAATTCTCCCATCTTACTTCTTAGACTTCTGGCATTAGCATACAAACATTTCAAAGTTTGTTTTTTGATTGTATTTTTATTCTGCTTTTTAATTGATAGGGATAAGTTAGAATTTTTTAGCTCAGGTGAGTTTTTAGTTACAGGCATTTGGACTACTTTTCTAATTATTGGAACCTCACTGTCGGGATGCCCTAATTCTAGTGCATCATTAGTATCCTTTAAAGATACATCTCTCCGAACCATGCGCTGCTGAGCGACTGTCGGCTTTCCCCTTTGTTCTAGTTTAAAAGCTGCTCTATCTCCTTTTTAAGGGTTAGCGCCAGCAGTCTGGTTCCATCCTGGTTAAGGTGGAGCCCATCCCTTCGGAAGAGACTCCCCCTTCCCCAAAAGGTTCCCCAGTTCCTAACAAAACTGAATCCCTCTTCCTTGCACCATCGTCTCATCCACGCATTGAGACTCCGGAGCTCTGCCTGCCTCTGGTGACCTGCGCGTGGAACAGGGAGCATTTCAGAGAATGCTACCCTGGAGGTTCTGGATTTAATCTTTCTACCTAAGAGCCTAAATTTGGCTTCCAGAACCTCCCTCCCACATTTTCCTATGTCGTTGGTGCCCACGTGTACCACGACAGCCGGCTCCTCCCCAGCACTGTCTAAAATCCTATCTAGGTGACGCGTGAGGTCCGCCACCTTCGCACCAGGTAGGCATGTTACCAGGCGATCCTCACGCCCACCAGCCACCCAGCTATCTACATTCCTAATAATCGAATCACCAACTATGACGGCCGACCTAACCCTTCCCTCCTGGGCAGTAGGCCTTGGGGAGATATCCTCAGTGCGAAAGGACAATGCATCACCTAGAGAGCAGGTCCTTGCTACAGGATCCTTTCCTGCTACATCTGGTTGGTGCTCTCCCATTATGAGACCTTCTTCCTCCAAGGCAGCACCAGGGCTGCCAGTCTGAAGTTGGGACTGGACTACTATGTCCCTGAAGGTCTCATCTATATACCTCTCTGTCTCCCTCAGCTCCTCCAGGTCTGCCACTCTAGCCTCCAGAGATCGGACTCGTTCTCTGAGAGCCAGGAGCTCTTTGCATCGCGTGCACATGTACAACTTCTCACCGGTGGGTAAAAAATCATACATGTGACACTCGATGCAAAAGACTGGGAAGCCCCCCTCTTGCTGCTGGACTGCTGCCTTCATCTCAATTTTGATCAGTTCCTAGTTAAGTTTTAGGTTGCTATGGGATTAGGAATGTGTCTAAGTTCCTTTAAATGTATTAGTGAATTCACTATATGTCTGGTAGTGGCCTACTGGGGTCTGATCGAATTCTCAATAAAGTTTTTGTTGATGGGGTTTTTTTTTTTTTTTTTTTTTTTTTTTTTTTTGGGTTTTTTTTTGTGCAAGTGGCACCTGCCTATAAATTAAGGGATGAGCTTGGGGTGGGTGGGCAAGGGGTGGGAGGGTTGGGAATTACAAACAGTCTAACTTTAGTTAGTCAGCCTGAGTGACTCACAGCTCCCTTGATTAACAAATGTTGTTCCCTATTCAAACCTAATCACACTACCTCAACACCTTTCCAAGGTGAGTAACTGAGCTGAAATATTCAACTTTTTTACTTTGGTATATACTGCTCCTAGCTTATTTCTAGCTTCTGGCTACTTTTTTGTTGGGTTTTTTTTTTTTTTTTTTTTGTGGATTATTTTTGTTTTTCAATACAATGCACTCAGTTATTTATTAAATAAAACACTTAGCTCTTTAAAAGTCTGGAGGACACTTTAATAGTCAGGCAGACTTTTTAAAAAATAAACACACTACCTACTGCTACCTTATTGACTGACTATTTAAAAATGCAAACAGTCTAACTTGTTTTATTTACTGACTGACTATTAAAGGCACAAACACACAAACACACTAAATAATATTCCCAAATAGAACATAAGAGCATGCCATACTGGGTCAGACCAAGGGTCCATCAAGCCCAGCATCCTGTTTCCAACAGTGGCCAAACCAGGCCATAAGAACCTGGCAAGTACCCAAAAACTAAGTCTATTCCATGTTACCATTGCCAGTATTAGCAGTGGTTATTTTCTAAGTCAACTTAATTAATAGCAGGTAATGGACTTCTCCTCCAAGACACTCATTTTATGCTCAGAAATTAATTTCTGAGCATCCTGAAAAAATGTACACAAAAGCAGAAAATACTGCTTTATACCCTCCAATTTAATAATAAGTCAGAGGAACCAAAAATGTTAAAAAAAAACAAAAAACGTGCAAGCCGGTCTGTTTAAGAAATCGGATGCCGGTAAAATTGAGCGTCTGTTTCCTGAACCCGCTGACAGCCACCTCTCCTGGGTTTCTGTTAATAAGGAGGCGCAAGGGATGCACTATTGTCCCTAGCGCCTCCTTTTTAGCTCGCCCCTCATTTAAATACAGGATCACGTGCCCAGGAGAGGTGGCGTTGGGAGAGCAAGCGCTCAATATGGAGCGCCCGGTTTCCCAAGCTTCTTATTGTATCGGCCTGTATGTCTGGGAATATAGGGAGTCCCCCTACCCCCCCAGAGGTCATGGGGTCCTATAGGCTTGTGACTGAATGGGTTGCAGACTGGAGGGCACAAAGTTTGCATTTGCATAAGATATGCTGAAGGTTACTTGTCTGACTTCAGACCTCCTTCCCCGCTGAAGAAACCATGGACAGATTCAAAAAACCTTATTAACATGACAATTGTCCTTTTCCTAACCTGACTGCTGTCAAGATTTTTTTTTTTTTCATGTTGCAGCTTTCTGTGAAACTCCTGCTTTGTATCGCAACAATATTAAGTAGGAAGAGCCACAGAAAAGCTGCATTTTTTTGCTTTTCTGAGCATGGCTTGAGATGCCTCAACTTAACACCAGCTCTGGGCTGGTATTAATTTTTGAGGGTTAAAATGTATCAGGTGCACATTTTTTTTTTTACATCAGGGGTACTAACTAATGGCCTCATCACCACATCATTTGCATGTGATAAGTGCTATTAGCTATGTGCATCCAACCATGTTTAGCAGGGCACTGAGTTCAGTGCCTGATATTGCATTGACCCTTAAGTTTGTAGCTGAGGCAATGGAGAGTAAAGTGAGTTTCCCAAGGAGCAGTAGAGGGATCTGAACCCTACTTACCCCCGTTTCCCTGGTTCATAGCCCATTGCTCTAACTACCAGGGTACTCCTCCACTCATTAGATGAGAGTCTGCCTATGTTTTGCATTTGTGACAAAAGTGATGTATTCTGCTAGTGCATATTGTCTGTGTAGAGAACTGGCGCAGTCTAGCTTGTTCTGTTTTCCAATTTGCTCGTCCCAATAAGAGGTATATTGGTGTTCTAGGGCATGCTGCAATATTTGTAGTGCTGCCTTTGTTGTGCGTCCCGTTTGTGCTCGGCCTGCGCCCAGGCTCGCTCACCTCACTAACTCCTCCACGGGTCCCGGGTCTTCCTCCCCAGCTGCAGCAGCAAGCACGGCCAGGCCTCGGTGTCCCGCGGTGGCGGTCGCCGGGACTTCCACCTCCAGCCAGGCCTCACGGTGGGGCTCGGCTTCCTCCGTGGCGTCAGCCCCGCCCCTAGGCGTGAGCGGACCGCCCGATCCCTTAAAGGGCCAGGGGCGGGTCCCAGCTCCGCGGCGCGCCCTGATTGAACGCTATATAAGAGGAAGCCCCTGCCATCACTTCCTTGCCTTGGCAATCGGGTCGATCACGCTGTGATTTCTAGTTTGCCTCTGCGTTTCCAGTCTTTGTTCCAGTCTCATTCCAGCCTTGTTCCAGTTTCGTTCCAGTCCTGTTCCAGTCTCGTTCTAGACCTGTTCCAGCATCCTTCTATTCCAGCTTCCTTCTGTTCCTTCGTCTCCCCAGGTAGTACCTCTCGGACTGTCTTTTTGGTACTGACCTCTGCCTGTTCCTGACTACGTTGATCGCCGCTGGATTTGACCTCTGCCTGATTACTGACCACGTCTGCATGCTGCCTGGAACCAACCTCTGCCTGATCCCTGACTACGTCTGACTGCTGCCTGGAACCTGACCCCTGCTTGGCTGACTATCCACGGACTGACCACTGGTATTGACCCTTGCTTTGGCTGACCATGTTACCTTGACTGTGGCCTTGATCCTTGCCATACATTCAGAGACTCTCTTTTGGCCTTCTCCGGCACCCCGGACTTCTAACCTGAACATCGACCGCGCACCCTTGACCGTGGTGGGCACATCTCTGAACTTTCTCTCAAGGAGACCCTGCGAGGCCCAGCTAAGACCAGGCAGGTCCGGGTAACCAAGGGCTCAACCTGAGGGAACCCCGGGTTGCTAGTGGCGAAGCTCCAGCTAGCCTCTGTCTCCTCTTGTGCTCCGCCTCCTGGTGGCAGGCGCTCTCTGGGTCCGACCAGGGAGCCTACCAATCCTGCACTAGGCCAAGGGTCCACTTCCCAGCGCAGCAGCCTTTTTGTAGGCTGGGTTGAAGTTTGAGTTCCAGGAATTAGTGCTGGAGTGGTATAGCAGATTTGCAAATAGGTGCTGTGTGTTTTGTTTTGTTTTTTTTCTAGGGTTTTGTGTTACTTCGCAGAGTGCCCGGTAATGGGAGTTTGTGTAACTGCTATTGAGATGATGCTAGAATATGAATATTCTTTTTTGTAGTGTGAGCAGTAAGGGGAAGCATCCTTTACAGCTTGAAGAGTTTATATCGGACAGTGAGCAAGAAATTAGGATGACCAAACACTTTGGGGCCAATGCAATAAAATTTGCGGAAAGCGGGCGCTGACCTTTCAGCGCCCGCTTTCTTAGCGCACGCATGGTGCCCGCAAGGGGGGGCGCCATGCAATAAACAAATTAGAGGGTCACGCTAGCGCCTCCTTGCTAACACGACCCCGCAGTTACCGGCGGTCTGCCGGTTATGAACACAGATGCAGATAAACTCGGCGTCGGTTTCCATTACTGCAGCCGGCCGGTTATGAAAACTGACGCCGATATGCTCTGCGTCAGTCTTCAAAGCAGACAGCAGAGTTTGTTTTTTTTAACTCCAGGCAGGCGTTAATGTCTGAGCGATAAATGTGCGTCTGAGACGCACATTTATTTTTTTGCATGTGGAGTGAATGAGTAATAGCCTCATTCATGTGCATTTGCATGTGATGAGCGCTAACTCATTCACTCCCTGTCGGACGCGCGTTAAATAAGCGCTAATCCCCCTATTGCATTAGGGAGTGGATTAGCGCCTGTTTAACCCGCGTTTGACAGCGGGTTAAACAGTGCGCTCATCTGAGCGCATTGTATTGCATTGGCCCTTTGAAACAGATACAAAAGGACTTAATAAGGACTGTTGCTTTCTCATTCACTACCTAATATAGGCCCTCTGAGCTGTAAAGGTTTACTGCCTGTCACCTCTATCAAAACCCTCTTTTTCCCCATCCCTGTTTCCCATTACTGAGCTGAAATAACATACAGGCCGATACAGTATAGTGTGCTCCGGTGGAGCGCACTGTTAACCCGCATTTGGACGCGCGTTTTTGACGCGCTAGCTTTACCCCTTATTCAGTAAAGGGTAATAGCGCGGCGAAACGTGCATCCAACCCCCCCCCCCCCCCCCGAGACTAATAGCGCCCACAACATGCAAATGCATGTTGATGGCCCTATTAGTCATTCCCGCACGATACAGAAGGTAAAATGTGCAGCCAAGCCGCACATTTTACTTTAAGAAATTAGCGCCTACCCAAAAGTAGGCGTTAATTTCTGCCGGCGCCGGGGAAGTGCACAGAAAAGCAGTAAAAACTGCTTTTCTGTGCACTTTTCTGTGCACCCTCCGACTTAATATCATGGCAATATTAAGTCAGAGGTCCCAAAAGTTAAAAAAAGTTAAAAATTTAGAAAAAAAAAATTTAAATGGGCTCGCGGGTTGAAAACCAGACGCTCAATTTTGCCGGCGTCCAGTTTCCAAACCCGTGGCTGTCAGCGGGTTTGAGAACAGATGCCTGCAAAATTGAGCGTCGGCTGTCAAACCCGCTGACAGCCGACGCTCCTGTCCAAAAAGAGGTGCTAGGGACGCGCTAGTGTCCCTAGCGCCTCTTTTTACCGCGGGCCCTAATTTAAATAAATTAATTTATTGAATTGAGCGCACAAGAGAGTGGCCTGTGCGCGCGCCGGGAGAGCACACAGGCCACTCTGTATCGGCTCGACAATGCAGACAACCTCATGTCTGCTTGACCCTGCTATTTAAATGGAGTGACCTGCTGAAGGGAGGATAACGCTCCAAAGCTTGTCACAGATGCCCTGAATTTATCAAATAAAAAGGTCTCACTACAGTTTTTTTTATTGACTCTTATTTCTACAAACTACTAATAGGAATGCCTGATGTAAAAAATATTCTGGTTTTTAAAGACTTAAGTGAAACCTACAAGAACAAATGCAATGCCTAACATAGTTTCTATAGCACATATCTCTCACTTCCAAAAAACATGGAGATCAAAAACCCTCACAACTCAGTGGAATTCAAATCTTAGTGACCTTCATATAGCACCGGGCCATTACAATGGATTTAGTAATTGTTCCCAGATTTTTTTCAAGATATATACATTTTTGTCCTGTGCATGAACAAATGTTTAAAATACAAAAAAAAAAAATGTTTTGAAAAATCGGACTCTTATTTTAATACAGAGACTCACTTGGTGGTTTAGTAACCGTTGATTATAACTGGTCGGCACACTATGTCTGGCTTTACAGCACAAAAATCGGGCTTGAAGACACGATAATCATCCTTTTGGCCTGGTGCTATATGAAGGTACTAAGATTTGAATTCCATTGAGTTGTGAGTGTTTCTGATCTCAATTTTTTTTTGGCAGTGAGATATATATGCTATTGTTGATATATTCATTCTTTCAC
The DNA here is from genome assembly GCF_901001135.1 of Rhinatrema bivittatum. Lineage (NCBI taxonomy): Eukaryota > Metazoa > Chordata > Amphibia > Gymnophiona > Rhinatrematidae > Rhinatrema > Rhinatrema bivittatum. The sequence continues at coordinate 217,714,985 of NC_042622.1, read as the reverse complement.
TACTTGGGTTTATTTTATATAGTAATGTCTAACATAGTAATGATGGCAGAAAAGGACCAAATGGTCCATCCAGCCTGTCCAGCAAGCTTCTTATGGTAATATCTACTGTGCCGTGTAAGTCACCCCCAGGTTTTTCGTAAAGGTAGTCCATGCAGTTACCCCAAGCCTTATAATAAGGGCAGTAATATTTGCAATCAAAAACCAAGCAACTGTCAAACCCATAAAAAATTACTGCTAGCAACATTTTTACTGGGTGAGGAGCATTCCTGAGAATTCCAGCTATGCTGACTTGATTTGCTTTTGGACTTAGCCATAGAAGCAGTCCTGTGTTTTTTTTCCCTTTTGTCTGCATATCAGTATTCTCAGACTGTAAAAGTCAGGGCCTGTGTTGGCTGCTATCTGAATCCAATTACCCTTTTTTCCCTCCTGCCATCAAAGCGGAACGTGATGAAGCAGTTGCGTCAGAAGTATCAAGGCTTATTGTTTGAGGGTAGTAATTCCCATACTTCTGCTAAGGGTTGCAACTGTCACACTGAGCAGTTTTCCCATATGCACTCTTTTCTTTATTTCTGTCCTCTAGCCTTTAGTGATAGCTTTACATGCTGTGTCTTTCTTACTTGCCAGTCTTGTATATTAGGTAGCCACACGCACTTTCCTAAACGAGTCCTGATGACCAGGTTTGCCAACTCAAGAAATATTTTCATGGACAGTTTATCAGATTTTTACAGACACATATTTATATAATGTGAAAGCCTACAAAATGTTTAAAAAAAATCACGTCAGCTTGGCTCTGGCTCTCCAGCCGATCTATTAGAACATAAGAACATAAGAAAATGCCATACTGGGTCAGACCAAGGGTCCATCAAGCCCAGCATCCTGTTTCCAACAGTGGCCAATCCAGGCCATAAGAACCTGGCAAGTACCCAAAAACTAAGTCTATTCCATGTAACCATTGCTAATGGCAGTGGCTATTCTCTAAGTGAACTTAATAGCAGGTAATGGACTTCTCCTCCAAGAACTTATCCAATCCTTTTTTAAACACAGCTATACTAACTGCACAAACCACATTCTCTGGCAACAAATTCCAGAGTTTAATTGTGCGTTGAGTAAAAAAGAACTTTCTCCGATTATTAAATGTGCCCCATGCTAACTTCATGGAGTGCCCCCTAGTCTTTCTACTATCCGAAAGAGTAAATAACCGATTCACATCTACCCGTTCTAGACCACTCATGATTTTAAACACCTCTATCATATCCCCCCTCAGTCGTCTCTTCTCCAAGCTGAAAAGTCCTAACCTCTTTAGTCTTTCCTCATAGGGGAGTTGTTCCATTCCCCTTATCATTTTGGTAGCCCTTCTCTGTACCTTCTCCATTGCAATTATATCTTTTTTGAGATGCGGCGACCAGAATTGTACACAGTATTCAAGGTGCGGTCTCACCATGGAGCGATACAGAGGCATTATGACATTTTCCGTTTTATTCATCATTCCTTTTCTAATAATTCCCAACATTCTGTTTGCTTTTTTGACTGCCGCAGCACACTGCACTGACGATTTCAATGTGTTATCCACTATAGAAACATAGAAACATAGAAATGACGGCAGAAGAAGACCAAATGGCCCATCCAGTCTGCCCAGCAAGCTTCACACATTTTTTCTCTCATACTTATCTGTTTCTCTTAGCTCTTGGTTCTATTTCCCTTCCACCCCCAACTTTAATGTAGAGAGCAGTGATGGAGCTGCATCCAAGTGAAATATCTAGCTTGATTCGTTAGGGGTAGTAGCCACCGCAATAAGCAAGCTACACCCATGCTTATTTGTTTTACCCAGACTATGTTATACAGCCCTTATTGGTTGTTTTTCTTCTCCCCTGCCGTTGAAGCAGGGAGCTATGCTGGATATGCGTGATATGCGTGAAGTATCAGTATCAGTCTTCTCCCATGCTGTTGAAGCAGAGAGCCATGCTGGATGTGCATCGAAAGTGAAGTATCAGGCACATTTGGTTTGGGGTAGTAACTGCCGTAACAAGCCAGCTACTCCCCGCTTTGTGAGTGCGAACCCTCTTTTCTTCTCCCCTGCCGTTGAAGCAGAGAGCTCTGCTGGATGTGTGAAGTATCAGTTTTTTCTTCTCCCCTGCCGTTGAATCAGAGAACTATGCTGTATATGCATTGAAAGTGAAGTATCAGGCTTTTTTGATTTGGGGTAGTAACCGCCGTAACAAGCCAGCTACTCCCCTCTTTGTGAGTGCAAATCCTTTTTTCCACATTTCCTCTTGTTGTTGAAGCTTAGAGCGATGTTGGAGTCACAGTAAGCATGTGTATGTTTATTTAATAAGGGTATTGACTCCAGGCAGTAGCCATCATTCTGGCGAGTCACCCACTCTTCATTGGCAGCATCTTGACTTTATGGATCCACAGTGTTTATCCCACGCCCCTTTGAAGTCCTTCACAGTTCTGGTCTTCACCACATCCTCCGGAAGGGCATTCCAGCATCCACCACCCTCTCCGTGAAGAAATACTTCCTGACATTGGTTCTGAATCTTCCTCCCTGGAGCTTCAAATCGTGACCCCTGGTTCTGCTGATTTTTTTCCTATGGAAAAGGTTTGTCGTTGTCTTTTGATCATTAACACCTTTCAAGTATCTGAAAGTCTGTATCATATCACCTCTGCTCCTCTTTTCCTCCAGGGTGTACATATTTAGATTCTTTAATCTCTCCTCGTACGTCATCCGATGAAGATCCTCCACCTTCCTGGTCTCCCTTCTCTGTACCGCCTCCATCTTGTCTTTGTCTTTTTGAAGATACGGTCTCCAGAACTGAACACAGTACTCCAGGTGAGGCCTCACCAAGGACCTGTACAAGGGAATAATCACTTCCCTTTTCTTACTCGATATTCCTCTCTCTATGCAGCCCAACATTCTTCTGGCTTTAGCTATCGCCTTGTCGCATTGTTTCGCCGACTTCAGATCATTAGACACCATCACCCCAAGGTCCCTCTCCTGCTCTGTGCACATCAGCCTTTCCCCCCCCCATCGAATACAGTTCATTCGGATTTCCACTCCCCATATGCATGACTTTGCACTTCTTGGCATTGAATCTCAGCTGCCATATCTTCGACCACTCTTCCAGTTTCCTTAGATCCCGTCTCTTTCTTGGGTTGTAGCACCTAATATTCTATATTCCCACTGGAGACCTTTTTTCTGCTCAGTGTGCAGGTTATAATCAACAAGTTGAAATGCCCATCCCTATTTTTAGGGCTATCAACAAATGCCCTGCAGATGATGCCAGTTTTACAAATCTCTGCAGCCCATCTGATATCTGGCCTGAGCCACAGAGAACATATTACATCAGTGCTTAAAGAGCTTCACTGGTTACCAATTAAGGAAAGAATCTTATTTAAAATAAAAAATGCTGATCATTGTTTCTTTTAATTTTTGACAGCTACATGTGCAAAGATTTTCTTTTGTGTAATATTTTATAAGCTGGGTTCGAATGTGTGCACTATGAGCCAGTATAATGCAATAATATCAGGATTTCTTGTGCTGTTAGGGTGCTTTGAAAAGGTTTGAAGTGGTTGTCACTGAACTGTGAAAATCACACTGATCAGACTTGTAAAAACTAATATAAGGTTGCTGTCATGATAATGTGCTGAAATGATAGAATGTAGGTCAAAAGTCAGAAAGTATGTTGAGTTCAGTCTTAAACTTTGTTCCTAAGTTTCGTTCCTGCCTTCTGGACTCAATTTACAAGTAATCATGACTTGCAAGAATCCCAGCTCATGAATATATATTGGATAAAATTATAATACTAATCCCATTAAAAGGATGTTGTGTTAATGTCATGTTGGGAATCCCTCCCGCAGTCCCCCGCAGCCGGCTCTCCTTACCTGCTCCAGTAGGCCCCGATGCCAAGCCCCGTCAGCCCCTGTCTCTTAGTAATTAAATTATCTAGTTTGAAAACTGTTTCTGTCTTTACTAAATATTTACGGTGTGAACAAGTTTTACCTCATTTCACACATCTATCTCTTGTTTTGCTGCTTTATGTGTGAACTTTTTACTTCTCCTACACTCACAACACCTAAAATTACCACAGGATACTCTGTTTATTAATTTCCGTCCTCTAGCCACTAGGGAATTTCTGTGTTTATCCCTTTTGAACTCCATTCTTGCCTTCTCCACCTCTTCCAAGAGGGCATGCCATGCATCCACCACAATTTCTGTGAAGAAATACTTCCTGATGTTGCTCCTAAGTCTGCCCTCTTGTTTCATATCATGACCCTAGTCCCACAGAAGAAGAGGTTTGATTCCTGTGCATTATTAATACTTTTCAGACATTTAAAATCTGAATCATATTTCATCTGTCTCTCCTCTCCTCCAAGGTATACAGATTTAGGTTCTCTAGTCTTAGAAGTCATTTGGGGCAGACACCAAATCATTTTGGTTGCCTTTTGCGCCACAATATTGCTAAAAAAGATATTGAATAGAACCCATCCCGGAGGCACTCCTCTTATCACCCTTCTCTCTTCAGAGTAGGTTCCATGTACTATTATTCACTGTTAATTGTCAGTCAACCAATTTGCAATCCATTTCTCCACCTTGTAGTCCTGGGGGAATTCTGCACTCGCGGTGAAGATGAAGGCCCCCAGTGCCGCGGGATGTGCGCCATTCACGGTGAAAATGAAGGCCCTGATGAGAGTGAATGTGTGTGAGAGGAGAGGGGGAGGAGGTGTGAGAAAGGGGAGGAGGTGTGAGAAAGGGGAGGGTGAGAGAGCAGGGAGAGGGGTGGGAAAGAGAGGGGAGGGTGTGAAAGAGAGAGCAGGGGGGTGAGAGAGCATAGGGGGGGATGATGGTGCTTGAATGTGGGTGCCAGAAAGAGGGAGCCTATATTAGGAGATTGTGAAGGAATGTGTATGTGTGTGAGAGATTGGGAGCTGGTGCGCATGAAAAAGGGATCCTGTGTGAGGGTGCTAGCCTATGTGAAGGGATTGTGTATGTGTGAGAAAGCCTGTGTGAAGGGGTGCATGAGAGAGAGACATAGGAAGCCTGTGTGAAGGGGTGCATGAGAGAGAGACATAGGAAGCCTGTGTGAAGGGGTGCATGAGAGAGAGACATAGGAAGCTTGTGTGAGGATGTATGCATGAGAGGGAAAGGGAGCTTGTTTGGTTGTGTATGCAAGAGAGAGGGACCCTGTATGAGGGGATGTATGTGTGTGAGAGAGTGAGGGAGCCTGTATGAGGGTGTGTGTATGTGCACTAGAGAAAGGGAGCATGTGTATGAGAGAGGGAGGGACAGAGGGAGCCTGTGTGAGGGGCAGTACGGAGAATTGGGTCAAACTCTGGGACTGGCGATAGAGTGGAAGGGGTTGAGCCTAGGAGTGGAGGGGAGAGATACCGGCAGGTGGAGGAGTTGGGGCCACTTTGCCCTCTTGAAGGAGGGCAAAGTGGCCAGGGGAGTAGGGAGAGTGAGTGGAAGGGACACTCTTACAGTGACTTTCTAGGGATATTCTGCTCAAAATATTTAAAATTCTGCATCTCTAAGTAATAAACTTTTTTTCTGTATTAATTTAAAATTTAATTACTTAAAGACTGTCATATAAATTGTGTTATTTTGACCAATATAAAGTTTGCAGAATTTTGCAGAATTTAAAGTTTTGGTGCACAGAATTTTTAATTTTTTTGTGCAGAATTTCCCCAGGAGTAAAGGTCCTACTCCTAGGCTTCTCATTTTATTCAGGAGCCTCCTCTGCAGGACAGTATCAAAAGCTTTGCTAAAATCCAAGTATATCACATTGACTAATCTTCTTTGATCTATTTCTTTAGTCACCTAATAAAAAAAAATCAGATTAATTTTACACGCCCTTCCTCCAGTTGTCTCAGATCCTGCAACCCACTGGATTATAGACAAAAATTAACTTCAGTGTCAGCATGGTGAGACTGTTGAATGTGCTGGGGGCAAAGTGGGAGGGGGGGGGGTGGAGAGACCAGTCGGTGGAGGACTAGCCACAGCTCAAGGAGAGCTGAGGTTGCCATTTTGTTTTCCCCATTCAGAGCTTAGAGTTAGCTTGATGTAGGAGTTTAGAGGCGGGTTCCATTTCCTCTTAGGGAAAGGTGTGTAATTTTTTTTCTCAACAGGTTTAATCATCTTGCTTTGGCAATAATTCATACATTCTCATATCCCCAATGGGGGTCGGGCGTCATGGTATTAACATTCCTCTCCTAGACCCCATAATCAACAATATTCCGTTTCAGCCAAAAGACTAAGAAGAAACCGTCCTCAAAGCCCAGTGTTTTATGATGTACTCTTTCTTACCAAAAGGCAAAGGTGTGTTTCAGACTAAAACTGTCGTTTATAGTATAAGATATTTTGCATACCTTGCAAACAACTGCTCTGGTGGTGCTAATTTCAAACAGGACAAGCGCCACAGAGCATTTTGCTAATGCCAATTCAAAATCTAATTTGACTACAGAAAGCAGATATCATGTCTGCTCTAGAACTCTTCCTTTCTATGACACCACTCCAAACTGGACACGCAAGACTCCGTTTCCCGTGAGCGCCGCGCCTATTCGCAATTGTGCGTGTTGACGAAACACCCCTGCAGCTGGGAGACCCCGTAGCGCGCCGGCGCGGTGCCGTTGGGTTGGCGCTGCCGTTGCGCAGATTCAGTTGGTGAGGGCGCGCGCGGGAGGAGGACGGACAGGCTGCGGCGGCGACCGTGACCTTCCCAGGACCGCGGCGGCGACACGGCGGGGTCTAAAGCACCCACACCCCGCCGCCATGAACAACGTGGGAGGAGACGAGATCGGGTGAGTGTCAGCAATAACTACAGCCTACTCTTCCGGGGGAGAGGGAGCGGCCTGTGAGCTGTTCTCTCTTGCGAGTAAGAAGCATGGCCTCGGCTGCCCTCGTCTTACAGGCTGGGAGCGGGCCTGGGCTGCCCTCGGCTATGGGAGCGGGAGTGAGCCTTGCCTGCCCTCGTCTGTTGGAGCGGCAGCGGCGCTTAGGCTGCCTTACCTTGTGGGGGTGGGAGTAGGCCTTCAGAGGGGGAGGGGTATTCACTTGTACCAGGAGGGATTCTACAACTAGAGTTGTGTTTTTTCCCCCCATTTCTGGGGATGCTCTGTTTTCCCCACAGCTCCTCCTCCTTTTGTTGGCTCGTTTTTCGTCCAGCCTGGCTTTTCCTGTATGTATGTTCCTTTCTTAGCCTGATTTCACTCTAGGTGATGTTGCAGTAGTAACCTGCTCTATTGCCTGGTCCTGCCTCCGGGGAGGGCAGATGGACTAGCTTAGTCTCACAGAGGCGCATTAATGTGCCGTGATTCCTGTAGGTACTAGAGGAAATTATTCGTAAGCGGGGATGGCTGCTGTGTACTGTGAGCCCTAGCTAGAAACTGCTGGCTTTAATGCTTAAACAAGGAGTCTGAAAGATTATTTTTGCAAGTTATCTTTAAGTAGTGGCTCTTTGTCCTTATGAAATAGGTAAACGTAAATGTCAGGAGCAAAACTGGAGTCTTTAGACTTCTCTTATCTATCCTAATTTTCTCAGTCATATTTTTTTTCAGGCTCTATGTCCATCCTATTCCTCTTCGTTTTCTCTATCTACTTGTTTCTGTCTCAAGCTTCTCCCTTTCTCTACCTCTAGTGGTCTGGTGGAGTTCTCTTCAGCCCTCAGTTTGGCCTGATCCTCCTAGTGGCTGTGTTTCAGACCCACAGATTGCCACTGCTTCCTGCCGGCAGTGTAGGCCTATGCTTCTTCCTCCTGGTGCTCGGGTGCTCTGGGCCTATGCCTGCTATTGCTGGTACTGATAGTCTGAGCCATATGTTTTGCTTCTCATGGCTCTGAGCTAGGCTACAGAAGGACAATAGCGCTGAATGTGACCTGGCATATGCCATCACAGTGCTGAAAACTTGGTTATCTAGACCAGTGGTTCTAAATCTTTTTTTTCTGTGGGGACACACCTGACAGATGGTTCTCACATGTGTGATACACTGAACACACAATCATCATAGGGCTAAATGTAAAAGCACAGTTTGCATCCACAGGAACCCCCCTGACCCACAATTATGGATGTAAAGCAGAATTATGACATTCCCCATACAACTCACCTTACAAAAAATATTTTCTGGTTCTTGTCACCTCAGTAACAGCAACACAAACTCTAAAAACCAGGCTCAATAGCCCTACTTATGAAAAGACAGCAGTTTTTCACTAATGCATGTCCTCTTGAGAAAATACAACAAATAAGACTGATACAGTAAAATACCTCACCTCAGTCACATACACAGAACCGACCTAACATACTCCCAGGATCTGCAGTAATGCACATAAACTAATCTGCACACTGTTACACTTGTATTATGGAATGCACTCAAACAGTAACAACCCTACCTATGAAAAGGCAACACTACAAATAATAAATCAGGCCCTAAACACCATTACACCTCCTATTAGTAAAACAGAACTAGCCAAGCAGCTATAGATCCCAACACAGAAAAAATTGTATAACTATACTAATAAGCAGAATAAATGTTTCACAACAACTATGAACAGAATAATATCAAACAATTAAAAACTCATAAAAATTATTTAAAATTCCCCAAACACCAATAAAATATTTCAAAACAGCAGACACATCACAATATTCAGTAATTAAAATGGCAATCAAGAAAAATAAACTTAAAAAGCCACCTTTACTAACCCCCTCCAGCAGCTCTCCTACTCCTTCCATGCAGGCCAGTAGCATACACCAGAAGCAGTAGTGGCTGAAGCTCTGTACTCATGGTCCTCTTCCTTAGTGCCTACGACCAGTCTCTCACTCACACACACACACACACACACACACACACACACACATACCAGTTACACCCCCATGACCAATTTCTGTCTTTCGCACACCAATCATCTCCTGACCAGTCTTTCTCTTTATATACACACCAGTCACCTTCCCGATCACTCTTATACACACAAACACAGGCTTCCCACTTCCATGTTCTATCTTAGATATACAGGTTTCTCACTCCCATGCTGTCTCACACACACCCAGGTTTCTTACTCCTATGTTAGCTTTCTCCACATGCACAGGCTTCTCATTCCCATAATCACTTTCTCTCTCACACACTCCAGTCATCTCCCTGACCAATCATTTCCATTGTCTCTCCTGTATACACACACATCACCTCTGACCAGTTTCTCTCAATTACACACATGCTCTCTCACACTTTACATAGATGATCTCAATCAAATGCTCTCACTTACACACAGGCTCTCAGTTACAAGTGCACACTCTCAATCACACATACATGCTCTCATAGACAGGTTATCTCTCTCATTTCCTGCCACCCCCCGAGAACAAATGGTAGCTGTAGCAGCCGCCTCCTCTATCCCCCGCAGGCCAAGAAAGAAGAATCCCATCGGCCACGGGAGGCTAATTCTGCTGTCTCCTGTGCTGATTTCTGGCTGCTTCTGATTTTGCTTCGAGCCCATGCTACTGCTTGGGGCTGTTGCTGCCGCTACGTTTTCGTGCAGTATGGCTCTTTCTTCTTCCTGCGCACCCCACTGCAATCACTTCCTGTTCTGGGCCAGGGTGGGGGCAGGTGCGGGAAGGCCCAGCTGCAGTTGCCAGACTACTAACACTGCTGCCATTCAGGCTTGAACGTGCTGATAGCCCAGGAGTGAGCGGCAGCAGTGGAAGATAGCCTGCCTCTTGCTCGGTGAAAGAAGAGGAGGAAGAGCAGCGGGAGACCGGTAGCACACGACACATCTGCCGCTGCATGGTGACACACTGTGTTGCGACACACCGGTTGAGAAGCGCTGATCTAGACAATTAGGCACCTGAGATTTTACCACCTTTACTAATAGTATACATGGGTGTACAAAGGTATTGCTGTTAGAAGGGAAATATTCTCTGTGGGTTTCTGAGGCAGTATCACCTTGAGAACTGTTCAGTTTTGAAGACATTTTCAAAACAATGTTGACAAAGTAGAAGCAGTTCAAAGAAGCGCCACCAAAAAATGTTGCATTGCCTGCATTATAAGCCATATACAGAAACTAAAAGAACTAAAGTACTCTCTAGGAGAAAGGGGTGATAGGCTACAAACACTCAAACTTCTGGCAGGCTTCAATACAGAAGGAAGCATTTTCCATAGAAAGAAAACCTTAAGAACAAGGGGGTCATCCTTTAGAAACATTATAAATGTCAGAAATATTAATTTTAATGTTTTTAAAATTGATATTCTGCCTTTTGTGACTGGTTAGCCATTTCAAAGCAATTACATTCAGTTACTGTAGGTATTTGTGTCCCTAGAGAGCTTACAATCTGAGTTCATATTTGAGGGAATGGAGTGAAGTGACTTGCCAGTGCTCCCAAGGAGTGGCAGCGGGATTCACAGCTTGCTGCTCTAACCCCTAAACTACTCTACTCACAAATAGCCCATCCAGACTGCCTAACAAGGTTTTGCATGGTGGTTTATAACTACCTCTCCATGCATGTTACCCCAGTGCTTCATTGCCATCCAAGGGAGTCCTTTGTGTTTCTCATGCCTTCTTGAATTTCAGTACTGTTTTTCTCAACCACCTCCACTAGGAGGGCATTCCAGGTATCCACCACCCTTTCCTTCATTGGTCCTGAATCTACCCTTTTGGAGCTTCATATCATGCCCCCTAGTTCCTGAACTTAATCCATTAAATAAGGTTTGCCTCTTATGCATTTTTAATACCTTTCAGGTATTTTAAGTCTATATCATATACATTCTAGAGGAGAGGCAAGGGGGATGTTTTTAGATCTCAAGTTTCAAGACATATGGTTCCTGATGCAGACCCTACACCATTTCAATTGCCTTCTCTGAACTGCCTGTAGCCTCGCTCTGTCCTTTGAGATGTAGTCTCTAGAACTGAGCACAGTACGCCAAGTGAGGTCTTACCAATGACTTATACAGGAGCATTATTGCTTCCTTTTTTTTACTGGTTAGGTTTCTGTGTGCCCCCAGCATTCTTCTGGCTTTAGCCATTCCTGATTGGTGCACACTATCTCATACAGCTTCAGATTTCTGCACCTGAATGCTTGACTTTTTACTCTTTTGTATTGAATCTCAACTGCAAGCACTCGACCACTCTGTCTTTCTAGATCATGTCTCTTAGATGAATATAAGAGCCACTGGGTTGGACCCAAGGGTCCATCATGCCCATTATCCTGTTTTCAACAGTGGCCATCCAGCTCACAAGTACCTGGCAGGATCCCAAATATTATATAGATTTCATGCTGCTTACACCTAGGGATAACCAACGTGGTATCACAACACAGAGTGTATACTTTCAAAGTGTATCCTCAAGTGTACCTGGTTAATAACTTTCTCCCACAATCATGCAGTATTCCCTAATTTTTTCTTTGCAAACTTTTCTTATTTTAAAAGTTTATATACCATCCACTCAGCAAATCTATCAAATCTATTTACAAAAATATCAATAAAAAAAAACATATGAGCATACAAATCATTAAAAACAAAACAAACATCAACGCCAGCGCACTGTTCAGCTTCTCACCTACCCATAATATAGATTTTAATATCTCCAGGGTATCAATTCACTGGAGGCAGGTCTCTTTCAACAGAAAGGAGGCACTGAAATGAGGGATAATAGGATGAGGGTGAAAGGGGGTAGACTCAGAAGAAATCTAAGGAAATATTTATCTATAGAAAGGGTTATGGAACAGCCTCCCAGTGGAGATGGTGGAGACTAGGTCCATATCTGAATTCAAGAAAGCATGAGGCAAGCACAGGGGATCTCTGAGGGAGTGGTAGAAATTGTAGAGTGAGCAGAGTAGGGAGGCCACATGGTCTTTTTCTTCTTCAGGTTTCAGTGGTGAGTGTGTGTAAGGGGGAGAGAGGCAGAGGCAAGGGGAGAAAGAGAGGAGGATGAGGACAGAGAAGCTAATGCCAAGGGCAGGGGAGGAAGAGGTTACCACTGATTACTTTTGCTCATGGCACAGTTTACTCTAGAGCTGGCCTTGCCCTTGCATGCTTGAATTCTGTCACTGTTTTGACCAGCCTTTCAGTAAAAGGTTTTCTCTCAAATTCCTTTTCAACTTAGTTCAATGAGGGAGACTTCTGGCTCCGCCCCCCCCCAAACTTACAACCCAGTGCATCATCATATTTGTAGTCCATGCATTTACCATTTCAAATAAACTACCCATGTACCAGAATACATCAGGAAGCACAAGCTGAAGAACAGTTAAAGAAATAAAGCAAGGAAACAAGACATTTGGAGGAAGGAAGAAGACCAAAGGTGGAATAAGATTGATGAGATGAATAGCAGTGTGTGGAGAATACGGACAAAGCAGAAATGTTAAATATTTCCATTCAGTATTCACTATAGATGGCTTTGGGCAAGGACCATGGATTGCTGGCAAGAGTACAAGGGGAGTGGGGTGGATACAACACCATACCATCTATTTAAGTTTCTGCATACATCTAGTAAAACTGAAAGTTGAAAAAGCCATGGGGCCAGATGGGATAAGAACATGCCATGCTGGGTCAGACCAAGGGTCCATCAAGTCCAGCATCCTGTTTCCAACAGTGGCCAATCCAGGCCATAAGAACCTGGCAAGTACCCAAAAACTAAGTATTCCATGTCACTGTTGCTAGTAATAGCAGTGACTATTTTCCAAGTCAACTTGATTAATAGGTAATGGACTTCTCCTAGAACTTATCCAATCCTTTTTTAAACACAGCTATACTAACTGCACTAACCACAACCTCTGGCAAAAAATTCCAGAGTTTAATTGTGCGTGGAGTGAAAAAGAACTTTCTCCACTTTGTTTTAAATGTGCCACATGCTAACTTCTGGAGTGCCCCCTAGTCTTTCTATTATCCGAAAGAGTAAATAACCTATTCGCATCTACCCATTCTAGACCTCTCATGATTTTAAACACCTCTATCATATCCCCCCTCAGCTGTCTCTTCTCCAAGCTGAAAAGTCCTAACCTCTTTAGTCTTTCCTCATAGGGGAGCTGTTCCATTCCCCTTATCGTTTTGGTCGCCCTTCTCTGTACCTTCTCCATCGCAACTATATCTTTTTTTGAGATGTGGCGACCAGAATTGTACACAGTATTCAAGGTGTGGTCTCACCACGGAGTGATACAGAGGCATTATGACATTTTCTGTTTTATTCACTATTCCCTTTCTAATAATTCCCAACATTCTGTTTGCTTTTTTTGATTGCTGCAGCACACTGCACCTAGAATGTTAAGAGTTCAGAGAGGATTTACTGAAAGATCTGTTCAATAGATCTTTGGTGACAGGAGTGATTCCACAGGCCAGGAGAAGGGTGGATGGTAACCCCTCTTCATAAAAGTGTAGCAGAGAAGCAGTTGGAAACTTCAGGCTGGTTAATTTTACACCTCAAAGGTAGGAAAATGGAGACTCTCCTGAAGGAAAGAACAGAGATCTATGTACCATGGCAATAAAAAAGGATGGCAGCATTTAACTTTCAGAAGGATGACTATGATAAAATGAGGAAATTGTTAGGAAAAAACTTGAAAGGAGCAGCTGCAAATGTTAAGTTTATATCCGGCATGGACCTTGTTTAAAAATACCATCTTGGAAGCTCAGACCTTATGTATTGCATATATTAGAAAAGGCGGAAAGAAGGTTAAATGTTTACTGGCATGATTAAAAGTTGAGTTGAGAGAGACTATAATAGCTAAAAGAATATCTTTCAAGAAGTGGAAAAGAGATCCAAATGAAGAAAAGAAGAAAGATCATAAGTTCTGACAAGTTAGATGCAAAGATAATTTGAAAAGAAGCTTACTGTGAAAGAAAAAAAACACAATAAAAACTTTTTCAGGTACATTTTGAAGTAAAAAGCCTGCGAGGGATTCAGTGGGAACATTAAGATGATCAAGGGGTAAAAGGGGCACTTAGGGTTGACAAGGCCATAGCAGAAAGACTAAATTCTTTGCCTCTGTCTTCACTGAGGAAGAGATAAGAGATGCCTTTGTCAGCAGTGATATTGAATAGGTGACGATTCAGAGGGACTGAAATCTGTGTACCTGAAAGATGTAATAGGGCAAACTGACAAACTAAAGAGAAGCAAATCACCTGGACCAGATGGTATAAATCTCAGCCTGTTGAAAGAACTGAAAAATTAAATTGCGGATCTGCTATTTGTAATTTTGTAAATTATCATTAAAATTGTCTCTGGTACCTGGAGACTGGAGGGTTGCCAATGTAACACCAGTTTTTAAAAAGAGATCTAGGGGTGATCCAGGAAATTATAGACCAGAGAGTCTGACATCTGTGCCAGGCAAAATGATAGAAACTCATAAAGAACAAAATTACTGAACATATAGACAGGCATAGTTTAATGGGCAAAGCCAGCATGGATTTAGCCAAGAAAAATCATTTCATCAATCTACATTTTTTTGAGTGTGTAAAACATATGGATAAAGGTGAGTCAGCTGATATAGTGTATCTGGATTTCCAGAAAATATTTTATAAAGGATTGGGAGCAGGTTAAAAGATAGAAAACAGAGAGTAGAGCTAAATGGTCAAATTTTCTCAATGGAGAAAGGTGAATAAAGGGTTTCTCTTCTGGGACCACTGCTTTTTAACATTTATAAAAAAAGGCTTGGAAATGGGAATGAGTGAGGTGATCAGATATGCCTATTACACACACTTATTCAAAGTTGTTAAATTATAAAAGGATTGTGAGAAATTGCAAGACTATCTTGAAAAACTGCATGCAAATTGCAAATGAAATTTAATGTGGACAAATGCATAGTGATGCACTTAGGGAAGAGTATCCCAAATTATAGCTACACAATCAGGCCGATAGAGTACAATGGAGCGCACTGTTAACCCGCAGTTGGACGCGCGTTTTCGACACGCTAGCTTTACCCCTTATTCAGTAAGGGGTAATAAGCGCATCGAAAATGCACATTCCCCCCGAAACTAATAGTGCCCGCAACATGCAAATGCATGTTGATGGCCCTATTAGTTATTCCCGCGCGATTCAGAAAGTAAAATGTGCAGCCAAGCTGCACATTTTACTTTCAGAAATTAGCGCCCACCCAAAGTAGGCGTTAATTTCTGCCAGCACCCGGAAAGTGTACAGAAAAGCAGTAAAAACTGCTTTTCTGTACACCCTCCGACTTAATATGGCGATATTAAGTCGGAGGTCCCAAAAGTAAAAAAATAATTTAAAATAAAAAAAAATTTAAAATCAGCCTGCCGGCGTCTGGTTTCCGAACCCGTGGCTGTCAGCGTGACCGAGAACCGACGCCGGCAGAATTGAGTGTCTGCTGTCAAACCCGCTGACAGCTGCTGCTCCTGTCAAAAAGGAGGTGCTAGGGACGCACTAGTGTCCCTAGTGCCTCCTTTTACCGCGGGCCCTAATTAGCATATTTTTATTTACTGGATCGCATGCACAGGACACTGGCCTGTGCGCGCGCCGGGAGAGCGGGCGCTCTCCTGCTTTTCTTTCTGTATCGGCCTGAATGTGAGGTTCTATAATAGGAGTCACCATTCAGGAAAAGGATCTAGGCGTCGTCCTTTATGTTGAAATTTTCTCAATGTGCAGCAGCAGTTAAGAAAGCAATTAGAGTGCTAGGAATTATTAGGAAAGGAATGGCGAATAAAATAGAATATCATCATGCCTCTATCGCTCCATGGTGCAACCTCATCTTGAGCATTGTGTGAAGTTCTGGTCATCATATCTCAAAAAAAGATATAACTGATTTAGAAAAGGTACAGAGAAGCCCAAAATCATAAAGGGAATGGAATAGTTCCCCTATAAGGAAAGACTAAAAAGTTCAGGATTCTTCAGCTTGGAGAAGACACCTGAGGGGAGATATGATAGTGATCTATAAAAAGAGTGAAGAGGGAAGAGTAAACATGAAAAAAGTAAAAAGACTAGGGACACCCAAACCTTTCTTAAACACAGCTACACTAACAACTTTCGCCACATGCTCTGGCTGTGAATTCCAAAACTCAATTATGCATTGAGTAAAAAAAAAATATATATTTTCTTATTAATTTTAAATGTACAACTTAGTAACTTCATTGGACAAGTTCCTGGAGGAAAAGTCCATAAGGGTCATCATTAAGGTGGAGTTGCAGAAACCCATTTTTTATCCCTAGGATAAGCAGTATGGATCTCTACCCCTTGTGATCCTGCCAGATACTTGTGACCTGGATTGGCCACAGTTGGTGACAAGATGCTTGGCTTGATGGACCTTTGGTCTGACCCAGTATGGCAAATCTTATGTTATATTCTTAATAGTTCACAGATTTCACTAGTGTCTGATAACGTCAAATAAACCCATTTTTCAACTGGTGACAAAGTAGATCAGGGTCATGCATTGCCACAGTTTTTGATACTGACCCACATAGAAGGCTCATGAATAAATTGAGCAGTCTGGGAGTGGGCTCCAAGGTAGAGGACTGGTTAAAAACTGGTTGAGACAATAGAGGATGGTAGTAAATGGAATTCACTTTAAGGAGAGAGAGGTAATTAGTGGAGTGTTCTGGGGCTGGTTCTATTCAATATTATTGTGAGCAATATTGTAGAAGGGTTAGAAAGAAAAGTGTTTTTTGCATGTGACGCTAAAACCTGAAACCAAGTGGCAGTGAAGTCTAAGATTAGTTTACAAGAACGACAGAAGTTTATGGCTGGGCCTGGGGAGAATGTCAATTTTAAGATTATTCCACAAACATGGCCTATGTGGGAGGATGCCATGACGATTAAAATGCTATTAGATTCAATTAATTCTAGGGAATACCAGGAGGAGGGTAGGAATATGGAATAGATACTTGAGGTTAGGCAGTTGAGTTTCTGTGCTAATTAATGGATTAGGGGTGCAAAAGATATCTGACATGGGGCCTTCAGGTAGCCCGATGAATCCCTGCCCCTTCCCCTTGCATTTATATAAGTACCTGTCAGATGATTTAGAGTGGTTAGCTGGGATTTTATTTGCTTTGTTATGGGGGGGGGGATGTCTTCCTCTGATTTTTATAACAGTGGTGAGGCTGATTTTGAAGAAATCCTAATTAGTTCTATCTGAGTGCAAAAACTAAAGACTTATCTCAAACTTTTTTTTTTTTTTTTTGTAGGTAAGATCATAGAAAAATTAGTACTGGGTCAGTTGTCAGGACATTTGGAACATACAGGTAGTTTGTCTGATATGCAGTCAGGCTTTACACCTGGACACAGCAATGAATCAGTTATGCTGTCATTGAGTGATAATGTCTTCTGTCATTTAGATGCTAGACAGTGATTTTTTTTCTATTTTATTGGACCTGTCCAGTGCCTTTGATTTAGTGGATCATCAGTTGCTTTTGGAAATATGTAAACAAGTAGGTTTGTGAGAGAGAATTAGATTGGATTGCCTCCTTTTTGAAAGAAAGAACGCAAGTAGTGTAGAAAGCAGGCTCTCTTTCTCAGCCAGTAAGAACTGGAGTATCTCAGGTTTCATGTCTTTTTCCACTGTTTATTTTTATGCTTCTGCTGGCAGATTTTTTTTCATGAACTTGGTGCAGATAGCCACTTTTTGGTCCCTATAAATCTGAATGCGGATGAGACTTAAATATGTAAATTATTATTAAAATTTTGAAGTGGATGAATGCCAGTAAGTTAATGTTGAATAAAGGCAAAGCTAAGATTTTGGGCATAGTGGATTTATTTGATCATCTGGTAAGTGGGATTGAATGGATTGTATTAGGTGACTGTGTAACTAGTGTTTCTGGTAAGGTAAAAAAGCTTGAGAATTGTTTTAGACTCCAGTTTTGCAGTAGAGCTTTATGGTCAGCAAGTTATAGGCTGTGCTTATTTACAATTATCAATAAGCTGGTTTTGGATTACTATGCCTTAAAAACAGTGTCAACTTTGCTTATGGGTGCGCTAAATTATTGTAATGTTCTGCTGGTAGAGATGTTAGTCATGAACAGAAAAATTGTTATTCAAAATAGTGTGGCCAGACTTGAATGTGGTAAAAACAGATATGAAAAAACTGGTCCGCTATCATCCTCCTTACGAGAGAATAAAATTTAAGTTGCTGACATTGGTATGTTGCTACATGAAGTAGGCTTTTTCAGGCATAATGCCACAACTTTGGAATACGTTTCCAGTTATGGTTAGGACAGAGATAAACTATTAAACATTTTAAAAACAAGTTAAGGCCTTTTTATTACCATTTGTATGATGAAATGAGGGTGGGAGGGTCCTTGTGTGTAACTGTGGAGGAATTGATGGTTATATCCCCCCTTTTGTACCTTTCTTGTAGGGTATAGATATTTAGATCTTTCTACTGACATTTGAAGTGCCTGAAAGGCAAAATATAAATCAAATAAAATATGCTTTAGAATAAATGCCATTGACCATTTTAGTAGCCATCCTCTGGACCATCTCCATCAGGTTTATATCCTTTTGAAGATGCAGCCTCTCAAATTGTACACAGTATTCCAAATTGTCTCACCGGGTACTTTTGCAGAGGCCTTTTCAGCAGCAGGACTTACTTTGTGGCATTCTTCTAGATAACATCTGGACAAAGCTTTGTATAAAAACTTTCAAGAAAGTTTTTAAAGCTGATTTAGGAAGGCCTTTTTAAATTAATGAGCAAAGACTTTTGAATTCTATTATGTCACTTCTGTACGTTGATTGTAATATATGCTTTTTCCCGTCGGTAGCTGGGCTGAATTAGCCATGCTGTCATGGGAACTGACAATCGGGGCCTGGGAGGAGGAGCTTCCTAAGAAGGAAGCAGAGCTTTGCTCTGTGCGGCTGCACGTGAGTTCCCACGCAGGAAACAGAAATCTCCTCAGTCTGTTTCTTTTTGCATGCGGGAACGCACGTGGAGCTTCACACTCCTCAGAAAAAGTTTTAAAGTCAAAAGATAGAATGTCGAAAAAGGCACTGAGTCCTTCGGGCTTCAAGCCTTGCTTATGCGACAAGATCATGTCCATTGCGGATGGACATGATCGATGTTATAGATGCCTTGGATCAGACCACATTCAAGACCCCTGTGAACATTGTGGGAGAACGTTGTCTTTGGGCTCTTGGCAACAGACACAGAAGATGGAGGATCTTAAGGACCGGGCTTGGGCCTCTTATGCCCCACCTTTGGAGGCACATTCTTCCCCAAGGCCGGTAAAATCGATAGACCCGAAGGTAAGAAGAGCCGCATCCATGGAGTCCCACCCCCTTCCAGGACTGGAGGGCAGGACAGGCCTTAAAGAGACCAGCAGGGGCAGAGAAACCCATAGGTCTCAACCAAAATCCGATCGGGGTTGTGAAGATGCATAGTTGGCCGACAGCGCCTGAATCGACCCAAGCAACTGATATGCCGAAGCATGCTCCGTCGGCGCCAAGTCATACAAAGCCTGCGTCGAAGACGGCGCAACCATCGCATTGTGTCGACACCCCGAAGAAACCAAAGCACGGCGCGCACACGACACAAGTCTCGACGTAAGATTCCGCTGCGGCACCGAAGAAGGCGCAGGTTCAGGGTGCGACGCAGAAGCCGACGCACGGAGGTCTTTCGGCAAAAGACATTACCATCAATGAAAGAAGGGTCGAAGTCGACTCATAAAAAAGGGGTTTGACGCATTCCACTTCCAAATTGGGAAGAGAGGTGCCGCCAAAGTTAGCAGACATGGGGACCAATCTCCCAAAGGAACACCGTAAGCCCAGGTCTCAGGACCATCATGAGAAACACTCAAGGGCATCCGTGCGACAACACTCGCCCATTTCAAGTCCTCAGTCGTTGCGTCCGTCCACCTCTTCAAAGGGACAACTTACACAGGTGTCAACATCAGAAGAAGAATGTATTGATGTACCATCTCGGTCTTCCTCTTTCTCATCAAACTCACGGGTTTACTCCAAACTTTCCTCGAGGACATCGCACCGTGAGCGAGACCAGAGCTTACAAGAGCCTCTTGCCAAAAAGAGGAAATTGTCTGCAGACTTAATTCCACAACCACAACAGGTGGGAAAGGAAAAGGAAGATATCTTGGCAGCAGCTATATCGCCACGTCATTGAAGAAAATCGAAGCCTCGCATGCCGCCTCAGGCACAGCAGGCCTTTTCACACTTAATTTGAAGCGCTCTCGGGGGGGTGTTCTTTGACACCTTGCAGTCCGCCTTTGCTCTCCCTCCATCCCCGACTACAAGTTTACCACACTCGGTAAAAGCTTATTTAGGAAGGCCTTTTTAAATTAATGAGCAAGGACTTTTGAATTCTATTGTCACTTCTGTACATTGATTGTAATATATGCTTTTATTATGCATGTAAATGATTGTCGCTACGAAATTTGATGTATGTGGGTTATAAATTTTAATAAACTATAAACTGCAGAGTTTAAAAGTTCGCATGAGACATGGACGTGTTTAAAAATATCATCTTTGAAACCAGATAAAATGTATTCCAGGTATTAAAAAGGATTGAAGGAAGACCAGACGACTGCTAGTATAGTTTAATAGTGAGCCGAAAGAGGCAGTTAAAGCCAAAAGGGCATCTTTCAAAAAATGGAAAGCAGACACAAATGAAGGAAATAGACAAGAACTTATGTAAGGCAAGTTATTACTCCTGGGGAAATTATGCACAACTGTGCAATGCAGAATTTGTGCAGAATTCCCCCCAAGGTGTGGAGTTTACTTGATTCTATGCAAAATTGACTCTTAAGCCAACAATAGAAAATGGGAGGAGGAGGAGCCAGAAGCGGAGCATCTGCCACCATCTTCCGGTTTCGCAAGGACTCTGTGTGAAAAGTGCAGTGCCCATATTCTTATGCTGTTCTCATGAGATTGTGGATAGTGTGAGAGTTCAGGCCTCGCACCTCCCTCTTGAGAGCTGCTTGGGTGGAGGAAGACTGTGCTGTGTTCTCTGTGATAGGTGGTGAGAGAAACTGGGGTATGAATTGGGGGAGGTGAGAGTGTGCAAGGTGAAGGGACCTATTTGGAATTGGGAGATATTTGATTGAGGGATGTGAACTGGGGAGAGGGAAAGTGTTGGAAGGGATGAGCTGTGGGGGGGGGGGGGGGGGGGGAGAGAGAAGGGAAGAGTTGGAGAGAGCGAAAGTATTGCAGGGGATGAGCTGGGAGAAAGTGTTTGGAAGGGGCAAGTTGGAGAAGTGTTGAGGTGAATTTGGGGATGGGGAAGTGTGTTGAAAGGGACAAAGAGGGGGGAAAAACTGAGGGAGGGGGAAGAGTTTAGAAGGAGTAACTAATGCTTTATGATTAGGGCTGCTGGATTTCAGGGATTTTAATTTGAGCATCAGTAGAGCCCAAGAGGAGCTGCAAGCGGAACAACACTGTTGTATTGCCAGAAGCATCAATAGCTGTAAGAAGTTAGCACTGTTTGGTTATGAGCTTCCCTTAGGCTCTCAATTGCTGATGTAAAAGCCTCAGAAACCCTAGATTTGGTGTAGTATTACTACAATCCTGGGAGAATTATGCACCAAAAACATTTTGGATCTTTGAGTAAGAACTTTTGTTTTGTTTTGGAGTTTAATTTGTTTACTACTCGAAAGACGTGATTACATTATATTTTAACATTTTTTTCTGTGCAAAATTTGAAAATTCAGCACAGAATTCCCCCAGGAGTATTGGATGTAAAACATAAGTAAAATAGGCCAGGCTGAATTTGCCATAGAGGCCAAACCCAAAAACTTCAAGTATATTGAAAGCAAAAAGCATGTGAGGGAGTCTGGCTTAGTTGACCAAGGAGAGTTCAGGGAAGATAAAGAAATAGCAGAAGAACTGAATGAAGAGAATGTTGGGAACTACCCACATCGAAAACATTTTTTTTTTTTTTTTATGGTGATGCTTCTGAGCAACTAAAGTGAATCTCTTTGATAATGGAAGATGTATTAGATCATATTAACAAACTAAAGTGTAACAAATTGCCAGGACTGGATGGTATCCACCCCAGAATCCTGAAAGAACATGAAATATTGAACCTTTTGCTAGTAATTTGTAACTTATCATTTAAAACAGCCACAATACCTCCCAGTAATATTTCTTTCTTTCTTTATTTATTTAAAGGCTTTTATATACTGATGTTCATGTACTGGTACATATCACGTCGGTTTACATAGAACCAAAGTTCTATGTAAATATTTGTGCCAACATAGATGAGCAGCATTGGATAATAGTCCAGTAGGCTTGATGATTCTCAGCATCACTCCCTAATCGGATATTGGCACCTGGCAATATTGACATAGCACCTGAGACAGCATATCTGGTTCCCTCCATGCCCCTCAGAAGAATCAACTACAACTGCCCTTTGCTTCCTAATTACAATGGGTGCTGGTCCTGCAGCTTTGGTGCTCATGAGTTTTGGTTCTACGTTGAAGGTGGGGTTGGGATGAGGATTCTTTTGGCTTTGGTAATCTGTGCTCAGCTGTTTTTTCTCCTCCTCCAGTGGAATTTTTGAGTTTAGATGTTTCAAGAAGCATTTCATCAATGCAGTCCTCTTAGATACTTCTAAGCTTCACCATCTCCTCTGTTCTGCCACCTATTTCCTAAGTGAGTCAACCTGCAAGCATTTTTCAAATCAAACTGATTCCTTAGAGGGATCAGGATATCCATTAGGACAGATTCAGAAGTAATAATCATGGCAGCAGGTATCATATAATATGTTCCAACCATCCTGATCTTTTTGGGATCTTTGGTACCCATTGAAAGAAATGAGAAGAGACCTACTCCAAAGTCCCATCTTTTTCTCAGCTGACCTGAGACATAGCCTCCTTTCTATGAAATCCTTCTCTCCCCACAGCCATCCTCATGCAATCATTCCCTTTCAGGATTGCCTCTGATTGGCAGAAGAGTTTAGGTGAGATGTGTTTACCTATTGCAAGTGTCTTCTTCTGCCAGCTTCCCTGTGAAGTCAGAATCAAGTGTGGCCTCATAGTTTTGCGAGCTAGTCTGTCTGCCCTTTGTCGTTGTGATTTTAGAGGGAAGCCAGCAGAGGAGGAGGTAGCAGCAGGTAAGAAGTACTGCTTGGTGACTCCTCCAGCTGGCAGGAGATCCCTAGAGGGGAGGGAAGAAGATTTTGTTGCAGGTTACAGCAGCTGTGGCCCAACTCCTCCCCTTTCTTTCTGCCAGGTATCTCGTTTCCTGTAACTGCTGCTGCACGTCTGAGTTGCTCCATTTGACTATCCTCTTTTTCCTACCCAAAGGCCAGCACTGTTTATGGGATAGACAAAAAGGTATCTTAGTGGCTGGGGTTAGGCGGAAGCAGACCAAAGACAGAGGAAAACCTATGACGGCACTGTAGGCCTGTTTAAATGGGCACATTTGGGAATACATGCCTTTTTTTTTTTTTCCTGCCAACATCTTTTGTTTCTCTTTGGCACCTAACATAGCATAACAAGCTGTTATTTATAAACATTTAATATTCTGTCTTTTTCTAAGAGTGGGCTCAGGGCAGATTACAAACATACTTAAATCAAGCAGTTGCAGTAACATTGAAGGTCACTTACAATTTTATAGTATTGTAAGAATTTATTTTTTTTTACCTTGCAACCAAGAGCCATAAGATAGGCCATTTTGTACAGTTCAGGTTGAAACTTTGTTAGCTCTTTTACTACAGAGCTAATTTTCATTATATTAAATGTTAAAATATCCAATGCAAAGTAATACATCATATACCAAAGAATTAAAGCCTGAGTCCCTTTGACATTTGTGCCAAACCCTCTGTGGGGTCTTGATCTTATTTTCCAAAAACCAAATGAATGAAAAAAATAAACCATTATCAGGGGATCAGACAGTGGGATGAAATCAAGACTGATATACTTCCATATATATATTTAGGGGTTTTATTTCCTTATATGCATGTGTCACGAGCTGGAGGGGTGAGCCCTGATAGGAAGTGGGAACGGGTAGGAAGGCAAGGCTGGAACATGACACACACTTCAGGCAGGAGACCTTTTGCTGAGGTGCTGGCTGGTTGTAAATTAATTCCTTAAATACAAAATAGAATGTGATGTCGTCAGCCTGCATCCCAGGTAGTCCCAGTAGCAGAGCCTGTAAGAGGTAGTCCTGGTGGCAGAAAGTTCTAGCCAGGAAGTAAGATGCTGCAGGACGTTGTGCCAACATTTGGATGTAAGGGTATTACAATGTGTAAATAGACACTTTTAAATTTTTAATTTTATTCCCCATGTTTCCACATTTCACAACAAATTACACATCAGACATATGTAATAAAATAACATAAAAACATAATTTGTGAGAATATAGACAAGGCTACCATTTACATAACAAAACACTATCCCCAAATATTTCCCTATATCTGATCCTAGTGATTATTTATTCATATTGGTCTTTTTGACCAATAGTAATTGAACCTATACAATTTTTTAATGTATAAATATTGAATAGTTTAGTCTTATAAAAATATTTTTGTGCATTTGTCGTCTTTTTTTTTTTAACTTTTGAAATTGGAATGTAGACCTGCAGTAGCCAATCTGGGGCCGTTGCCATATAGCTGCTTTTATAGTAAAGGGTAGAAAAATATTTGAAAAGCTAAGTATCAGCCAAACAGCATAAGGAGCCATGGAATTTTCCTTTTTTTAAGTCTTTTTATTTTTTTTCTTTTGCTGCTTGTTTTAGTTTCCTATTTTGCTGTTATGTCTTTATTTTATTTTGCTTTTTACCTTTCTTTGTTCTCTCCTTCCCTTCCCCTCATTCCAGGCACTATCCCCACTTCCAAATTCTTGGTATTCCCTCCCCCAATATTTTCAGCACATTAGTACAGGGCCTGTTGAGTAGGGGGTAGCCTATGAAACCCTGACATCAGCACTTCCTTTCCCCCAGCCCTTTGTAAAGTAGTGAAATTGCTGTTTTAGTGTCCATCTACTGTTTCATTAAGTCTGAGCTAGACTCACTCCCTGGTTGCATTTACACTGTGTATAGGGAGTGAGTGTGCATTCATCATGTTATTCCTTCTCTGATGTAAGTTTCCTGCTGGATTCATTATTCTAGTAGCAACTAATCTTAAATTCATATGTATATGAATGGAGCTTGGTTGACAATTCCAGAACTAAATTTGAACATAAACAAACTGTTCCACATTGAGTCCTGGAGTAGTTCCATGGTGTGAGAAGACTAGACTAGTCCAGAATTGAATTCTGCATTAACTGGTCCTAGTGAAGTACAGACTGTGAAAATCCAAAATAAGTCAAATAAGTTGTAGGTGATAACTTTTCATTGGATTAATTCAGTATATTTGATACATATTTAATATTTTTTTTAAATTTATATTCCGCCTTTTGTGACACTTCAGAGCAGATTGCATTCAGGTACTGTAGGTATTTCCTTGTCCCCAGAGGGTTTTCAATTTGTTTGTACCTGAGGCAATGGAAGGTAAAGTGACTTGTCCAAAGCCATAAGGAGTATTGGTGGAATTTAAACCCTAGCTTCCCTGGTTCTCAACCTGCTGCTCTAACCACTAGGCTGCTCCTCCCCTCTTAACCAGCTTTCCAGAGTTGTATATTTTCTTTATCCAGTCAGTACAGGGTGGTATTTTCTCATTTGTTGAGGATGACTATTAAATTCATTAGATTTCAAGAATGAAAGTTCTTTCCTTTGCTGTTTAATTGATAAAGATCACAGTTGCAGTCTAACAAAATTAAAATTTAGCCTAGTATTACGTGGGCAATATTTTCATCTGTAGAGTCCTTTACAGTAACAATTTAATGTTTATCAGTTTTCTTGCTTAGGATTCTATGCCCTTCATAAATTAAGGAAGCATGCACCATTGACTTGTTGCCAGTGACAGGATTGTTGATGTGTTTGTTGTGAAATAGTATGTATTAATCCAGCTTCAGAAAGGAGAATCCAGTTTGCCAGTATGGAAGATGTTCTCGTATACTTTAGCAGTTCTCATGGGTCTAAAGAATCGTGCTCAAATGATATATTAATTTAACCTTTAATATTGTATTTACTGCCTGTTTAAAGAGGCTCCAGGTGGGTCTTTTCTATAGAGCCTTTATATTGTTATTTTCAGCTTGAAGCATACCAGTTGCAAATTGCTTGAAATGCAATGATGGCTTTGCATATCTCAGAGGTATGCAGGGCATTGCTCTGGAGTAGAACCGTCAAGGAAGGTTGTACTGAACATGAGACACTGAGCCAGCATGTGCTTAGTCACCCCTTCAGCCTTATCTCCCTCCATTTATGAGTTTCCTGTGAAGCTGGTCTTTCTCATGTCCATGCACAGCACTGCCATTGACCCACCCGGCCAGTCCAGGATTAGTTTTCTAGCTGCTTAGTAACTGTTTGTTTCAACTCTGTGGTACAAAACATGTTTTTTTTTTTTTCTCTGTTCCTTTAACAGGTCAGGTTATTATTTAAAACTAGTTTTACTGGTTAACCCGGTGTATAAAAGATTTGGCTGCTCACAGGTAGTAGAAAACATTCTTAATGGTCTGTTGCTATTCATGGGTGGAACATTTTGGTTTTGGAGGTTAAAGTGCTTTGTTCTTTAGACAAAAAAACTTTCTAAATCGTCATCTCTAAAGGCATGTTTGCCTTTTGGTTCAAGTGGACATACCATTCAGTGGCAGGTCTTACGCTGAAGACTGATAGGCTTTTGCACCCAGATAGCAATTCAAATTATGTAATGAAGATAAGTTTTGGTGTCCTTTTCTGGAAATCATCAGCTCCCTATGGAGCTTCGAGGGTATTTTCTTCACCGCCAGTGCAATAACAAAAGGATAAACGCTCTATTCTTTGCAGTGTATTCTAAAGTGAGAGTCAGGATATCAATAAGTGAAACCAGAAAATGTGTCTCTTAGGCAGTAGAAGAGTCTATACATTTTGACTTCAAGTGGGACAAGCCTGGATTCTTGATTTCATATATTTTCACTGACATTTTTACTGGAGATGTTTGTTCAGTGCAAAAGAGCTTCCTTCTGTTTTATTTGCTCTGCTTTTCTGTTTCTGACATTTTGTAAGAACATAAGATATGCCATACTGGGTCAGACCAAGGGTCCATCAGGCCAAGTATGCTGTTTCCAACAGTGGCCAATCCAAGTAACTGGCAATTACCCAAACAGATCACAAGCTACTGTTGCATATTAATTACCATCATTGCAGTTTATGGATTTATCCTCTAGGAACTTATCCAAACCTTTTTTTAAACCCAATTACACTAATTGCTGTAACCACATCCTCTGGCAAAGAATTCCAGAGCTTAGTGTGAAAGAATTTTCTTCGATTTGTTTTAAATGAGCTACTTGCTAACTTCATGGCGTGCCCCCCTGGTCCTTCTATTATCTGAGAGAGTAAATGACTGATTTACATTAACTTGTTCAAATCCTTTCATGATTTTGTAGACTTCTATCATATCCCCCCCTCAGTCGTCTTTTATCCAAACTGAACAGCACTAACTTCTTTAGCCTTTCCTCATAGGGCAGCCGTTCCATGTCCCTTATTTTGGTCGCCCTTCTCTGCACTTTGTCCAGAGCAGCGATATCCTTTTTGAGATGCAGTGACCAGAACTGCCACAGTACTCAAGGTGCTGCGGTCTCACCATGGAGTAATACAGAGGCATTATGACATCCTCTGTTTTAATTTCCATTCCCTTCTTAATAATTCCTAAGCACACTAGGCTGACGATTTCAATGTATTATCCACTATGACTCCTAGATCTTTTTCCTGGGTGGTAACTTCTAAGATAGAACCTAACATTGTGTACTCCTGGGGGAATTCTGCAACAAATTTAAAATTCTGCGCGCACATTTTCTAAATTCTGCACATTTATTAAAATAACTTTTTTGCAAATTCAGTCATATGCTTGCACATACCATTTGTCACACACACGTTCTGTCTCCCCACATACAACTCTCTCTCTCCACACGTACACAGACTCTCAAGCAGACACCCACCCACACCAGCTTATAACAAACACACAGGCTCACATGTACACTCTCAGGGCCTGGGCCTCGTTTTCAACTGCCAGCAGGATGAGGTTTGCTGGCAGCCCCTAGAGCCTCTCTCTTTCACCATGGTGGGGATGGCATGAGAGGGAGGATTCATAAAGGATGATGTCATAATGCCTCTGCATCGCTCTATGGTGAGACTGCACCTTGAATACTGTGTACAATTCTGGTCGCCGCAAATCAAGAAAGATAGTTGCGATGGCACAAGTACAGAGAAGGGCAACCAGCATGATAAAGGGTATGGAATAGCTCCCCTAAGAGGAAAGAAAAAGAGATTAGGGCTGTTCACCTTGGAGAAGACTGCTGAAGGGGGATATGATAGAGGTCTTTAAAATCATGAGGACTAGAACTGGTAAATGTGAATCTGTTATTTACTCTTTCGGATAATAGAAGGACTAGGGGGCACTCCATGAAGTTAGCATGTGGCACATTTAAAACTAATCGGAGAAAATTCTTTTTCACTCAAGACACAATTAAACTCTGCAATTTGTTGCCAGGGGATGTGGTTAGTGCAGTTAGTATAGCTGTGTTTAAAAAAGGATTGGATAAGTTCTTGGAGGAGAAGTCCATTATCTGCTATTAATCAAGTTGACTTAGAAAATAGCCACTGCTATTACTTGCATCAGTAGCATGGGATCTACTTAGTGTTTGGGTACTTGCCAGATACTTATAGGCTGGATTGGCCACTGTTGGAAACAGGATGCCGGGCTTGATGGGACCCTTTGTCTGACCCAGTATGGCAATTTCTTATATTCTTATCTCCACCTGCTCTAGGCCAGGGGCAGCAACCCTTGGCACTGGACAGCTGAGCAGACAGTGAACTCCGCTGCTACTGAATCAGAAAACTAGCTCCAAGCCTCACATGCAGCAGTAGGAGTTGCATTTAACCAAACATCTCCAGCTTCTGTGGGGCCGGACTTGCGCAGCAGGAGATGTTTGGTTAAACGCAACCTCTGTGGGTGAAGTCAAAGTCCGCTCAGCTGTCCAATGCCAGAGCACACATGTAAAAGGTTGCAGACCTCTGGCCCAGAACAAATGGAAATATGAATCTCCACTTGACCTCTGCCCTTGTCCTCATTCACCTGCTTTCCCCTCATACCTCGAGCCTCCACTACAAATTCTCTCCCTCTCCCCCTTTAATTGTATAGTCCTGGCCTTTGCGCAGTGGAACACGCAAACCTCACCCTTGCCACGCTGCCTCTGCTCCCCGCACTTCCGTTAATGCTTCCTTTTCTGGCGGGCGAGCATGCTAGCATAGCAGTCTCGGCGGCAGTGTAGCCAAGACTGCTATGCTAGGCGAGGGAGGATATTTGTGGGAAGGGAGAATTCTGTGCAAATTCTGCATTCCGCAGTAGCGCAGAATTCCTCCAGGACTAATTGTTTAACTACAGCAGGGGTTATTTTTTCCCTATATGTATCACTTTGTACTTGTCCATGTTAAATTTCATCTGCCATTTGGAATCCAGTCTTCCAGTCTCACAAGGTCCTCCTGCAATTCATCACAATCCACTTGAGGTTTAACTGCTCTGCATACTTTTTTAGTATCTGAATAACCTGCTTTTCATTTTACCCAAAAATTAGAAGAAAAATCTTTGATGCATGAAAGCAGTTGGTAGAAGCTGTAGTTTCCTTTTTTTTCCCCCTTAAAAAAAGAGAGAGTTGGAGTTGGGTAAAATAGTATTCAGAGTGGCCTGCTTCACGTCAACTGTCCATAATTTGTCTTGTGTAGTAGATCAGTTTTAATATGACCTAGAAAACGTGACTTGATAATGCCTGCTAATGAAAACCACATCTATAACCAATCTTTGTTTTAGTTATAATTATGAATGTCACATTATAAACCTTTGTGAATTATCCAAGGAACAACGGTATATAAAATGTCTAAATAAAATAATTCTCTGCATTTATGAGACATTCTAATCCATGATATTTGCCCAATGTGAAATATATTCACTAGGATAACCAACTTACGGTGAAATATTTTTAGCTCTGTCTAGTTAGGGCTTGATTTGCATGCTGACAGGTGACAAAGAAAAGAAAGAAGTCCTTTCAGCTTTTCCTAGTTGCTTATTTTTCATCTTTGAAAAAGTGCACATTTTATGTATTGTGGATTAGGAATTGAATTTACTGCTGAAGTTAGAATATCCCAATAGAGGAATTGTAGTAAAGGTCGAAGCAGCCAAAGTAGAGTTGAAGAGCGCACAGACTGATAACCTGCTTATTAGCAGTTGATACAAATAATTTGATTATGAATAAAAATAAAAAGCATGCTGTAAATACTATAGGTCAGATTTTCTAACATGTGCGCGGGCGTAGATTTGTTCACGCAACCTGGCGCAAATAAATCTATGCCCGATTTTATAACATGCACGCACTGCTGCACGCATGTTATAAAATCCAGGGTCGGCGTGCGCACTGCTGCGCGCATGTTATAAAATCCAGGGTTGGCACGCGCAGGGGGGTGCACAATTGTGCAACCTGCACGCACTGAGCCGAGCAGCATGCCTCCGTTCCCTTCGCCCCCCAGCCCTAACTAAATCCCCCGACCTTTATTGAAGTTCGCCTGCCTCCGGGTGGCGTAACTTGCGCGTGCCGGCTCTCCATCCCCCGGCCCGGTGGCTGTTCCGGAGGCCTCAGTCCCGGGCCGGCGACCCGGCCCCGCCCCCAGAATGCCCATTTTATCAAGCCCTAGGACTTACGACACCCAGCAGAGCAGAGGGTTCCTTACAGACGACGGGGTGAACAAAATTCAGGGGCAGATAGCGGTGTCTGCTTCGTCTACAGGTGCCGAAGGTCTGGGATTACTTACAGGTCCTGGGCTCGATAGCATCCACATTGGAACTGGTGACCTGGGCGTTTGCCCATTTGAGGCCTCTGCAGAGAGCTTGTTGTCCCGTTGGAATCCTCTGTCACAACATATTTCCCGCCCCTGGCTCTGATGGAGTCAGCCAGGGCCAGTCTGGCCTGGTGGATGACATGGAACAATCTGGAGAAGGGGGGGATGCCTCTTGAGGTCCCATAGTGGGTGGTGGTCACCACAGATCCAAGTCTTCAGGGCTGGGGAACAGTTTGTCTGGGCAGGTCTGCTCAGGGCCTTTGGTCAATGTTGGAACAGACATGGTCCATCAATCGCTTGGAGACTAGAGCGGTGTGCCAAGCTCTGGAGCAGTTTCTACACTTGGTCCGCGATTGGATGGTGCGAGTTTTCTCGGGCAATTCGACCACGGTGGCTTACATCAACCGCCAGGGGGGAACCTAGAGTCCCACGGTAGCGCAGGAGGCTCAGCTGCTGTTCGAAAGGGCAGAGCTTCATCTCGAAGGAATTGCCGCCCCCGTGTCGCAGGAGTCGACAACGTCCAGGCGGATTAGCTCAGCCGGCAGCTTTTGGATCTGGGAGAGGGAGAATTCTCTGAGGGCCTGGGAGCTTCTCTGCGAATGGTGGAGAACCTCGCAGTTCGATCTCAAGGCAACGAGTCTCAATAACAGACGCAAAGGTTTCTTCAGCCACCGGAGGGAGTCCGGGGCAGTGGGACTCAATGCCTTCGTATGTCCGTGGCCGACCGGAGTCCTCATGTACGTCTTTCCTCCGTGGCCTCTGATAGCAAAGGTACTCAGGCGTGTAGAGGGCCACGCGGGGTCAGTGATTCTGGTGGCTTTCAAATGGCCTCACCGTCCGTGGTTCGGATCTGGTGCGGCTGGCAGTGGACGGATCGCTACGCATGACCCATTTACCAGATCTCCTGCGTCAGGGTCCTATATTTTCCGGGAGGATTGCTTTTGTCTTGCGGCCTGGCTTTTGAGAGGAGGCGATTGCACGAGAGGGGGTATTCGGAACCAGTAATTACCATGCTGCACCAAGCGAGACGCCCTGCTACCTCTTTAGCCTATTCCAGGGTATGGAAAGTGTTTGAGACCT
Organism: Rhinatrema bivittatum; assembly: GCF_901001135.1. Lineage (NCBI taxonomy): Eukaryota > Metazoa > Chordata > Amphibia > Gymnophiona > Rhinatrematidae > Rhinatrema > Rhinatrema bivittatum. Next base: position 217,683,144 of record NC_042622.1, on the reverse strand, counting down.
GGTGTGGACAACAGGGATTGGACCCTCTTCAGGTGTCTGTGTCCCATATTTTGTCTTTTTTGCAGGTGGGTTTATCCAAAGGATTTAGCCCATAGTTCCCTTCGGGTCCAGGTTTCCGCTTTGGGTTGTCAGAGGGAGAGTCCAGGGGAAGGCCTTGATATCCCATCTGGATGTGGCGCGTTTTCTACAAGGCGTCAAATATCTCCATCCACTTCTGCGTCGCATTTGTCCGGAATGGAATCTTAATCCCCTGCTAAGAGTCCTTTGTGAGGAGTCTTTCGAGCCTCTGAATCTGGTATCTTTGAAGAGCCTGACTCTGAAGACGGTCTTTTTGGTAGCTATCTGTTTGGCTAGAAGGATTTCGGAATTGCAGGCGCTTTCGTGCCGTGATCATTCTCCGGATATCGTCCGATACGGTGTCCTTGCATACGGTACCTTCGTTTCTTCCTAAGGTGGTGTCTGTTTTTCATGTAAACCAATCAGTAGAGTTGCCCGGGTTTCTGGATTGGGCTCAGGATCCCTCGATGGGACGAGAACTTCACCTTTTGGATGTGAGATGGGTGGTATTACGTTAGTGACTTTCAAGTAACGCTTTTCGTCGTTCTGATCATTTGTTCGTCCTTTTCGGGGGAGCATAAAAGGTTGAAAAGGCGTCTAAGGCTTCTTTGTCTCATTGGTTGAAAGAGATTATCTCTGCAGCTTATGTATCAAAAGGAAGAGCGGTTCCAGAGTGTCTTAGAGCACATTCGAATCGAGCTCAGGCGCCGTCCTGGGCTGAGTGTCAGCTGGTGTCTCCTCAAGAGATCTGTAGAGCCACAGTGTGATCTTCATTGCACACTTTTACCAAGCATTACCGTTTGGATGTGCGGGCCCTGGAGGCGGCCTCCTTTTGGAGAGAGTGTTCTTCGAGTGGGTCTTTCGGGTTCCCGCCCAGTGTAAGAGTGCTTTGGTACATCCCGCTTGTCTGGACTGATATGGGTATGTTCAGGAAAGGAAAATTGGTTCTTACCTGCTAATATTTGTTCCTGTAATACCACAGATCAGTCCAGAGGCCCGCCCTGAAGATCTCTGCCGAAAGACTGCTTGGTCTAGTGCTGTATTTATTTGCAAAGCAGATTTGCCATTTTTTGGCTTCAGTTTGTAGGTTTAGCGATTTCTGCATGGTTATCTAGTTGGTCAGGGGTATCCATATTGGGAGCCTCGTTCGCTCTTTATTTTTCTTATCTTGGCTTGGGTATCAATTAATACTAAGGGACTGCAGGTGGCACTCTCGTATATGTGGCAGTGCCCAAAGTTTTGTTCTCTACCTCCATCTGCTGGTAGGGATGAATAAAACCCGCTTCTCTGGACTGATCTGTGGTATTACAGGAACGAAAATTAGCAGGTAAGAACCAATTTTCCTTTAGCCAGCAAATGGGGCGAATCCCCAGTGCCTCGGCTACCGGAAGATAGAAGTAAAAGATCTCAGCTTCCCTCCCCCAGAAGGAACAAGGGCAGAGGATTGCAGCGCTTTAGACACTACAGGAACTCGCAGTTCCAGGTACCTCATCCCTCTGGAAGGTCCCAGCTCTTTCGGAACAGACAGACCAAGAGGGGGGCAGGCCCCAGCCATGCTCCACAATGAGAGTGGGCCGACCCATCCACAGGAAGAGGACATAGGAAGTCAACTTGCCGCCTTCTACCAAAGATGGGTCGAGATAACGTCGGACAAATGGGAAATAAACATCATTCGAGAAGGTTACTCTCTGGAGTTTGCAGCATCCCTCGAAACAAAATTTATGATGTCACCCTACCACTCCCACTCCAAGAAACTGGCAGTAGAAACCACTCTAACAAGACTACTCAGTCTGAAGGCAATAACTCTGGTTCCCACGCCCCAACAAAATACGGGGCACAATTCTATCTATTTTATCGTTCCCAAGAAGGAAGGATTATTCTGGCCCATCTTGGATTTCAAGAATGTCAACCATCATCTGCGGGTTCTACACTTCTGCATGGAAACTCTTCGCTCTGTAATAATGGCAGTACAACCGGGAGAGTTCCTAACCTCCCTGGACCTTTCCGAAGCCTACCTTCACATCCCAGTCCATCAGGATCACCAGTGATTTCCTGCACTTTGCGATACTGGGTCACCATTACCAGTTCCGAGCGTTACCCTTCGGCCTAGCAACCGCCCCCCAGAACCTTCACCAAAATCATGGTGGTCGTGGTGCAACACTGAGGAAGGAGGGGATCTTGGTACACCCTTACTTGGACGATTGACTAATCAGGGCAAAGTCTGAGGAAGAGAGCCGGCAGGTGACCAGCAGAGTCAAGAGCCTACTGTAGGAACTCGGTTGGGTCGTGAACACGGGCAAGAGCAGTCTGCAGCCCTCTCAATCGCTAGTGTACCTGGGGGCCCATTTCAACACCAAACAGAACAAAGTCTTTCTTCCTCCTCCGAGGAGAAGGAAACTGATGGAACAATTACGACGATTGATGACCAATGCACGGCCCAAGATATGGGACTATCTTCAAGTTCTCAGCCTCATGGCATCAACCCTGGAGGTCGTCCCTTGGGCAAGGGCCCATATGCGACCACTCCAGCGCTCCTTATTGTCACGATGGAACCCACTGTCCCAGGACTCAATTCGCCTCCAACTACCAGTAGAGGTACGTTCTCAGCTGTGTGTGATTGAGAAGACCACCTAAGCAGAGGAGTAAGCCTATCCCCACCGAACTGGACCTTGCTCACCATGGATGCGAGCCTGCGAGGGTGGTGAGCCCACTGTCAGTAACTGACGGCCCAGGAACAATGGAACAAGGAAGAGGTGGAATGGAACATAAACCGCCTGGAAGCTCAAGCAGTCAGACTAGCGTGCCTGACTGCGAGGCAAAGCAATTCGAGTAATGACTGACAACGCGACAACGATGGCTTACATCAACCGCCAGGGAGGAACCAAGAGCCAGCAGGTGTCTCTGGAGATAGACCCTGTCATGGCATGGGTGGAGATAAACCTACAAGGGATCTCGGCCTCCCACATCGCAGGAAAAGACAACATCTGAGCAGATTTTCTCAGCAGAGAGAGCCTGGACCCGGGGGGATGGACGCTGTCGACCACAGCCTTCCAACTGATAGTAAATCGCTGGGGCCTCCTAGCCATGGATCTACTGGATCTGCTGGCCCACCCGTCTCAGTGCCCAAGTCCCTGGGTTCTGAGAGCCACAATCCCAAGGAATCTACACTCTCGTCCAGACTTGGCCAGACGAAGACTTACTGAACACCTTCCTCCCCATGGCCACTACTGGGCAGGGTCGTCCGCAAGATAGAATATTACAAGGGACTAGTTCTACTAGTGGCCCCGGATTGGCCAAGACGGCCATGGTACGCAGACATGCAAAGACTACTTGCGGGGAACCCTCTGTGCCTACCTCCACACAGGGACCTTCTCCGGCAGGGCCCGATTCTCCACGAAGATCCGTCTCGATTCTCTCTTACAGTCTGGCCCTTGAGAGGACTCGCCTGAAGAAACGTGGTTACTCTAAGGCCTCGATTGTCACCCTGCTCCGAGCACACAAGTTCTCCACATACTTATGGATCTGGAGAGTATTCGAAGCCTGGTGTGAGGACCGTGGGATTTTCCCGCGGACAGCCAAGATTCCCATGATTCTGGAATTCCTACAGGACGGTATGAAGAAGGGGTTGTCTCTCAACTCCCTCAAGGTCCAAGTAGCCGCACTGGCCTGCTTCAGAGCAGAAGTGGACGGGATCCGGCTATCAACCCATTCGGACTTGTCCCGCTTTCTGAAAGGGGTTAAACAACTCCGACCACCCCTAAAGTGGCCGGTGCCTCTATGGAATCTCAATCTAGTATTAGACGACTTAGCTGAGGCTTCCTTCAGACCAACATGTGGTCTGTCACTACACCTCTTAACATTGAAGACATTCCTGGTGGTAATATGTTCAGCTTGTCGCATCTCCAAACTACAGGCACTATCCTGTCGGGAACCGTTCCTTAGGTTCACGCCTCGAACTATACAATTGCGCACTGTCCCCTCCTTCCTCCTGAAAGTGGTTTCCGAGTTTCACTTGAACCAAACCATCTCGCTACCATCTCTGGATGAACATAAGGACTCGAAGACTCACGCCTTCTTCGCCATCTAAATGTTGGTAGACTCCTGGTGAGATACCTGGAAAGATCGGAACTGGTGCGCAAAATGGATCGCGTGTTCGTTCTTCACAGCGGGAATAAACAAGGAGAAACAGCCTCGCGGATGACCATAGCCCGCTGGATCAAAGAAGTAATCAAGGCAGCCTACATAGAGGCAGGAAAACCCTTACCTCTACAGGTTAAGGCTCATTCTAAGAGGGTCCAGGCAGGCTCTTAGGCAGAAACCAAGCTGCTGTCGCCTGCCGGGATCTGTTGGACGGCGACATGGTTCTCCATACACACCTTCTCCAGGTTCTACTATGTGGATGTTCAGGCCCGAGAAGACGCAGCCTTCGCAAGGGCAGTATTAAGTGGGCCACGGGCAGCCTCCCACCCTGTCCGGTAGTAGCTTTTGTACATCCCATTGGTCCTGAGTCCACCTGGCTACACGCTAAGAAATGGGGAAATTACTTACCTGATAATTTTGTTTTCCTTAGTATAGACAGATGGACTCAGCATCCTCCCCACGGCTGCCCCGGAAAAGGAGAACCTCTGATAACAAACCTCGAGACTAAGCAAATACGGGTAAGCCGCGGCCTACCCCTAGTTCAAGACACCCACAGTTTGTCTAGTGTCGGCGTTAATTGATTCCCTGGCGGTCTCCAGTTTGGAAATTAGTTGAACCAGTTCAACTTTTACTCAAGTTGAATCAAGTTATTTAAGCAAAGCTATATCCACAATGGCTTTTCGAAGAGAATACTGAAAAGCTGAGGTTACTGCAGGGATATATCTAGAATGATGTCGGCTTTGAAATCTGACTCCGTCTCCCATCTGCTAGCAGAAGAGCACAATACCCATTTGTCCTGAGTCCATCTGTCTACACTAAGGAAAACAAAACTATCAGGTAAGTAATTTCTCCATTATTTTTAGTTTTTGCGTGTGTATGTTTTTGTTTAATTTTGTAAATTGCTTTGGGCGATACATTTTTATCAGTAAAACGTTTAATAAATGACTTTAAATAAAATGCTAGCTGAAATTAGGAAAATACCTTTGTTACCCCAGTGTTTTATTGGGTAAAATGTCTCATCAGGACATAAGGAGGTAAAGTTTCTGGACGCCATAAATGACTGCGTCCTGGAGCATGCGTGAGGGAGGAGCTATTTTAGTTCTAGTCCTCATTGGAATGTAGGTCATAGTGCAAAGGGTAATGGTGATGGAGCCACTTAGCAAGAATGATCGTAACGCAATCAAACCTAATATCACTGAAGGGATGACATTAAATAAAACTACTGCAGAAACATTTAATTTTAAAAAGGGAGATATGATAATTGAGGAAATGTGAAAAGAAAAAAAAAACCCTAAAAGGAGTGGTTACAAAGAATAAGTTTTCTTGAGGTATAGAGTTGTAAAAAATACCATATGGAAGCCCAGACCTGTATTCCATTTATTAAAAAAGGCCAGATGACTGCCAGCACCGTTAAATGGTGAAATGAAAGAGGCAGTTAAAGGCAAAAGGATATCTTTGAGACAGTGGAAAACAGATTAAAATGAGGACTATAGGAAAGAACGTAAGTACTGGCAAGTTAGATGTAAAAACATTAATAAGGCAGGCCAAGAGACTTTGAAAAGAAGCTTGCCATAGAGATGAAAAACTGCTAAAGTTTTTCAAGCACATTTGAAGCCTGAGGGAGTCATTTGGACTACTAGCTGATCAAGGGTAAAAAGAACATTTAGTGATGACAAGGCCATAGCAGAAAAACTAAATGAAAGTTCTTTGCTTAGGGGACACTTGAAACTAGCAACTGCAAATATAAAACAAATTATAGAAAACGTTTTTTTCACACAGTGCACAGTCAAGCTATGGAAATAGTTGCCGAGGAACATGGTGAAGGCAACTAACCTACCGTATTTTCCGGCGTATAAGACGACTTTTTAACCCAAGAAAATCTTCTCAAAAGTCGGGGGTCGTCTTATACACCGGGTATCGTCTTATAGGGCACACCTGCTCTCTTACCAGTTTCTCTCAATCACACACACATGCTCTCAATCAAATGCATTCTCTCACTTACACACAGGCTGGCTGTCTCTCTCACTCTCTCTCTTTCACCCCCCCCCCCCCCCCCCCCCCGAGCACAAATAGTAGCTGCAGCAGCTTCCTCCTCCAGCCCCCGCAGGCTAAGAAAGAAGAAACCCATCGGCCGCGGGAGGCTCATGCTGCTGTCTCCTTTCCCGATTACCAGCTCCTTCGACTGCTCGGGGCCGTTCCTGCTATCGCCGCTGCAATTTTTTCATTCGGCACGGCTTTCTCCTTCCCGCGCACCGCACTGCCGTTGCCGCTGGGCTATCAGCACGTTCAAGCCCAGCGGGAACGGCAGCGGTGCAAAAAAAAAAAAAAAAAGCTGTGGCATCCGCGGCTGCCCTTTTCTTCTTCCCGCCCCCCCCCCCCCCCCCCCCCCCCCCTTTGAACCGGAACAGGAAGTGATGCGCGGGAAGAAAGAGCCGTGCTGCGTGAAAAAATTGCAGCGGCGACAGCAGGAACGGCCCCGAGCAGTCGAAGGAGCTGGTAATCGGGAAAGGAGACAGCAGCATGAGCCTCCCGCGGCCGATGGGTTTCTTCTTTCTTGGCCTGCGGGGGCTGGAGGAGGAAGCTGCTGCAGCTACTATTTGTGCTCGGGGGGAGTGGAAGTGAGAGAGAGAGAGAAGCAGCCAGCCTGTGTGTAAGTGAGAGAATGCATTTGATTGAGAGCATGTGTGTGATTGAGAGAAACTGGTCAGAGAGCTCCTGTGTGAGAGACAATGAAAGTGACTGCTCAGAGAGATGACTGATGTGTATGTGAGTGTGAGAGAGAGAAAAAGCATGGAAGTGAGAAATCTGGGTATGTGAGAAAGCATGGGAGTAAGAAGCCTGATTATGTGAGAGAGAGCATGGGAGCGGGAGGGCTGGCTGTGTGTGTGTGTGTGCGCGTGCATGGGAGAGAGACTGGTTGATAAGGTGACTGTGTGTGTGAGAGAAAGAGACTGGTGTGTGTGAATGTGAGAGAAAGAATGTGATTCAGGGAATGAGAAGCCTGTGCACGTGGAGAGTGAGCATGGAAATGAGAGAGAGACTGGTGTGTGTGTGTGAGACAGAGAAAGTGATTATGAGAGAGAGAAGCCCGTATATGTACGGTAAGCAGAACACGGGAGTGGGAAGCCTGTGTGTGTGTATGGCATGAGAGAAACTGTTCAGGAAGGTGTCTGGTGTGTGTGTCAAAGACTGTTTGGGAAATGATTGGTGTGTGAGAGACAGAAACTGGTCATGGGGGCATGACTGGTATGGTGTGTGTGTGTGAGAGACATGGGCCCAGAGGAAGAGGAATAGGAGAGCTGCTGGAGGGGGTAAGGAAAGGTGGCTTTTTAAGTTTATTTTTCTTGATTGACTGCCATTTTAATTATTTAATATTATGTGATGTGTCTGCTTTTTTGAAATATTTTATTGGTGTTTGGAGAATGTTTAATAGTTTTTATGAGTTTTTAATTGTTGGATGTTATTCTGTTCATAGCTGTTTTGAAACATTTATTCTGCTTATTAGTATAGTTTTACAATTATTTATGTGTGGGGATCTATAGCTGCTTGCTAGTTCTGTTTTCCTAATAAGAGGTATATTGGTTTTTAGGGCCTGATATACAGTATTTGTAGTGTTGCCTTTTCATAGATAGGGTTGCTCCTGTTTGAGTGTAAAATTATTTTTTTTCTTAAAAATATGTATAAAAAAGGGGGGGTCGTCTTATACGCCGGAAAATACGGTAGTTCAAAAGAGGATTGGACAAGTTTTTGAAGTTCAAGTCCATAACTAGTTATTAGTTAAGTAGACGTGGGAAAGCCAGTACTTATTCCTGGGAGTAAAAAATAAGAAATAGATCTGACCATTGTTGTCCTCAGATTCTTGTCTTTTACCCAGCAACACAGAGGGCATTGCCTCCTATTCTGTGACTTTTTAATTTCTTGAGGGGTCTCTGTCTTATCCAAAGATTTTATAAAGCTCCAATAACATCTAATAAATTGGTTTAGGCAAGATTCCCTTTGCTAAATCCATGTTGGTTCTGCCACCATTTGGTCATGTCTATTCATATAGCCAGTAATTTTGTTTTTAAGAATAGCTTCTACCATTTTGCTCATTAGAAACAGTCTTACTGGTCTATAGTTTCCTGGATTACCCCTGGAGCCCTTTTTTTAAAAAAGGCTTACATTGGGCCCCCTTTCAGCCTTCAAGGTACTGTGGCTGTTTTTAATGATTGATATAGATTACTAGTAGTAGGTGTGCAATTTCATATTTGAGTTTTCAGAACTCTGGGATGAGTATCTTCGGGTCCCCATGATTTGTTACTCTTTCGTTTGTCAGTCTGCTGTTACATCTTCCATGTTCACAGTGATTTCCTTCAATTTCTCCGAATCATCATCAAAGAACATTTCTGTTGTGAATCTCCCCAGCATCCTTCTCAGTAAAGAGTAGGGATGTGCAATCGTTTTTGCCGAATTGGACTATTTCTTTGAAATTTTCCAATTCGAACTTCGGGGAAAGTTCGTTGTTCGGGTTAGCGTGGGGGGGGGGGGGGCACATTTATTTAAAATAAAACAAAAAACCCCAAACCCATCCCAACCCTTCAAATTTAGTTAATTACAACCCCCAAACTTCCCTAAAATCCCTGGTGGTCCAGCAGGGGTCCTGGGCCGTCGGCTGCCAGTAAACAAAATGGCGCCGGTGGCCCTTTGCCCTTACCATGTGACAGGGGCTACCGGCGCTTACAAATGTATCTACCCTGGGTTGGGGAGCTCATGTGGATGGGCTTGGTACCCAGGGTCTTTGTTCTGCTCAGGAATGTTCTTGTCAAATCAACTTCTTGGAGCTTCAGGCAATCATGTACATGATATTGGCTTATAGAGATTGGCTGTCCAACAAAGTTGTTCTGATGCAGACTGACCAGGTTGCCATGTGGTATATCGTCAAGCAGAGAGGCATGGGATCGTAACTCCTGTTTTAGGAAGCTGTACATATCCGGTTGTGGACCCTGTCCCATGGGATGGTGCTCAGGGCCATGTACATGGCCGGGACAAAAAAAAACATGGTGGTGGACAGGCGGAGTTGAGCCTTCAGACCCCAAGAGCGGTCCCTGGTCCAGAGGGTAGCAAATCAGATATTCTGCCTCTGGGGGAACCCGGACGTAGATCTGTTCACTTTCCCCTGCAACAGGATGGTGCCTTGGTTCTGCTCCCTACACAGGATAGATGGCAAACCAGCCTCAGACACCCTTGCCCGTCACAGGTGCAAGGGTCTTCTGTATGCATAGCCTCAGATTCCCATAGTGACGGAGACTCTTGAAGCTTCTCATAGCCCCCTCATTGTATTGAAAATTTTAATTGAAAACCAATAGTCACGTAACTTAACATTAGTTTAACACAGTAAAGGGAAAAGAAAAAATTATTACATGTGAACATTGACATTCAAAATTTGTTGTCTGTGAATTGTCTCCCATCTCGTCCCACCCCTACCACCTGTTACAAAGAACATAATATATTCGCTATCACGTCGGCTTCCGTTCACGGTCTGCCATGCTGCAGTACCACACAGAAATCATCACTTAGTGATCATATATAGTACAAGTGCTTAAACTAAAAGATTGTTGTGAATAAGCAATCTTTCCCCTTACTTCAGGTAGATGTATTGCCTGCCTAATCCCACTTTGTAAAGCGTTCCCAAATCCTCAAGAAGGCCTGTTTGCTGTCATTTTTGGAAGCTGTTATGGCGTACCCTTTGTATGATTACTGATGGCAAGGGGGGGGGGGGGGGCGGCGGTCAATACACCTCTATCTCCTGGCTATCTCACAGCGAACAGCATGGCATAGCTGTTGTTGGGACCTATCCAAGTCAGGAGAGGGTTATGTTGAGCAAGGCCAAGCCTGCATTACATAGATCCTTTACGCCTAGAATATCTTGTATTCAGTCAAATAATTTTTTTCCAAAGTACAGAGATAATTGCACAGCTCCACCATATGTGGAGGAATCTTCCCATCTCCACATTGTCTCCAGCAGCAATCACTAGCAGAAGGGTACATACGTTTGATATGGGCTGGAGTAATGTACCACTTCACTAATAATTTGTAGCAATTTTCCTGCTGTTGTGCCGAGTTAGAGCATTTGCTGACTGAGGTGTGAATATAATCCCACACCCCAGTATCGATTATGATGTTTAGATCCGCTTCCCAGGCAGACATATAAGGGAATATGGTTTTGGAATCATTGTTAAGGATGTTATAAAGTTTTGATAAGCCTTTTAGGTGGGCGGCACCAGAACAGTAGTGTTCGAATAGTGTTCTTACCAGTGGTTAGAGATGCCCGTACCTTATTTGATGATAAAAAGTGTCTCATCTGGGCATAGGCTAGCATATCAGTTGTCCCGATTCCATACTTTTCCACAAAAACTTCATAATGGCCTTATTGTGCCGCCTGACAATAGATGTTCAAAATGTGTTATATCCTTGTCCTTCCATTTTAAAAATCTTATTCTGATATCCCATAGGGAAGTTATCTTGATATAGATAAGACGAGTAAAAATAGTCTCTATCACTAAACATCTTGTTTATCCCAGGACAAGCAGGATGCTAGTCCTCACATATGGGTGACGTCATCCACGGAGCCCTTAAGCGGGAAAAACTTCTGGCAAGTTTCTAGAAGCTTTTAACTGGCTGCCTGAGGCTACTGAGCATGCCCGGCATGCCATGATATTCCCTGCCACAGGGGTCTCACTCCAGTCTTCTTTTTTCCGCGCTGCTATCCGCATCGCGGCTTCCAGGAGCCCTGTGAGTTACCTCACAACGACAAACTTTAAATTACAAATTTTTACCCCTTTCGGGTCTTACTCGGTTTGTCACCGGCTGGTGACAAACATCACATAATTTTTTGTGAAAAAGGAATCCGGAATCATCGACGGATGTCGACGGAAAAAACTTCCGGATTCAAAAAATGTCCGGCCTGCAACCGGACTATGTCAATCACGGACCCGCACGTCGACTGCGTCCGCTGCCTGGGAGGAGACCATGACATCGCCTCCTGTGCCCAGTGTCAAGAAATGACGGTGAAGGGTAGGAAACTTTGCCAGGAAAAAATGGCCCAGATTTTTCAAATCCGGCCATCGCCGTCGCCCTCGTCATCGACAAAATCTTCACCGGTAGGTTTATCGAAGAAGATACTTCTCAAGACGAGAATTCCAGAGGGTTCAGGAGACGCTTCATCGCCAACACCGTCAGTGGCATCGTCAAAATCCGTGTCTGAGGTTCGTACAAAGCACAAACACCGCAGACATCATTCCATCCCTCCGTTACCACCGCCGGAGGAACCGGTATCTAAGCAGCGGAAATTGTCATCGACCTCCGCAGCACCGACAGAGGAATAGATTCCATCGACTTCCGTGACAGATTTAACGGCGTTAATTAAGAAAATTGTCACCGATGCCCTCAAGGAAAACATGCCGGCGACATCGCCGATGCCGACCCTAGGGCCGATGCCGACCTCCGGGTCGATGCCGACTTCTCAGTCGATGCCGGCCATCGGGCCGATGCCGATGACTCAATCGATGCCGACTATCGAGTCGATGCCCTCCTCGATATCGATGCCACTGCCGGTGCCATCGTCGATATCGATGCCACTGCCGGTGCCATCATCGATCTCGATGCCGAGGACGACTGCAGCATCTCCGCAAACAGCACTTTCTGTGCCGATGGATGCGGCCAGCTGCTCTTCAGCGATACCTGCTACTCCGATGATCTCTGCAGCTTCATCATCGATACAGCTGTCAGATCCATCGATGGAATCGGTGTCCGCAATGGCCCCTAGGCCTATCTCCTCCTTGATTCCCATTTCTATGTTCTCCTTCCTGACTACAGCACTGCCTACTGCTGCACAGGTAGCACCTCGGTACACCCTAGCCCCGTCCAGAACTCCAGGACAAGGGAAAAAGGCATCAGGGAAATCTAAACATACATCCCTGCAGGCTACAGAAGTTTCTTCTGACAGAAGACTGCATGCACTGCTAACAAAAAGATACCAGGATCTATTAGCTTCCTTGCCTGCACAGCCTGAGGGACAGAGTGATACCAGTGAGGGTGAGCCGGACACTCAAGATCCTCTACAAGGACCATCTGGGATGGCACCATCTGCAAAGCTAGACCATCGTTCACACCAGGTCCCAACAGATTCATGGTCTGATACACAGTCAGAGCACTCTTCGGAGGATTTTTTATCTGAAGGTACTCCGCCTCAGGCCAAGAAGCAATCCTCTCCTGAGGATTTATCCTTTGCTTCCTTCGTGCAGGAAATGTCAGAATCCATCCCCTTTCAACTTCAAGCAGAGAAGGATGAAAGGCAGCAGACACTGGAGATACTACAGTTTGTAGATCCCCCAAAGCATAACTTGGCTATCCCAGTGCATGAAGTGCTGCTGCAACTTCAGCAAAGGATTTGGGAGCACCCGTGTACAACACCTGGAGTAAATCGTAGAGTGGACTCTACATATTTAGTCCAAGCAGCCCCAGGGTTCGAGAAACCACAACTGCCACACAACTCATTAGTTGTAGAATCTGCGCAGAAAAAGTCACGCAGATCTCGGACGCACGCCTCTATCCCTCCAGGGAAAGATAACAGATTCCTGGACCTGATGGGGCGGAAAATTTACCAGGGAGCGATGCTAACTGGCAAAATTGCTGCGTACCAACTATATATGACGCAGCATCAAAGAAATCTGTGGAAGCAGATAGAGGAATTTCTCCCATCTCTCCCCCAACAACACCAAGAGGCAGCACAACAGATTGTGCAGAAGGGACTGGATGCGGGCAAACATGAGGTGCGAGCGGCGTATGATGCCTTTGAGACTTCCTCCAGAACGGCAGCATCTGGTATCAGTGCCCGTAGATGGGCCTGGTTGAAGGCTTCGGACTTGCGTCCAGAAATCCAGGATAAGCTGGTAGACTTGCCTTGCCAAGGTGACAACTTGTTTGGAACAAAGGTACAAGACGCCGTGGCACAGCTTAGAGAGCACTCTGAAACTTTAAAGCAGCTCTCCACTTTGTCCCATGATCCTGCAACTCATCCTGCCCGCAAGCCTCCGCGTAGGGATACAAGACGACCTTTCTACAGGCCGAGGAGATATTACCCTCAGGCTTCTAGACCACGCTCTACAAGGCCTCAACAACGGCCTCAACAAAGACAGCAGAGAGCGGCAAGACCTCAGCCTCCGCCCCAAACTGCTTCCACCTCTGGCTTTTGAAAGCAGTACCAGAGAACGGAGCCAACCAAACCCCTTTCCACAGTTACCAGTAGGGGGAAGGATTTCCCAATTTTACAACGAATGGGAAAACATCACCACAGATCAATGGGTCTTATCCATAGTCCAACAAGGTTACCATCTGGACTTCACAACTTCCCCGCAGGAGTTTCCTCCACAAAACTCCTATCTCGAACACATTCCTCAATTACAAATGGAATTATCTACTCTTCTGAAAGCAAAGGCTGTGGAACACGTGCCACACTCCCAGAAGGGAAGAGGATTCTATTCCCGATATTTCCTCATTCCAAAGAAAACAGGAGGACTTCGTCCCATTCTAGATCTCAGAAATCTCAACAAATTTCTAAGGAAAGAAAAATTCAGGATGGTATCATTAGGCACCATGCTTCCTCTCATACAAAGGGGGGATTGGCTTTGTTCTCTGGATCTTCAAGATGCTTATACTCATATACCTATATTCCCACCTCATCGCAAGTACCTAAGATTCAAGGTGGGACACCAGCATTTTCAATACAGAGTCCTACCATTCGGCCTTGCCTCAGCTCCCAGAGTATTCACAAAATGTCTAGCAGTAATAGCAGGACATTTACACAAACAAGGTGTTCATGTCTTCCCTTACCTAGACGATTGGCTAATAAAAAGCCAGTCGCATCAAGGAGCACTAACGTCTCTCCGTTACACAATACAGTTGCTTCACAGGTTGGGTTTTCTAATAAACTATCAAAAATCCCACCTTCAGCCGTCTCATCTGCTACAGTACATAGGAGCAGAACTAGACACAAACCTTGCACAAGCTTTTCTTCCAGAAGATCGTGCTCAAACACTGTCCCGGTTGGCGTACTCCATGTCCATACAACCGCAAGCAACAGCTCATCAGTTTCTAATCTTACTAGGCCACATGGCGTCAACGGTTCACGTCACTCCTATGGCAAGACTTGCCATGCGACTAACCCAATGGACTCTTCGATCACAATGGATCCAAGCCATTCAACCACTTCACTCTCGCATCCAAGTAACCCACCAGCTGCGCTCATCGCTACGATGGTGGACACTCAAGGACAATTTGCGCAAGGGCCTGCCCTTCCAAAAACCGATCCCTCAGATAACATTAACTACAGATGCATCCACCTTGGGATGGGGAGCTCATGTGAACTCTTTCCAAACGCAAGGGACTTGGACAAAACTCGAGGCCACTTACCAAATCAATTTTCTGGAACTTCGAGCTATACGTTATGCGCTGCATGCGTTCAAGGACTGCCTTTCACACAAGACTGTGCTAATCCAAACAGACAATATTGTAGCCATGTGGTACATCAACAAACAGGGAGGTACGGGCTCGTATCTCCTTTGTCAGGAAGCGGCACAAATTTGGGACTGGGCCTTGAACCACTCAATGTTCCTACAGGCCACTTATCTAGCAGGGATTCACAATGTACTAGCAGACCGACTCAGTCGCCAGTTCCAACCACACGAATGGTCTCTAAATCCCTCTGTTGCGACCAACATATTCCAACGTTGGGGACAACCAACAATAGACCTCTTTGCATCGCATCTGAACCACAAGGTGGACAGCTTCTGTTCTCGACACAACCAGAAGCACCAACCAGCCAAGGACGCCTTTGCTCGCCCTTGGAACTCAGGCCTACTGTATGCATATCCTCCAATACCGCTTATCACCAAGACGCTGGTGAAGCTACAACAGGACAAGGGGTCCATGATTCTCATAGCCCCATATTGGCCTCGACAAGTATGGTTTCCCACACTGCTAGACCTGTCAATCAAGAATCCAATACGCCTGGGAGTAGCTCCCACTCTCATCACTCAGGATCAGGGCCGGTTGCGCCATCCCAACCTTCAATCCCTATCCTTGACAGCATGGATGTTGAAAGCTTGATCTTACAATCACTTAACCTCTCAACTAATGTTTCTCAGGTGCTTATAGCTTCCCGCAAACCTTCCACAAGAAGGAATTATTCTTTCAAGTGGAAACGATTTACTTCCTGGTGCAAGCAAAACAATACAGATCCTTTCACTTGCCCCACAGCTACTCTACTAGATTATCTGTACTATCTTTCAGACTCTGGTCTTCAGACATCGTCAATCAGAGTACATTTAAGTGCAATCTCAGCTTATCATAACAAGATAGGAGATGCACCAATTTCAACACAACCTCTCGTCAGTAGATTCATGAGAGGTCTAACTCAACTTAAACCACCAATTCGGCCCCCAGCTGCGCAATGGGACCTGAATCTGGTCTTAACAGGATTAATGCGTTCTCCCTTCGAACCCATAGATACCTGTGAACTTAAATTTCTCACATGGAAAACTATTTTCCTCATAGCCATTACATCAGCTAGGAGGGTTAGTGAATTACAAGCACTTGTCACATATGAACCTTATACAAAGTTTCTCCATGACAGAGTGGTTCTCCGAACACATCCAAAATTCCTTCCCAAGGTAGTTACGGAATTCCACTTAAATCAAACTATAGTTCTACCCACATTCTTTCCAAAGCCTCACTCTCATCAAGGCGAAAGAGCTTTACACACTTTGGACTGTAAACGTGCATTGTCCTATTACTTGAATCGCACTACGTCCCTCAGAAAATCCAATCAGCTTTTCGTCTCTTATGACCCAAATAAGCCAGGTAAAGCAGTGGGAAAGCATACTCTATCCAATTGGTTAGCAGACTGCATACAATTTTGCTATACAAAAGCAGGCCTTCCTCTCCAAGGGCGAGTAAAGGCACATTCAGTAAGAGCAATGTCAACTTCAGTAGCGCATTTTCGTTCAGTACCAATCATTGACATTTGTAAAGCAGCAACATGGACTTCTCTCCACACCTTTGCAGCTCACTACTGTTTAGACAAGGAAGGACGACAGGATTCAGCCTATGGACAATCTGTCTTAAAGAACTTGTTTCCAGTTTAATCCCAACTCCTTCTACAACCAACCTGCTGTGAACTTCGGCTGCATCATTTCCTCAACAAAGCATCACTGCTACCTGCACGGACAATGACTCAGCCTCTAGCTTGCTAATCACCCATATGTGAGGACTAGCATCCTGCTTGTCCTGGGATAAAGCAAAATTGCTTACCTTGTAATAGGTGTTATCCCAGGACAGCAGGATGTAGTCCTCACGGAACCCACCCGCCACCCCGCGGAGTTGGGCTTCAGACTTTATTATTTTAATTTTGCTTATGCTTATTGCTACATACAAGACTGGAGTGAGACCCCTGTGGCAGGGAATATCATGGCATGCCGGGCATGCTCAGTAGCCTCAGGCAGCCAGTTAAAAGCTTCTAGAAACTTGCCAGAAGTTTTTCCCGCTTAAGGGCTCCGTGGATGACGTCACCCATATGTGAGGACTACATCCTGCTGTCCTGGGATAACACCTATTACAAGGTAAGCAATTTTGCTTTTTCCACGTGTCCCACACTCCCTGTGTAGTTAGTAAGGGCAAGGATAGATAGCGTATCTTGGGCCAAGTGCCTTGCGGTTGCCATAGTAATGCATAGAGCGGGAGGTTATCTAATAACCGTTGTTCAAATTGAACCCATTGTTTTGGGTGAGTATTGTGAATATATATAACTGCTCTACCTGAACATACCCAGATCAGTCCAGAAAAGTGGGTTGTGTATCCCTACCAGCAGGTGGAGTCAGAGAACAATTAGAACTTTGGGCACTGCTACATAACGAGAGTGCCTCCTCAGTCACTCAGTATTTCTCTGACTCAAGCGGGTGGTACAGATGCACACCTGCAGTCTTTAGTTATATTTTTTATTTAGTTTGAATTAAATTTTTTGGTTTATGGTCGCTTCCTGAGGTGTTAGGCACCTTCGTGGGCCATCCCTCAGTAGAAGCCGGGCGTCCGGGGAATTGGATATTCCTGTCAAGTTTTGCCCGCCACAGTTCGGTGTCTGACAACCAGGGGCTCCTGGCTACTCACCACCGTCTCTGCTACAGCTGCTCCCTTGTCTCCTGCAACAGCTTTTCTCTGTGTCTTGGTAAAGTTTAATTAAAAAAAAAAAAAAAAAAAACTGTTTTCACTGCAGCTGACTGACAGTCTTCAGTGCTGAGGTAAGGAGAGGTGCAGGAGGGACCGGGTCTTTTAAGGCCGGCCGGGGAAGCTGTCAGCAGTGTTCCCCTCAGCTCCTGGGGCTCCGAGTTGTTTTCTGAGGGCAAGGGTGAGTTTTTCTCTGTGTGCCTCGTTTACTCGCCACTTCCCTGCTGGGGACCTTGCGATTTCACTATAGACAGGCTCATTTCCCGCGGCACGGCTGCGCGCGTTTTTTTTTCTCCTCAACCGGTAGTCTCTTAGCCCGCAGCACGAAAAGTTTGTTTTTTTTTCCTGGTCCTGCCTGACTGAAATTTTCTCCGCGTTGCGGCTCAGAGTGTTTCTTTTTTATTCGCGCCCTTTTCTATTTCACTTCAGACTATCTGCGTGCTGCTGTGGATGGGACCGAAAACAGAATTTGCAGGCCTGCCGTGCGTGTGGGTCACGCAGCCAAGTGTTAGATGCGGCCTCCTTGTGCGCAGCGTGTTTCCCGGGGTTAGAGGGCTCTTCAGGGCTTCTTGCCTCCTCCCTTGGGGAGGAAACGTTTGTCTCACCTTCGGCTTCGCAGGAGGAGGATTCTCTGCCTGTTCTAGCCCCAGTGAGGAGAACCTCACCGAGGGAACTGATATCACCCCAGCTGACTATCCAGTGGGGGAGGGGAACCCGGAGGGGTTTTCCCCAGAATTTGGCCACCTTATGCACCAGGCTTTCCTGGCAAGGAAATGCTCGGCAATAAAGCGGCCCGGTCTCCTGGGGGCAGGTTTGGACCCGCCTGAGAAAAGAGGTAGGGGTACGGACCCTCATCAGCGCCTCTCTGATCAGGCTCACCCCACAGGGGATTCTCCCCAGGGTACGCGAGATCCGATCCCGGGGTCTGGGGCGACACCGGCTTCTGGGGTAGTAGGGGTGGCAGACCCAGATCCGCCTGATGTGGATACTGATGATCCGGATGAGCCCGATGACCCTCCTGCGGAGGGGGATGACCCCCAGCGTGGTGAGTTTGTTCAAACGGGATGAGTTAAGACCCCTTATTCCCCAGGTCCTTGAAGTTCTGGGACTTAAGGTTTCTCAAGAAGAGTCTGACAGTGAGGACGTCAATCCAGTCCTCGACGGCATTAGGGGTCCCACAACATCTTTTCCTCTGCCTAAAAAGGTTTGCAAACTAGTGACCTGGGAGTGGGAGGCTCAGGATTCCGACTTGAAGGTGGGCAGAGCTATGGTGAAACTGTACCTGTTATCGTCGGATGTTTTGAATTTACTGAAGATTCCAAAGGTGGACGCCGTGGTCTCGGCAGTCACGAAAAAGACCACTATCCCAGTTGCTGGGGCAGTTGCCCTTAAGGATATACAGGACTGCAAGCTGGAGATCAGTTGAAGCGAGCATTCGAGGTTGCAGCGCTAAGCTTCGGGCGGCGGTTTGCGCTAGCCTCATGCAGAGGGTCTGTCTGTGCTGGGTCCAGGAGTCGGCTGCCAGGGCCGGTACGGGCGACAGTGGGGCTCTGCAGTCCGCCTGCCTAGAAGCAGGCATCCTTATGTTGCAGATGTATGATCTGGTGAGGACCTCGGCGAGAGGTATGGTGTCCTTGGTGTCAGCGCGGCGTCTCCTCTGGCTGCGAAATTGGGCGGCGGATTTGTCCTCCAAGTCCCAACTTTTAATCTACCGTTTAAGGGCAAGCTCCTGTTTGGGGAGGATCTGGATCAGCTAGTAAAGCTGCTTGCCGAATCAAAGGGCAATCTGTTGCCGGAAGATAAGATCTTCTAAGAAAGTCTTCCCTCTTCGAGCTAGGTTTTGGGACTCTTGCCAATTTAGAGCAGGTAGATACTCCACACCTCCTGCTTCTAAACCTGCTTCGGGGTGCCAGCAGACCTTTCGAGGGGGGTCGCCGGCCCGGAAGAGATTCGGAACATCTTGGTGCAGGAAGTAATAAAAACCCCTAATGAAGCCACGAGCACCCATTCCATCGTCGAAGCTGTCTGAGGCAGATTATCCAACTTTTACACAGAATGGGCAAGAATTACATCAGACCCCTGGGTCTTAGAAGTGATCAAAGACGGGCATGCACTGGAGTGCTCGCGCCCGGTCCGGGAGGTTTTTGTGGAGTCCCGAGTGGCCTCAAGTGTCGAGCGAGAGGCAGTCCGGGTGACTCTACAATGACTTCTCGAGCTCAAAGCTACTGTCCCAGTTCCGAAGTCGTTACTCCGTGTACTTTGTGGTCCCCAGGAAGGAGAGCACGTTTCGGCCCCTCCTCGATCTGCAGAAGGTGAACTGTTGCCTTCGGGTTCCTCACTTTCGTATGGAAACCCTGAGGACAGTGATGGCCGCGGTTCGAAAAGGGGAGTTTCTCGCTTCTCTGGACCTCACGGAGGCGTATTTACACATTCCGATCCGGCTGAATCACCAGAGGTTTCTGCGGTTCAAGGTCTTGGGACAACACTTCCAATTTTGAGCCCTCCCATTTGGTCTCGCAACAGCTCCTTGCACGTTCACCAAGGTGATGGTGGTGGTAGCGACCTTCCTTCGTCAGGAGGGAATCTTGGTCCACCCGTACCTGGACGACTGGTTGATTCGCGTGAAGTCTTGGGAGGACTGCTAAAGATCGGTGCACGTGGTGATGTTCACATTGCGATGCCTAGGTTGGGAAATCAATGTGCAGAAGAGTCACTTGGAACCCACTCAGAAGTTGATTTATCTCGGAGCACAATTCGATACCTTAACATAGAAACATAGAAATGACGGCAGAAGAAGACCAGTCGGTGCATCCAGTCTGCCCAGCAAGCTTCACACTTATTTTTTCTCATACTTATCTGTTTCTCTTGGCTCTTAGTAACCTTATGTTCTAATTCCCTTTCACCCCCACTATTAATGTAGAGAGCAGTGATGGAGCTGCTTCCAAGTGAAATATTAAGTTTGATTAGTTGGGTAAGCGGCAGCATAGCTCTCTGCCATGAAGCAGAGGGCAATGCTGGATATGAGTGAAGTATTAGTTTTTCTTCTCCCCTGTCGTTGAAGCAGGGAGCTATGCTGGATATGCATTGAAAGTGAAGTATGCCTTGAAAGTCACATTAACTATCATCAAATATTGAAAAGCCTAATAATTGGTAATACCTATAGCCCATGAACCCATCCCTTTTTTTTTTTTTTTTTTTAATTGGGAGATGGCTGCCCTTCATCCTTCCGCTCTGTGAAGGTGGACACCTACCACTGGCATCCCGCTCCGTGAATGCCTCTGTGGCTACTGCCGCTCCGTGCAGTGTTTTACTACCTGCTCTTTATATGCGTCCTCTAGACCTGATGGATCCCATCCCTGTTTTTTTTTTTTTGTTTTTTTTTTTTAATTTAATTGGAAGATGACAGCCCTCCATCCTTCTGCTCCATGAAGGTGGAACACCTACCACTGGCCACTGGCATCCCGCTCCATGAATGCCTCTGTGGCTACTGCCGCTCCGTGCAGTGTTTTGCTACCTGCTATTTTATACGTGTCCTCTGGACCTGATGGATCCACAATGTTTATCCCACGCCCCTTTGCTGGGCAAAGTGTTTCTAGCGGTGGACCGAATAGCGAAGTTCCAGGAACAAATACATTCCCTTCTTCGAAGGAACAATCCTACAATGTGGCAACATCTTCAGGTCCTGGGCTCCATGGCTTCAACCTTGGACTTGGTTCCTTGGGCGTTCGCTCACTTAAGACTTTTACAGCGTGCGCTTTTGTCTTGCTGGAGCTTGGTGTCGGAGCAGTTCCATCTACCAATGCCTCTACTTCCAGAGCCAGTCTATCATGGTGACTCACTGGATAATCTGGAACAGGGGTTGGATTTGGACACTCCAAATTGGCTGATAATCTCCACCGATGCCAGCCTCTCAGGTTGGGGGGGCGGTGTGTGCAGACAGGTCCGCCCAAGGGCTCTGGTCGGCGATGGAAAGATCCTGGGCGGCAGAATGGTGCCACCCTGTGGGCGGCACCATTCTGCCGCCCACAGGGCTGTATGTCTGGCCCTGTGGGCGGCAGAATGGTGCGAGTCTTCTCGGACAATGCAACAACGGTGGCATACATCAACCGGCAAGGCGGGACTCAAAGTCGATTATCTCAGCCAACAGCAACTAGACCCAGGGGAATGGGAACTATCTCTCGAGGCGTGGAATCTCATTTGTGCCAGATGAGGAACTCCTCAGCTGGATCTGATGGCAACGCAGACTAATGCAAAAACAGTTCGTTTTTTCATCCGTTGCCAAGATAAGGGCTCGGTGGGCATAAATGCTCTCATGTGTCCTTGGCCCATGGGGATTCTGCTGGATGCCTTCCTGCCCTGGCCCTATAGGTTGGCTTCTCTGTTGCATAGAGTGGCACCCGGGAAGGGTGATTCTGGTGGTGCCGGAGTGGCCACGTTGTCTGTGGTTCACCGATCTGGTACGCTTGGCTCTAGAGGGTCTACTTCAGCTGGCTCATCTAATGCATCTGCTCCGTCAGGGGCCTATATTTTCGAATCGGGAGGATCGCCTCTGTCTCACAGCTTGGGTTTTGAGAGGCGACGTTTACGCTTGAGGGGTTATTCAGAACAAGTGATTTCCACCCTCCTAGAGACGAGACATCCAGCCACCTCTATGGCCTATGTGAGAGTTTGGAAGCTTTTTGAGACGTGGTGTCATCAGCGTTCCTGTGACCCTTTAGTGGTGCATGTTCCTCGGGTTCTTGACTTTCTGCAACAGGGCCTCGCTAAGAGCTTGGCATTCAATTCCATTCGTGTACAAGTTGCAGCTCTAGGTGCCTTGTGGGGAAACTTTGACGGCTGTCGCTGGCAGCGCATCTGGATATTGCTCGGTTTCTTAAGGGGGTCAAACATTTGCACCCTCCCATCCGTTTGGTGTGTCCAGATTGGAGTTTGAATTTAGTCCTGCGAGTTCTATGTGGCGCTCCTTTCGAGCCTCTTCGTGGAGTTTCCCTGAAAGATCTGACTTTGAAAATGGTCTTTTTGGTGGCCATTTGCTCGGCCCGTCTGATCTCAGAGTTGCAGGTGCTGTCTTGTCGGGATCTTTTTTTTCGGATTTACGACGATCGGGTATCATTACGTACGGTTCCGTCCTTTGTCCCTAAGGTGGTTTCAGCCTTTCACGTCAATCAAACTGTGGAGCTTCCGGGGTTCCCTAACTGGTCCCTGGAGTCTTCTCAGAACAGAGACCTTCATCTTTTGGATGTGTGGCACACCTTATTGCTTTATCTGGAGGTTACCAATGACTTCAGTCGTACTGATCATTTGTTCATTCTCTTTGGTGGCCCAAAGAAGGGGGACAAAGCGTCAAAGGCGACCATATCTCAGTGGATTAAGGAAGCCATTTGTGCGGCATTCATAGCCCGAGGATGTCAGGTGCCTTTGGGTCTCAGAGCTCATTCCGCTAGGGCTCAGGCTACCTCCTGGGCAGAGTGTCAGTTACTGTCGCCTCAGGAGATCTGTAGGGTGGCGGTGTGGTCGTCTATTCACACTTTTACAAAACATTACCGATTGGACGTTAAGGGGGGTGGTTGGGGGAGGTGGACCTTCAGCTCTCAACATAATGGGATAATTAAAAGTTGAATTTATACGAATTTATATGTACTCTAAGTCAAATTAACCCAATGGTTCTACCTTTACAAACGATGTGACTTTGGATATTTCCTTTCGTCTAGGTTAGTAAGCGTTTTTTGGTGGCTCGTTTGAAAATGTTCTATGTTATGCTATGTTCAGCTACATGTTCCAACTTACTATATACTATTATGCCTAGTTTGAAAATGACATGACCGATTACGCTTTTCTTTCTTGTTCTCATGTATGAGTAGCATTATATTTTGGAACTCAAATAGCTGTACACCTTACTTATTACTTAAGCATGTATGAAACATTCATTATCCCAATAAAAGATAGATAGATATTTAAAAAAAGAGTATTCCCCTCAAAATGTTATGTCAAAGGCACTTCCACCCAGGTATTTTAGAATGGGATAAGAAGATTTTTCATCCAAATACACCACACATCAGGCTTTCTTTAGTTGGTCTTGCTTTAAGGAATAACATGGCTTTGATTTTAAAATGTGTGCAATTAATTTGTATTGTATTTTTGAGTGATGGTGTATTTTTGTATGGAATTGTGTATTTTATTGATACTTTGTACATTACCTGGAGAAAGTGAATCTTCTGCTAAATCAAAATCCTCTATCTCCATTTCTTGATGTTTGATGTTGTGACCTTTTCTTGGTGAAATACTGCTGAGGTTTGCCGTTGTCTTTAGCAGCCTACAGTATCTGGATTTTCGTGGTGGCTCTCCCAACTCTAGTGATAATTCTCTAATTTATTTGTGAAGTGAATGAAAAGTACTGTTTGCATACTTCATCCTTTTAAGCAGTTTTCCTTTTTTTTTTTTTTTTTTTAAATTTCAGAAAGCTCTTTGTAGGGGGCCTAGACTGGAGCACGACACAAGGTAAGTTCCATGTGTAGAAGACATTGAAAGTCTGGAAAGAAAGGCATGTTAAACTAAATATAAATTTGGAAGCTATTTTGGAGATGCTGGCTCAGTGGCAACATTCTCATCGTGCAGGAGACCTAGCAGTACCTATAGGACAGGCTTAATTTGTTAGGGAGCTATAATCTGTGGCCTCTGACCAAGAATTGTCACTGCTCAGTGTGCAGCAGCAGCAAAGAAAGCAAATAGAATGCTAGGAATTATTAGGAGAGGAATGGAGAATAAAACAATATCATAATGCCTCTGTATCACTCCGTGGTGCGACCTCATCTTGAGGTCTGGATACCACATCTCAAAAGAGATGTAGCAGGATTAGAAAAGATACAGAGAAGGGCAACCAAAATGATAAAGGGGATGGAACAATTCCCCTATGAGGAAAGGTTAAAAAGGTTAGCACTCCGGTCTGGAGAAGAGACGGCTGAGGGGAGATATAATAGATGTCTGTAAAATGATGAGTGGAACGTTAATCAGTTGTTTATTCTTTCAAAGAGTACAAAGACTAGGGAACACACAATGAAGTTACTAGGTGATGCATTTAAATCTAATAAGAGAAAAATATATTTTTTAATCTATGCATAATTAAGCTCTGGAATTCATTGCCAGAGGATCTGGTGGAAGCTATTAGTGTAGCTGTGTTTATAAAAAAAAAAAAAAAAAAGGTTTGGACAAGTTTCCAGAGGGAAAAGTCCATAAACCCTTATTAAGCTGGAGTTGCAGAAATCCCCATCTTATCCATGGGATAAGCAGCATGGAATCTATCTACCCCTTAGGGTCCTGCCAGGTCCTTGTGACCTGGATTGGCCACTGTTGGAGACAGGATGCTGGGCTTGATGCACTTTTGATCTGACCCACAAAACTTATGTACTTATGTAGAATAGATGGCAGAAGGGAGAACTCTGAAGGATTATGGTTGAGAGAGCCTCAGGAAGCTAGAAGAAATTTCAGAGGAAAAACTAAAATGATTTTAGGGAAGATTCATGTGAAATTGAGCTCATCTCCATTGAATGTATACAGTTTAAAATGTTATGCAGTTGAGACTCATCACCAGCTTTCTTACACATCTCTTAAGATTGAGAGATTTCTTGCTGAGAAGGGAAGGGGGCAGTTCTACTGAGTGAGACACTGAGGACTTGTAAAATCCGTGGCACCCCTGCCTCCTCTTGTGAATTTTCCTGTTTGAAAAGAAAGGAAGGGTTGGGGCGGTGATGGAGACTAGACCAAAAATATTACTAACATTTATAGGATCTAGTCTGCTGCCCAGGCACAGTTGAGCAGCAACGTGTGCTCTTTGTATAACAGGCTGTAGAAAAGGTAAATAGCAGGGTATGAATGGCAGCTGTTGTAGAAGGTGGTAAAGTGCTTTCAGGAGTGGAATTTATAATGGCAGATCCTTTTCTGTTATTACATGAATGTTGAATATGCAGTGATGGAGCCCTTCAGTGCTCAGTACCGCTGGCCTGTGTGAAAGAGAGTTGCAAGATCATGATGTTATAACAGTAATACCAGGATTGATGGTGCATAATATGAGCATGATAAAATGGCTAGTATCCTGTGAATGGTATCCCTTTGTGTAGGATACATTTATATCCTTAACTCGGCTGTGGAGAACACAGAAGTTGAGGATATGGAGAATGTATTGTGTAGAAGGGAACAAGTTATTTGGATTTATTTTTTTCTCTGAGGACAAGCAGGATGGTAGTCCAAACACATAGGTAACATCAGATGGTACCCCATTGTGGAAAACATGTCAAGGTTTCTAGAACTTTGACTAGGCATACTGAGCCATGCCCTCTACCACGCGTCCAAGTGGGTTCCCTCTCCAGTCTCTTTTTCGGCAGAACTGTAATCCTTGCGGTGTGAGTGAGCTCATTTTGGATAATTTGGGCATTGTGGAAAACTTTAATTTTCTCACACTTTTCGTGGTTTTTCATTGTTGGGTCACTGGATCCCTCTGTGCCCTCCTGTAGCATTTCCTAGTCAGAGTTTTTGGCAATTCTTGTAAGTTTCCTTTCGCAGATGATGCCTTGTGGCGGCAGTGCATCGGTGCCCACAGACTATCAACGCCCCGCCACCATCGCCTTTGGTTTGTACCCCTTTAGTTTCGTCTGTCATGGCCACATCCGGTTTTCCGTGATGCAGATCCACGAGATGTGTCCTCTGCCTGGGGGCATAGCATGACATCCGGGGTTGCCGATTATGCACTCAGATGACCCAGAAGGGACATCGGCTTTGACTTAACAAGATGGAGCAGCTTTTCGGGTCGAGGAAGTCAGAGCCATCAGCATCAGAGGACAAGGAGCCGCACCGATGGACATCAGGGCATTGGCGGGACTGTCAGTTCTATTGATGCTGCTAGCAGGGGCGCCAGAGACAGACCATCATCAGTCTCCTCCAGGCCGAGGACATTGGGTTCCTTGTCATCGTCCGCAGCATCGGGGAAAGACCGGGCTGAGCAATGAGGGAAGCTGAAGAAGCATCTGCACTGGTCCCCATTGATGCATGGGGATGCACCGGCTTTTGCTGCGATCTATCCAAAATGACCCTGTGCCAAAGAGTGCCAATCCTCCATCAATGGCAGAGGTCCTCGTTGGTCTCCACCAGTCCTTATGCCAGTCACAGATTCACCTTGTGGGTCCCAAAAGGATTTG
The DNA here is from genome assembly GCF_901001135.1 of Rhinatrema bivittatum. Lineage (NCBI taxonomy): Eukaryota > Metazoa > Chordata > Amphibia > Gymnophiona > Rhinatrematidae > Rhinatrema > Rhinatrema bivittatum. The sequence goes on along the minus strand of NC_042622.1, from coordinate 217,656,502 downwards.
GCCACTCCTCCATCCTCCCAGTCAGTGTTGGCATCGGCAGCGTTTGAGGAGGAGCTGGAGCGCCGAGTCCAACTAGCGGGCGACTGGGTGCTGCAGAGCTTTGGTCCTGTGGCACAGACAGCACCAGACCCGGTGCCGCCCGTCCTCGTACCGCATCTGAAGAAGCTGTGTGCTCATTGGTGCGTTACCAACCCTGCTGGAATCTGCCCGGGACAGTATTGGTGTCCAGCAGGACACTGAGGCCTCCCCCTACCGATATGGTGGTCATTGCTGGCTTCTCTGAGGAGGAAGCTCCACCAAGGCAGGCAAGGTTGCCAAGGCCTACAGCTCTTTGGCCAGTTCTACCGGTGCCTGTACCCCTGGACGAAGGCCATGCACCTAGGAACCCATCTGTGGCTTACAGTGAGGATGAGGTACTCTATAACCCCTGGGGGGAGGACGCTTTGGCGTCATCCTCTGAAGGCTCAGAGGGTCTTCCTGGACCCTTATGGGTCTAACCCAGTATGGGTTAGACCCTTGGTCTAACCCATACTGGGTTAGACCAAGGGTCCATCAAGCCAAGTATGCTGTTTCCAACGGTGGCCAATCCAAGTCACAAGTATCTGGCAAGTACCCAAACACTAGATAATGCTCAAGCTACTATTGCTTATTAATTAATAGCAGTTTATGGATTTTTCCTCTAGGAAATTATCCAAACCTTTTTTAAACCCAGTTACACTAACTGCTGTAACCACATCCTCTGGCAATGAATTCCAGAGCTTAACTATGTGCTGAGCGAAAAAGAATTGTCTTCAATTTGTTTTAAATGAGCTACTTGCCAACTTCATATAGTGCCCCCTAGTCCTATTATCTGAGAAAGTAAATAACCAATTTACATTAACTTGTTCATGATTTTGAAGACTATCATATCCCCCCTCAGTCATCTCTTCCCCAAACTGTACAGCCCTAACTTCCTTACTTTCCTCAAAGGGCAGCTGTTCAATGCCACTTATTTCGGTTGCCCTTCTCTGCACTTTTCTTCAGTGTAACCATATCTTTTTTGAGTTGTGACGACCAGAATTGCACTCATTATCCCAGGACAAGCAGGATGCTAGTCCTCACATATGGGTGACATCGGTAATGGAGCCCTATGTACGGAAAACTTCTGTAAAAGTTTCTATGAAACTTTTGACTGGCACCAGAGTGCCTACTGAGCATGCCCAGCATGTCATGATATTCCCTGCCACAGGGGTCTCCCTTTAGTCTTCTTTTTTCCGCGAAGCAATTAGCCTCGCGGTTATCAGGAGTCCTGTGGGATTCTCCACATATTTTCCTTACGGAAAGCTTTAAAAAACTTCAAACGCAGAGGGTCTCCCTTAGTTTGATCATCGCGGTGAGTTTTTCCCGTTCTCGCGGTTCCGTGCCGTTTTTTGACTAAAAACAAAATTTACCTGAGCCTTAGGCCGTCGACGGCTGCCCGGCCACAAAATGGCTACAGGTTTTAAAAAATGTCCGAAATGCGCGAGAAATATGTCTATTACAGACCCTCACCAAGACTGTGTACTTTGCCTTGGTGAAGGTCATGATGTAAAAAATTGTCCCTTATGCGCTACGATGACCTCGAAAGGTCGACGTCTACGGATGGACAAGATGGAGCAATTATTCAAAATTCAACTGATTACTGCTCCATCTACTTCCACACAATCGTCTCCGGCTGGGGCGATTAGGAAAGTGGTCTTGAAGAAACGTCACTCCGGTGACTCGGGAGACGCTCCTTTTTCCTCCCCCTCACCATCGTCCAGAGCGTCCACATCGAGTAGCGAAAAAGGGCGCGAAAAAGATAAACATCGCCATCGGCATCGCAGGCCGCAACCAGCAACCATCGCTCCGATACCCGGCGAGCCATCGGCGGAAGACGGGGCACCGAGTAAGAAAGCCCGGCTCCAAAGTAAGGCTTCCGAGCCACCGACAGGCCAACCCTCGCCGATTCCGGCGGAAGGAATCGTACCTCCTCAGGGCCCTGAGGTCGTACTACTGTCGCCACCACCGCCTCCCCCCATGGGTGCTCTGTTCACATCATCCATGCGGGCGGAACTTGACAGTTACATACGTCAAGCGGTTAAGGATGCCTTTATCGAGGCGATGCCACGGCCTGCCACTCCGGTTCTGCCATCGACACCGGTCATAGGAGGATCTCCGGTTCCATCACAGATTCCTTCACTACCGATGCCAAGGAAATCACCGCTCTCCTCGATGGCGCCGATTCCATTGCCGGTTCTACCTAGGCCGCAGCCACCGGATTCAGCATTGCCGATTCCCCGAGTACCATCGATTCCACCACGGCCATCGATCCCGATGGCACCTTCGATGCCTTCTCAAGAGTCCATTTTTCAACCATTGATGGACAAGCTGGACTCATTAATACATTGCTTCTCATCTCTACCACATCCTATAGATGTAGATGACAGTCAAGAGCCAATACCAGGTCCTTCGGGTGTCCCACCACCCCTCAGACCTCAGACTCCACTTTCTGAAATGCCAACTAAGCCTACTAGGCCGTTGGAGCTCCCTCTGGATGATAGTGACGAAGAATTCTCCTCGGATGAAGACCTCCTTTCTGAGCCTTCTCCTCCAGAAGATAGAAGAAAGTCACCACCGGAGGATCTCTCTTTCTCCAACTTTATTAAGGAGATGTCTCAAACAATTCCCTTTTCTCTCATCTCTGAAGTGGACAGCAGACAAAAAACCTTGGAGGTGCTTCAATTCGTAGACCCTCCCAAGGAAATTCTTGCTATTCCTGTTCATGAAGTTTTACAAGAACTTATGTACAGGATATGGGAACACCCTGGGTCGGTGGCAGCTGTTAATAAGCGGGCGGATGCCACTTACCTAGTACAACCCATCCCGGGGTTCCAAAAAACTCAACTACCGCATCAGTCAGTGGTGGTCGAGTCGGCCCAAAAGAAGGCCAAAAGATTAAAGCAACATGCCTCCATACCTCCTGGAAAGGATAATAGGTTCTTGGACAATCTTGGTCGAAAAATCTTCCAAGCTGCTATGCTGGTAGCTAGAATAAATTCATACCAGCTTTTTATGAACCAGTACCAGCGTGACCTATGGAAGCAAGTTGAATCCCTGTCTCAGCAGTTACCTGACCATCTTCAGGAAGGTTTTCAAAACCTAGTACATAAGGGCCTAGAGGCGGGGAAACACGAGGTTCGGGCCACGTATGATTCATTCGAGACAACCTCCAGATTGTCTGCAGCTGGAATAACGGCGAGAAGATGGGCCTGGCTTAAATCATCAGAGCTCAGACCAGAAGTACAGGAGCGCTTGGCGGACCTGCCTTGCTTAGGAGAGAACCTCTTTGGCGATAAGGTCAAGGAGGCAGTAGCCACCATCAAGGACCATACAGAAACCCTCAAACAGCTTTCTCAGCTGCCACAAGAGGTACATCAACCTTCTAGGAGGCCTCCAAGAAGGGAACAAAGAAAGCCATATTACCGCCCTAGGCGGTATTATCCGCCAGTAGCCAGGCCCAGACAACAAAGACCTGCTCAACGGCCTCAGCCTCGCCAAAGACCTGCTAGGCCTCAACAACCTCCGCCTGCGGCGTCCACTTCCGGATTTTGAAGTTCAACCAGAGGGCATGAGTCATTATCAAAATCCCTATCCACAAGTACCGGTTGGAGGCCGAGTTGCTCACCATCTTCAAACTTGGACCTCCATCACTACAGACCAATGGGTACTCTCAATCATATCTCAGGGGTACCACTTGGACTTCCTCACTGTACCAAAAGACAATCCCCCTATTCCGTCTTGGACAGTGTCTCATCATTACACAATCCTGCAAGCAGAATTATCTACCCTCCTGACTGCCAGGGCCATCGAAAGAGTTCCCAGGCCTCAGTGGGGCACAGGATTCTACTCCCGATATTTCCTCATTCCAAAGAAAACCGGGGGTCTACGTCCTATCCTGGACCTAAGAAATCTCAACAAATTTTTAAAGAAGGAAAAATTCAGGATGGTGTCCTTAGGCACCATGCTACCTCTTCTTCAAAAAGGAGATTGGCTCTGCTCTCTGGATCTTCAAGACGCTTACGCTCACATTCCCATATTTCCACCTCATCGACAGTTCCTACGATTTCTGGTACAAGGTCAACACTTCCAATACAGGGTGCTACCTTTCGGCCTTGCCTCAGCACCTCGAGTGTTCACAAAGTGTCTAGCAGTAGCGGTGGCACATCTTCACAAGCAACAAGTACATGTGTTCCCCTACTTGGACGATTGGCTCATCAAGAGTCATACACAGAGCGGAGCTGTCACTTCTCTCCATCTCACAATAAGATTGCTTCACTCCTTGGGATTTCTCATCAATTACGACAAATCCCATCTCACACCATCTCACCAGTTGCAGTTCATAGGTGCAGATCTCAACACCATCACAGCAAAGGCTTTTCTTCCGAAAGACCGGGCTCAATCGCTCGTTCTCCTAGTACATTCTATTCGCAATCAATATACAGTCACAGCTCATCAGTGCCTCATCCTACTCGGACACATGGCCTCAACAGTTCACGTCACTCCCATGGCCAGACTGACCATGCGACTAATGCAATGGACACTCAAATCTCAATGGATTCAAGCCATTCAACCACTGTCCACTCACATCCAGATAACACCAGAGCTGAAGTATTCCCTTCTCTGGTGGACATCACCACTCAACTTGCTCAAAGGCCTACCTTTTCAACAACCAGTTTCACAAGTGACTTTAACTACAGATGCGTCCACCTTGGGATGGGGAGCGCACATTGCTCATCTGAAAACACAGGGCAAGTGGACAAAGCAAGAAGCTTCCTTTCAGATAAATTTCCTGGAGCTTCGAGCTATACGCTATGCTCTATATGCATTCAAGGACTGCCTTTCACACAAGACTGTTCTGATCCAAACGGACAATACAGTAGCCATGTGGTACATCAACAAACAGGGTGGTACGGGCTCGTACCTCCTTTGCCAGGAAGCGGCTCAAATATGGGACTGGGCCCTAGCACACTCAATTCTACTACGGGCCACCTACCTAGCAGGCATCCACAACACAGTAGCGGATCGCCTCAGCCGTCACTTTCAACCACACGAGTGGTCCCTCGACCCAGCGTTAGCAATCAAGATATTTCAACGCTGGGGTCAACCAACAATAGATCTCTTTGCGTCACATCTGAACTACAAAGTGAACAATTACTGCTCTCTCCTCTTCCGGCAGAACAGCTTACCAAAGGACGCGTTTGCCCGCCATTGGAACTCAGGCCTGTTATACGCGTATCCACCAATACCGCTCATAACCAAAACCTTAGTAAAGCTACAACAGGACAAGGGGACAATGATACTCATAGCCCCATATTGGCCTCGACAAGTATGGTTCCCCACACTGCTAGATCTCTCAGTCAGGGATCCCATTCGCCTGGGAGTAGCTCCCAATCTCATAACTCAGGAACAGGGTCAGTTGCGCCATCCCAACCTTCAATCCCTGTCCCTGACAGCATGGATGTTGAAAGCCTGATCTTACAACCATTCAACCTTTCAACTAATATATCTCAGGTACTTATAGCTGCACGTAAACCTTCCACTAGAAAGAATTATTCCTACAAATGGAAAAGGTTTACTTTATGGTGCACTCAGAAAGATTTAGATCCTTTCACTTGCCCCACTACCTCGCTACTAGATTACCTTTACCATCTCTCAGACTCTGGTCTTAAGACGTCATCTGTAAGGGTACACTTAAGTGCAATCTCAGCTTATCATAACAAGCTAGGAGATACATCGATCTCCACGCAGCCTCTCGTCAGTAAATTCATGAGAGGCCTAACTCACATTAAACCTCCAATTCATTCCCCAAGCATTCAATGGGACCTGAACGTAGTTTTAACCAAGCTTATGCGTTCTCCATTTGAACCCATAAATACCTGTGACCTTAAATTCCTTACTTGGAAAACGGTATTTCTTATAGCCATTACATCAGCTAGAAGGGTCAGTGAACTGCAGGCCCTAGTAACTTACGAACCCTTCACGAAGTTCCTTCATGACAGAGTAGTCCTCCGTACACATCCAAAATTCCTTCCTAAGGTTGTCACGGAATTTCATTTAAACCAAACCATAGTTTTACCTACATTTTTTCCTAGGCCTCACTCTCACCAGGGAGAGAGAGCCTTACACACTTTGGACTGTAAGCGTGCGTTATCTTTCTATTTAAACCGCACTGCAGCCCAAAGAAAATCAAATCAGCTGTTTGTGTCCTATGATCCAAACAAACCAGGTAAAGCAGTGGGTAAGCATACTCTGTCAACCTGGCTAGCAGATTGCATACAATTTTGTTATGAAAAAGCAGGCCTTACTCTCCAAGGGCGAGTAAACGCACATTCAGTCAGAGCAATGTCAACCTCAGTAGCACACCTTCGCTCTGTACCTATTCTGGACATTTGTAAAGCAGCAACATGGAGTTCTCTTCACACCTTTGCAGCTCACTACTGTCTAGACAAAGAGGGAAGACAAGATTCAGCATATGGACAATCTGTCTTAAAGAACTTGTTTCCAGTTTAACCCCAACTCCTTCTTCATCCAACCTGCTGGGATTTCGACTGATTCATTCCAATAACAATACCTTACAGTCGTTTCAGCACCGAATGAATCAGCCTCTAGCTCGCTAATCACCCATATGTGAGGACTAGCATCCTGCTTGTCCTGGGATAAAGCAAAATTGCTTACCTTGTAATAGGTGTTATCCCAGGACAGCAGGATGTAGTCCTCACGAAACCCACCCGCCACCCCGCGGAGTTGGGTCCGATACGTTTTATTGTTTTATTTTTGGCTAACGCTATTTGCTACAAACAAAGACTAAAGGGAGACCCCTGTGGCAGGGAATATCATGACATGCTGGGCATGCTCAGTAGGCACTCTGGTGCCAGTCAAAAGTTTCATAGAAACTTTTACAGAAGTTTTCCGTACATAGGGCTCCATTACCGATGTCACCCATATGTGAGGACTACATCCTGCTGTCCTGGGATAACACCTATTACAAGGTAAGCAATTTTGCTGTATTCAAGGTGAAGTCTCACCATAGAGCGATACAGATCATTATGACATCCACAGTTTCATTTGCCATTCCTAACATTGTTTTCTTTTTTGACCATCAGAGTACATGGAACCGACAGTTTCAATGTATTATCCACTGTGATGCCTAGATCTCTTTCCTGGGTGGTAACTCCTAAGATAGAACCTAACATCGTGTAACTACAGCAAGGGTTATTTTTCCCTATATGCATCACCTTGCTCTTGCACACTTTAAATTTCATCTGCCATTTGGAAGCCCAATCTTCCAGTCTCACAAGGTCCTCCTGCAATTTATCACGACTCGTTTGAAATTTAACTACTCTTCATAATTTTGTCATCCACAAATTTGATCACCTCACTGCTGTGTCCCATTAAACCATGTCTAGCTAAATTTTCTCACTACATGTCACCCATGACTCCCCTCAAACCTTCCCTATAATGACGCATTCCATGACACTCCTAACCAGTGAAACCTAATTATAATCTAATCATGCTAAGAGACAATTAACACTTAAAATGTAAAATAGGAAATGTTATCAATGTTAAATGTTATTTTACTGTTAGTAAAGCACAATCTTTATCTGTTACCAATGTACAAAATTATGATTTACTGTAATATGTTATACCTGTAAACCGGAGTGAAGGCTTGTACCAAACTTCGGTATATAAAAGCACACAAAAAAATAAATAAATTTTGTGATTTTTTTTTTTTTTTCCCCTTTCCATTATTTTGCCCAGCACTGAAGTCAGGCTCACCGGTCTATAGTTTCCCAGATCATCCCTGGAGCCCTTTTTAAATATGCTACATTGGCCACCTTTCAGTCTTCAGGTGCAACAGATAATTTTAATTGCAATAGGTCTTAAATTTAATTTTAGAGTTCTTTCAGAACCCTGGGGTATATACCCATCTGGTCCAGGTGATTTACTACTCTTCAGTTTGTCAATCAGGCCTAGCATATTTTCCAGGTTCACCGTAATTTGGTTCTTCCGAACATCCTCTTCAGTAAACACTGCAGCAAATAATTAATTTAGTCTTTCCGCGATGCCCTTATCTTCCCCTAAGTGCCCCTTTCATCCCCTCAGTCATCTATCTAATGGTCTAACTGACTCCCTCACAGGCTTTCTGCTTCGGATATGTGTTAAAACATTTTTATTATGAGTTTTTGCCTCTATGGCCAACTTCTTTTCAAATTCTTTCCTAGCCTGTGTTATCAGTGTCTTATATTTATCTTGCCAATGCTTCTGCTTTATCCTATTTTCTTCTGATGTATCCTTTTTTTCCAATTTTTTGAATTAAGATCTTCTTGCTAATATACTCTTTCCTCTTCACTTTTTATCCATGCTGTCAAACTACTTTCCTTTCACCTTTTTTTTTTTTTTTTTTAATGCTTGGAATACATCTGGACTGCGCTTCTAAGATGGTTTTGGGTTGTTTTTTTTTAAACAATGTCCACACCTGTTGCATGCTCTTAACCTTTGTAGCTGCACTTTTCATTTATTTTTTAAACAATTTCTCTCATTTTATCAAAAATGCTCCCTTTTGAAAGTTTAGTGCTAGAGCCATGGATTTACTTACTGTCCCCCTTCCAGCCATTAATTCAAATTTGTTCATATTATGATCACTATTGCCAAGTGGCTCCACCACCATTATCTCTCTCATCAAATCCTGCACTCCACTGAGAATTAGATATAAATTTGTTCCCTCTCAATGGCTCCTGAATCAATTTCTCCATAAAACTGTCACTTATTCCATTCAGGAACTCGCTTTCTCTAGCATGTCCTGATGTTACATTTACCCAGTCAGTATTGGGGTAATTGAAATCTCCCATTATTAATGAACTATCAATTTAGTGAGCTTCCCTAATTTCTCTTAGCATTTCACTGTCCGCTCATCATTTTGCCAGGTGGGTGGTAGTATACTCCTATTGCTATACTCTTCCCCAACACACAAGGGATTTCTACCTATAAAGATTTGATTGTGCATTTAGTCTCTTGCAGAATCTTTATCCTGTTGTACTCTCTGCCATCACAGACAGAGCACCACCTCACCACCAAGTTGCTCCTCTCTATCATTGCAATATAATTTGTACCCTAGTATAGCATTATCCCATTGGTATCCTCTTTCCACCATGTCTCGGAGATGCCAATTAAGTCTGTCATTCACTGCTATACATTTCCCCCCCTCCCTCCCCCAATCTTCTTTTGTTTTGTATTAACTTTCTGCTTTTCAGTTGACAGGGATAAACTGGAATCTTTTAGCTCAGGTGAGTTTTTAATTATAGACACATGGACTACTTTTCTTATTATTGGAACCTCTCTGTTGGGAAGCCCTAACTAACACGTTTGCAATGCGTGCATGAGCAAACGTCTCATGCACGCATTGAGACATTTGCTCTGCCTGCCTTTTGGGACCTGCGTGTGAAACAGGGGACATTTCAGAGAATGCTAAACTGGAGGTTCTGGATTTAAGCTAAGAACCTAAATTTGGCTTCCAGAACCTCCCTCTTGCATTTTCCTATGTCGTTGGTGCCCACATGTACCACGACAGCCTGCTCCTCCCCAGCACTGTCTAAAATCCTATCTAGGTGATGCTTGAGGTCCACCACCTTCGCACCAGGTAGGCATGTTAGTAGGCGATCCTCACACCCACCAGCCACCCAGCTGTCTACATTCCTAATAATCACCAATTATGACTTCCGACCTAACCCTTCCCTCCTGGGCAGTAGCCCTGAGAGAGATTCTTGGTGTGAGAGGACTGTGCATCACCTGGAGAGCAGGTCCTTGCAACACGATCATTTCCTACTGCACCAGGTTGATGCTTTCCGTGGAAGGAGACCATACTCCTTCAAGGCAGCACACTGCTGCCAGACTGGAGTTGGGACTTGGCTACTATGTCCCTGAAGGTCTCATCTATATACCTGTCTGCCTCAGCACCTTCAGGTCTGCCACTCTAGCCTCCAGAGATTGGACTCGTTCTGAGATAGGAGCTCTTTGCACTGGATGCACACATACCACCTCTCACTGGAGGGTAAAAAAAAATCATAAATGTGACACTCAATGCAAAAGACTGGGAGGCTACCCCCCCCCCCCCCCCCCCTTGTTGCTGAACTGCTGACTTCATCTTAATTTTGTTGAGTTCCTAGTTAAGTTTAGGTTGCTATGGGAGTAAGAATGCATACAATTAGGTCCTTTAAATGTATTAGTGTATTCACTATTTATCTTGTAGTGACCTACAAGGGGATGATTAAACTATTGATAAGGGATGGGAAATATCTGAATTTAAGTTAAAAGGCTGATCACCATACATAAAACTTCTTCCACTTCAGTCCATAGGACTTTCTAGTGAAAGGCTTTCTAGAAGCCACCAGAACCCGAGACACATCCTCAAAGATCAAACGACTGCAGGATTAACCTCTCATCATCCAGGCTGGGAACGACAGGGCCTGGAGGTTGGGATGCCGCAGTCTACCCTGATCTTGTGTGATGAGATCTGGAAGTCCCCAGACTGATTTGTCTCCAGATGGATACCTCCCACAGGAGTGGAAACCAGACTTTCCCTGTACGTACCAGGATCAGTCCAGGACACCTGGGTTGTGACTCCGCACCAGTAGATGGAGACAGACTAAAACTTGTGGGCGGAGCCATATATGCCCCTGTGCCAGTTACAGCCCCTCAGTCTTACTCTGTCTCCAGTAGATGGTGCAGGTCCAGTCACAGCCCTGCCTGATCTGATTTTGGTGGTTAGTCAGTTTTTGGTTTTTTGGGGCTATTTTGTTAGGCCTGATTGTTTTTGTCGACGGTATTCTTGGCAAATTGGGTTTTGTTTTTTAATTTTAGTCCCGGGTGCCCTGCCTCCCGGGGGGGTTGAGAGGTCCTGAGGGGACTACCCTCCCCCGGTTGAGGCCGCTGCCAGGGTTGAGGACCCGGCTGAGCTAGTGGCAGCGTCAGGGGTGACACCGGGGAGCCCGGTTCACTCACCCCTGCAGGAAAAGGGCTTCAGAACCAAGGACAGCTGTAAGCTTTGTTTAAAAAAAAAAAAAAAAAAAAAAAGGGTTTTTGTTTTCGTTGTGCGGCTCTCCGTTTTCCTCGCGTCCTCGCTCCGTTTTAGGGGGGGGGGGCGCCGGTAGCAGGAGGGAGGTCGCCGATTTTGAATCCTTATTTTAGTTGGCGTTTTCGCCGCGTTTCCCGCCTGTTTTTTCGTCGCGTTCGCCGGCAGCCCACTCGCGGCCTGCCGGGCCTGCGGCTCGGCTCGCGCATGTTTTTCGTGGCAGGGCTGCTGCAGCTACGGTCGCACGGGCAGAGAAGGAGGGTCCCTCGGGGGGGCCCAGTCCAGAACCGCGCGATCGCCGCCGCGCGCGGGGGGGGGGGGGGGGGGGGGCTCGACTGACTAGGCCCCAAGCTGTTTTTTTCCGGCTCTGTGCGCGTGGCGGCCATTTTAAATTTCGGCCGCGAAATCGCTCTGTTCACGCCAGGGGATACAGCCCCGCCCCCCGCGCTTTCCCCGCAGCGGGATCCGGCGGGGGGGGGGGCCCCCACGGAGGGGCCTCGTTCCCCGTTGGCTCCCGCGGATGGTTCTTCAGATTTTATCTGATTTTGCGCTTCTGGTGCGCGGGGTTTTTCAAATATAAGCGTACTTAGCGCTGCCGGAGGGGCGTCGCGCGCGGGGGGGGGCCACCCGCAGGTCTGTTCCGAAGGCTAGAAGACTATGGATGTTGCGGGGGGCTCTCGGGAGCCCCGCGGTGGAAGCGTCCGCCATGTGGCGTACCTCAGGAGTCTGAAACGGATTCTTCATCGGCAGTTAACTCAGTCTCCAGAGGAGTCCCTGATGGGGGCCGAGGAGGCGGCTGCGGACGGCCCAGCCCAGCACAGTCAAAGGGGCACTAGCCGTGGAAGGGGATGGCCCCAGGTGGTACGGCTAGTTCGCAGGGAGGAACTGTGCCCGCTAACTCCAGCAATTCTTCAGGAACTGGCAATGGAGGCTCCGCTGGGGGGGGGGGGGGCCCCGTCGAGAGGCAAACATGGATCCGCCAAGAGGCAATCATGGATCCGGTGCTCTTAGGTCTCTCGGGGCCGACTGTAGGCTTTTCTTTTCAATTTTCATCGACAGATTTCTGTTCAGTGCATGGGATACGCCGGACTTGAGATTGAAGGTCAGTAAGGCCATGGATAAGATTTACCCGCTCCCGGAGGATGTGCGGGCACTCCTTTGCCTACCGAAGGTGGATTCCGCAGTCTCTGCGGTTACGAAGAGGTCGGCCATTCCGGTTACGGGAGCCACGGCTTTCCGAGATATACAGGATAGGAAGCTGGACGTGTAACTCAAGAAGATTTTGAGGTGTCTGCCCTGGGTGTGCGGGCTACTTTCTGTACCAACTGTACCAACTTCGCTATGTGAGCGAGTCTGCGCTGGGCCCAAATTCTTCAGGCGAACGCAGAAGAGGCATCACAGGCAGATAGGTTGGAGGCAGCGATAGCGTATGGGGCAGATATTCTCCACGATTTGCTGCGTACGTCTGCTAGGTCCGGGGTGGCGGCTGTTTCGGCGCGTCGCCTGCTGTGGCTACACAACCTGGCTGCAGATGGTTCGTTCAAAGCAGCTGCCTGGGGACAGATTCAGGGCGCGCTCCGTCTGTTCGGCCAGATCCCGGTTCCGAGGGCCCAGGAATTCGCGTCATCAAAGGTCTACCGGTCCTTCTTATAGGTTGGCTTCCTCCCGTCACCTTCAATGGCGGCAGTCCTTTCGGGGTACACAGGGTGGAGCCCCGTCAGCGAGGGGGCCAGGATACCATCGGACCAGTGGGTCCGCAACGTGATGACGCACGGTTACGCATTAGAGTTTGGTCGTTCCCCAGCACACTGTTCTCGCCGTGCAAGGCTCCCGAAACGAAGGCAGCAGTGCTAATCACCATCCGGCGCATGGAACTTTTGGGGAGCCATTTTTTCCCCGTTCCAATCAGTCCGCACGGCGAAGGACGTCACTCTATTTGCTTCATTGTTCCAACGAACGGCGGCACTTCAAGACCACTCCTGGATCTAAAAGGGGTGAACAGATACCTGCGTGTGCCTCACTTCCCAACGGAGACTATTGCGGTCGGTGATCGCCTTGGTGCGTCCAGGTGGGTTCCTGGCCTCACTAGGTTCCACGGAGGCGTACCTTCACGTAGGCATTCCACTGTCTCTTCCGCGATGCCTAAGGTTCTGCTTCCTAGGCCGGCATTATCATTTCACGGCTCTCCCGGTTGGGGCTCGCAACGGCGCCTCGTACTTTCACGACGGTGATGGTGGTGGTGGTGCCGCAACTTCGCCGGCAGGGTTTTCTGGTTCATCCTTACCTGGGCGATTGGTTGATTCGGGCGAAGTCCGAGGATCAGTGTTGGCTGTCAGTGGCCAGGGGCCTACAACTCTTGCAGTCTTTCGGCCGGCTAGTCGAGTTCAACAAGAAGTCCATTGGGACCCACGCCGGTATCCACACAGACCCTGGAATGCCTTCGAGCCGTTTCGACGAAACGGGCCAGGGTGTTCCTATCGCAGGAATGAAGGTGCTAACTGCTGGCTCACGTGAAGCGCTTGCTGTCGCTCCGGCTACCGCGGTCGGCGATTACTTCATGGGCCTGGGTACTATGGCCTCCACTCTCGTGTTGGTCCACTGGGCGTTTGCTCATCTACGGCCATTGCGAGCGTCCTTATCATCCCGCTGGCAGCCGGTTTCGGAAGCATTCTACCGTCCACTTCCACTTGTAGGCCGGGTGAGATCCGGTCGGTCCTGGTGGCTCTCTTCCAGTCATTTGACCTCTCCAGGGTCTCTCCTAGTGCCCAACCGGACGGTGGTGCCTACGGATGCCAGTCTCTCCGGAGGGGGAGCAGTCTGACTAGGGACGTCGGTTCAAGGCCTACGGTCAGCGTCTCAAGCCCGAGGGGCTACCAAACGACTGGAGACCAGAGCGGTCCGTCTGGCGCTGCAATCGTTCCTACCTCTGCTGAGGGGATGGGCAGTCTGTGTTTTTGTCGGACGACACAACCGCAGTGGCCTACATCACTCGCCAAGGAGGGACGAGAAGTCCACAGGTGGCAGACAAGGCGCGAATCTTGATGGCTTGGTCGGAGCAAAATCTCGACGTCCATTGCAGCTTCACATACATTGCAGCCTCTCACATCGTCAGGGTCGACAACGTCCAGGCTGATTTTTCTGCCGTCGGCATGGGAGCTGGCGGTCGAAGTTTTTCGCCTCATTTGCAAGACGTGGGGTATTCCCCACATGGTCAGGTGGGCCACTGGCCACGTGGGCTGGTTGGCCACAGGCCACAATACGCAGGCTCCGCGATTCTTCAGTCGGCGTCGAGGAGGAGGAGCAGAAGGAGTCGCCGCCTTGGTGCTTCTCTGGCCGGATGTGGATGTCCGGCTGTACGTCTTTCCTCCGTGGCCAATGTTCGGCACGATTATGCGCCGCGTAGATTTGCACCCATTCAACGTGTTCAACGTGATCATGGGGGCTCTGGCATGGTCGCGCCGTCCGTGGTTCACGGACCTTCGGTGGCGGCTCCCATGCGTTCCCTCCGTCTCCAGGGATTCGCAGGGCTCTTCCGTCAGGGCCCCGTCTGTTAGGAGGATGCGGATCCCTTCTGTCTCGCGGCCTGGCGTTTGAGAGGAATCGGCTAAACGGGGAAGGTTACTCTGACGCGCTGTTGGCTATGCTGCTGAGGTTCCAGGAAGCAGTCTCCATCCTTGGCGTACGTACGTCCGGGCCTGGGTGGTCTTTGCAGTAAAGTGCTTGCAGCGGGGTGTGGATTCCACTGCCGCTTCGGTATCTGATGTTCTGGCTTCTCCAGGCTGGTCTGGCCAAAGGATTGGCATGCAGTTCCCGGCGGGTCCGCGCTTGGTGGCTTGCGGGTCTGGATGTTTCCCATTTTTCTCTGGGGGGCTAAGCATCTCCGTCCCCCCATTGCGTTTCCCCTGCCCGTCCTGGACCCTTAATTCGGTTCTTTCCACCTGGTGCTCGGCACCGTTTGCACCCTTGAAGCGCACAACTCTTACGGATCTCTCTTTGACGACGGGATTCTTGGTGACGCTTGCCTCGGCGCGGCGCTGTTCTGAGTTGCAGGCTCTCTCCTGTAGAGAATCGTTTTGTCTTTCCGATTCGGGGGTATTCTTGCGGCCGATCCCTACCTTTCTCCTTCAGGTCGTTTCCTTTTTTCATCGGAATCCGTCAGTGGGGCTGCTCGCTTTGCGGACGGGTGCTCCTCTGATCCTCCAGCGAGGGACGTCAAGGGACTTATTGTGCGGAGTTCCCTTCTACGCTACCGGGAGGTCACTAATTCCTTTCGGTTAACAGCTCATTTCTTTTCCTTTTCGGGTCCACAGAGCGGGGCCGCGGCATCCCGCATAACGATTGTCCGTTGGCTAAATGGAACCATGGGTTTGGCATACCTCGTACACTGGGAAAAGCGATTCCTGGGGGCCTCAGGGCTCACTCGACACGGTCTCAAGCGGCGTCTTGGGCGGAATTTTCACAGGTGTCGCCTCAAGCGATTTGCAGGGCTGCTACCTGGAAGTCGTTACATACCTTCCTTGCACAATGCCCATTGGATGGTCGAGCTACTGATTTCGGGGGTTTTGTAGAGAAGGTTCTCCGAGCGGGACTCTCTGCTTCCCACCCTCGATAATTTAGCTCTGGTACATCCCAGGTGTCCTGGACTGATCCTGGTACGTACAGGGAAAGGAAAATTAGTTTCTTACCTGATAATTTTCGTTCCTGTAGTACCAAGGATCAGTCCAGGATCCCGCCCGCAGTGCTGCGCTGTTGTAACGGAGAGTCCGCTCAATGTTGTCTTCGGTACGCTGACCCCTTGTTATTCGCTCTCCCGGTTTGGAGAGTCTGGTTCCTGTGGGGGTGTTGGAGTTGGTTTTCGTTTACCTCACAAGTTTGTATGGTTAGCTATGTTGTATTATGGATTTTCTACTTTGACATTCGTATGACTGAGGGGCTGTGACTGGCACAGGGGCATATATGGCTCCGCCCACAAGTTTTAGTCTGTCTCCATCTACTGGTGCGGAGTCACAACCCAGGTGTCCTGGACTGATCCTTGGTACTACAGGAACGAAAATTATCAGGTAAGAAACTAATTTTCCTTTAACCCCTAATGGTCCAACTGACCATTAGGGCCATTAGGAATCTAAAGATATGCATACAAAAGACCCTTGCCCCAGTGACGGGCATTGTCATCCAAGGCTGGTTTGCCATCAGCCCTGTACAGGGAACAGAACTGAGGCACCTTCCTGTTGCAGGAGGACACTAACAGATCTACTTCCAGGCTCTCCCAGAGGCAGAATATCCAATTTGCTACTCCCTGGTCTAGGGACCAATCGTGGGGTCTGAAGGCTTGACTCGGCCAGTCCACAACCACGTTCTCCATCCAGGCCAGGTACATTGCCCTGAGCACCATCCCATGGAATAGGGCCCCCAACCAGATCTGGACCACTTCTTGACACAGGATGTATGAACCCATGCCTCCCTGCTTGTTGACATACCACATAGCTACCTGGCTGTCAGTGTGGATCAGGACAACTTTCTTGGACAGCCAATCTTTGAAAGCCCATAGCACGTACATGATCGCCCAGAGCTCCAAGAAGTTGATTTGACGAGCATTCTTGTGCGGACCAGAGACCCTTAATTCTGAGTCCATCTACATGAGCTGCCCACCCAAGGTGGATGCATTTGTGGTTAGGACAATTAAGGTAAGGGGACTTCAAAACAAAATCCCCTGTTCCAGATTTGAAAGTACCCACCTATCAGAATCTGGCTTAAAGACCAACAAATTAGATTTCATCTCAGTGCAATTGGTGTATATTACCAAGGTGTAGATGGTAAGCCCATCTCTGTATAGCCTACAGTTGTACGCTTCAGGTGGAACCTGCTTCAGTTGAATCCTCTCCTAAGGCCCCCTGCTGTCTTTGGACCTCAACGTGGTGTTAGCTTAGCTGATGAATGCTCCTTTTGAGCCGCTGCATACCTGTGACCTGAAGTACCTAAATTGGAAGGTCATATTTTTGGTGTTGGTTACTTCAGTGTGCAGAGGTCAGCGAGCTCATGGCCTTAGCGACTTATCCAACTTATACTAAGTTTTATCATGACAGGTTGGTGTTTGCATGCACACCTTAAGTTCCTGCCTAAAGTAGTGATGGATTTCTATCTTAATGAATCAGTTGTCCTGCCAAGATTTTTTCCCAGGTTCCAGTGGCACAAAGGCGAATAAGCACTGCACAGTTTGGACGGCAAGCAAGTCTTAGCCTTCTATCTGGAGCGGTCAGAAGCCTATAGACAACCCAACTTTTTATCTCTTTTGATAAGAATAGGTTGGCAGTTGCCATTGCCAAACACACTATCCAGTTGTCTAGCACAGGGGTCCCCAACCACCGGTCCGCGGACCGGTGGTTGGGGGTTTTTGCCGGTCCATGGCGCCACTGCAGACCAGCACCAGGGCCGGTGGAAGCACAGGCGCCGAGTATTAGGGGGCGCCGCGAGCAGTGGTATCACGAGGGGAGGCTCATGCGGCCGCAGGTTGACCTCATCCCACTGGCGGCTGAGCAGCGACACGCATATTGCAGGCAGATCGGCAGGGCCGTGGTGGAGCTCACGTCACCACGGCCCGAAGAAAAAGATCGCGTTTAAAACGCGCTGATGCTCCTCCTCCATCCTGCTTGTGCGGCCCCGGAAGTAAACGTTGCCGGAACCGCGCGGGAAGGGAGGAGGAGCATCAGTGCGTGCAGAAGAGGAGCAGCGCTTACGGGCCGCCACGAATCCCAAGTCGCAACGGCCCGAGAAGAGGAAGAGGCCCGGTAGCAGGGCTGCTGCAGAGCCCATCCTGCGGCGACCCACGAAGAGGAGGCCCAGTGGTGAGAGAGAGGCTGAGGGTCTGTAGAGAGAGTGTGTGTGTGCGTGTACGAGATGAGTTGAGAGACTGTGTGTGGGAGTGAGGACCTGAATGTTTGCAGAGACAGAATGTGAGAGCCTCTGTGTGAGAGAGACAGCATGTGACAGTGAGAGCCTGTACTTGAGCAAGACAGCATGTGGGAGTGAGAGAGAGCCTGTGTGTGTCAGCACAGCATGTGCCAGTGAGAGACTGTGTGTATAAATGATTGTATGAGAGAGCTTGTGACAGTGAGAGCCTGTGTGTGTGAGAGAGAAAGCATGTGAGAATGAGAACCTGACTGTGTTTGAGGGAAGAAGATGGAGAGAAAAGAAATAGAAAAAAAGACAATATAAAAGGAATTGGCAAAAAAAATAAAGGGAAGGTGGAAAAAAATAAGAAAGGGAAGGTGCAAAAAAAAGCCTGTGACCACCAATTAGAAAACTAAGATCAGACAGCAAAGGTAAAAAAAAAAAAATTACTTTTTAGTGATTGGCACATGTAATCTTTGGGAATGTGCAAGAATAGCATTTTCTCTATGCGGATCTCACAATGCACGAGATCAACATGGAGGAAGTGGAAACCCACGGGGCCTGCACAGAGGAGGCAGCAGAATGGGCTTCAGTGTTAGTAGCAGCAATCAGCGCCTCCCCAATAGCCATGTTGCAGCAGTGACAGTGGCAGCAGATGAATGAGAGAGGTTCTGAGGTTGCTGGCAAAAGAAAGAGAGGGGGTCTGCCTTTAGTGTGTGCATGTGTATGAATGGGAGTCTGCCTGGAGGTGTATGTGTGTGAATGCATGGGTGCCTGCCTGAGGGTGTGTGTATATGAGAATAGGTGCCTACCTGTGTGTGGTGTATGTGTGTGAGAATAAATTGGTGCCTGCCTTGGGGGTCTGAGTGTGTGAGAATGAATGTGTGTATGCCTGGGGGATGGGGAGGGAGTGGTGTGAAAAATGAATGAGAGCCTGCCTGGGGTTCAGTGTGAAAATGACTGGGAGCTTGGTTTGGTGCTCACAGCCAGGGGAGGTCATGAGAGGGAAGGTGTCGGGTGGAGGAGAGAGGTGTGACGTTTGGAAAACAAGGGAAACAAGCCTAGTGCTCCCACTCATTCTGAACCTATGGTGAGTTGAGTCACATTCACATTATAAATGTCATAATTAAATGATAAGTATGCACTAAAATCCAACCCCCTCCATAACCCCGCCCCATATGACCAAAGCTCCACCCTGACCCCGCCCTGCCGGGCCATGGAAAAATGGTCTTGCTTGAAGCCGGTCCCTGGTGCAAAAAAGGTTGGGGACCACTGGTCTAGCAGATTGCATCTCTGTTATGCCCAGGCGGGACTGCATCTTGGGGGTCATGTCAAGGCTCATTCTGTCAGAGCCTTGGCAATGTCGGTGGCCCACTTGCGAGAAGTTCCTGTGGAGGAAATCTGTGAGACTGTGACATGGAGTTCTCACCACACATTCACATCTCATTATTGTCTGAATAGGGATGATGACCTGGCAGTAGGTTCTGCCAGTCTGTCCTTAGGAACCTTTTTGAGGTATAGAAATCAACTCTCTGATCTAGGGCCTGTTTGGGTTCAAACTGTCTCTCCCTCTGTTACCAGCAGCATTGGTGTTATGCCTCTTGACACCTGGTTGGGTGTCTGTTGGTCCCCTTTTGTGTTTGGGAGCAGCCTGCAGCTAGGGATTCACCCATGTGTGAGAACTTCCATCCTGCTTGTCCTTGGCGAAAGAGTTGCTTACTTGTAACAAGTGTTCTTCAAGGACTGTAGGATCTTAGTGCTCATGAAACCTGCCCACCACCCTGTGGAGTTGGGTTTCTCTTATTTTTTATTTTAATTATAATTCTATGGCACAAGAGTATAGAGGGACCCCGAGTGGACATGTGGTATAGGGCATGCTGGGCAAGTTTGGTGTGCCTAGTCAAAGTTCTAGAAACTTTGACATAAGACTTCTGCATCAGGGCTCTATCTGATGATGACACCCATATGTGAGGACTAACATCCTGCTGTCCTCTGAGAACACCTGTTACAGGTAAGCAACTCTGCTTTCTTCTGACCTTGCATGTGGCTGGTTTCTCATATCCCGCAGCTTGCTAGGGCTTTGCTGGTTTGTTTTGTGACTTAAGTGTTTCTCTCCCCTTAGTGTGATGTCTCAAAACAGATTTGTTTTGTGCACACCATGTCAACAAAAGATCTCTCATAAGCCTGGGTATTTTATATTGATCTCAATCTCTCAAATTTGTTTGTGCTTGCCTCATTTGCATTGTGCCAAAGAGAACTTCCTATTGGAGTTCATAAGATGAAATATGTATAGGCAACGTACACTTGGGAGATTTTTAATCAGGCTGGTTGCAGTCAATCAGCACAATTTCTGTATCTTTCTGCCACATATTTGATAGCATCATTTGGTACTTTAGGATCTTCTGTTTCTCCATACATTGTATGGAATAATTTGGAACCTAGACTTCTATTAGCAAAGCTGTTCTTGTGTTTTTCTCCTTTACCGCTGTTTGGTTTACTTGCATCAATCTTTTTATCAATTGCAATGTCCCAAGTGAACATTTCTTCTTTCTCTACAATTCTGTCAAGATTGTGATCCCATTGCTTTTCTGGTATAGTGATGATGTTTACAGTTTCCAGTGGCTGGGCTATTTTACCTTATGCTTTTGTGCATACAGAAATGTTTGGGAATGCTGGTATTTTTCCATTTGATTCTTCTGTAGCCTGGTCAGATATTTTAATTAGGCAAACACGATGGTGTACAGAAGGCATATTTGGATGGTTCTCCTTAGATTGTGCTGATAACATAGCTTAATCTTGCTTAATGTTTTCTCTGCCTTTTTCTTTAGGAGGCAGACATTAGCTAACTTTGCATGTCTAATAGGAGATAACATGGTTCATATATATATAGGGAAATGAGGTCCAACAGGTCTCTTTAAAAACCCATTTTCATTCTGAGCCTTCTGTGCCCTATCTTCAGTTTTGAATGTCAAATATTTGGTTCCTCATTATCCAGTAGGACCAGTCCAGATGAATAGGTTATGTACCCTGACCAGCAGATGGAAACAGACACGCAGGCTCACTGATGTCACCCCTTTTAAGCATCCATGCTGACCTCAGTTTGCAGTATTCTCTGTCTGTGGGAGATGGTATAAATCTGCATTCCATGCTGTTGTCTGAGGTCTAGTAGTCTGATTGGGAAATTTGTTTTGGGCAGCTCATGAGGTGAAAGACCAGTTCTCCCTCCCTCCTTTGAGCAGTATTCTAGGGCGGTAAGTCCAACAAAAAAAGAGGAGGAAGAGTAGGCAGCGCCTAAGGTGAAAGCTGTAAGCACTGTCCGTCGGTTGAGCAAGCCTTGACCTGGGGGCTTCCAAACTGGATTGTTCTAGCCATTCTGGTTTATTTTCCCCATCCTCCTTTTCTGCCCCTTAATGCCAGCATTGCCCCTTGCTTCCCTTCTGACTGGGATTGCTTTGCTGGTTTATAAGGTTAAAAAAACAAGAGGCACAGGAAGTTCTAAGCACTGCAGTCTTTCTGCAGCTGTGGGACCGCAGCAGTCCACAATGGCATTGAAGTGGAGGAGATGGTTGGTTGTAGGGGGTTACTTTTGCTTTTCTTCCAGCTGTGGAGGAGCTGGGCAGGCCATAATGTTCAAATGCCTTCAGCAAGCCTTTTAGCTATGCAGTCAGTTCCTTAGATCCACTTCAGGTTTTTCATAGCCCTGCAGGGTCTGAGGCCTTAAAATTAAAAAAAAAAAAAAAAAGTGAAATGGGTATCTTAGGAGTTTTGGAGAAAATTTTACTTTTTTCTCTGGATGAGTTAAAAATATAAAAGACAAATTCACAGATGCTGGTTCTACATCTTAGAGAAGATTGGCGTCCTAATTCTACAGTCCTTGTGTGCTAAATGTAGCAGAGGAAACATGATTCTATTTTGCACAGTATAAGGAAGGGCGCCCCCCCCCCCCCCCAGGTCTTTCCCTTACATTAGGTTGTTTAAATTTGGTGATTCTGGAGTGAGTTGCTCCAGAGGCCAATTTTAAGGGAGGACACATCTTGGCCAAGTTCTGTCCTTTGGCTTTAAAGGACAGGGACAACTTCAGACGCTGTAGTTTGTTTGGTCACAAGTAAACTACTGTTCCAGTGGATAGTAAAGCTGCCTTGATTGGTATGCAAAACAGCATTTGTCTTAAGGCAGGCATTTGGGGCCACCAGCATTGCGCTGCTGATTGCGGCTAGGTCTGGTTTCTGTCCAGTGCAGCGCATTCCAGAGGATTTGGTGGATGAGTCAGGAGCAGCACATCTGGCACATTTTTTTGATGATGTGGTGGTCAGGGGAGTGGTGTCAGTGTTGTGGTAGCATGAAGGCTCATTTGGCTGCGTAATTAAGTCTGCGGATTCTATTAAGTCTCATCTGACCAAGCTACCCTTTTAAAGGATAGCTGTTCTTTGGAGATAAGCTTGGGACACAGACCCAGGAGTATTTCCTGATCTTTAACAGCCCAAATAAATTTTTCATGACTGGATGTTCTAGGCAATGGCAGTTAATGGGTTTTCAGAGATACTGGTTGTTTAATATATGTCAATACTTTCATTCTACCCAAGAGAAGAGATGAGAATGGCTCCTCTGGGATAGTCATCCCTCAGATCTCCCTATGATCATTTGGGGACCCAGTCTCTGTTCTGGAAAAAAGGGGATTTCTAGAATGAGCACAAATCACTTCTGAGAATTGGTTCTGGAGGTTATTGGAGAGAGCTACACCCTAAATTCATCCGGTCAGTTTCTGGCAATTTATGGGAGAAGTGGGATGCGAGAAGCTGCAAGGACTGGATGGTTGATGTTACTTGTATTGGTTCCCGTGATACAGTGGGGCTTGGGACGCTATTTGATTTACTTCTTGATGCCCTTCCTGGACAGAGTCTTCATTCAAAACCAAAATGGAACTGAAGTCATAAGTTCCTGCAGTTATTGCATGTCAGTATGGAAAACATGAGATCAATCATTATGGTGTCAGATAGGGGAGGCTTTTCTAACTTCTTGGAACATTTGGAGGCAGGTCTTTGTATCCCCATACAGAGGGAACACTAGCAATTCTTTCGTTTTGCAGTGCTGGGTAAGCAGTTCCATGCTTTTCCATTTGGGTTGGCCAAGGTTTCAAGATCCATTTTTATGGTGATAGTGGTAGTAGCGGCACTGTGGAAAGAAGGCATTTTGATTCTCCCTTATCTAGATGTCTGGCTGGTTTGTGGGCCATCCAGAGAGTAGTACAGTTCTTGCAGGAGCTGGTTTGGGTAATCAACTTTTTGAAAAGCAATTTGATTTCTTCTCTGAGCAGCATACTTGAAGATGAGAAGTTGGTAGACATCCCTTGCTTAACTGAGAACCTGTTTGGCAAAAAGCTCAGTGAAACATTCAAACAAAGATCGCAATTTGGCTGTGTGATCTTTCAACAGCTCCCAAGCAGTTCTCTACTTCGAGATGTCCTTCTTTTATATGTCCATTCTACCGCAGACAGCCCTGCTGCTTTTTTCAGTAGTGCCACTTGTTGCCTCTTCTGGCTCATTGTCAAGTCACTTCCAGGCAGACCCCTACAGTGGGACTGCTGTCTGTCGAAATTCACTCAACAGGCCCAACCCATACCAGGGCCCAGTTTTTGATTACTCAGAACAATTCTTTCCCTTCAGTTAAAGTGGAGGGAAGAATCCAGACCACCTTAGAAATGTGGCATCACATAAACAGTGACCTCTGGGTCCTCAGGATCATGTGGTCTGGATATTATTTGCTTTTCTCCAGGCTTCCATCCCTCGTATTTGTGTAACTCTCATTTCCTAGCGTGTAGCAGAAGGACTCAGGACCAATGGGTATAGTGAATTCCTGATAGCAGTTGGAGACGGATCAGATTTCAATCTGACGTCAGCCCTAGTACATATACCCCTGCAGGAAGTGCAGCTGTCCAGTATTTTCCGTCTCCATAGCAGTTAGGGACTCTATGCATGCTAGCATAGCGTTAGAGTAAATTTTACCAAAGAAATCCAAATTAAGAAGAAATCTTACCTCTACAGACGAGCCCTGCTCTCCTGCGGTGACACCCGTTGGGTCTTTCCCCCAGTTGAGATTCCTGAGGTGATTTCCGCGATCCCTCTGAGGCGAGCCTCGGTCCGGTGCCCGACCCTCGGCAGGGACCTAGCCCCCGACATCGGGTGAGGCTGAGAGGCAGCGGGTGCAACCTCGAGCGCGGCGGTGAAGGTATTTTCCCTCTCCCCCCGCAGCCGGAGACTGCCCGGAATGAAACCGGGAAGCGCCGGGACAAGGTACGGTAGAAATCTATTTAAAAGTCTCCGGTCTCCAAAGCTCGAGGAGACACACAGGTCGCCAGCCGGTACCAGTGCCACCGGGTTGATCAGCCCTTGCAGGGCTAGACCCCGGTCAGATCAGAGGGTCCTCCCACGTGGAGACCCTCCGAGGTGGTCGCCATATTGTCCTTGTGGTCGCGGTCACCATTTTGGCCCTGTTCGCCGCCCTGTCCGCCATCTCGATCCGTGCGCACAGAGGTGAGCCATGCACACACATACCTTGTGCGCACAAGCGAAGCGCATAGTCATGCGCTCACTGTGCTGGGTGCATAACTTCGACCCGTGCGCACAATAGTACGCATATCGCTCTGCACGCACCAAACCTACACGTGCATGTTCGCACACCGGAGCGCACAACTGTATTGTATGTGCACAAACCATGCCTCCACCCGAAAATAAGCTCAAAGCTCAGGGCCTTTGCCCAGCTTGCCACATTAGAGCGGCACAGCATGAGGAGGCCATGGCCCTGTGTATACAGTGCGAAGAGGCCTTAGGGGACCCAACTCATAGCCCCTCCCCTGCCGGTACCGGACCCCAGCCTCTCGAGTTGTACGCCGGACCTAGCATCACACAGCGGGACCCCCCCTCAAACGGGGCTCCCCAGGGACACGGTGCCCCCTAGTCCTAGACCCAGCTTCTATCTCCTGGGTGGAATTCTTCCTCTGCCCCTGGAGGATCACAGCGCTTCAACCTATATAGAAGCTCATATGAAGTGGCCCGCCCCGCAGGCTGGAGCCAGTCCTTTCAAAACAAGCACAATAAAAGGGGAGCCAGCTCTGGCCCAGGCCCCAGCTGCACCCCACAATGAAGATCAGCCGACCCATCCAACGGAAGAAGCCATAGGGGGCAGACTGACCCTATTCTACCAAAGATGGATCGAGATAACTTCGGACAAGTGAGTCCTATCCATCATTCGAGAGGGATATTACCTGGATTCCACCACCTCCCTCCGGACAAGTTTGTGGAATCTCCCTGCCACGACCCTTCCAAGAGAATGGCAGTGGAAGCTACACTGACCAGATTACTAGCCTTAGAGGCTATAACACAGGTGCCTCCAAAACAAATAAATACTGGCCATTATTCCATCTATTTTATCGTTCACAAGAAAGAAGGAATGTTCAGACCTATCCTGGACCTCAAGGCTGTCAACCGTTACCTCAAGATTCCCCGCTTCCGTATGGAAACCCTATGCTCGGTAATAAGGGCGATACAACCGGGAGAGTTCCTTACCTCCCTGGATCTGTCGGGAACCTACCTACACATTCCGATCCATCAAGAGCATCAGCGTTTTCTACGCTTCTCGATCCTGGACGTCACCCCGGACGTTCACCAAGATCACAGTGCTGGTGGCAGCAACACTGAGGAAGGAAGGAATCCGCTTGCACCCTTATCTAGACGATTGGCTGATCAGAGCGAAATCCCCAGAGGAAAGCCACCAGGCAACCAACAGAGTCAAAACTCTACTGGAGAGCCTCGGGTGGGTGGTCAACACAAACAAGAGCTGCCTGCAGCCTTCCCAATCTCTAGAATACCTGGGAGTCCGGTTCGACACCAAACAAGACAAGGTCATCCTGACACAGACAAGGAGATCAAAACTGATGACCCAGTTATGAACCCTGTTGAGCGAACTTCGCCCCTCAGCATGGGATTACCTACAAGTCCTCGGCCTCATGGCATCTACACTGGAAGTAGTCCCATGGGCACGGGCTCACATGAGACTCCTACAACGCTCACTACTATCACGATGGAATCCACTGTCCCAGAACTACACCGTACGGCTTCAGCTCCCAGACAGAGTTTGGGCCCAACTACGATGGTGGCTACAAGAAACCCATCTGAGCCAGGGAACGAGACTATCCTCCCCAACCTGGATCCTACTCACCACGGATGCCAGCCTACGAGGATGGGGAGCACACTGCCGGGAGCTAACCACCCAAGGGCAATGGAACAAAGACGAGTCTGGATGGAATATCAATCGCCTAGTAGCCTGGGCAGTCAGACTAGCCTGCCTAAGGTTCGGTCACAGACTCAGAGGCAAAGCTGTCAGAGTAATGTCAGACAATGCCACAACAGTGGCCTACATAAACTGTCCGGGAGGAATCAGAAGCCAACAGGTGTCTCTGGAGATAGACCCCCTAATGTCATGGGTGGAAGTGAATCTTCAAGAGATCTCTGCCCTCCACATTGCCGGGAAAGACAATGTCGCAGCGGACTACCTCAGCAGAGAGTCTAGATCCAGGAGAATGGAAACTGTCAACCACAGCATTCCAATTGATAGTAAACCATTGGGGAACACCAACCATGGACCTCCTGGCAAGCTGGTCCAACGCCCAAGTACCCAGTTTCTTCAGCCGCAGGCGGGAACCCCAGTCCCAGGGAATCGATGCCCTGGTACAGACCTGGCCACAGGAGACTCTGTTATGCCTTCCCGCTGTGGCCCCAATTGGGCGCAATCATCCACAAGATAAAACACCACAGGGGGCCAGTACTTCTAGTGGCCCCAGACTGGCCAAGAAGACCATGGTACGCAGACATGCGAAGACTGCTGGCAGGGAACCTGCTGCCGCTACCTCCACACAGAGATCTGCTCCAACAGGGATCGATCCTCCATGAGGATCCAGCTCTATTCTCTCTTACGGTCTGGCCATTGAGAGGACTCGCCTAAGGAGGAGAGGATACTCGGGGGCAGTAATTGACACCCTACTCCAAGCACGCAAGTTCTCCACATCCCTAACATACATAAGAATTTGGTGAGTATTCGAATCCTGGTGCGAGGACCACGACATCATACCACACTCAGTCAAAATTCCTGCGATTTTGGAATTCCTACAGAATGGACTACAGAAGGGATTGTCCCTCAACTCCATCAAGGTACAAGTGGCGGCCTTATCATGCTACGGAACCAAGAGTGAGAGCGGCAGCATAGCCTCTCGCCCGTATGTCTCCCGCTTCCTGAAAGGAGTCAAGCACATCCGACCACCCCTAAAGTGGCCGGTGCATCTTTGGAACCTCAACCTGGTCCTAGATTTCCTAGCAGGAACCTCCTTCAGACCTCTCAGTGGCCTGTCTCTCCAACTATTAACATTGAAGGCAGCCTTCCTGCTGGCAGTCTTTTAAGCTCGTTGTATATCCGAGCCTCAAGCACTGTCCTGCTGGGAGCTGTTCCTCAGACTCACCCCAGGAACCATCCAGTTACGCACAGTTCCGTCATTCCTCCCCAAAGTGGTGTCTCACTTCCATCTCAACCAAACCATCTCGCTACCATCACCAGATGAGCATAAGAATTCGGAAGAGGCTCGAAGTCTACGACATCTCAACGCTGGCAGGCTCCGACCTGGAAAGGTCGGAATCCGTACGAAAGACGGACCATCTATTTGTCCTTCGAAGCAGGGGGAAGCGGCCTTGCGAGCAACCATAGCCAGCTGGATCAAAGAAGTCATCAAGGCGGCCTACGTGGAAGCAAGCAAGCCACCGCCTTTACAAGTCAAGGCCCATTCTACTAGAGCCCAGGCAGTGTCCTGGGCGGAAACAAAGATGCTGTCACCCGCCGAGATCTGCAGGGCGGCGACATGGTCCTCCATCCACACCTTCTCCAGGTTTTACAGCCTGGATGTTCAGGCTCGGGAGGACACAGCATTTGCAAGGGCAGTCTCCCACCCGGTTCGGGAGTAGCTTTTATACATCCCATTGGTCCTGAGTCCATCTGCTACATGCTAGGAAATGGAGAAATTACTTACCTGATAATTTCATTTTCCTTAGTGTAGACAGATGGACTCAGCATCCCACACACGGCTAATTGAACCTGTTGACTATAGAGAACTTCATTTCTGGTAAGCAAACCTGCCTTACATGGATACCTAAGGTATTGAGGAAAAAGTAATTTGCCCAAAATGTCAGTGGCAGAAACAGGATTTGAAGCCAGTTCTTCTGATTGTCCGTCACCAAGAAAGGCTGAATTAGCCATGACACGAGAGGTGATATCATCCAATGACACTGAACAGACCCTTCTCTTTAGCTCAGAGCATTTTCACTCTGAGCATTCATGGGAGTTCCCCCCCCCCATGCGCTGCCACATGAGCCTCTTAGTCTTTTTTTTTGCCTGCTCTGCTCTGCTTAAAGTATAACCTCTTTCCATTTTTTGTCAGTTACCTAATTGAGTTTCTTCTGGTTTTTTTTATTTTTTTTTTGCCCAGCTGTCTTGGCAGCTCTTCAGACGTACTTTTCAATGCGGTACAAAAAAGAAAAAAGCAGCAATTATGCCAGATAAGGGCACCACCTCTAGCTGTTTAGGGCATGTGATTGTAGCCAGTTTATATCCATAACTGATAGGCACTCAATCTGCTACAAGTACCTAGGATCTGGATCACAACTCACCCAATTACTACTGTGAATGCATGTTCCCGTGGAACCTTAGTCATCTGGTCATCAGAGCTACTCTTCATCGCATTCTTCGGGTCTGGTAAGAGCTCTTTTTCAAGTCTGGCCCCTCAGGGACTTCCATCATTTGGAGTCAAGTAAGATACAAAAATGTGGGGCACCAGAATCTGGTTCCATGTTGCATTTCTGGACCCCATCCCCCACAGGAGTGGGGCTCCAAGGTATCCAAGAAAATGAGCCACACTCCTTTTGGAGGGCCCCAAGAAGCATCAGGTGCTGTCAAAGCAGTTCCAGCACACTGAGCACTATAGCATTCAACATCAGTATTATCAGCAACATACTCGAGGCATTGGTTCCCTGTGGGGTCTTGAGATATGGGGATATGTTGAGGAATTTCCTTCCAGGTCCCTTCTTCCTTCTTGTCCTACAAAACTCTTGCCCTTTCACCACCTCTTTCTGACTGCAAACCAATGGAGGACCAGAATTGACATTTGGACTTGAAACTGGAGACCCTGAAACCCATCTAATTTTGCCTTGGGCTCCTATGGGAGCTGCTACAGAAGGACCTTCCTAGGGTCTTATGGGGGTTTCCCCAGGAAAATAACCCAATCCTAGTTTCGGAAGAGGATGTCTTTTCAACATCATCCCCGATGATCCAGTAATCCATGGACCAGATTACAGAATTGGTGAAATCTTTTTTTTCTTCCTTAATAGAAACTGATAAAAATATCCTTCAGCTGATCATGTCAAAGATTCTGACTTGCTCCCAAATGGGAGTCCCATTGCTATCTCTGGGGCTTCTACCAACAGCCCCAGTGAGGTTCTCCAGCCTGGGCATTTTGGGCAGCTCTCCTGCTGAGAAGGATCTGGTGATATTTTGGAAGTTGAGAGGAGATGAGGTGACACAAACCTGTCTTGGGGATTTTTTTCCCCTCAGACAGCCAAGACTTTTGCCCCAATTACCTTCCTCTTCATCTGTGTCTGGGTTACTGTTCCTAACCAAATCTAAGTCATCTGACTCTCTGTACCTGACTCTCCAGAACACTCCTGTATGCCGGAAGACCTTTCCTATTTCGTTTTGAGGAAAAATGGGTAAGGCTATGTTCGCAGATACACAGATCCAGATGCAGAAGTGTTTGGCTGCCTTCAAAGCCTTTGGTCATCCCATAGACCTGCAGACAAAATTAGATACATAGGCAAAGCCCTCTTTGCCTATGTATCTAATTTAACCCAAACTATGACTCCTGACATCCCTGCCAACCTAGCTCAAGAAAAAGCAGAGGAGTTGGCCCTCTTCTTTAGCAACAAAATCTCCAACCTAATAACTCAGCTGAGAACCAACACTTCAACGCCATCCAACACATACCTCCACTACAACGAAGACATTTCTCTACAATCATTTGAACCCATCACTACTTCTGAGATTCTCTCTTTATTGAAGAAAATGAAACCTTCATCTCACCCTTTAGACCACATCCCATCCAAACTTCTCCTGCTAATACCAGAAACAATCTCCAATGCTCTGACAGTCATTATTAACTGTTCCCTAGCACAAGGAATCTACCCGGACGACCTGAAAATTGCATCCATCAAACCGCTCCTAAAAAACCCCAACTTAAATCCTAATGATCCTAACAATTTCCATCCTATATCCAATCTCCCGTTCATAGCTAAGGTAATGGAAAAATTAGTTAACTCCAGACTCTCAGACTACCTCGAAGAACACAACATTCTGTTCCCATCTCAATATGGCTTCAGAAAAGCTCTAAGTACTGAATCACTGCTAATTTCCTTGACCGACTACCTCATCATGGGCCTGGATAAAGGTCACACTTATTTACTGATCCTACTGGACCTATCAGCTGCCTTTGATACGGTTAACCACTCCACCCTACTAATTCAATTAGCAAACATCGGAATAATCGGAACAGCACTATCATGGTTCAAATCGTTCTTAGGGAACAGAAAATACAAAGTCAAAATCCACAACAAAGAATCCCAACACTACTCTTCATCCACGGGAGTTCCACAGGGCTCCTCCCTTTCACCAACGCTATTTAATGTATACCTGCTCCCTCTTTGCCAACTGCTAACTAACTTAAACCTTAAACACTTTCTGTATGCAGACGACGTCCAGATAGTCATACCCGTTAAAGAATCCTACACCAAAACTCTAGAATTCTGGGAAACTTGTCTTCAAAAAATTGATGGTCTCCTCTCAAACCTCAATCTAATACTAAACTCTTCAAAAAGTGAACTCCTCCTAATCTCTTCTGAAAACAGTAACTTTGACACAAATCCTCCACCCAATTTACAAACGCCACAAGTAAGAAACTTAGGAGCCATCGTGGATAACAGGTTAAACCTAAAAGCATTCATAAATCAAACTACTAAGGACTGTTTCTATAAACTCCAAGTCCTAAAAAGAATAAGACCACTCTTCCATTTTCATGACTACAGAACTATTCTACAATCTATAATATTTGCTAAACTAGATTACTGCAACTCTTTGCTTTTAGGTCTTCCAGCATCTCACACTAAACCCCTTCAGATGGTCCAAAACACGGCTGCGAGAATATTAACAAACACACGGAGAAGAGACCACATATCACCAATCCTCAAAGACCTGCACTGGCTGTCAATTCACTACAGAATCATATATAAGTCCATAACCACTATTTTCAAAGCTATACATCAACAATCTCAGCTCAACCTTCAAATTCCTCTCAAAAAATTCACGTCCAAAAGACCAATCAGAGAGTCCTATAGAGAAACCCTACAAATACCACACTCCAAAACCATGAAGCACATAACCGCCAGAGACAGGGCATTCTCCACTGCAGGACCAACTCTGTGGAACTCTATCCCACCAGATTTGCGACAGGAACCATGCCTTCCTACTTTTAGGAAAAGACTTAAAACGTGGCTATTCATGAAAGCTTTTCCTGAACTAAACTGAACTTATTACATTATCAACCAGTCGCCCAAACTTTGCCTTAATCATGGTAATTAACATCCCTACCTCATAAGGGCAATTCATCAATGCTATAAGCACATTGACTGGCATATATATTCTTTTAATTTAAACCCCTGCTTCTTTTCTCAGATCCAAGTTATTTTATTCCCTTGTTTTATTGTAACTGCATTCCTTAGCCTTCTCTTGATCTATGTTTTTTACTACTATTATTATTATTATTATTTATTACTAAATGTTATTTTTTTATTTTGTTCCTATCCACTTGTTAATTGTGAACCGACATGATGCGATATTTATCGCGAATGCCGGTATAGAAAAACTTAAAATAAATAAATAAATAAATAATCTGTTATCCTGTTTACTGGTCGCCAAGTAAGTTGGACCTTAATTATAGAGTCTAGCAAGATCTGGAGTTTGAAATGATTCAGCACCTGGTAGAGGAGTCAGCCTTGAAGCAGTCTAATAAGACCTTATCTAACACTCCTCCGGGCAAAGACCCAATGCTGTTGGACAGCTGAGACCGTGGAAATACTGAAGCCATTAGTGCTTTCTGCTAAGCGGAGCAGGAGAGAGCTTGGAGGTGTAATGATGTCTGTGTCATCTTATTCGGTCAGTGTACAAAACTCTCAACACATCCATTGTTCCTCGGAAGCCGCCATTGGAGCATGTTAAATGGCCTGATTCTAAGCCAGCAGGTTTTGGAAGGATGTCTACAAGAAGTTGGCCATCTATTCTAGAGACAGCTTCTTCCGGGACAAGGTTAGGGACACAGTTGCTCGAATCAAAGAGCATGCAGCTTTTCAGTTGTTCTTGGGAGGAGATAGAACTGTCTGGGTCAAGGTGCCACTTCTAATCTAAGTGCCCATTCTTTCAGGGATACTCCTGTCTTTGCTAGAGATACCAAGCTCCTCCCTCCCTCCCTCCCTCAATAGCAGCTTCTAGCATGAGGGCGCCAGTGAGAAAAATGCCAACCAAAACAGCAACAACTCACTCAGCCAAAGCTAGGTCCTAGTTTCCGATGGGCCAGTCGTGGTAGGATATGGCTCCTGCAGAGGGAGGAAGAATCCACTTATTTATGAATGGTAAGCAAATGTGCTGTCTCCATTGATGAACATAGCTGAATTAGTGATGATATGTGGTGAGTCCTAAGCTGAGGGCAGAGTGATTACCGAAAAAGCAACCCTCATCCCACAGAGGAAAGTGGACTACTGGGTGAACAGTCTGCGCAAAAATGCCTGTTCAAAGTTACCATTACTTTTTGAAAGATTGTCCAGACAGTAATGAGATATGAAGGTGTGACCTGATGACCAAGTTGCAACTTTGCAGATTTCTTCGATAGGCACATCTCACAGATGTGTGGATACCACTTGCATTTCACCCAAACTCTAGTTTATTCACATGTCCAGTCTTCAATTTGGATCCATCACATGGGTCTCAGCTTCGCCTCAAAGTGGAGTTGCTACTTTGTCAGTGAGCAATGGAGCCATTTCCAGCCCAGGAATGTGGCCAGGTATTCTGCTGCTGCTGCCGCTGCCTCCTTATCCCCAAGAAGTCTGAGAGGTCAATGCCTATCCTATATTTATGAAGACTGAATGAGTCTGCTATAGGGGAAGTTCAGTATGAACGCCCTTCACACTATCCTCATCTTCATTTAGTGGGGGATTGGAATGCCTACACCTACATCATGATCCATCTTGTGAAGTTCCTCTAGTTTGTGGTGAATAAGACCTATTAGCAATATCAGGTCCTTCCTTTTGGCACCTCGGCAGCATTGGAAGTCTTCACAAAGTGTATGGTGTGGTGGTAGCATGCCTGTGTTGCCAAAAGGTTTATCTTCCTATACCTGGATGATTGGCTTGGCTTGTGATGGCATCCATTCGAGATAGTCGTAGACATCCCCGAGACAAGACCTTCACCTGCTTACAGTCCCTGGGTTTCCTGATCAATTATAAGTCCAGTCTGGTCCAGTCTCAACAAATCAAGTTAATTGGGGCTTGGATAGATTCTGTCGAAAAGATGTTATTCCGTTCGAAGACAGCCCTCTGTCTACAGCCCTTAGTCCTTGAGCTGTTTAGGTGTCCTTGGGTTCTGGCTCACTGTATTCTGATGGTACTAGGCTACGTGGCTGCAGCACTTCATGTAGAGTCTCTTGCTTATCTCCACATGAGGCCTATCCAGTGAAGTTTTCGGTTACAAAGGGACTAGTTAACGTAGCCCTTCTCTCACCCAGTGACATCTCTGTTGGTGGACAAACCCTGTGGTCCTAGAGGTGGGTTCTCCTCTTCTACCGTTACCATATAAAGTGATGCTGGTCATCGATGTTTCCCCTGAGGGCTGGGGAGCACACACTGGCCCCACTCAAACTCAAGGAAAGTGGTCTGTCAGTTTCTGCTTCCTATCAATTTGTTGGAATTGATCCATTAAACATGAGCTTCGTTATTTCTCGCCTTCCCCAAGGGATGAGAGTTCTGATTCAAACAGTCAAGTGGCGATGTTCTCTGTCAACACAGGGTAGGGTAAGGTGACATGAGTGCTATGTTAAGAGACCCAAAAGAACATAGGGTGGGCGACAAGCCATGGAGCTTCACGTCAAGCAGCTTAACTCATAGGGATCACAAATATGGTGGACGCCTCAGTCAAGTCTTCCTCATGAATGGTCCCTGGGCCAGTCAGTAGCAAATAGGCTGTTTGATCTTTGGGGTCATATGAACATAACTTGCCATACTGGGTCAGATCAATGTTCCATCAAGCCCAGTATATTTCCAACATTGGCCAATCCAGGTCACCAGTACCTGGCAGGATCCCAAGAGGTAGATAGATTCTAAGCTGCTTATCCCAAGAATAAGCCGTAGATATCTGCGGCTCTACCTTAATGGTTAATGGACTTTTCCTCCAGGAACTTATCCAAACCTTTTTTAAACTAATAGCTTTCATCATTTCTCACAGGACAAGCAGGATGGTTGTCCTCACAAATGGGTGACATCGAGGATGGAGCCCACCACGGAAAACTTCTGTCAAAGTTTAACAGAACTTTGACTGGCCCCTACTGGGCATGCCCAGCACGGCACTGACCCTGCAGCCAGCAGGGGTCTCCCTTCAGTCTTCTTTTTTCCGCGCAGCAGTTGCCACGCGGTGAAAGGAGCTCTTCTTACCACGTTCCTGACAGGAATTCGGTTCTTTCTTTCCGAAGAAAATTTGCCCCTCAGAGGTCTCCCTTCGACAAATTTTTTTCAACTTCACGGAAATCCGGTAAGTTTTTTGCCGATTTTCATCGACTTCCGTCGATTTTGGCCCTCGAGGCCTGTTGGCAATTACCGATCCCGCGGCTAAATTTTGGCCCAAGGCCATGGCGACGGGGTTCCGTCGATGTCCGGATTGCACCCGGACTATGTCAATCACAGACCCCCATAGGGTTTGTGTTTTGTGTTTAGGTAGCGAGCATGATGTCCTGACTTGCACCAAATGTGCTTTAATGACACCCAAAGGTCGCAAAGCCAGGATGGAGAAGATGGGGCTCCTCTTCCACGCTCGCACCCCAACGCCATCGATAGCATCGACGTCATCGGAACCGGCACCGTCGAAGGTGCACCATCACAGTCAACCCTCCGGTGACCGTCCACCATCGATGACTTCTCGGCTGTCGACTCCTGTCCCCTCCCCGGATGGGCGAGGAGATCGGAAAGACAAACATCGCCATCGACGGCACAAGTCTCGGCCCGTCGAGGATCCAGAACCATCGACCTCTGTACAGGCCGAGCCACCAACTAAGAAGCCTCGGTCAGACCTGGCACCGTCCATGTCTTGTTCGCAGGCACCGAGGAAACCCTCACCCCTTCCGGGTGTGGGAGCCGTGATCCCACCGGTTATGGTGGTCCCTCCGGCTCAGCCTCAGCCTCCCTCTCCCGTCGAGCCGGGTATCGTTACCCCTGGTCTCCGGGCAGAACTGGACCGGCTGGTCCAGGAGGCCATCGAGAAAGCGATGCAGAAGTTCCAACCTCCACCGGCACCGATTCCGGCACAGACTCCGCCACCGAGGAGGGAACCGACCACCGAGCCTCTGGTGGAAGCTCTAGCACCGCTACTGCGCCGCATGGAGGCGCTTATGACGGCCCTTCCATCAGTGCTTCCAGTAGCACCGACAACACCACCGTCTCCGACAGGATTCTCATCGGCAGGAGAAACACCGTTCCTGATTCCCCCTTCCGGGGTGGTCCCATCGGTGCCTTCTCGTCTCTCTCCACCGATTTATCCTTCGGCTCCATCGATTCCAAGACCGGCACTGATTCCATCGGCAGCACCGAAGCCCTCGATGCCATTCCCAGTTGCGCCTGCAGCACCGATGCCATCAAGATTTCGCTCGATGTCCTCGGATCCTCAACCAGGACCTTCAGGGCTTCAAGCCCCACATGATCCCTACGATACCTGGGGTGATGATACATCTTCTGACACAGATTTACCTTCACCACCATCTCCTACAGAGAGTAGAAAACGTTCTCCTCCTGAGGATCTCTCTTTTATTAATTTTGTGAAGGAGATGTCGGAAACTGTACCCTTTCAGCTACAGTCTGAAAACGATGACAGGCACCAGATGATGGAACTGCTCCAATTTCTGGATGCTCCTAAAATCATCGCTTCCATCCCTATTCACCAGGTGTTTCTGGATCTTTTAAAGAAAAACTGGGAATCTCCTTCATCTGTTTCACCAGTTAATAAGAAAGCTGACTCCACATATTTTGTCCAGTCAGCACCAGGATTTCAGAAGCCTCAACTGGATCATCGCTCTGTTGTGGTTGAGTCCGCGCAAAAGAAGGCCAAGCGTCTAAAGCCACACTCTTCCACTCCACCTACCAAGGACAACAAATTCCTAGATAGTGTGGGACGGAAAGTGTATCATGGAGCTATGTTGATTTCACGCATAGCTTCTTATCAACTTTACATGACTCAATATAACAGAGCCATCCTTAAACAGATGCAAGACTACGCGGACACCTTGCCGGAACAATACCAACCACAGCTTCAAGCCCTTCTTCACAAAGGATTTGAGGCAGGGAAGCACGAAATTAGAACGGCCTATGACATCTTCGATGCTTCCACAAAAGTTTCAGCCACAGCCATCTCGGCCAGACGTTGGGCTTGGTTAAAGTCATCCAACCTTCGCCCAGAGGTCCAGGATCGTCTATCTGATTTACCCTGCTTAGGGGACAATTTGTTTGGAGAACAAATTCAGCAAATTGTAGCTGAATTAAAAGATCACCACGAGACGTTGAAACAACTCTCATCCACTCCATCTGAGGTGTCCTCCAAACAACCATCTAAGAAGGACTCTAAAAAGTCGTTCTTTCGGCCACGTCGTTATTATCCTCCATCGGCTAAGCCTCGACCTGCACGGTCCTCCAACAGAGCTCAGCCACGCCAGCCTCGGAAGCAAAGACCTGCTGTAGCCCCACCCCCTGGGCCTGCGGCGGGCCTTTGACTTCCCTGTAGAGAGCACATGCCAAACCCCTCTTCCAGACATCCCTGTGGGAGGTCGACTGTACCACTTTTTACACCACTGGATACAGATCACCTCAGATCAGTGGGTACTAGCAATTATCGCACAGGGTTACCACCTCAACTTCATTGCTCTTCCGGCAGACTCCCCGCCTCTTCAAGCATGGAGTCTAACCAGCCATTTGACTCAATTACAACAAGAAGTATCCCTTCTTCTGCAATCAAATGCTATAGAACCTGTCCCTTCCTCTCAACAAGGGAAGGGATTCTACTCCAGGTACTTCCTAATACCAAAGAAATCAGGGGGCTACGTCCCATTTTGGACCTTCGAGCCCTCAACAAGTACCTTCAAAAAGAAAAGTTCAAGATGGTAACCCTGGGCTCGCTTCTCCCTCTGCTGCAAAGGGGGGATTGGCTGTGCTCTCTCGACCTCAAAGACGCTTATACCCACATTGTGATAACACAATCCCATCGCAAGTATCTGCGTTTTCTGGTGGGCCGAAACCATTATCAATACCGGGTACTACCTTTCGGTCTGGCGTCTGCTCCACGAGTCTTTACCAAATGCCTCGTCGTGGTAGCAGCATTCCTCAGGAAGGAAGGTGTCCACGTCTACCCCTACCTGGACGATTGGCTAATCAGGGCCTCCACCCCACAGATTACTCAATCCTCCCTAAACTTGACAATTCACACACTCCTTTCATTAGGGTTTCTTGTCAATTACGAGAAATCTTGCTTAGTCCCATCTCAAACCTTATCCTTCATTGGGGCAGACTTGGACACCTTACAGGCAAAGGCCTACCTTCCGCATCAAAGGGTCCAAACTCTCATGTCCCTAGCTCGCCAGCTCCAGTCTCAAAACACTGCCACGGCTCGCCAATTCCTCGTTCTCCTAGGACACATGGCATCCTCGGTTCGTCACTCTCATGACCCGACTAGCCATGAGAGTTACCCAATGGACTCTGCGACATCAATGGATTCAAGCTCTTCAGCCTCTGTCCTCCATTGTCACAATTACACAAGCGCTACGCCTGTCTTTAACCTGGTGGACGACTCAAGTCAACCTCCTTCAGGGCTTACCTTTTCTTCCACCAGATCCCCAAGTAATCCTAACCACCGATGCTTCCCACATCGGTTGGGGGGCCCACGTGGACGAGTTCCAAACTCAAGGACTCTGGTCTCCAAAGGAAGCCGAACACCAGATAAATTTCTTGGAACTGCGAGCAATCCGCTACGCGCTCAGAACTTTCCAAGCTCACCTATCGAATCAGATAATCTTGATCCAAACAGACAACCAGGTGGCCATGTGATACATAAACAAGCAGGGAGGCACAGGCTCCTTCCTTCTGTGTCAGGAAGCTGCGCAGATTTGGGCGGAAGCCCTCTCCCACTCTATGTACCTCAGGGCCACCTACCTGCCGGGAGTAGACAATGTATTGGCAGACCAACTGAGCCGTGTCTTCCAACCACACGAGTGGTCACTCAATCCCTTGGTAGCGACCTCTCTATTCCACAAGTGGGGTTATCCTTACATAGACCTCTTTGCGTCCCCTCAGAACCACAAAGTGGACAATTACTGCTCTCTCATTCAGAGCCAACACTCTCGGCCCAGGGATGCCTTCTCCCTCAAGTGGGCAACCGGTCTGCTTTATGCATTCCCTCCACTTCCTCTTCTGTCGAGGACTCTCGTGAAGCTACGCCAGGATGGAGGAACCATGATCCTGATAGCACCTTACTGGCCACGCCAAGTATGGTTTCCCATACTCCAGGATCTCTCCATCCGCAGGCACATTCCCTTGGGAAAGGACCCGCATCTCCTCACTCAAAACGACGGATGCCTCCTCCATCCCAACCTCCAAGCCTTGTCCCTGACGGCATGGATGTTGAAAGGTTAGTCCTTCAGCCTTTTAACCTTTCGGATTCAGTTTCTCGTGTCCTGATAGCTTCACGAAAGCCCTCCACCAGGAGGTCCTATTCATACAAATGGAAAAGGTACACATCATGGGGCACTTCTCAGTCCCTTGATCCCCTTTCCTGTCCAATCTCGAAATTCTTGGACTATTTATGGCATCTATCGGAATCAGGTCTTAAAACCTCTTCTATAAGGATGCATGTCAGTGCGGTAGCCGCCTTCCATAAAGGTATCGAGGGTGTCCCTATTTCAGTACAACCCCTGGTAACACGCTTTCTTAAGGGCTTGCTCCATCTGAAGCCACCCTTACGTCCTCCGGCCCCATCTTGGGACCTTAATCTGGTTCTTGGTCGTCTAATGAAAACCACCTTTTGAACCTCTGCACTCCTGTGACCTAAAATATCTCACTTGGAAAGTGTTATTCCTTTTGGCTGTTACTTCAGCTCGCAGGGTTAGTGAATTGCAGGCCCTAGTTACCTAGTATCGGAGTTTCATATCAATCAATCCATCATACTACCCACCTTTTTTCCCAGGCCCCACTCCAACTCCGGGGAACAGACTCTGCATACCTTAGACTGTAAACGAGCTCTAGCTTTTTATCTAGACCGTACAGTTGCTCACAGGAAGAGCACTCAATTATTCGTCTCTTTCCATCCTAACAAGTTAGGACAACCTGTGGGTAAGCAGGCTCTTTCCTCCTGGTTGGCGGACTGCATTTCTTTTTGCTATCAGCAAGCTGGCATTCCTTTTCAAGACTGTGTTAAAGCACACTCTGTGAGGGCCATGGCGACTTCAGTAGCACACCTTCGATCGGTGCCGCTTCCTGACATCTGCAAAGCTGCAACCTGGAGTTCACTCCATACATTTGCAGCCCACTATTGTTTGGACAAAGCTGGAAGACAGGACTCCATCTTCGGCCAATCTGTCTTGCGTAACCTTTTTCCAACGTGATGTACCAACACCCTTCCACCTGCCCGGTAGGGTGCGGATGCCCTTTCCAAAAATCCACCCCAGTTGTTGTGCCTGTTGCACGCCGTTGGGTGCATTTGGTGCAAGTCAGGACATCCTCAGCTCGGTACTTACCCATTTGTGAGGACAACCGTCCTGTGAGAAAGCAAATGTTGCTTACCTGATGTAACAGGTGTTCTCACAGGACAGCAGGATGTTAGTCCTCATGAAACCCGCCCGCCACCCCGCGGTGTTGGGTTCGTTTTATTTTTACTTTTTAGGCACTGCCTGTAGCTTTGAAAATCAGACTGAAGGGAGACCCCTGCTGGCTACAGGGTCAGTGCCGTGCTGGGCATGCCCAGTAGGGGCCAGTCAAAGTTCTGTTAAACTTTGACAGAAGTTTTCCGTGGTGGGCTCCATCCTCGATGTCACCCATTTGTGAGGACTAACATCCTGCTGTCCTGTGAGAACACCTGTTACATCAGGTAA
Source organism: Rhinatrema bivittatum (assembly GCF_901001135.1). NCBI lineage: Eukaryota > Metazoa > Chordata > Amphibia > Gymnophiona > Rhinatrematidae > Rhinatrema > Rhinatrema bivittatum. Next base: position 217,615,961 of record NC_042622.1, on the reverse strand, counting down.
GCAACATTTGCTATCTTCTGGTAACAAATTCTAGAGCTTAATTATGCATTGAGTAAAAAAAAAAAATTCTCTTATTAGTTTTAAATGTATTATGTAGTAACTTCATTGTGTCCGTCCCCCACCCCCCCGTCCCCCCCTAGTCTTTGTCCCTCCTTCAACCTGTTCACTTCAGAGAGCAACAGAAAAGTCGAAGTTTTGTTCAGTTCATCAAAGCAGGTTCAGGTTTGTGTTTGTTTGCCTTCCTGATCCTCTGGGATGCAAATGTACTCCTTGCATTTCTGTGCTTCCCCTAGTGGTGAGGAAAGAGCACACCTCATACTCATTGCGCTAGCTTGGCTAAGATAAGTAGTTCTCCTGTCTCATCAGGTTATCTGTTCAATCATCAATTGATCTGGGAACAGACCCATTACTGTTGATAAAGGAGGACTAAATACTTTTTCTATCAAGGCTATTACTGCCTCACTATATATATTTATACCTAATACCCACAAGAAATGAGTAATATTGTACCATTTACAATATATTCAAATCTAATAATCTTTTTAAATCTAATCTTGTTTAAAAAGATTATTAGATTTGAATATATTGTAAGTGGTACAATATTCCTCATTTCTTGTGGGTATTAGATAAAGGAGGACTACCATATTCTGCATTCAAGCCTAGCTGCTCTCTACTTGACATCTTGGATGTTGAATGCTCAGTGTCCTCTCTAGTGCTTTATAAGCAGATTGAGAATATCTTGATTTCAACCCGAAAGCCATCCACCAGGAGACCATATGGATTCAAATGTCAACTCTTTTCTTTGTGGTGCCAAACTAGTTCTCTGGACCCATTTACCTGTGACCCGAAGGACTGACTCAGATATCTGCTCTCCTTGACTACCTCTGCAATCAGTATTTTGTCCGTGAGAATTCATTTCAGTGATATAGCCGTTTAGCACATCCTGGTAGAAGACCAGGCCCATTTCTGTTATCCTTTGGTCTCCAAGTTCATAAAATATTTGTTACAAACTTAAGCCGCCAGTTTTGAGTCTCGCTGTTCCATGGGATCTTAATGTCAGCGCAGCTGATGAAACCTCTCTTTTTCAAGCCCCTAGAGTTGGCATCGCTGAAGTTTCTCATCACTGAAGTGATGTTACCATTGCTTTGGCTAGGGAGTTAGCGAACTTCAGGCCTTGGTTTTGTACTACCTGTATCTTTAGTTCTTCCACAACAGAGTGGTGCTTTGTACCTATTGAGTTTCTCCCCAAACATAACCATATAGTCTGGCTTCTTGGCTATTTGTCTTATAGCAGTTGCTAAAACGTATCGTTTCCTCCTGGCTAGCAGACTGTTCTGCGCATTATTTGCTAGCAGGCCTTCAGATTACAGAGACTGTCGAAGCTTGTCAAGTGAGAGCCATGGATATATCAGTGGCTCATCTATAAGCCATGCTTATTGAGGACATTTGCTAAGCTGTAACTTGGTCATCAGTTCACACCTTCTCGTCACATTACTGCCTGGACAATCTATCAAGAAGTGACAAATTTTGGCAAGCAGTTTTGCACAGCCTGTTCACCCAGTAGTACTCTCTCCATGGTGGGCTCTGGATTACTTTTAAGTAAGGGCTCCACTGCAGTCTTTTGCTTGGGATTTGCTACGTGTCTCAAGCTGAGGGTTGGGACACGTAGCGAGTCCCAATCCTCAGTTTGGAACAAGCCCTGCTTGTCGATGGAGAAAAGCATATTTGCTTATAGTTACTGGTGGTCCCTATAGACAACAGGATGAATTAGTCATGCTTAATACCTTCCTGGCTCTCTGAAGAGTCAACTACCTTGCTAAAGCTAAGCTGCAAATGGACTGAGGGGCTCCCAAGGCAGCGTGAGCATGGGGATGCCCGTGCACGCTCAGAGTGTAAAAAAACTTTACTGAATTAGAGAGAAGGTTGCGTTCGGCGCCATCAGATGTCACCCCATATGTCATGACTAATTCATCTTGCTGTCTACTGGAATTATCATTTTGGGTAAGCAAACATTTTTGTCACCTATATATTTTCTATATAATGATTCAGATATATGGTAGACTTCATAATGTTCCAGAAGATAGCATTTCTCCTAAAAGAAGAAGCTCAGCAACAAAATTGGTGGGATGTTCGGAGATAATAGTTGTTAACTTAGAGTTGTGGATGCTTAGACTTGCCAACTAGCAGAGGCAGTAGCAACCAAACTAATAATAAAATGGTTGGGATAGATATAGAGAAAAGATGGTAAGAGCAAGGGTGAGATCATTTAGCCTGTGCTGACATTAGGTAGCTTAGCAGGTATAGTGGGCCAACAACCTAAGTGATTGTGTCAATCTTGCATAATCTCCTTTCATTTTTTTTTATTTTTTTTTAAACAGAAACTCTACGTGGCTATTTTTCCCAGTATGGAGAAGTCGTTGATTGTGTTATAATGAAAGATAAAACCACAAACCAGTCTAGAGGTTTTGGCTTTGTGAAATTTAAAGATCCTAACTGCGTTGGAACAGTCTTGGCTAGCAGGCCGCATACACTGGATGGTCGAAATGTAAGTTGTTTGGCATGGAGATCTCAGTTCTTTATCATTTATCGCAAAGTTTTATTAGTTTAGATTTTTCTTTTTTTCCTGATTAGATTCCTCTTAGGGTAAAACTAGTTGATTTAGTTGGTTTAAAGATGCTTCACGTTATATATTCATTGATTTCTATGTGGTCAATGAAATAGACCAGGGGCAAAACAGGCGCTCGTTATGTGTGCAGGTTTTAATAACCGTGAGTGGCTGAAGCTCATGCTTCTGCGGGATGTAAAAAATAAATTATGCAAATGATTTGTGCACAGAAATCCGTGCACATATGGAAAAATGTGCATACCTAAGCATGTAATAAGCGGCCACATCCGCGCTCAAAACCCGCATCAATAATCTGCGCATAAAAGCGAGTGAGTGAGCGAACGGATCTCCCCATTAAGTGAAAGTAGGACCCTGGAAAGTATTTTTAATATTTCCAATAACTGTGCTGCAGAAAACAAGGCAAATATTTTCATGGGTGATAATTCACAACAATCTTGCCGCTCTTCTGGCCGTGTATCTGTCCGCCCAGGGAAGCGCCTACCTTGGCGCCTAGCTTACCTTTGCCGTTTGGGCTCTGAGCTAGGCGCTTTAACTTGGTTGCAAATGTATGGCATCGGGCGCCCAGAAAGGCACCTAGCTACTATTGCCGCTCGGGCTCTGAGCTAGATGCTTACTTGGTATATACACATACATATTAAGTAGTGTATACTTTTAGATATGAGAGTATATAAATATCAGAAATGTTTCTGGATGGATCATCAGAATTGTATTTTATTCCACTCTTTGTTACTTGTGTGACACTTCTGGTATAACTTGGTTATGTTTTGCAAAGGTTGATTAAATTAAGAGTTCTGTAATTGTATAACTTGGAGTGAAAACAAGAATATTGTGATTGTCTGTCTGTTTAAAGTGTTGAAATTACTTTCTGGTGAAATTTTCTATAAAATGCCACAATTCTTTACACTTTGTATCACCTCTCTCTGCATTCTAGATGCAGCTATTTTGTAAAAGTTTGAATTATATAATGTATCTTTTTCAGTTTTTTTTATTTTGTGATTGAAATGAAATTGCCACATCACTGATACACATGGTTTTCCTGCACTTTTCTGCAAACTAATGTCTTGCAACACATTTGCATGAGTTAGCTTGAAGCTAATGCTGTTAAACCCTTTTAGACACATTGTGCATGCTCAGTGCTGACAGATTTTAAATCTTCTTGCAGATTGATCCAAAACCATGTACACCAAGGGGGATGCAACCAGAACGAACAAGGCCCAGGGATGGATGGGTAAGAATGGTAAACTAGGTCCAAAGTTCGTGAGTACTTTTGTACTCACTGTACCTGCAACTCCCTACTGAATTAAAAAAAAATAAAATAAAAAAAATGCCCCCTGAAAGCAGCTGAGTATGGAAATTCTTCCAAAAATGTACTGTTGGAAAAGCAGTGCACAAATTGCTAAAAGGTTTTGTGGTCTACTCGTAGGCTAAGTCAGTTTATCTCCCCCAAGTCAAAAGAAATTTGATTATATATTTTAGACTGCAAAATTGATTCTAGAAACCTATGCTTGCATGCTGTGGGGTTTACTGTTGATGCAGAGCTGCCCAGCATGTCAAGGTGTGATAGACCATTCTGCTCTCACAAGGTTTGTGTTGAAAGGGTCAAATTCTGTGGTAGGGAAGGGGCTACGGTACCATATGTGGTGGTCAGACTGACCTGAAATGCAGGCTGTTTGTGTGGTGGATGCAAAAGGGCTACAGTGCTGTGCGTTAGTGGTGCTGGGACCCCCGGTATATTTTAAGAATGGAATATAAAATTGTAATAGGTGGATGTGGTGGTATCTCTGTAGCATATCTGTTTGCATTTTTATAAAGTGAGATGATATATGCTAATAGAAATTGATAGATTATTTTTAAACAGATGGAATAATGCTTTTTCCTTTTGATGCAGCAAAAAGGATCCAAGAGTGACCATAATAAATCAAATAAAATTTTTGTTGGTGGAATCCCTCACAACTGTGGTGAAACAGAACTCAGGGAATACTTCAAACGATTTGGAGTGGTGAGTTATTACAGCTGTTGTCTCCATCCTCTCCCTCTCTATCACTAGAATCTTAATTGACCGATACTTTTATTAGACCAGTAATAATAGTCATAAGGTATCCTAGTAAATGAGTTTTTGATACCATGGTGGTTATTTCAAATGTACTGCTAGGCTGAAGGAGGGAAGCATTTCTGTCTAGAGCAGAGATATTAATTCCTAGCCCTCTAGGCCCAAACAGGTCAGGTTTTCAAGATATCCCTAATGATTGTCAGGTTTGTGTACAATGTAGGCAGTATGCATGCACATTCATGAATAATCTTTAAGGATATCCTGGAAATCCAACCTGTTTGCAGCCCCTAAGAGTGAATAATAGAGAATGTGAGCTGGGAATTGCCACATTAGAGGTTTTCAAAGGAGTCAGATTGACTTCAGTTTATTCACTGGAGTTATAAGGACTGTTAAGAACAGAGCGATTTGTATCCCTTCGGGATGTTAAAGGCTACCATAAGGAGTCGTGTGAATCCAGTGTCATGGCTCAGTCTGTTATTTTTTTTTATTTAATAGATGAATTGAAATTAGTGTCTTCCGCCTTTTTTTTTGTAATTTCTTTTGAGTGCTGCTGCAACTGACTGACTTGCATTGGAGACATTTCAAATGTCCACAAGAGCGCTAGTTTTTCGAGACATGAAGTTGAAGTATGAACTTAATTGCTCAACAGAGCACAAAAAAATCTAAACATCACAAAACGATCCCCTTCGAAATCTTCAGGCTCGAAGGGATCATAAACTAAATCATCGGCACAGAAGAGTCGATGAACTAGATCCCCTGTGTGGAGGCATCACGATGACAGTCAACATCCTAAATCAATGGTGTATAGATAATCCATGCTAAGGACTGATGGCACACAGACCTAATCTAGAATGAGGCAATTGAAACTGTGTAGAGATCATATTGCACCGAGATCTCAAAACAAGCAACATCATCTGCTCCAAAGAATGGCACAAAGGCAACTGTACAAGAGAACACATTGAGCAAAGACTTCTGCATGTATGATACATGGCACTCATTGGCGCTGAAAGAATGGTGCGGAAGAATCCGCACAAAAAACAACCAGTAAGCATGAACATGCTACAGGAGTGTTTGCTTCTGTAAGTGCCTCTACTGGAACTAGAAAGAATCCCTTCCAGGAACATAAAGGAATGAAAATTTCCATTTTCTTAACTACTGGATTGTCATTCTTTTGTACAGAAACTATAGACAGATTTTGTTAAGAATTAAGTTAAACAATTACTAGATATGAAAACAATGTTCCACAAGCCCGTTTTGGAACGCTTAAGAGAAGAACTGAAATCTAAGCTTACATTGTCTTGTTTCTTGAAACCCGAGAATAGATTACTGTAGGAACCTATTGAGAGATCTTCAGAAGAAGAAAAAAAATCACGATCACATCATTTGTTTTATCTCATTTGGAGCATTCTCAAGGTTTCTATGACTCGGTAGCATACAGTATATATATCCAGAAGCCATACGACAGAACTCCATCGGACCTGTATCCAGAACCAGATAGAGCCTCAAAACCACAAAGAGATATGTATCCAACATTTATTCAAGATATCTGAAGTTATATTTTATTTAAAAATACTTACATTCCCTGTACATACCAGGATCAGTCCAGGACACCTGGGTTGTGACTCCGCACCAGTAGATGGAGACAGAGCAAAACTTGTGGGCGGAGCCATATATGCCCCTGTGCCGGTCACAGCCCCTCAGTCTTACTCTGTCTCCAGTAGATGGTGCAGGTGCGGTCACAGCTCCTGCCTGCCCTGGTTCTGGTACTCCGTCAGGGTTGGTTCTTTTTCTTGGTTTTAGGCCAGTTTTAGGCTACAGTTGTTTTCTTTTGGGAATTTGAATTTTGCATTGTAAATTGTCACTGACGTCCCGTCTGCCCTGCCTCCCAGGGGGGTTGAGAGGTCCTGAGGGGACTACCTCCCCCCGGTTGAGGCCGCTGCTAGGGTCGAGGACCCGGCTTTACCAGTAGCAGCATCAGGGGTGACACCGGGGAGCCCGGTTCACTCACCCCTGCTGGATTAGGGCTCCAGGACGGTGGACAGTGACAGGTTTTTTGTAAAAATAAAAAATTGAAAGTTGTTGATTTTGTTTCCGGCTCTGTTCCTTCGCATCGCCGCTCCGTGTTGGCTCCGGGGGGGGGGCGCTGCTGGCAGGGGGGAGGTCGGTCGCCTTAATTTTACCTTTGTTACTCGCGTGGCTCTCCGGTTCACCGCGTTTTCGCCAGCATGCCTCGTGGCTTGTCCGGTCGGCCCTGCGGCTCGGGTCGTTTGCTCCCAGGGGGTTACCAGGTCCTGAGGGGACCATATCCCCTGGTAGAGCACTTGCTGGGTTACGGGTCGCGGATCCTGGGTTAGTTTACTGCCCAGCCGGGGTGATACCGGGGAGCCCGGTTCCCTCGCCCCGGCCGGACCGCTGCGAGGGACAGCTCCAGGTAATTAAAAAAAAAAAAAAAGGAGCAGTTTTCTTTTCAGCGCGCCTGGTTCTCTTCGGCAGCGGTCGTTTTCGGCATTTCCTCTCTCCCCCTCCCCTTCTCCATTTTTTATTTTGCGTTTTCGTCCCTCTTCCGAGCAGGCCGCATGGGTCGGCCTGCTCGACTTGCGGCTTCAGCGCCGCGCGCCTCTAGCGAGCTCGGCTCTCCTCAGGCTGCGAAACGGGGGGCACAGGGGGGGTGCTTGTTTGGCGGCCTTTCGCTCCTGTGGTCGGGGACCGTCCGGCCGCCTTCCCCAAGCAGTTTCTGCCTGCCGTGGGCAAAGATTTAAAAAAAAAAAAAAAAAAAAATTCTACACAGACCTCTCGCGCGAAATTGGCGGGAAAGTCGGCCATCTTGGTGTGGCGTCGAGCGCGACACCAAGCGCAGCAGGCCCCAGGGGTTTTCCCTCGTTTCCCCCCCCCCTGCCCCCAAGCGGCCGGCTCCGCGGTCTGTTTGCCATCGGAGGCGGTGGGGGGGAGGGCCGGGGGAGGCACGCCACGAACTCTGAGGGACTCTTTGCTCTTGGTTTTCTTTTGGCCAGGCATAGGGCCTTTAAGGCCGCAGAGCCCACAAGCGACCTTCTGGCCAGGCGGGGGGCCTGAGAGGCCAATTAAGTTGGACCGGACGCACACTCGGCCGCAGATCGCGGCGGGGCGATTCATAGCCAAAAGCCTGTTGCGGGCCATACCGCCTGGTTTGGGCACGGTCCCTACCTCTGACTCGTCGGATCCAGTAATTTCCTAGGTGCCCTCCCCTCCTCCGAGGGGGGCTGAGGGAGATGTCGACGTTTGAATCGTCGGGTCCAGAGATTTCCAAGGCGCCCTCCCCGCCTCCGAGGGGGGCTAAGGGAGATGGCGCGCCGCCGCAGGGGGCAGCACGGCAGACACAGGCTTCGGAAGGGGATGACTCGAGTTTGATCCGCCTCTTCATCAGGAAGGAGCTGGCCCCTGATTCCCGCCATCCTGGAGGAGTTGGGCATCGACACCCCGCCTGGGGTAGTCTCGGCTGGGCTCCGTTCCTTTTTCACCTCTCTGTGACAGCCCGGCTCTATCGAGAGTGGGATTATCCGGCTTCGAACCTGAAGGTCACGAAGGCTATGGGTAAGCTCTCTCCCTTGCCGGAGGATGAAGATTTCCCTAGGGGAAAACAGGATTTTCAAGCTGCCCAAGGATAAATCCAGGGCGCGGGATTCGTTTTCGGCCAGGTCCCGCTTTCGTGATCCCAGGACGTGGCGTCCTCAAAGGTCGTCTGGTCAGTCGTATAGGGGCCTAAGCTTCGCAATGAAAGGTGGTCGGTCTCTCTCTCTCACCGCAGCCCCGGGGCGCGGTTGATGTCAGCTGTGGAGAGATGGGCCGGTGTAACGTCAGACCAGTGGGTCCTCAACGTGATCAGACATGGCTACCTCCTCCGTTCCGGTCAACCACACGGCAGGGGCCGTTACTCCATTTACTTCATCGTCCCAAAGAAAGACGGCACGGCCAGATCTTTTCTGGATCTCGGTGGGGTAAATCGATGCCTTCGCGTTTCTCACTTCAAAATGGAGACGATTCGGTCGGTAATGGCTGCGGTGCGGCCAGGCGAGTTTCTGACCTCCCTAGATCTCACGGAGGCTTATCTTCACATAGGCATTCAGCCGGCCGCAGGTTCTGCGTTCTAGGACGGCATGGCCAGTTTTTTCAAGCGCTCCCAGTTGGTCTCGCGACGGCCCCCGTACGTTCACGAAGGTCATGGTCACGGTGGTGGCGCGGCTGCGCCGGGAAGGTCTCCTGGTCCATCCTTACCTGGACGATTGGTTGATTCGGGCGAAGTCCGAGGATCAGTGTCGGTTGTCAGTGGGCCAGGGTCCTACACCTTGACAGTCCCTAGGATGGGTGGTCAACTTCAAAACAGTGATCGGACACCCTGGCAGACCTTGGAATATCTGGGAGCCGTTGTCGACATGTAGCAGGGCAAGGTGTTCCTGTCACACGAACGGAGATACGAACTACAAGCTCAAGTAAGGCGCTTCTTGTCTCTCCGCCGGCCGCGGGTCTGCGACTGTTTTACGGTCCTGGGCTCTATGGCTTCCACACTAGTGCTGGTTCCCTGGGCGTTCACTCATCTGCGACCATTACAGTCATCCTTACTGTCCCGCGAGGTGCCGGTTCCGGAGGAGTTCCACTTACCGCTTCCACTAGCAGGACACGCGAGATCCAGCCTGCTCTGGTGGCTGGATTCCGGTCATCTGTCTTCGGGAGTGTCTCTTCTGGTGCCAAATTGGACGGTGGTGACCACGGATGCCAGTCTCTCCGGTTGGGGAGTGGTCTGCCTCGGAAGCTCAGTCCCAGGCCTATGGTCGGTGTCGCCAGCCCAGTGGCCTATCAACAGTCTAGGGACCGAAGTGGCCCTGCAAGCCTTCCTACCGTTAGTGCGGGGACAGGCGGTCCGAGGGTTGTCGGACAACGCGACCACCGTGGCCTACATCAGCCGCCAGGGCAGGACAAGGAGCCCACAGGTGGCGGAGGAGGCTCAGAACTTGATGGCCTGGTCGGAGCTACATCTCAGCACCGTAGCAGCCTCTCACATTGCAGGAGTCGACGACGTTCGGGCGGATTTTCTCAGCCGTCATCGCCTGGGTCCCGGAGAGTGGGAGCTGGCGGACGAAGCATTTCTTCTCATTGGCGAAACGTGGGGAGTGCCCCACAGGGCTCTGATGGCCAAGTGGCACAACGTGAGGGCTCCGCGATTCTTCATTCGACGTCGAGAACGGGGGGCAGGAGGCGTCAATGTGTCGGTACTCCCCTGGCCGTCGGATGTTCTGCAGTACATCTTTTCCCCGTGGCCGATGTTTGGCGAGCTTCTGCGGCGCATAGAGTTGCACCTGGCCACCGTGATCCTGGTGGCGCCGGAGTAGCCGCGCCGACCGTGGTTCGCGGACCTCGTCCAGCTAGCAGTAATGTCACCCCTCCGGTTCCAGGGACCGGCGGGTCTACTCCATCAGGGACCCGTCTGTTTGGAGGAGGCGGATCCCTTCTGTCTCGCCGCATGGCTTTGGTGAGGAAGCGCCTGAAGGGAAAAGGTTACTCAAGATGCTGGGGTAGCCACGTTGCTACGATCCAGAACGCAGTCGACGTTACTGGTTTTTGTCCGTGTCTGGGTGGTTTTGAGGAATGGTGCGTACAGCGTGGGGTGGACCCCACGGCGGCTTCCGTCTCCGACATTCTGGCGTTCCTACAGGCAGGTCTGGCCAAGGGTCTGATGTGCAGTTCGCTACAGGTCTAAGTGGTGGCGCTTGGTTGTTTGCGAGGTCAGGTCCGACATTCTGGCGGTCCTACAGGCAGGGCTGGCCAAGGGTCTGGCGTGCGGTTCGCTACGGGTCCAAGTGGTGGCGCTTGGTGGTTTGCGAGGTCAGGTCCGTGGATCACCTCTGGCTCTTCACCCGGATTTCTCCCGTTTCCTTCGGGGAGCTGAGCACCTTCGTCCTCAGTTGCGTCTCCCCTGTCCGGCTTGGAACCTCTCTTGGGTCTCTCCGCTTTATGCGCGGCGCCGTTTGAGTCCTTGAAACACGCAACGACTACGTTGAAGGCGGTGTTCTTGGTGGCGGTTGCCCCGGCGTGGCGTGTTTCGGAGTTGCAGGCCTTGTCCTGTAAGGAACCCTTCTTGCGTATTTCCGAGGCCGGAGTTTCCTCGTGGATGGTTCCTGAAAGTGGTGTCGTCTGTCCAAGTGGTGTCGTCTGTCCACGTAAATACGTTGGTAGAGCTGCCCGCTTTCGCGGTCGGGGAGTCCTTTGATTCAACAGTGAGGGCGCTTAGGAATCTTGACGTGCGGAGATCCCTCCTTCACTATCTGGAGGTTCCTAGCCGTTTTCGGGTCACTGATCATCTGTTTGTTTTGTTTTCTGGTCCTGGTCCACAGAACGGGGCCGCAGTGTCCCTCACGACGATCACCCGTTGGCTCAAGGAGGCCATTGGTTCGGCGTACTTGGTGCCGCGGGTCTTCGGGTTCACTCCGCTCGATCTCAAGCTGCGTCATGGGCTGAAGCTTCTCAGGTGTTGCCTCAAGAAATGTGCAGGGCGGCTACTCGTTGCATACCTTCTCCGGCAGTACCGGTTGGATGTCCGGGCTCCCGCTTCCGGGGTTTGGGGTGAGGGTACTCCGAGCGGGACTCTCTGCTTCCCACCCTAGGTAAGTTTGCTCTGGTACATCCCAGGTGTCCTGGACTGATCCTGGTACGTACAGGGAAAGGAAAATTAGTTTCTTACCTGATAATTTTCGTTCCTGTAGTACCAAGGATCAGTCCAGGATCCCGCCCGCAGTGCTACGCTAAAGTGACGGAGAGTCCGCTCATCGTTGTTTTCGGTAAGTTGACCCCTTGTTTATTCGTTCTCCCGGTTGGGGAGTCTGTTTCCTGTAGGGGTGATGGAATTATTTCCGTTTCCATAGCAAGTTTGTATGGTTAGCTATGGTTGCCTTTTGGAATTTTCTACTTTGACATTACGTATGACTGAGGGGCTGTGACCGGCACAGGGGCATATATGGCTCCGCCCACAAGTTTTGCTCTGTCTCCATCTACTGGTGCGGAGTCACAACCCAGGTGTCCTGGACTGATCCTTGGTACTACAGGAACGAAAATTATCAGGTAAGAAACTAATTTTCCTTTCCACAACTTCCAAATTTAAAATCTGTCCAGTGCGGATCATGTAAGTACATGCATAAGTATCAACAGACATACTATTTACATGACAAAATTGAAAGTAAAGTGTGTACCAAAATAATGCTATTCTCCAGCAACCATATTAAATTCTGGTATTCTGATCATCAGAAGCTTCCTTTCACATGCCTCAAGCTAACAGTTTTAAAAATTGGATATAGTTGCAATGGAGAAGGTACAGAGAAGGGCAACCAAAATGATAAAGGGGATGCAACAGCTCCCCTATGAGGAAAGGCTGAAGAGGTTAGGGCTGTTCAGCTTGGAGAAGAGACGGCTGAGGGGGGATATGATAGAGGTCTTTAAGATCATGAGAGGTCTTGAACGAATAGATGTGAATCGATTATTTACGCTTTCGAATAATAGAAGGACTAGGGAGCATTCCATGAAGTTAGCAAGTAGCACATTTAAGACTAATCGGAGAAAATTCTTTTTCACTCAACGCACAATAAAGCTCTGGAATTTGTTGCCAGAGGATGTGGTTAGTGCAGTTAGTGTAGCTGGGTTCAAAAAAGGTTTGGATAAGTTCTTGGAGGAGAAGTCCATTAATGGCTATTAATCAATTATACTTAGGTAATAGCCACTGCTATTAATTGCATCTGTAGCATGGGATCTTCTTAGTGTTTGGGTAATTGCCAGGTTCTTGTGGCCTGGTTTGGCCTCTGTTGGAAACAGGATGCTGGGCTTGATGGACCCTTGGTCTGACCCAGCATGGCAATTTCTTATGTTCTTATCAGTGCAATATTACCATAGCCATGGGGGGGGGGGGGGAAGCTAATTTCCTAGTGTGTAGCCAGATGGACAGGACCAATGGGATTGTGTGTTCCCCTGCTAGCAGATGGAGACGGAATCAGGTTTCAAAACTGACATCACCCTAGATATTCCCCTGCAGTGACCTCAGCCATTCAGTCTCTCTGTCTCCTAGCAGATGTGGATGCTATCCCCACACCAGCAGCGGTGTGTAGCAGGATTGTAGCACTAATTCAAAGGAGAAAACGTTACCTTCAAATTGAAAAGATCGAGTCCCGCTCTCCTGTGGGTGATACCTAAGGGTTCCTCCCCCAGTTGAGAATTCCTGAGGCGATTTCAGAGATCCTTCAGAGGTGTACCTTGGTCCAGTAGCCAGCTCCCTCTGTGGACTTTCCTGCTGAAGCAGCTGAAAGGCAGTGGATGCAGAAGCCGAGTGCGGCAGTGAAGGCCTAAGCTTTCTCCCCCCACAGCTGGAGAGACCGTCTCTGTACTCAGCCTGGAAGCGCTGAGACCTGGTAACTAGAGAAGAGCTCCTCCGAGCCAGAGACGTGGGAAGGACTTGGGTAAGTCTTTCCTCCGGTCTCGTTGCTCAGTGTGCCGTACCAATATCGTTCCTGATCTCGTGCAGGCGAGGGAAGGGGGTTTCAGAGCGGGTTGAGTGGTGTCCCGCCGGGGGGCTAGGCCCCGCCTCAGGCTCTGTGGACACTCCACGTGGCGATCCAGGATGCTGCCATCTTGCATGCGGTTTAGTGCAGTGCCATTTTCCTCCTTCGGCTGTCTGTACGCGCGCATAACCTCACGCATAATGATACACATAAGCATACACACGACAGGCCGCTTAGTTCTATGCACATCGAGGAGAGTCTTGTGTGTGCTCAAAAAGCATTAATCGGCTAAACGCACAAGCTACAGAGATTATGGCCCCAGCAGCAAAGAAGCTCAGATGATGCTCCCTTTGCACTGCCTGCCATAATAGGGCTGCACAGTCTGACTTGGAATCTTGCCTTTGTCAGCATTGAGAGGAAGCCCAGGGAGGACTGGACTCCCAGAATGTTTCCAAGTCTGGTCCATCATAGTCGGCAGATGATTCAGCCACGACCTTGTCTGACAGCATCCTGGACCTGAGCAATTCCGGGGCTGCATCCTCCCCGGGAGAGGGCAGTTCAACTGCCCCTACCCCAGTTCCTCCAGGGCCAAATATGGACCCGGCGGCCTTCTCTTGGTTGGAATTTTTCCAGGGCTTCAAGCCTTTGTTCAGGCGCAGTCAGCCCCTGCCTGGGACTGGGCAATGCCCCAGCTGGGAAGGGCTTGCCCTCCCAGTCCTGACAGCGGGACATGCCTCGCCTCACCAAGGGTATCTGATAGGGACCCAGAGATCACGGACGATGACGGGGATTCCTTAGAGGACGGGGAAATCCCTCCAGGCTTGGAGCCATACCGGACCATGCTTCTGTCTTTCCACAGAGATGAATTACCGGCCCTATTCTCCTAGACCCTGAAGATTCTGGGAGTTCCGGGCACGGACCCTATGTCGGAGCCAAAGAAGAACCCCATCCTGGTGTGTCTATGGAAAGCCTCTTGCTATTTCCCGATGCTGGAAGCCATCCAGGAATTGATTGACCTGTAATGAAATGCCCCGGAGAGAAGTTTTAAGGGAGGTTGTTCCTTGAGGGTCTTGTATCCTTTGGTCAAGGAACGCCTGCATTTCCTGACAGTGGACGCCATGGTCTGTGCCATTTCAAAGCGAACTATTCCTGTTGAGGGAGGGGCGGCCTTGAAGGATGCTCATGATAGGCGGTTAGAATCCATTCTTAAGCTAGCCTTTGACGCGACAACAATGACATTGGAGATAATTTCTTGCTGTGCCCTGGTGGTTTGCTCCTGTCTGCTCCTCTCGAGAGAGGCAGATAGCTCCGGGGTGCATGCCGAAGATGTGATTGAACCCGCCGCAGCCTTCCTGGCGGACGCAAGCTCTGACGTAGTGCGTACCTCGGCCAGAAGAGTAGCCTCAGTGGTGGCGGCCAGAAGACAGCCATGGTTGTGAAACTGGTCAGCGAACGCAACTTCTAAGGCGAACCTCACAAAGATGCCCTTTTAGGGATCCCTCCTATTCGGAAGTGAGTTGGAGAAGCTAGCCAGTAAGTGGGGTGAATCTCCAGTCCCAGGCTACTAGAAAATAAGAAAGAGGTCACAGCGCTCCTCACCTATGAGGGGTCGGGCCAGGGGTTCCCAGCACTTCCGGCCCTACAGAGACTCATCATTTCGGTCAACTCGGCCCTCGGGAAGGTTTCTGTCCTTTTGGAACAGACAGCCAAAAAGAGGAACATGTTTGGGCTCAGGTTCGACCCAAACTACCCAATGAAGTTGGGCTGACCCATCCTTGGGAAGAGGAGATAGGAGAGTCGGCCCCCTATCAGCGGTGGGTTGAGATCATGTCTGACATGGGTACTGGACATATGAGAAAAGTATGCTCTCGAATTTCACAGCATCCCTCGGGACATGTAAGAACATAAGAACATGCCATACTGGGTCAGACCAAGGGTCCATCAAGCCCAGCATCCTGTTTCCAAAGGTGGCCAATCCAGGCCATAAGAACCTCGCAAGTACCCAAAAACTAAGTCTATTCCATGTTACCGTTGCTAGTAATAGCGGTGGTTATTATCTAAGTCAATTTAATTAATAGCAGATAATGGACTTCTCCTCCAAGAACTTATCCAATCCTTTTTTAAACACAGCTATACTAACTGCACTAACCACATCTTTTGGCAACAAATTCGAGAGTTTAATTGTGCGTTGAGTGAAAAAGAACTTTCTCCGATTAGTTTTAAATGTGCCACATGCTAACTTCATGGAGTGCCCCCTAATCTTTCTATTATCCGAAAGAGTAAAAAACCTATTCACATCTACCCGTTCTAGACCTCTTATGATTTTAAACACCTCTATCATATCCCCTCTCAGCCATCTCTTCTCCAAGCTGAAAAGTCCTAACCTCTTTAGTCTTTCCTCATAGGGGAGCTGTTCCATTCCCTTTATCATTTTGGTCGCCCTTCTCTGTACCTTCTCCATCGCAATTATATCTCTTTTGAGATGCGGCGACCAGAATTGTACACAGTATTCAAGATGCGGTCTCACCATGGAGCGATACAGAGGCATTATGACATTTTCTGTTTAATTTACCATTTTATTTCTAATAATTCCCAACATTCTGTTTGCTTTTTTGACTGCCACAGCACACCGAACAGACGATTTCAATGTTATCCACTATGACGCCTAGATCTCTTTCTTGGGTAGTAGCACCTAATATGGAACCTAACATTGTGTAACTATGTCACCTTGCCATTCCCAGCACAAGAAACTGGCAGTGGAATCCACACTGATAAGGCTCCTCAATCTGAGGGCTATAACTCCAGTACCTACACACCAATTAAATATGGGCACTATTCCATCTATTTCATCGTGCCCAAGAAAGAGGGCTCATACTGACCCATCCTGGATCTCAAGAGTATCAACCACCATCTGCGGATACTTCACTTCCGCATGGAAACTCTTCACTCCGTCATATTGGCAGTGCAACCGGGAGAGTTCCTAACCTCCCTGGACCTTTCTGAGGTCTACCTCCATATTCCAGTCCATCAACACCACCAGCATTTTCTACGCTTTGCAGTACTGAGCCAACATTACCAGTTCCGGGCATTACCCTTTGGCCTGGCAACCGCCTTCAGAATGTTCACCAAAATTATGGTGGTCGTAGCGGCGGCACTGAGGAAAGAAGGAATCATATCCTGGTGCACCCTTACTTGGACTACCAGCTGATCTGGGCGAAGTCGTTGGAAGAGAGCCTTCAGGTGGCCAGCAGGGTCAGGCCCCTCCTGCAGGAGCTTGGTTGGGTTGTGAACATGGACAAGAGCAGCCTCAAGCCCTCCCAAATCTTAGGATACCTGGGGGCCCAATTCAACTCCAAGCAGGACAAGGTGTCCCTCCCTCGAGGAGGAGAAAATTGATGGACCAAATATGTCTGATGAACACAGTTCGCTCCAAGGTGTGGGACTATTTCTAAGTCCTCGGCCTCATGGCATCAACCTTGGAAGGTAGTACTGTGGGTGAGGGCACACATGCGGCTGCTCCAACACTCCCTTCTGTCACGCTGGAACCCACTGTCTCAAGACTACTCTATTCACTTCCACCTACCGATGAAAGTATGCTCTCTGCTCCAGTGTTGGCTACAGGAAATTCACCTAAGCAAGGGTGTAAGCCTCTCCCCACCAAGCTGGATTATCCTCACGTCGGACGTGATCCTCCAGGGGTGGGGTGCTCACTGTTAGCAACTGACAACCCAGGGCAATGGACCAAGGAAGAGGTGAACTGGAACATAAGCTGCCTGGAAGTGCGGACGGTCAGATTAGCATGCCTGCAGTTCAGCCACAAGCTCCAGGGGCAAGCAATCCACATGATGTTGGACAATGCAACAACGGTGGCCTACATCAATAGCCAGGGAGGAATCAAGAGCCACCAGGTGTCTCTGGAAATAGATCCCTTATGGAATGGGCGGAGTTAAACCTACAAGGGATCTCTGCTTCCCACATCGCAGGAAAAGACAACGTCCGAGCAGTCTTTCTCATCAGCGAAAGCCTGGACCCGGGGGAATGGACACTGCCGACCAGAGCCTTCCAGCTCCTAGTAGATTGCTGGGTCCTTCCATCCTTCGACCTACTGGCTACATATCACAATGCGTAGGTTCCCCAGTTCTTCAGTCGCAGGCGAGATCAGCACTCGCAAGGGATAGACGCCCTTGTCCAGACCTGGCCAGAGGAGAACTTACTGTATGCCTTCCCCCTGTGGCCTCTACTGGGCAAGATCATCCGCAAGATCGAACACCACAGAGGGTTAGTCCTTCTGGTGGCCCCGGACTGGCCCAGACATCCGTGGTATGCATACATGCAGAGGCTTCTCGTGGAGAGTCCCCTTTTTTCCTCCCCTCTGCACAGGGATCTTCTCAAGGAAGGCCTGATTCTTTACGAAGATCCAGCTCTATTCTCTCTTACCGTCTGGCCCTTGAGAGGGCTTGCCTGACGAAGTGCAGATATTCGGAAGTAATTGCCACATCGCTCTGCGAGTGGAAGTTTTCAACGTCCCTGTTGTACATATGAACCTGGAGAATGTTTGAGGCCTGGTGCAGGAAGCACGGCGTGCCCCTGCGAACGGCCAAGATCTTCATGATCCTAGAACTTTTACAGGATAGCCTAAACAAAAGACAATCTCTCAACTCCCTGAAGGTCCAGGTGGCAGCCCTCTCCTGCTTCAGGACCGAAGTGGGCGGAACCCGTCTGGTGGCACATCCAGACTTGGCCCATTTCCTAAAAGGGGTTAAACATCTATGACCATCCTTAAAGTTGGCGGTTCCTCTATAGAATCTCAACTTAGTATTGGACTTTCTGGCAGGGCCTTCCTTCAGACCAGTGCGCAGTCTGTCACTATGCCGATTGACACTAAAGACTGTATTCTTGGTGGCGGTATGCTCGGCTCATCGCATCTCTGAGCTGCAGGGGCTGTCTTGTCAGGAGCCGTTCCTTCGATTTACTCCAGGAACAGTATAGCTTCACACCATTCCCTACTTCTTATCAAAAGTAGTCTCTGAGTTTCACCTGAACCAATCCATCTCCTTACCATCCCCGGATGGACATAAGGACATGGAAGACTACCGCCTTCTTTGCCATGTAAACGTTGGTAGATTTTTAGTGCAGAATCTGGAACATTTGGAACCAGTGCGCAAGACAGATCGCTTGTTTGTTCTTCACGGGAGGAAGAAACAAGGCAAAGAGGCTTCGTGAGCTACCATAGCCTGCTGGGTCAAGGAAATAATCAGGACAGCTTACATAAAGGCAGGGAATCCTTTACCTCTACAGGTCAAAGCTCATTCTATCAGGGCCCAGGCAGTATCCTGGGCGGAAGCTAAACTACTGTTGCCTGCCGACATCTGTCGAGCAGCGATGTGGTCCTCCTTACACGCCTTCTCCAGATTCTACTGCTGGATGTCCTGGCCTGGGAGGATAACAGCCTTTGTGAGGACAGTTTTAACAGGATCATGGACAGCCTCTTGACTCGTTCGGGAGTAGCTTTTGTGTATCTAATTGGTCCTGAGTTGCTTACCTGCAGCAATGTTCTCTGTGGACAGCAGACCAAACAGTGACACAACAGAGTGAAGACATCTGACTTCTCTCTCCTAGCTCAGGATTTAACTAGAACTTTTCCTGAGCATTTGTGGTCCTTCCTGCGCCAGTGTGCAAACTGCCTTAATCTAATACCTAGCTTTAACTAAATTTCCAGAGAGGAGGGTGGGTTTGTGTGGCTATTTGTCATGCTGTCTGTCCACAGAGAGCATTATGTTGAGCCCGCTAAGTCTGAACTCTTTGGATTAGCCAAAGAGACAGTTACTGATGCCAATGGGATGGATTTACCACTTATCCAGAGCCTAGAAGTATGGTTGGACAGCAAACTAACCAAGAGAACTCGAGCTTCCAATGTGATTCAGTCTGCCTTTTTTGTTTTTTAGGAAGGCCAAACATTTGAAGTCCAGAGGCTTGAGTTATTCTCACCTATTAGCAGATGGAAACAAAGGACACTTATTTATATTTTTTTTGTGTGGCATTAACGTATATGATAGTACAGTCAAAGTCAATATTCTGTCTCCAGCAGATAGTAGCAGTATTGAACTGGTGCTTCAGGATCTCTACCTCCCAGGCTTCAGCCTATGGCCTCCCCTGCTAGAGCAGATTTTAGCTTGCGCCCAAGGCAACTGCTCAACCAGGATAAAAAATTATCAGAAGACTGAAGCATTGGACTCTTAAAACAAGAGTTCTGACCTATTTTCCCAGCCTTGTAGGCTTGGGCCAGACTCAAGTTCCCATGTGGGCTGGTTTGAGTGAGCCCTGTTAGCCGATTCCCAGACTCTCTTCCAGGCCTGGTTGTGTAAGAGGCAGTGAATGAGCTCATGAGGCTTCCCTTTGGGTGTGAGTTTATTCCCTAGGATTAAATTCCACTTCCTCTGGCCTTTCCTGTGTCAGGCAGGTGCTCCAGTTCTGTTTTTTCTTTGGCACATGGCAGAGGGAAGAGAATGGCCTTGTGCGGCCACTGTGGCTGGATCTGCTGCAACCAGAAAATTTCCAGCATGGTCTGTTTCTACTGTCCCACCTCTGGAGTATTGTTTTTGCAGCAGGAGAGTTAGCTAAGACAGCTTCTGATTTCCCCACATTCGTCCAGCCAACAATGCAGCATATTCACACTCAGCGCATAGTTAAGCTCTGGAATTCATTGCCAGAGGATGTGGTTACAGCATTTAGTGTAGCTGGGTTTAAAAAAGGTTTGGATAAGTTCATAGAGGAAAAATCCATAAACTTCTATTAAGTAATTTGGAGCTTGAGCTTTATTTAATGTTTAGGTACTTTCCAGGTACTTGTGACTTCAATTGGCCACTGTTGGAAAAAGGATACTGGGCTTGATGGACCCTTGGTCTGACCCAGTATGGCAATTCTTATGTTCTTGTGATAAAATCAGGAGCGCCCCTCTACGAACATCAGCCTGCTCTGCTGAACTTGCATCTGCCCCTGCAGAGGCCTGTGCCATGGTGGGCATAGCCACCATTTTGGATTCTCTTCATAGTTTGTTCCCACCTGCAGAGCAGGCTGATGTTTGTAGAGAGGAGCTCCTGATTTTATCACAAGAACATAAGAGTTGCCATACTGTCAGACAAAGGGTCCATCAAGCCCAGTATCTTGTTTTCAACAGTGGCCAATCGAAGTCACAAGTACCTGGAAAGTACCTAAACATTAAATAAAGCTCAAGCTCCAAATTACTTAATAGAAGTTTATGGATTTTTCATCTATGAACTTATCCAAACCTTTTTTTAAACCCAGCTACACTAACTGCTGTAACCACATCCTCTGGCAAATAATTCCAGAGCTTAACTATGCACTGAGTGAAAAAGAATTTTCTTCAATTTGCTTTAAATGAGCTACTTGCTAACTTCATGAAGTGCCCCCTAGTCCTTCTATTATCTGAGAGTAAATAAATGATTTACATTAACTTGATCAAGTCCTTTTATGATTTTGTAGACGTTTATCATATCCCTCCTCAGGTGTGTCTTCTCCAGATTGAACAGCCCTAACTTCCTTAGCCTTACCTCATAGTCGGCTGTTCCTTGCCACTTATCGTTTTGGTCGTCCTTTGCACTTTCTGCAGTGCAACTATATCTTTTTTTGGAATGCGGTGACCAGAATTACACACAGTATTCAAGATGCGGTCTCACCATGGAGCAATGCAGAGGCATTATGACAGCCATTGTTTTATTTGCCATTCCCTTCTTAATATTTCCTAACATTGTTTGCTTTTTTTGATCGCCACAGCACAGGATTTCAATATATTATCCACTGACACCTAGATCTGTTTCCTGGGTAACACCTAACATTTTAACTACATATAGCAAGGGTTTTTTTTTCCCTATATGCATCACTTTGCACTTGACCACATTAAATTTCACCTGCCATTTGGAAGCCCAATCTTCCAGTTTCACAAAGTCCTCCTGCAATTTCTCAATCCGCTTGAGATTTAGCTACTCTGCATAGTTTTGTTTCATCCGCAAATTTGATCACCTCACTCGTATCCCTTTCCAATATATTAAAAAGCACTGTTCCAAGTACAGATCCCTGAGGAACTCCACTATTTACCTTTTTCCACTGTGAAAACAGACCATTTAATCCTACGGTGTTTCCTGTCTTTTAACCAGCTTGCAATCCACAAAAGGACATCACCTCCTATCCCATGACTTTTTAGTTTTCTTAGAAACCTCTCATGCGGCACTTTGTCAAATGCCTTCTGAAAATCCAAATACACCACATTTACCAGTTCACCTTTGTCGACATGTTTATTCACCCCTTCAAAAGAAAAAAATGTAGGAAATCTGTGAGGCAAGACTTGGTTAAAGCCATGCTGGCTGTGTCCCATTAGAACATAAGAAAACCATTAAACCATGTTTATCTAAATGTTTTGTGATTTTATTCTTTATAATAGTTTCCACGGCTTTTCTCAGCACTGAAGTCAGGCTCGCTGGTCTGTAGTTTCCCGGATCACCCCTGGAGCCCTTTTTAAATATCAGGGTTACATTGGCCATCTTCCAATCTTCAAGTACAATGGATGATTTTTTTTTTTATTCTTTATTAATTTTCAGCTTACATAAACAGCAAAAAAAGAACTAAGAAAATGCATGCCAATGCAATAATTCGTATAATCATAATCAAACAAGTAATTAGCATCCTTGGACTCAGTTTACATAAAGAAATAATACAGATTATTGATTATACATTCAATTTATAAGGAAATGGGAGATCCAAAAATTCAAAATTAGGCAAGCAAGAAATTATAATTAAAAAGAAAACAAAGAAGGTACATCATTATCCCTATTTCCCGTGGGAAGTTCAGGTAGCATTATTTAAGGAAATACGTGAATCAAGAAAACTACGTAAATCTTGCGGGTCAAAATACACATCTTTGAGTATTTATCTTTAGTACGCATTTACTAGGATATCGAATCACCATATATGCACCCAGGTTTTAACTTCCTGGGCCATCTGAAGAAATTGCTTTCTGCGCAGTTGCGTATCCCTTGTTATGTCCGAATAGACCCATACTTTTTCACCAAGATAAAGTTTATCTCTATTTCGAAGAAATAGCCTCAAAATAGCGTCTCTATCCGAAGAAAAAACAAATCTTATACAAAGAGTTCCCCGAAATTCTATTTGTTCTTCCGTAGACTGTTCCAGAAACCCTGTTAGGGTTTCTGGAACAGTCTACGGGACTGGATCTCTATATTCTGTTGGCCTTTTCCTGCCATCTTCCCAGTATTAATATAGAAAATCTTCTCTATAGGAGGTATACCATCTGAAGATATTTGCAAATTTTCCTGTAGGAACTTATTAAGTTGTTCCAAGGGAGAGATCAACTTTACACGAGGAAAATTCAATATTCTTAGGTTTCTATACCTAGCTTGATTCTCTATATTCTCAATTTTTCTTATTAGATCTTATTAGTCCAACCTGGACTTCCTTTATTTGAGCAATTTGTTCTTGTAAGCTTTCAGTCTTTTCAGTATGTTGAATCACTACAGGGTCCAATCTTTGTATTTGAGTCTGTGTAGTTGAAATAATATTGGACATATTCACTATCGAGGTTTTTAGCTCTAATAACACGGTCCAAACATTCTCCAAAGTTATTTTTTGCACTTGGTCCGCAAGAGAAGGTAAAATGGCGCTTACAGGAGCTTCTTGATGGTGTTCAAGCCTAATTTCTAAGGTCGCCGCCATACCTTCCTGCTCCTCTGGCGTTGATGTCGGTGAGGCGATTAGAACTTTTTCTCTGGCCTCACTCAGCTGTTGCCACCGAGGATTCCCGGGAGTCGCCAAAACCGAGCCGGTCTCCACATCATTCTCCCCCATTTCCACACC
Organism: Rhinatrema bivittatum; assembly: GCF_901001135.1. NCBI lineage: Eukaryota > Metazoa > Chordata > Amphibia > Gymnophiona > Rhinatrematidae > Rhinatrema > Rhinatrema bivittatum. The sequence continues at coordinate 217,592,884 of NC_042622.1, read as the reverse complement.
GAAAGAGCCTTCTGCTACAGCCTCTTTGGGCTGAGCATTATGACCCGAAAGCAGGGGCTGTGTATGGGTTGGCGGCAGGGGAGCCACGGGAGCTCCGGGACTTAGAGTTGTATTCAAGTCTAAAGCTGCTGGAATTCGCTCCAATCCAGCGGCTACTGCAGACTCATCTCCCGGAGATCTGTTCACCCGCATGAAGAAGCCTTCTATCACAGATTGAGATAAGGCAGAAATCGGGGTTGTCGGAGTTTCAACCCGGACTCTCCCTTTTCTCTTCGTATGAGGCATTTTCTTTGAAGAAATTTCTCAGCACAGGAGCGCTTCCTCACGCAGCCTTCTTTCAAGATGCCATTTTGGATCTCACAATGGATGATTTTAATGATAGGTTACAAATTAACTGAAATAGGTAGGGTCTCCTCCTTTCCCCTCCAGGAATGTTTTCCCTCTGGTATTTTTCATTGTGTATCAATAGGCCACCTTTGCACTGCAGAGACATAGTGGGGAAGGGGCCCTAGATCATGCGTAGCAGGGCTCCTTGCTTGGTTTGGCCCCTAAATACCTTAGATTTTCAAGGGAGACATCTGGCTTTTTGGAGCAACCATCCTCCCCAAGATTTCCCCTGGATTTTAGAGGCAGATAGCCGACTAGCATCCCTGGAGGAAGGGAAGTTAACATCGGAAGGAGAAGGGGTAAGTTGGTTGTTTGGCATTTTTCAAGGATGAGAGCTCCAGGTTGTTACCTGTCTCTGAATGTTACATTTCTCAACATCCATACAGATGAATTCAGAACCAGTGGGTTATGGACCTCTACCAGCAGACTGAGACAGAACAAAGCTGACATCAGTCTATATACCCCTGCAGTGACATCAGCCCGCCACTATTCTCCATCTCCAGCAGATGGTGGACATGCATCTCCCTACTGGGGATTCCTTCAAGTTTTAGAAGGAGAAAGAAAGAAGGAAATTTAATTTGCTCTCCTCTCCTGCAGTGTTACCAGATGGTCACTCCCCCAGTTGAGAATTCCTGAGATGACTTCTGTGGACCCTCCAATGAGTGCCTTGGTCCTGTAGCTGGTATTTTCAGCTGGCAAGGACTTAGCTGTTGAAACAGCTGAAAGGCAGTGGGTGCAGAAAGCAGAGCACGGTGGTGATGGTATATGTCCTTTCCCCCGCAGCCGGAGACTGTCAAGTAAAGCTAAATAAGAAAAAAAAACAAGAGGAGAGGTTTTATGGGGCTTCCTCTGGTCTCCATGCTTGGTTCGCCAATCCTACTTTCGTTTCCACCCCTGAGGGAGATTTAAGGGACATGGGTAGCCTGGCAGGTTGAGCAGCCCTTTTGGACTAGGCCCCACTCATAGGCTGCTCTCTGTATGCTGTGTAGTAGGCTGCGGCAGCATTTTCGTGACCTCCGACATGCCTGGTACTGCTGTTAATGCGCCAAAGTACATCTAGATCGGTAGCCAGTCTTCCCGATAGGGATCCGGATGGCACGAATGAAGCTGATCCTTATTCTCTGGAGGATGGGGAAATTCCTCCGGGATTGGAACCATATAGGACTATATTGCGGTTCTTTCATAGAGATGAGTTACTGGCTCTGATTTCTCAGACATTAAAGATGCTGGGAATACCTGGGGCTGATTCCATGTCTGAACCAAAGAAAAATCCCATTTTGGTTTCTTTAGGTAAATCCTCTTGTTTTTCCCCTGATATGGATGCCATTCAAGAATTCATTGATCTTGAGTGGGGCACCCTGGAGGCTAATTTCAAAGGGAGTCAAGTCTTGGAAGGCTTGTACCCCCTGGATCCAGTGGCAAGAGTGTGGTTGTGTTTTCCAAAAGAGGACATGCTTGACTGTGCTGACTCCAAGCAGTCCCTGTGGAGGGAGGAGTGGGCTTGAAGGCTTGCTGACTCCAAGCAGTCCCTGTGGAGGGAGGAGTGGGCTTGAAGGATGTTCACGATAGAAGGATTAAGGCCATCCTTAAACATTTGAAGCAGTGGCAATTACCTTGTAGATAGCATCTTGTTGTTTCCTGGTGGCTTGCTCCTATTTACTTCTCTCTCAGGAGGTTGATGGATTTGGAGGGAATTCCAGGGCAGTTATCGAGCCAGCAGCTGCCTTTTGGCAGATGTGGGCTCTGACTTGGTCACACCTTAGCCAGAGAGGGGTGGCTTTGGAAATAGCAGCCTGGTGTCAAAGTTAAGAAATTGGTCGGCCAATACAACCTCCTGGACTAAGCTTAAGAAATTATGCTTTAAAGGCTCGCTGTTATTTGGGAGCGAGTTTGAGAAGATGGGTAATAAATGGAACGAATCCCTGGTTCCTCGGTTGCTGGAGGATAAGAAGCAGACACCGTGCTCCTTTGGCATGAACGGTTATGCTAGGGGATCCAAGCGTTTTTGACCCTACAGAGGAGCGACCTTTCAGAGGGCTTGACCTTTCAGTAGATAGGAAGAGCAGGGGTGATATGATACAGACCTTCAGATACTTTTGGAAACAATTTAATAGAACTGGGGGTCACGATTTGAAACTCCAGGGAGGAAGTCTTAGAACCAATGTCAGAAAATATTTCTTCACAGAGAGAGTGGTGGATGCCTGGATTGACCTTCCAGAGGAAATGATGAAGACTAAAACCGTGAAAGGATTTCAAAGGGGCATGGGATAAACACTGTGGAACCCTAAAGACTGGAGGATGGGAATGAATGAGAAGCATAGGGGTGAGTAAGCGGCCCGATGTTGTAAGACCACTTCCGGGTCCGCCCTCTGCGTCGCAATAATCACGTAGGAAACGCAGTCGGGGCACTGAGGTACCTCTTACCCCCGGTATCAGGCAAAGCTAGGCAGTCCTTCTCCTCTCAAACCCGCAGGGAGAGTAAGCGGCCTGGTCAGGCCTAACTTTGCCTGATACCGGGGGTAAGAGGTACCTCAGTGCCCCGATGGCATTTCCTACGTGGTTATTGCAACGCAGAGGGCGGACCCGGAAGTGGTCTTATAACATCGGGCCGCTTGTGGCGCTCAGCCGGCGTGCCGCCAAAGCTGCGCGCGCAGTTTATCAGGCTTTGCAGGGATTCGCAAGGATTTGCTAGGAAGTTTCTGACTATAAGAAGATCCTTCATACCTCACAACCCCCACGTGGGGAAATGGGAAAAGACGACCAACTCAGCTAAGTCCCCTCTAATTTCTTTTGACTTTATTTATTAAGATTGTCTCACTCGACCCGTAAACGCAGGGCAAGAGAGAGGATTGCTATAGAGGGTGCACTAGCTAGTCTGGTATTGGGCCCTATGGATGCCCGTATCAGAAGGATCGCCACAAGACCGAATGAAATGTCGCTTGAGGGTTTGCAGGAAGGCAATGCAAACCTTCATGACTTGGAAATTTCATTATCCCCGGACAATAGAGTACCCCCTGAGAATCCTGCTACATTGAGATCTGAGCCTATAGAGCAGTGGTTCTCAACCTTTTTTCGGCTGGGACACAGATGGTTCTCAAGTGCGTGACACACTGAACTTGTGACCGTCACGGGACAAAATGTAAATATACATTCTGCATCCTCAGGATCCACATCGACCCCCAAAAATGGGTGCAGAGCAGAACTAGGGCATTACCCATACAGCTCACCATACAAAAAAAGATATTCTGGATCTGATGACATCTCAGTAAAAGCAAAACAAACTCTCTTTACTGCCAGGCACAATACCCCTCCTTATGAAAAAACAGTAATTTACCACTACAAATATTTAACCAGGCCCTAAACACTAATACACCTCCTATTGGGAAAACAGAGCAAGCCAAGCTGCTATAGATAGATCCCCACTCAGAAATAATTGTAAAACTTTTCTAATAAATGTTACAAAACAGCTGATGAACAGAATAACATCCAAAAATTAAAAACTCATAAAAATTAATAAAAATTGTCTAAATATCAAAATATTTCAAAACAGCAGACATCACATAATACCCAATAATTAAAATGGCAGTCAATCAAGAAAAATAAACTTAAAAAGCTGCCTTTACTTACCCTCTCCAGCAACTCTCCTACTCCTTTCCCTTGAAGATCAATAGCACTCACTAGAAGCAGCAGTGGCTGCTGAAGCTATGTCCTCACAGTCCTCTTCCTTAAGGCCCACAACCAGTCACAACCAGTCTCTGTCTCACACAGACTAGTAACTTCTCTAACTAGTATCTCTTCCTCACACACACACACACACACACACACACACCAGTCAGCTCCCTGACCAGTCTCTATCTCTCACACACATACCAGTCACCTCCCTGACCAGTCTTTGTCTCACACACACACACCAGTCACCTCCCTGACTAGTCTTTCTCAATCACACACATGCTCTGTCACTTACATAAATCACACACATACTCTGTCACTTACATAAATCTCACACATACTCTGTCACTTACAACCGCACACACTGCCACTCATGCACCCATTGTATCACAGACACACACAAGCTCTCACTCATGCACCCAGGCACCCATTCTACTACACACACACACAAAGCTTCCACTCACCACCCAGGCACCCATTCTACCACAGGCACACAAGCTCTCACTCATGCAACCAGGCATGCATTCCAACACACACACACCCCCAACACACACAAAGCTGCCACTCACGCACCCAGGCATCCATTCTAACACACACACACACACACACACACACACAAAGCTGCCACTCATGCACCCATTCTAACACACACACACAGCTGCCAATTACGCACCCATTCTAACACACACAAAACTGCCACTCAAGCACCCAGGCACCCATTCTACCTCACACACACACACACACACAAAGCTCCCACTCACGCACCCAGGCACCCATTCTACCACACACACACACAAAGCTCCCACTCACGCACCCAGGCACCCATTCTACCACACACACACACAAAGCTCCCACTCACGCACCCATTCTACCACAGGCACACACAAAGCTCCCACTCACGCACCCAGGCACCCATTCTACCACAGGCACACAAGCTCTCACTCACGCACACAGGCACCCATTCCACCACACACGCACACAAGCTCTCACTCACGCACTCAGGCACCCATTCCACCACACACGCACACAAGCTCTCACTCACGCACCCAGGCACCCATTCCACCACACACGCACACAAGCTTTCACTCACGAACCCAGGCACCCATTCTACCACACACGCTCTCACTCATGCACCCATTCTACCACAGGCACGCAAGCTCACATGGAGGCTCTTCTCGTTGTTTGGCCCAATAAGCCTGGCCTCCACTTCTCAGCCACCTCTGGCCTGACCTCCCGCGGTGCGCAACGTCTCTCCAGCCACCTCCCACGGTGCGCAGGGTCTCTCCGTCTTCAGCCGCCGGCAGCGGCGCACAGCGTCTCTACGTTCTTTGGCCCCGCTGGCGTCAGTGCGCAGGTCTCTTCATTCTTCAGCCCTGCTGGCGTCGGCGCGCAGGTCTCTCTGCTCTTCAGCCGCCACCGGCGGCGCGCAGGTCTCTCCGCTCTTCAGCCCCGCTGGCCTCGGTGCGCAGGTCTCTTCATTCTTCGGCCCTGCTGGCCTCGGTGCGCAGCTCTCTTCGTTCTTCGGCCCCGCTGGCGTCAGCGCGCAGGTCTCTCCGCTCTTCAGCCGCCGCTGGCGGCGCGCAGGTCTCTTCATTTTTCGGCCCCGCTGGCGTCAGGGCGCAGGTCTCTCCGCTCTTCAGCTGCCGGTAGCGGCACACAGCATCTCTTCTTTCTTCGGCCCTGCCGGGCTGGGCTCCAGCAGTGGCATGCAGTGTTTCTCCATTCTTCAGCCCCGCCCCTGGGGAGAAGGGAAGCACAAGCGGGGCAGTGGAACACCGGGAGCCGCGACACACCTGCTGGTGCTTGGCGACACACTGGTGTGTCGCGACACACCGGTTGAGAACCACTGCTATAGAGAATACCTTGTCACCTTTGAGAAAATGTGATGACATAGAAGGAACTCTGGAAACATCTGGGGTCCTAGTAGCAGAGGAGACTAGGAATTCTAGTGGGTCAGAGGGGAAGGTTATGGAAGGGGTGTTATCTCAAGAATCTGTTAGATGGTGAGAAGTTTGAAATGGTACCTATTGTAAGGCCACATACATTTTCATTGGAAGTTATATGGGAAACGCTAGTTGTGTTAAATAAAAATGTATCACTCCAATTAAAACCTATAGTAAAAAACATGGAAGAAATGGAAATTAAGGTTAATAAGATAAGTGATTTAAAGAGAGATCCGGAGATTGAAAGAAATTCTCAAGAATTGAAAAAGTTAAGTAACCAAAATGGATTAATAATGAGAGAAAATCAGTTTTTGATTAGAAGGATGGAAAATCAATTAAGGAGTAATTTAAGATAAATTTTCCTAAAATGGTAAGTTTGTCAGCTAAGGAAATGTGGAACAAATTTGCTTTAGAATTTCTTAAAATTCCACAACAAGCGTTACCCCCGTTAACACAAGTATATTATGCACTTCTTGGAAAAAAATATCAGAAAAAGAAGATCCTTATCAAGTATTGAGACCCTTAAATGTTACTGAAATTCTTGAATCCACTAGTTTAGAAGATGCTCAACCAGCCACAATGATAATTTCGTTTTTATTAAAATCAGTTACAGAATGGGTTAAAGTTTTTCGGAACATTAAAGAAAAATTTTGTCAGATGGTAGTAAGAATGTTTCCAGATGTTACAAAGGAAACTCAAAGGAGAAAAGAATTTCTTATATTAAAGCCAAAGTTGTTGCAAATGGGAGCATCATATAAACTAAAATTTCCATGTAAATGTATTGTATATCAAAAGATGAAGTATTGTTTCTTTCAACCGTCGCATTTACATAGATTTATAATTGAAAAACAAAATGTAGAAGAAAAATTATAGGTAACAACTCATTGAAATAACAAAGAACTCTATGAAATAGATAATTGGTTATCCTAGTTAGGCCGTCTGTTATTTTCTTGATACTTTTGGATTAGTATGCCTTTAAAATATTTGTATTCATTTCCCCACTTTTTGAGGACTTAGAATAGCAGATGAATTCTTTAATCTTTCTTTTTTACTTATAGGTATAGCAAATGATGCCTAATGTATATTAATATGTCAGTAATGTAATCAAGGAATGCTTGATTGTAAAATTTGAAAATGTGAGAAATAAAAAAAAAAAAAGAGCATAGGGGTAATGGGCCAGGGGGTAACCTGCAAGGAGTGGCAGTTACTAACCTTAACAGAATCATGGGAGTAACTGCACAGAGTGGCATTTACTGCCGTGGGAGGCTTGCTGGGCAGACTGGCTAGACCATTTGGTCTTTTTCTGCCATCATTACCTTGTTATATATTATTTCCGTTCTTTCGTCCCAGACAGCCCAGTCGGGGGTGCAGGCTCGGGTAGCACAACCTCCCAATGAAGGTGTGCTGACCTACCCCTGGGACCAAGCGATAGGGGGTTGCCTCTCTCTTATATCAGAGGTGGGTCGAAATCACATCAGACCAGTGGATCTTGGAGGTGATACGAGATGGATATTTGCTGGAGGTTTGCAGCGTTCCTCAGAACGTGTTCATAGTATCTCCTTGCCATTCCCTGCAGAAGAGGCAGGTGGTGGAGTGTACTTTGTCAAGGCTCCTCAGTCTAGTGCCCGTGTCAAGAAAATATGGGCTGATATTCCATTTATTTTGTTGTGCCCAAGAAGGAGGACTCCCATCCTGGATCTCAAAGGGGTCAACCATCATTTGTGGGTGACTCATTTTTGCATGGAAACATTGCGTTCAGTGATAATGGCCATGACGTCAGGGGAATTTCTGGCCTCCTTGGATCTGTCCAAGGTGTTCTGTATATTCCCATCCAGCTAGTGCACCAACTTTTTCTGCATTTCATGGTTTTGGGTTGTCGTCAGTTTTGAGCACTGCCTTTTGATCTGGCCACTGCGCCCAGAACTTTTTCCAAGGCTATGGTGGTGGTGGCGGCAGAGTTGAGAGAAGATGGGATCCTGGTACACACAGACTTGGGTGACTGGCTGATTCGGGCCAAGTCTGTGGAAGAGAGCCTCCTAGTGATGCGCAATGTGTTCTCCTTATTGCAAGAGTTTGGTTGGGTGGTGAACCTGGCCAAGAGCAATCTTCAGTCATCCCAGTTGCTAGAGTATCTCTGTATTCGGTTCGACACAAAACAGGCAGGGTTTTCCTGCTGGAGGGGAGTATTCAAAAGTTGTTGGTGCAGGTGCGTCTGAACACACTAAGCCGGACAATGTGGTCCTATCTACAGCTCCTCAGTTTGGCGGCAACCCTGGAAGTGGTGCCATGGGTGAAGGCACATATGCATCCTCTTCAACGCTCCCTGCTGTCTTGTTGGAGCCCACAGTCTTGCGACTGTTCGATTTGGCTCCACCTGCCAATGGAGGTCTGCTCTCAACTGCAGTGGTGGTTATAAACAGATCTAAGAAAGAGGGTTTTCCTAAAATCACTGGAGTGGCTAGTACTTATGACAGATGTGAGTCTCCAGAATTGGGGATCTGATTGTCAGGAACTGACAGCACAAAGGCAATAGAGTGCAGAAGAGTCTCTCTTGAACATCATCAATTGGCTGGAAGCCCGGGCGGTCCGCTTGGCATGCTTACAGTTCGGCAGGGTCGAGCAGTCCGGATAATGTCTGACAATGCAACAGTGGCTTATATCAGGTGGCAGGGAGGAACAAAGAACCAGCAAGTGTTGCAGGAAATAGACCAACTTATGGAATGGGTGGATGTGCATCTTCAGGAGATCTCAGCCTTGCACATTGCAGGAAAAGACAGTTTAAGAGCAGACTTTCCTAGCAGGCAGAGTCTGGATCCAGGAGAAGGGATATTGTCAGATGAGGCATTTTCAGTTAATAGTGGATTGCTGGAGCCTTCTGTTTCTGAACCTGCTGATGACTTTTCGCAGTGTGGAGGTTCCTCTATTATTATTAAGTTGCAGGAGAGATCTGAAGTCATCGGGCATCGATGCTCTCATGCAGGAATGGCCGGAGGGCAAGCTTTGTATGCCTTTCCTCCATGGCCCATGTGTGGCAGAATGGATCAGAGGATCGAGAGTCACAGAGAGATGATGCTTCTGGTGGCACTAGATTGGCCTAGGAGACCATGGTATGGAGATTGCGGAGGCTCCTGGTGTACTCCCCCCCTCCATTTTCTGGCATACAGGGATCTATTGCGGCAGGGCCTGTTCTTCATGAAGATCCAACACTATTTTGTCTTACGGTATGGCCCTTGAAGAGGGCTCGCTTGCTGAAGCTTGGATATTCTGCTGCGGTGATTGCCACCTTGCTACGCGTAAGAAAGTTCTTCACTTCCTTAGCCTATGTGCAGGTTTGGCGAGTGTTTGAGGCTTGGTGTGAAGATTGAGGGGGTGCTTCCTTGTTTAACATCCCACTCATTTTGGAATTTTTTGCAGGATAGATTGAATAAAGCGTTGGCGGCTCTTGCTTGTTTCAGGAGTCAGGTGAATGGTGAACCCTTGTCAGCTCATCCAGATGTCGCCCATTTCTTGAAAGGAGTGAAACATCTTGGTCCTCCCTTGCAGTTACCTGTGCCCTTGTGGAGTCTTATTCTGGTTTTGGGTTTCTTAGCGGGCCCTAGGTTTCGACCAATGGGTAACCTTTCCTTGCAGTTGTTGACATTGAAAACTGTGTTTTGTGGCAATTTGTTGTGCGCATAGAATATCCGAGCTGCAGGTCTTGTCTTGCCGGGAGCCATTCCTTCAGGTGACTCCAGGGGCGATACAGCTGCTTTACTGTTCCTTCCTTTTTGCCAAAAGTGGTTTTGGATTTTCACTTGAATCAGTCCATATCCCTGCTGTCTCTGGATAGGAAAAAAGATGTGGAGGAATATCGCCTGTTGCGGCCCTTGGATGTCAAGAGAATTATCGTAAGGTATCTGGAGGTTTCTAAACCTTTCTGGAAGATGGATCGCCTGTTTCCTCTATGGTCGAGGTAAATAGGGCGAGCCAGCTTCGCGGACTACAATAGGTAGTCACAGCCACGTATTTGGATGCTGAAAAGCTTTTACTTAGTCAGGTTAGGGCGGAAGTTAGATTGTTGTCTCCAGTCGACATTTGCTGAGCTGCAACATGGTCATCCTTACATACCTTTTCCAGATATTATCATCTGGATGTGCAGGCCCAGGAGGACGCAGCCTTTGCACCTGCAGCTCTGTCTGGACTGCAGGCAGCCTCCCGCCCTATTCAGGAGTAGCTTGGGTACATCCCACTGGATCTGGATTCATCTGTGTGGACCGTGTTTCCTGTTTGCTGAGTTCGGAAATGGTTATCTGTTACAATGGTAAATAAAGTTTTTGTTTCCTTCTGGCTTTGGTGTTCCAAATAGATTTTTTGATGCTGATCACAGATATTACTTCGAAATTTGTACATCACGTAAGGTTTTTGAGAAACAGCCAGTTTTGTGTTACAATAATTGTGAAATTTTAAAACAATCTCACGTACATATATTTTCTTGCTGGACAGTAGTTTTTATGATTTTTAAAATTCATGTCATATTTGACGGCCATAAGCAACATAACGTGTAACAAAGACTACTAACTTTTTTAAAAATACACCAAGAAACTCTGCCTGATCATGCCAGAACTTGCTTGGGCAAGCCCCAGCTCGGCTGCAAGATTCCAACTTGTTTCCATGACGATGCAGCCTTATATAAGCAGCAGCAATGAGTAGTCTCCTATGCAACGTCTGTGTGAATGAGCGAATCATTGCTAAAACTGTTGAGTTTAAAGCTTGTGGATTTAATTTTATATACCTTATGAAATGTTGCACCAATGCCGTAATAGCCATGGCACGTTTTGTTAATCTGTGGTGAGTTTACTCTGAAAGCACAGAAAAGGAGTATGACTGCAGTCATTAAAAAGGCATACGAGTTATACTTCGGGTGTAAAATTGGTGACCAGGACAGAGCATGGGCTCCTCATGTTACGCATGCTGTCCGCGGCACAGCCCCTCACCTTTTTAAGTTGGCTCCAGCTCCTGGTTTCTCCTCGTTGCTGGCAGTGGGCTGTCAGCTCTGTCATCGGGCCTCTCTCAGTGCTGCCGGCCCTGCCGCAGCTCCTGGTGTTCCTGGCTCAGCCACCACTTCTCGTCTGGCCTCTCCGCGTGGCCCGCAGAGAGACGCTGTTACTCGCGCCGCACCCCTCCCTAGGCACGTGCGCTCGCACCATTGATGTTTAAGTAGGGACTGCGGCGGAAACCTAGCTGAGGCCCCGGATGATGTCAACTCAGCTACAGTTTTTAAGTGCAGGCTCCGCTCCCTAGCGTTGCCTTTGCAACAGGTCTCCTCGCTGGTCGAGTACTTGTTGCCTCCTAGAGATTCATCTCGTCTCTACGTTCCTGTTCCTCGTTGTTCCTGGTTCCTGTCTCCTTGTTCCTACCTTGCTTCATTCCTCGAATTGATTACATGGACTTGACTCTGCTTCGCCTGACCACACCGCTGACTCTCTCCAAGCCCGGACCTCTGCTTCGCCTGACCACGCCATTGATTTTCTCCAAGCCTGGACGTCTGCTTTGCCTGACTACGCTACTGCCTATCTCCAGACCCAGACCTCTGCTTCTTCTAACTATGCTATTACCTATCGCCAGACCCTGACCTTTGCTTCGCTTGATTACGTTTGACTATCTCTGTGATCAGACCTCAGCCTTGCTTGCCACTGCCTTTGGATTGTCGCCAGCCCTGACTCAAGCCTGTTCGCCTCTCCGGCGTACTTCCTGGACATGGTTTACTCAAGCTTTGGCCTGCTCTTGCTTGAGCGCTCTCTGTCTGCCTCTGTTCCATTTGGCGCCCTAATTTCCAGGACACTACCTTGTCCAGAGTAAGACTGTACTATCACCTGCTGTCTCTGGGCTGAACCAACTCATACCTCGACTACATACAGAGGCCCACCTAAAATCATGCCGGCCTCAGCAGCCAAAAGCTCAACCCGCGGGGAACGAGGGCTGGTATAGGTGAAGCTCCATTGGCCTCTGTCTCAGCCCACTCCGCCTGCCGACTGTGGGGACCCGTAGTCTTCACCTATGGGTTGCGTCAACCCCACCTTGGCCCAAGGGTCCACCTCCAACGCAACACCTCATATATGATGCGCATCTTGCACCAGTAGTCTGCGAGTTTGGCTGAAAGGTGTGCGACCATCCATACCGTTTTGCCATCCCAATGATATGGAGGGAACAGAAAGATCATATAACTATTTCTGGTGCCAACATTGCCATTATAGCCTGTCGCTACAGACACGTAACAATGTTGAATGTATGTTGCACTTTTCTGCCAAACGGTACGTGATACAGACATACTAAATGCATATTTGTATTCAGCTTGTTAAAATCTACTTGTTTCACCAAAGGTTGTGGAGGAAACAAAATGTTCCCCGAAATTTGTTTACCAGTGTTATTAATCAAGTTTTTTGCTAGTTTGTCCACAGTTGGTTTTTGAAGAGAATACTGGCAGGCTGATGTCATTGCAGGGGTATTTATACTGTGATGTCAACTTTGCTCCGTCTCCATCTGCTGATAGAGGTGCATAACCCACTGGTTCTGAATTCATCTGTCTGGTCTAAAAATTATCAGTTAAGTAGTAATTTCTCATTCCACAGTTGAAACTCTTGTATGAGATTCTGTCGTTGAAAGAGGCCATAAGCCATCTAAAACTTTCCCTATCAGGAAGTGCAAAGTATGGTCTGGTCAGCAAGGGATTCTCGGGGGGCATGCCCCACAAAGATGTTAAGATCTTGAACAAGCTCTGTCCTCTGCCAGCTGAAATCTGAGGCTGTTTTCAGGATGCCATGAGTTGACACCCTGGTCTCCATCTTGGCAAAAAAGAAAAGAAGATTCTCCCAGTGGAAGGGGGTATGACCCTTATGGATCTGCAGGATAGGGTAGGTTGAGTAACTCTTGAAAAGAAAAAAAAAATGTATTTAAGTGTCCTTTTGTGAGGGATATGTGGCTCAGACAGCACGGCACTGAGTACTACATCTGCCAGTAAGTCTGGAAGCAGCTTGCTTAAGAGGCAGGGGACTGCCTTTCTGGCTGATGCTTTGTATGACCTCATCAGGGTTTTCTTTGTCAGTAGCCTCCCTTTTTTTGCTCAAAGACTATGGCTGCATAGCTGGGCAACAGATACTGATCTTGAACCTGACTTAGCAAACTTTTTATTTATTTAATATTTATGGCCCACACCCGCAGAATACTTCAGGGTGGGGTACAAGTCATATATATAATAAGCATAATAAAACATAGATAATATATAGCAAGACAAACTAATTTCTCTGTGCTGTTAGGTGGAATCCAGGAGCAATAAGACTGAACTTACTGAAGGTTCTAATGTGCAATATCAAAGGCCTGCTTGAAAAATAAGGTCTTCAAGGCTTATTTGTAAATGGAAATTGTTTGGAGAAGACTTCAGAAAGTTAGTCAGAAGCTTCCAGAACATAGTCTGTTCATCCTCACAGGCCAATAGAGGAAGTGGTCGTATTAGGGAGGCCAGAAGATACAGACTGACAAATTCATAGGAAGGAATCTGCTTTCATGGGACCAGAAAGCCAAGGAATGACACATAACTAGGGGTTACCCTGTCTTCACAGTGAAGGTCAGCAGGTCCCCTTCATGGTGGTCTCGGTAGACGATCACCTACAAAGATGTTATCAGGAATGGATGGACCCATTAGCTGAGAGAGCAGAGTTTAATCAACTTGCAGTGTGAATCACTCAGGAGATTGTTTTTGAAGTATTTTTGTTTGAAGTAATTGCCTTCAAAACAGAGATATATCAGAAAGCAAGAACGGAGTAAACCTCAGTTCAGAGGGAGTGCTGACAATGGAACTTTCATTTGCTGTTGGTGAGGTGGACTTACTGGGGAAAAAGCATTTAATTGAGAGAATTTTTTTCTTGGAGGGTTAAAGTAAGTCCACCTCACCAACAGCAAATGAAAGTTAACCCTGATTTTAGCCCTGTTACTGGTCTTCATTACTAACAGTCATCTAGTAATCAAATTTAAAACCATAGGTTTAAGACACATAATAAATACATTTTAAAAACCCCTACTCAAATTTAACCCTTAAATTGAGACATACTCCTTAATCAGCTTTTAAGATATTAGCTACTCAGCAAATTAAGATAGAAGCCCAGCAGCAAAATGGAGACTCTCTCCAGATTTTTGCACCAGGTACATACATGAAACCTGCTGATGAGAGAGTTCATGTTTGCACCCAGTGCAAAGAGGGCTTGGTTTTTAGAGAATGAGTCCAGTCTCTGGAGGTCAAAGTGGCAGACCTAGAGGAGCGGTGTGTCAGACAAGAATATGTAGGAGACCTTCAGGATCAATATAGAGTGGTTCCAAACTTTAGCAGCCTAATCTAGGAGGAGACCACCTTCTTGGTATGGCAGGAAGTGATCCGTAGCTAGATACTGCCCTCCCTCCAGGTGATGCTTTAACCTCTTGCACCAATAATGTATCTTTAGGGGTCCATGCACAGGTGGGAAGTGTAGTAGGTGTTTCAGTCATTAGAAAAATAGATATCTGGGTGGCTGATAGGCATGAGGATTTCTTGGTAAGTTGCCTGCCCAGTGCAGAGGTAGCATACCTTAGACGACTCCTAGATAGGATTTTAGAAAGTGTTTGGGAGGAGCTAGCTGTTATGGTAGATGTTGGTACCAATGACATAAGAAAGTTCTGGAGGCTAGGCATAGGGTTCTTAAGTAGGAAATTGAAATCCAGAACTCCAGGGTTGCATTCTCAGAATTGCTTCTGTTCCATGCACAGGACTCCAGGGCAGGCTGAGCTCCAGAGTCTCAATACATGTGAGATGAGGGGAATATTATGGGGAAAGGGGGAGCCTATTACAACCAGAGTAGAGCCAGGCTGCTGGTGCTGACTTTTAAAAAGGAGAATTAGCTTTTAAACTAGAACATGGGGGGGAAAGCAAATAGTCTATCAGCGGTGCATGGTTTGGAGAGAGATATATTCAAAGGATATGACAAATCAAGTAAGTTACAATATCCCAATAGAGTTTGTAAAAGCTGAAAAAGCCCAGATTTGGAGGCTCAGAGGACAGAGAGGAGAGGGCCCGGAGGCCTAATCCGGGGGTTTTGGCACCGAGATGCAGCCCCGACAGAGGTAACAGCCGGGTCCCGAAATTTGACGTCATCTGCAAGGGACGCCAAAGGCCCATAAAACCAGCCTTCGTGCGGAGAGTTTCTGAGACTCAGAGGATACAGAGAGAGAGGAGAGAGCCAGGAGGCCTAATCCGGGGGTTTTGGCGCCAAGACACAGCCCCGACGGAGGTAACAGCCGGGTCCCGAAATTTGACGTCATCTGCAAGGGATGCCAAAGGCCCATAAAACAGACCTTCCTGTGGCTTGGCTCCAAAGGGGTATGGGGCTTTGTTACAATTTCTGCCTAATTGGAATTTTGCTAAGCAGTTTTGTTTATTTTTATGAAAATTGACTCTCTCTCTCTGGATCTTAAAGCCTCCATTATAGATCCCAAGTTGGAGTGGAGAGATAGCTATTAGAAGAGTGGCACTTTTTTCTGTGGAAGGTTTTTTTTTTTTTTAAGCTTTATTTTTCTTGCTTTAATGCCCCATACAGCCAGGAAGAGACGAGCAAGGGAAAAAGCCATCCCTGTGGCTCTCCCAGAGACGCCTCGGACAGGCCCTATGGATAGCCAAGTTCTTAGGGGGGTATTAACATCGGGAGTTGAGTCACTGGGGCATGGAACCACAAAGGAGGAGATAGGTTCCATGCCAGACTCTGAAACAACTTTATCCCCGATGGTGAGGCAGACACAGACGAACCCTGCAATGTTAAGAATCTTGGATGAAAACCCGATGACTCAGATTGGAGATGCAAAAGGGGGAAGCCGGACAGGGAGTTTGCCTCCGGATGACTACACTTCGGAACATCAGCCTGTGAGGCTTTCCCTGTACGTACCTGGATCAGTCCAGACACCTGGGTTGTGACTCCGCACCAGCAGATGGAGACAGAGAAAGACCTGTCGGGCTCCCCTACATATAGTAAGGCGCCACCCACAGCCCCTCAGTCTTACTCTGTCTCCAGCAGATGGGGCAGGTTCACCCACAGCCTCTGGGATCCCTGGGTAGCATTGTTAGTTAGTCAGGAATATTGGTTTGGTGACAAGTTTAAAAAAAAAAAAAAAATATATAGACAAAAGAAGACAAGAAGAGGAGAAGTAAAGAAAAAGACTCCCTCGTCCTGGGAGCCTCCCAGGGGGGTTGGAAGGTTCTGAGGGGACCATCCCCCCACTGGTTGAGGCCGCTGCTAAGGGTCGAGGACCCGGCCCTCTTCTGGTAGCAGCGTCGGGGGTGACACCGGGGAGCCCGGTTCACTCTCCCCCGCTGGAGCAGGAGGATCAGGACCAGGGACAGCGGCGGCAAGTAGAGAAAAAAAAACAAAACAAAATGAAGTACTGTGCTTTTTATTCTTAGCCTCGCCGACTCTCCGTACTTTGTCGTCGTCCTTTCGCTGTTCGGGGCCTTTAATTTTAATTCTACTCTGCTTTTGGCGCGTCGGCGGATGCTGAGAGGATCTTCTTGCCGCGCGATGGTATCTGTTCAAATTGTGTGTCGGGCGGTGAGGGGCCGTCTGAGGTTGTGGGGGGGGGGGGGGGGCGGGTCTTGGCCGGCGCGATCGCCGCCACGCGCCGGGCAGAACGAGGAAGGCAGTGCTGAGCCGTTCCCGCTCAGCGCGGGAACGGCGGCCATTTTGGGTGCAGTTCGGGAGGCCATGCGGAAGTTCCGCTGGTAATGGCGGCATGCCTCCCACGCTTTCCCCACAGCAGCGGCCCCCCGGGGGGTCTGCATCGCTTGCGGAACAGAGTCTAGAGGAGGCATCTTTGGGTTCGGAGGCCTCTTTTTCCTCTGATTTTGCGCTTCTTCTAAGCAAGGTGCTGAAGTATAAAAAATCCAGAAGGAAGGCGGGGAGGGCGTTGTCTACGGGGGGCTCGGACGGTCAGTCAGAACCCCGGAAGAGGAAAGCTAGGGATAGGTCCCGGAAGCCCTCGCACCCGTCTAGGGAGAAGCGCCCTTTACGGGGTATCCCGCAGGACACTGACACCGATTCTACATCCTCAGATGAGGCGGATCCGTCCGCAGGGCCCCTGGGGGGGGCCAGCGGGCAGGAAGAAGAGGAGCCAGTCCACCTGGGTACCGGCAAGGGAACGCAGGCGGTGGATGGTGATGACCCGAAAGTGGTACGCTTGTTCCGGAAGGATGAACTAGCACCGCTTATTCCAGCCATTCTTCCGGAGCTGGGTGTGGATGCTCCACCTGTGGAGTCCCGGCCGGGGGCCAAAATGGACCCGGTGCTGTTGGGCCTTACGGGTCCGGCAGTGGCTTTCCCGTTCCACTTCTCGGCGTCGGACATTCTATTCCGGGAATGGGATACCCCGGAGTTGGGCCTGAAAGTGAGTAAGGCTATGGATAAGCTGTATCCACTGCCAGAGGACGCGCTGGAACTCCTTCGCCTCCCCAGAGTGGGCGCAGTGGTGTCAGCAGTAACGAAGAGGTCCACGATCCCGGTCACAGGTGCCACGGCACTCAAGGATATTCAGGATAGGAAGCTGGAGCTACAACTTAAAAAGGTTTTTGAGGTTTCGGCTCTGGGGGTCCGCGCGGCTATTTGTAGTAACTTTGCCCTGCGAGCAGGGCTGCGCTGGGCTCAGGTGCTCCAGGCCAATGCAGGTCTCTCAGAAGAGGAATCCACGCAGGCAGATCACCTGGAGGCGGTGATCGCTTACAGTGCGGATGCTTTGAATGACTTGCTGCGGACGTCGGCCAGAGCCATGGTTGTTTCAGCGGTTTCCGCGCGCCGTCTCCTCTGGCTCCGCAATTGGGCGGCAGATGGGTCTTCTAAGGCTCACCTTGGCTCGTTACCGTTTAAAGGGAAGTTATTTGGTAAACAGCTGGATGACTTGATGCAGTCGCTCGGAGAGAACAAGGCTTTCAAGCTGCCTGAGGACAGGCCCAGAGCTCAGACTTCTTTCACCAATAGGTCCCGTTTTCGGGGGAGTAGAAGATCGCGTCCGCAGAGATCGTCCGGTTCCTCTTATCGTTCCGGCTCCTCCAGGTCGTCCTCGTGGCCTCAGTCCTTTCGGGGGGAAAAGTTTGGGAGGCAAGGTGGACCCTCGTCAGGAGCGGGGTCTAAGGCTTCCCAATGAAACGCGGACGGTCCATTCCTCGCGGCAGATCCCGTCGGTCATGCCAAACGTAGGAGCCAGGTTGGTGCTTTTTTCCGAGGAATGGACCAAAATAACATCGGTCCAGTGGGTCCTCAGCGTGATAAGTCTGTTACGCTTTAGATTTTGCACGGATTCCGGCGGACAAGTTTCTCGTGTCACCTTGCAAGGGTCAAGTCAAGTGTGTAGCGGTGAGGGACACTCTTCGATGGCTGGAAGACCTGGGCGCGATAATGCCCGTGCCACCGAGGCAACAACGAAAGGGCCGGTACTCCATTTACTTCATCGTACCAAAGAAGGAGGGCACATTCAGACCAATTTTAGACTTGAAAGGGGTCAACAGGTGTCTTCGCATTCCACGCTTCAAAATGGAGACGATTCGGTCGGTGGTAGCCTCGGTTCGGCCAGGCGAATTCCTGGCTTCGTTGGACCTCACGGAAGCGTGCCTTCACATTGGCATTCAGCCGTTCTATTAGAGGTTCCTCAGGTTTTGCATTCTGGGCAGACACTATCAGTTCAGAGCTCTTCCCTTCGGTCTCGCCACCGCTCCGCGCACATTTACCAAGGTGATGGTAATGGTGGCAGCCCAGCTCCGGAGGGAGGGGTTTCTGGTGCACCCCTACTTGGACGATTGGCTCATTCGGGCCAAGTCCGAGATACTGTGTCGACAGGCTGTCGCCAGAGTCCTACAGCTCTTGTGCTCCCTCGGATGGGTGGTCAATCTCACCAAGAGTCGTTTGGACCCCACCCAGTGCTTGGAGTATTTGGGAGCGCTATTCGACACGGAGCAGGGCAAGGTCTCTCTTTCCAAGGAGCGTGTGTGCAAGCTTCAGAGTCAAGTGAGACGTTATTGTCCCTACGGAGTCCTCAGGTGTGCGATTATCTGATGGTTTTAGGCTCTATGGCATCAACGCTAGCTTTGGTTCCCTGGGCCTTCGCTCATCTATGTCCATTGCAATCAGCATTGCTCTCCCAATGGAAGCCGGCGTTGGAAGAATTTCACCTCCCGCTCAGGGACCAGGCGAGGTCCAGTCTTCAGTGGTGGCTCAATTCCGACCATCTGACGTGCGGAGTATCCCTGCTCATGCCCAATTGGACAGTAGTCACGATGGACGCCAGTCTCTCTGGCTGGGGAGCGGTCTGTCTGGGACGCTCGGTGCAGGGACAGTGGTCCAGGGCTCAGTCACAGTGGTCCATCAATCGCTTGGAGACCAGGGCGGTGACACTAGCGCTGCAATCCTTCCTCCCGCTGATTCGGGGGAAGGTGGTCCGAGTGTTGTCGGACAATGCAACTACCGTGGCCTACATCAATCGCCAAGGTGGGACGAGGAGCCAGCTAGTGGCGGAGGAGGCACAGCGCTTGATGCGCTGGGCGGAGCGGAATCTCAGCAACATTGCGGCGTCTCACATCGCCGGAGTCGACAATGTCCAAGCGGACTTCATCAGCCGCCATCAGCTGGATCCAGGAGAATGGGAACTGGCAGAGGTCGCTTATCACCTCATCTGCAAAAGGTGGGGACCGCCACACATGGATCTGATGGCCACCATTCAGAACACAAAGGCTTCACGGTTTTACAGCCGACAGAGAGAGCGAGGGGCCGAAGGCGTCGATGCGCTGGTGCTTCCCTGGCTCACAGACGTGTTACTGTATGTGTTCCCTCCTTGGCCCCTGATAGGCAAGGTGCTTCGGCGGATAGAGCTGCATTCGTCTGTGATTCTGGTAGCGCCGGAGTGGCCACGGTGGCCTTGGTTCGCGGATCTACTCCACTTAGCAGTGGAACCTCCCCTTCGTTTTCACGGGTCCGCGGCTCTCCTCCGTCAAGGACCCGTCTGTTTGGAGGATGCGGATCACTTCTCTCGCGGCATGGCTTTTGAGAGGAAACGCTTGAAGGATAAGGGGTATTCGGATGCGGTGGTAGCCACCTTGTTGAGATCTAGGAAACAATCTACGTCCTTAGCCTACGTTCGGGTTTGGGCGGTGTTTGAGGACTGGTGTAGGATTCGTAGGGTGAATCCCATGTTAGCGTCCGTGTCCGATATCCTCGCTTTTCTTCAGGCGGGGCTTTCGAAAGGGCTGTCTTGTAGTACCCTTAGAGTCCAGGTAGCGGCACTCGGTTGTCTCAGGGGAAAGGTGCAAGGGGTGTCTCTGGCACTTCACCTGGATGTAGCGCGTTTTCTTCGGGGGGCTAAACATTTACGTCTTCAGTTACGTCATCCTTGTCCGTCCTGGAATCTCAATTGGGTACTTTCCGCTTTGTGCGCGTCGCCGTTTGAGCCGATAAAGCGGGCGATGCTAAAGGATCTTACTCTAAAGACGGTCTTTCTCGTCGCGATCGCGTCGGCGAGACGAGTTTCGGAGTTGTAGGCTCTGTCTTGTAGGGAGCCGTTCTTACGGATCTCGGATTCAGGTGTTTCCTTAAGGACGGTTCCTTCCTTTCTACCGAAGGTGGTGTCGGCGTTTCATTTGAACCAGTCGATTGAGCTTCCCGCTTTTCCTGAAGGGGAGCGTTCGGAGACTGGGGCAAAAGATCTACGGAAACTCGATGTCCGCAGGGTTCTCCTCCGTTACCTGGAGGTTACGAACCCTTTCCAGATCTCAGACCACCTCTTTTTGTGTTCCGGCCCTAAGAGGGGTGGTGCAGCTTCTCGGACCACGATTGCGCATTGGCTCAGGGAGGCCATTGCTTCGGCGTATATTCTGCGGGGCAAGCCTGTTCCTGGGGGCCTCCGGGCTCACTCGACACGATCACATGCTACTTCGTGGGCGGAATCCTCTCAGGTGTCCCCTCAGGAAATTTTCAGGGCGGCGACTTGGAAGTCGTTGCACACTTTTACTAGACATTATCGGCTGGATGTTCAGGCCTCAGAATCGGAGGGTTTCGGAGAGAGAGTACTCCGAGCGAGACTCTCTGGCTCCCACCCTCAGTAATTGGCTCTGGTACATCCCAGGTGTCTGGACTGATCCAGGTACGTACAGGGAAAGGAAAATTAGTTTCTTACCTGATAATTTTCGTTCCTGTAGTACCACGGATCAGTCCAGGAGCCCGCCCGCGTAGTCTGTGTTGTCTGTACTGTTTGTTCTGAAGTAACAGAGTCCGCTCGGTTGGATTCAATTGTTGAAATTGGTTGTAATTGTGTTTTCCTCTGGTTCTGGGAGTTCTGTTCCAGCTGGGGGTTGTTTGAATCGGCCCTGGTTTAGGGCGGTCTAGTTAGATAGTCTGGTTGTTCAATTTTGCTTTGACATTACGTAAGACTGAGGGGCTGTGGGTGGCGCCTTACTATATGTAGGGGAGTCCGACAGGTCTTGCTCTGTCTCCATCTGCTGGTGCGGAGTCACAACCCAGGTGTCTGGACTGATCCGTGGTACTACAGGTATGAAAATTATCAGGTAAGAAACTAATTTTCCTTAAGGAGGGCGCCGGCAGCTCAAATGGAGGAGGACTTGATCTGAGTATCCCAGATAGTTCTTCAACACCACATAAGATAAGTCCTGGTTTTTTTATTATTTAAGCCAAACTTAATAACTTTAGAATCCCTTTGGGAGGCTATTGAGGGACTTGGGAAATTGATCATTACTCAACTGCAACCAGTAGCCGAAAAAAATGGAAGTACATAAAAATCGTTTAAAAATCTTGGAAAACACAACGAAGGTTTTGTATCAACAAAATTCTGAATTAGGAATGTTAGTGAATTATGTAAAGAGTAAAAATGATCTTATGGTTAAAGATAATTTAGCCTTATTAAATAAAATAGAAAATATGGAGAATGTACAAAAAAATAGAAATCTAAATTTGGTGAATTTTCCAGAATTCCATATATTTTACAGAGAGATATGTTTAATAAATATCTTTTTGAAATTTTGAAAGTGAGGCAAGAGCTAATTCCACCATTAGTTCAAATATTTTATGTAATGATGGATGAGAGAATGAAAGGAACTCTCCTTGGAGAATCACAGCAAAAAATCTTGAGATCTGTAGAAAGTACCGGGGGAGATAGAGCTGAAAAAATAATTTGAATGTGACTGATCTTCTTGAAACATCAGCTACAGACCAAGCAGTGTCTGCAACTTTGATTGTGACGTTAGCATTGGCGTCAGATAAGGAATGGCTTTTAAAGCTCTTCTTTGAACATCATATGGAAAATTTTATGGGAATGCAAGTTAGGATATTTTCTGATGTTTCGAAAACTACACAGAAGAAAAGAAAACAATTTTTGACACTTAGATCACAGGGCAGCTTTCATGCTTAAATTCCCCTGTAAATGCTATATAGGGATAAATCCTTTCTATTTTTTCACCTGCCACAATTAATACAGTTTTAAGTGATAAAAGTGTTAGTTGATTAAGATAGATTAGTTTGTCTCAGATTAGAAACCTTAAATACGTTTAAGATTGTCCTACCTTATGTATATGGATATTACTCCCAATTTTGCTATCTTTGCAATTATATTTCCTTAGTAATATAGTATAAACAAAAATTACCTGGGATCTATATTGTGGACTTAACTGGTGAACATATGTATTTTTTAGTTTTGATGTTATGGAACAGTAAGGGTTCCTATATATTCTGTTCTCACAGGACAAGCAGGATGGGTAGTCCTCACATATGGGTGACATCATCAGGATGGAGCCCAATCACGGAACACTATCAGAGTTTCTAGAATTTTGACTGGCACCTACTGGGCATGCCCAGCAATGCACTGACCCTGCATCCAGCAGGGGTCCCCCTTCAGTCTTCTTTTTTCTGCGCAGCAGTAGCCACGCGGGTTAAGGAGCTCTCTTGAGATTCCTGACAGGAATTTTCCTCACGGAACTTCTTTCACAAATTTCAAAAAAAATTCTACCCCATAGGGGTCTCCCTGTCGATATCCATACTTCGCGGTCGAAAGGTAAGGTTTTACCCTTCTTGCGGTCGATTCCTGTCGAGTTATCCCTTCGGGGCCTACTGGCCATCAACTGCACCACGGCTACATTTTTTGATGGAGTCATGGCGTCGGGTTTTCGGCAGTGCCCCAACTGTACTCGAACAATGTCCATAACTGACCCGCATGGGGTCTGTTATGTGTTTGGGGTCTGACCACGATGTCCTAACTTGCACCAAATGTGCCCAAATGACACCGAAGGGCCGTAAGGCTCGTTTAGGGAAAATGGAGTTTCTCTTTCAGTCGAAAACCGCGTCTCCATCAATAGCTTCAACTTCGTCTGAGCCGGTGCCATCGACCCCCCTCGCCAGCACCGGGACACCGCTGCTGCCCGATCGGCGTCAACGATTCCAAAGGTGTCAATTCCCTCCTTGCCTTCTCAAGAAAAGGACCGAGGAGATAGAGACAGCCGTCGACACCATCATTGCAAGGCTCAGTCCGCCGATCCCGGAAAGCCCTTGGCATCGGCATTGACAGAGCCTTAGGCAAAGAAGCCCTGTCCAGAAAAGGACCCATCCCCTTCTATGACCAGGTCACCAAGGCGTTCCCCCACCTTCAGTGGTGCCGGGATCCACGATTCCACCTTCAACGGTGGACCCTCCAGCTACACCAGTGCTGCCTCTACTCCAGAGCCAGGGTTCCACGCCTCAGGCTTCCGCGAGGAATTGGATCGGATGATCAAAGCACTTCAGGGCTTCCAACCTCCATCGATGCTGGTGCCAGTCACCGATCCGATTCCCGTAGTGCTCGCACCGCTACTGGGTAGACTTGGATGTATTGATCGGTGCCCTTCCACTGTTGGAACCAAGAGCACCATCGATGTCACTGGCCCCTTCGGTGCCTCCTTTGATGCTGTCGGTGCCACCTCCGGTGTCACTGATGCCTAGAACTGGTCCTTCAGGATTAGCACCATTTCTCCCTGCTGGAGACCCACTAGATGCTGGAGATCAGCCCAGTGATCCTTGGACCGATGATTCGTCCCAAGATACAGATGATCTACCATCAGAGCCCTCTCCCCCATGTTGGAAGTTCTCCACCAGAAGATCTCTTTTATTAATTTCATCAAGGAAATGTCTGAAACCATTCCTTTTCAACTTCAGGCAGAAGAGGACTCTTGGCACAAAATGTTGGAAGTACTCCAATTTCTAGATGCTCCTAAGGAAATCATGTCTATACCTATTCATGAAAATCCTGCTTGATCTCTTGAAGAGAAACTGGGAACACCCAGGTTCGGTTCCACCTGTCAACCGCAAGGCAGATGCCACCTATCTTGTGCAGTCAGCTCCTGGATTCTAAAAGTCACAGTTGGATCATCACTCTGTTGTTGAATCAGCCCAGAAGAAGGCATGACATTCAAAACCTCATTCCTCCATACCTCCAGAGAAAGAACAAAATTCCCTGGATGCTTTTGGCATGGCTCGATGCTCATATCTCGCATTGCCTCTTATCAGTTATACATGACACAGTATAACAGAGACCTTTTTAAGAGGATCCAGGATTTTTCTGAGTCTTTACCAGAACAACTCCAGGCTCAACTTCATACTCTGGCTCAAAAAGGTTTGGATGCTGGAAAGCACGAAGTCCGCGCTGTGTATGATAACTTTGACACTGCCTCTAGAGTGTCTGCAGTGGGGATTAGTGCAAGAAGATGGGCCTGGCTCAAATCCTCGGACTTAAGACCAGAGGTCCAAGACAGGTTAGTGAATCTACCCTGGGTGGGTGATAATCTCTTCGGGGAAAAGATCTGAGAGACCGTGGCGCAGTTGAAAGACCACCATGAAACGCTGCGCCAGCTTTCTTCTGTGCCGTCTGAGTTTCCTTCCGCCCCTAAGAGAACTTTCAGGCGTGACTCTTAAGCGGCCAGCCTACAAGCCAAGGAAATTTTATCCTCTGGCTTCTAGAGGATGCCCTTCCAGGCCTTACCAAAAAGGTCAATCCAAGCAGACTCTGCCTCAAAAGTCTCAGCCTGACCAGCATCAGGGTTTTGACTCCTTCCTAGAGAGTGTAAGCCAACCTCCTCTTCCATCCATACCGGTCGGAGGCCGGCTCTGCCACTTCAACAGCGTTTTGGCATATAGTCACCACAGACCAGTGGGTACGGGCAGTAGTCACTCAGGGTTACCACCTAAATTTCCTGACTGTTCCAGAGGACTCTCCACATCGGCTGACGTGGAGGATGTCCGACCACTCTCCCTTGCTCGAACAGGAGATCTCATCCCTCCTCAAATCCCGAGCAATAGAACCAGTGCCCCTCTCCCAGCAGGGACAAGGGTTTTATTCCTGGTATTTTCTAATTCCAAAAAAGTCAGGTGGCATGCACCCGATACTGGACCTCCACGCCCTAAACAAATTCTTGCTGAGAAAAATTCAAAATGGTAACCTTGGGCTCTCTATTTCCCCTTCTACAAAGAGGAGATTGGCTATGCTCTCTAGATCTCCAAGACGCTTACACACACATCTCAATTACTCCATCTCATCGCAAGTACCTGTGATTCCTGGTCGGCCCTCGTCACGAGTATTCACCTAGTGCCTGGTGGTGGTCGCAGCCTTCCTCAGGAATCAGGGTGTGCTTGTCTACCCTTATCTCGACGACCTGATTGATATAAGGGCTCCAACTCAGCAGGGCGCACTAGACTCCCTGCATCTCACTATCCACACCCTGATCTCCTTAGGGTTTCTAATCAACTATCCCAAATCCAAGATAGTTCCATCCCAAACCCTATTCTTTATAGGGGTCAACCTAAACACTATACAGGCGAAAGCCTTCCTCCCCCAGGATCGCGCTTTCACCATAACATCTCTGGCGCATCACCTACAGACTCTAGTATCTTAACTGCTCGTCACTTCCTCATACTGCTGGGTCACATGGCGTCCTCTGTGCATGTCACTCCAATGGCTCGCCTAGCCATGAGAGTGATGCAGTGGACCTTAAAATACCAGTGGATTCAAGCTTGTCATCTAATATCCAGCATTATCCAGGTTACCAAACAGCTCCGTCTGTCACTAGCCTGGTGGATGCACCACGCCAATCTCATTCAAGGCCTTCCATTTCAGGCTGCAGAACCTCAAATTACCTTAACAGACACATCCAACCTCGGATGGGGTGCACATGTAGGCGACCTGCAGACTCAGGGAACCTGGTCTCCAGAGGAAGCCAAATACCAGATAAATTTCCTGGAGCTACGGGCGATCAGATATGCCCTCAAGGCGTTTCAGGATTGCCTATCAAACAAGGCCATCCTGATTCAAACCGACAATCAGGTTGTGATGTGGTACATCAACAAGCAAGGAGGAACGGGCTCCTACCTTCTGTGTCAGGAAGCTGCACAGATATGGGCATGGGCTCTTTCCCGCTCGATGTACCTAAAAGCAACCTACGTTCCGGGAGTGGACAATTTTTTGGCAGACAAGCTGAGTCACACTTTCCATCCGCACGAGTGGTCTCTCAACCCCACAATAGCGGACACACTATTCCAACACTGGGGTTACCCTCGCATAGACCTTTTTGCGTCGGCCCACAACCACAAAGTAGACAACTTCTGCTCTCTCATTCGCAGTCACCACTTGCAACCAAGAGATGCCTTTGCCCTCTCCTGGGCCAGCGGTCTCCTTTATGCGTACCCTCCACTTCCTCTCATTTCAAAAACTCTCGTGATACTCCAGCAGGACAAGGGATTAATTATCCTGATAGCTCCCCACTGGCCACGCCAGGTGTAGTTTCCAATCCTCCAGGACCTATCAGTACGCCAGCACATTCCTCTGGGAAAGGATCCCCTTCTAATAACTCAGAACAAAGGGTACCTGCATCGCCCCAACCTCCAGGCTCTGTCTGACGGCCTGGATGTTGAAAGGTTAATACTCCAACCTCTTACCCTTTCAGAGTCGGTATCCCGAGTCCTGGTGGTTTCACGAAAGCCTTCAACGAGAAGGTCTTATTGCTCGAAATGGAAGAGGTTTACGGTCTGGTGCACTTCCATGTCCATAGACCCCTTCACTTGTTCCACTGCAAGGTTCCTAGACTATCTCTGGCACCTGTCAGTTAGGCCTAAAAACCTCCTTTATCAGGGTGCATGTTAGTCCAGTGTCTGCATACCATAAGGGTATAGGAGATGTCTCCATTTCAATACAACCCTTAGAATCACATTTCACACAGGGGGAAACAAGATGGCTGCCACACCGTGAGTACCGAAAGCAGCTCGGCTCCGTGGTGAACGTTTAGTAGCCCTTCCAATATTCTCAAATTTCTTGAAAAATATTTTTACCTCGATGCCTCACACCAAAAGGAAGGCGCGAATCCGTGAAAACCTTACTTCCACTCCGAATCGTCAACCACGGATCGACGAAGCTTTTGGAAATATGCCCCAGAGGCCGGAGGGAGGAGCCGCTGGTGTTAATGGTGGAGAGCGGTCGCCAGACGCCATGGCTGAGGAGATATTCCCCCGTCCCGGCACACCGATAGCACCAGCCTTCCAATACAAGTCATCTGGAAGTGAGGGACCGGGACAACAGCCTTCGTTAATGCCTCCGAAACCAGCTCCCTTAACGGCTTGTGAAACCCCGAGAGGAGACGGAATACTGCCGTCGTCTTCGGTGAGCCTGCTGAGTCCAGGCTCCAAGGGTGAGCAAGAGGAGGCTAAACGTTCGGTAATTGGAGAGGCTGGTTCCTTGGAGAAGGGAGAAAAAGAGTCGGAGGTACGTGTAATTTTGAACCCGGTATTGGAAACTCCTGATAAGATCACCTTAGAAGAGGTCTGGAAGGTGCTAAAGAATATGAACAGTGCTATTAATGATTTAACAAACGCTGTAAAACAGAATTTGGAAAATACTTATAGGTTGGACAGTAAGATCCAATCGGTGGAAAGCTCAGTGAAAAAGGCAGAGACTGAAATAAATAAAGTAAAGGAGGTTCAAGTTAACCTGATTAAATCTGAGAATATGATGTTGAGAAAAATGGATCTAATAGAAAATGATTTAAGAAGAAACAACTTAAGATTACTTACCTTTCCCAAAACCAGATGGATAACACCTAAAGATTTGCTTAAGAGTTATCTTACAAATATTCTGGGTCTCTCAGAGACATTATTACCATCGATTTCTAAAATATTCTACTTACCGGGAAGAAAGGAAGAAGAGGAGAAAAATTTACAAAAATTGGATAACCATAATACTTCTCCTGATAATCTCACAGAGATATTGGAAAAGTCATTTGAATGCAAAATAGATTCCAGAGCTACACTGATGGTGACTTTTGTACAACAGTCAGATAGAGATAACATCTTAAGACTCTCCTTTCGCAAGCAGTCCTTGTTGTTTTATGGCCAACAAATAAGGATATTCCCAGATATAACTAAGAAAATGCAGGAGAAAAGAAAAAGTTTCTTGATGATGAAGGGTGAAGTTATTTCTCGGGGAGCCACATTTTATTTAAGGTTCCCCTGTAGATGCATTTTGGTGTTTCATAATGATAGATATATTTTTTCAGAGCCAGAACAATTGCGCGTCTACTTAAATCCAGGTGGTGTTTATAAATGTAATCTGGAGCATACACGGTGATACAGTTAAATTGGTTTGATAAGATATTTTCCTTTATCCGCTTAATAAGTGTTTCCCCCCCCATATTGCCTTTAATATAATTGGATGGTTTTTTTTTTTTTTCTTGGGGATATAATTATGAAGGGCAATGCCTGTTATTTCTTTCTTTTTCTGTGAGAATGTTTTCCAATGTAATCTGAATTGAAATTTCAATAAAAATAAAATGTAATAAAAAAAAAAAAAAAAAAGAATCACATTTCATGAGAGGCTTGTTCCATTTAAAACCTCCACTGCACCCTCCTGCCCCTGCTTGGGACCTTAATGTGGTTTTGGGATGGCTCATGAAACCTCCATTTGAGCCTCTCCACTCCTGTGATCTCCGTTATCTCACATGGAAAGTAGTTTTCCTTCACGCTATCACATCTGCTCGCAGAGTTAGTGAATTGCAGGCATTAGTTACCTACCCGCCTTACACTAAAATTCTGCATGACAGGATAGTGCTCCGCACTCACTCTAAATTTTTACCAAAGGTAGTGTCGGAATTTCATATCAATCAATCTATTATCCTACCTACCTTTTTTCCCAGGCCCCATTCAAACCCAGGAGAACAGGCTCTGCATTCCTTGGACTGCAAACATGCCCTAGCCTTCTATCTAGACTGCACGTCGGCCCATAGGAAATCCACTCAATTGTTTGTTTCTTTCGATACCATCAAATTGGGAAATCCTGTGGGAAAGCAGACCCTCTCCTCCTGGTTAGCGGACTGCATTTCTTTTTGCTACCTGCAAGCAGGCATTCCGCTGCAAGATCGTGTAAAAGCACTCTGTCAGGGCCATGGCGACATCAGTAGCGCACCTCTGTGAGTTTAAATGTGGTCGAGCATTAGAAGCTCTATACCCATTGGATCCGGCGATGAGAGAACGCCTGCACTTCCCTAAATTGGATGCGCTGGTCTGTGCTGTTTTTGAAGCGAACTATCCCCGTGGAGGGAGGAGCAGCCTTAAAGGATGCACATGATAGGCAGATGGAATCCATCCTTAAGCAAGCCTTTGATGCAACAGCAATGACCTTACAGATGGCTTCTTGCTGTGCCCTGGTGGCTCGCCATTGCCTGCACCTCTCTAGAGAGGTGGATGGCTCGGGCATATTCCAGAGAAGCTATGGATCCTGCCGCTGCGTTTTTAGCTGATGTAGCCTCTGACCTAGTCCATACCTCAGCCAGAGGAGCGGCCTCAGTGATAGTGGCCAGAAGACAGCTATGGTTGTGAAATTGGTCAGCAGATGTGACCTCTAAGGCAGACTTCACAAAGATGCCCTTTAAGGGATCACTCCTTTTCAGAAGCGAATTGGAAAAGCTGGCCAGTAAGAGGGGTGAATCTCCAGGGCCCTGGCCTACAGGAAGATAAGAGAAAACAGTCACAGCGCCCCTCGCCTATGAGGAGTCGATCCAGAGGCCGCCAATGCTTTCGGCTCTACAGAAATTCGACATTTCAGAGGCCTCTCTCCTCAGGGAGGTCTCAACCCAAGAGAAGGGCAGGTTCAGCCCGAACTCTCCAAAAATGTTTTGCCAGCCCATCCACGGAACGAGGAGATGGGGGTCAACTATTCCTCTTCTACCAGTGGTATGTTGATCACGTTGGAAAAATGGGTACTGGATGTCATATGAGAAGGATATTCACTGGAGTTTTGCAGCACTTCTCGGGACATGTTCATGATGTCTCATTGCTACTTCCAGCACAAGAAGCAGGCAGTAGAGTCTACCTTGATAAAACTCCTCAAATTGAGGGCTATAATCCCAGTACCTGTGCCCCAGGAAATATGGGGCATTAGTCCATCTATTTCATCGTGCCCAAGGAGAGTTTTTCACCCCATCCTGGATCTCAAGAGTGTCAACAGACACCTACATGTAATTAATTTCCACATGGAAACTGTGCGCTCCGTGATAATGGCCGTACAACTGGGAGAGTTCTTAACCTCCCTGGACCTCTCCGAGGCCTACCTTCATGTTCCAATCTGGCAAGAACATCAGCATTTCCTACGCTTTGCTGTACTGGGCCGCCATTTTCTTTTCCGGGTGCTGCCCTTCGGCCTGGCCACCACCCTCAGAACATTTTCCAAGATAATGGTGGTTGTAGGAAAGAGGAAATCCTGGTGCACAACTAGTTGATCCGGGCGAAGTCATGGGCAGAGTATCTCTGGGTGACCAGCAGTGTGATGTCCCTGCTTCAGGAACTTGGTTGGGTCGTAAATGTGGACAAAAGCAGCCTCAAGCCCTCCCAGTCCTTGGAATATCTGGGAGCTTGGTTTGACACCAAGCAGGGCAAGATCTTCCTCCTGTCTTTGCAGATAAGGAAGTTGATATCCAAGTGTGTTGGTTGACGAACACAATATGCCCCATGGTGTGGAACTACCTTCAGGTCTTCAGTTTGATGGTGTCAACCCTGGAGGTAGTACCGTAGGCGAGGGCACACATGCGGCCACTTCAACGCTCCCTGCTGTCATGTTGGAACCCACTGTCTCAAGACTTTTCGATTCACCTTCACCTTCTGATGGAAATACGTTCTCAGCTCCAGTGGTGGCTTCAGGAAGCTCATTTGGGCAGGGGTGGGAACCTGTCCCCGCCGAACTGGCTGGTACTCACGACAGATTCGAGCCTCCGGGGTTGGGGAGCTCACTATCAGGAACTGACGACCCGGGGACATTGGACCAAAAAGCGCTCTGGAACATAAACCGCCTGGAAGTCCAGGTGGTCAGATTAGCATATCTACAATTCAGCCACTTACTCCAGGGTCAGGTGGTCCGAGTGATGTCAGATAACGCAACAATGGTAGCCTACATCAACCGCCAGGGAGGAACCAAGAGCCAGCAAGTGTCTCGGGAGATAGATCGCCTTATGGAATGAACTGAATTGAATCTACAGATGATCTCTGCCTCCCATATCGCAAGAAATGGCAATGTCAGAACAGACTTTCTAAGCTGAGAGAGTCTGGATCCAGGAGCATGGGCATTGTCCGCCAGAGCCTTTCAGCTGCTGGTAGATCACTGGGACCTCCCGTCCATTGATCTCTTGGCCGCATCTCACAATGCGAAGGTTGCTCAATTCTTCAGTCGCAGAAGAGATCAGCAATACCTGGGGATTGATGCCTTTGTTCAGACTTGGCCAGAAGAGGGCTTGCTATATGCCTTCCCTCCATGGTCACTGCTGGGCAGTCGTTTGCAGGATCGAGCGCCACGGGATTAGTCCTTCTAGTGGCTCCAGATTGGTCCAGGCACCCGTGGTATGCAGACAAGCGGAGACTTCTGGTGCAGAGCCCCCATACCTCCCACCACATAGGGACCTGCTCTAACAAGGTCCGGTCCTTCACGAGGATCCGACTCTATTTTGTCTTATGCATGAAGCGGGGATATTCAGCGGCAGTAACTACCATCTTGCTACAAGCACAGAAATTCTTTGTGTCCGTAGCATATGTGCGGATCTGGAGAGTATTTTTGAGGCCTGGTGTGAGGAACGCGTTGTTGTCCCTTTGACAGCCGAAATCCCTCTGGTTCTGGAATTTTTACAGGACAGCTTGAATAAAGGATTGTCCCTTAACTCCTCGAAGGTCCAAGTACTAGCGCTCTCCTGTTTCAGAAGCGAGGTGAATGGAACCCACCTCTCCGCGCATCCAGACATGGCCCATTTTCTAAAAGGGGTAAAGCACTTCTGGCCACCCCTCTGTTTGGCCCTGGTGATACAGACCCTTCTGTGTTGAATTCAACAACTCCCAGAAAGTGGGGAGGTGGCCTGAATGGAGTCAGCTGCAGCTTTTCTGGTGGACTGTGTCTGTATGATCTGCTCTGTAGTTCTTCCCAGTCTGTGGCCCTGTATTTTGCGGTTTGGAGGCTCCTTTGGCTACACAACTAAGAGGCAGATTCTTGGTCCAAGGTGCACTTGAGTAAGCTATAATTCAAGTGTAGTCTGATGTTCAGGGATGGTTGGAGCAGTTGTTGAAGAATTTGGGAGATCTAAAGCCACAATGTCTTCTGGAGCACAAGGGGTATTCTTTTTATAGAGCCAGCAAGGGTTGAGCTCAGTTCTGGGATTATAGATGTTATAGGCTGGGAAAGCAATCTTATTCCTTATTCGCCCTATGCTTTTCAGTCTTCCAGGGTTAGAAGCCAAGATTAGACTCAAACCCTGCCTTGGGGTCCAGAAGAGCCCTGCAATCAGTTGTGGTGGGTTAACTCTCTGGTAACTGCAGTAAGTGGCTGCTTACAGGGGTTTTACCAAGAGTAGGCCCGATTATCCTCAAATCAGTAGCTTCTGGAAATAATCCGCTTCAGGTATTCTCTGGACTTGACACCCAGTGCCTGATGCCTTTGATTTCTCCCTGTTCCTTGCCGATCAAGCAGCAGGCAGTCAGCGAGACTGTTCTGAAACTACAGCTGTTGCAGGCACTGATCCCAATATCAGCCTCCAAGTGAGACACATGCCAATACTCAAATTTGTTTTGTGGTACCCAAAAAGGACAGGACCTTCTGGCCAATCACAGATCTCAAAGAGGGTGAAATGCTGTCTGCATGTCTCCCATTTTTGGATGGAAACACTTCGGTCTGTCTTCATGGCAGTAAGTCTGGAAGATTACCTGTGTTCTCTGGATTTGTTGGAAGCCTATTTCCACATTCCCATCCAGTTAGAGGATCGGCAGTTTCTCCGTTTTTGTGTTCTGCAGGATTATTTCCAATTTTGGGTGCTGTTTTTTGGACTGCTTCACGGATCTTCATCAAGGTAATAATGGTGGTGGTTGACGTCTTCTGGATGTGCAAAGGCATTATAGTCCAGCCATATGTGGACACCTGGCTGATTCGGGCAAAGACCTATCTGGAAGCCTTTCACGTGTCATGCCAAGTGGTTCAAGTTTTAGAAAATTTGCGCTGGTTCATCAATTTTGCAATCTCCAGTCCACCCAATCTCTGCAGTATTTGGGGGCACATTTCAATACACATAGGTCATGTGACTGAGAGTGAGCAAATTGGTACAGCAGTCATTCGTTACTCAACACGCTTTGAAGACTTGGGACTATCTGCACATTCTCTGCCTAATGAGCTGAGACATTGGACCTCGTTCCATGGGCCATGGCCTATGAGACCTCTGCAAGCCTCCCTTCCTTAGTAATGGTCTCCTCAGTCACAGGCTTACAGGGTCCAGCTTCCGTTACCGGCATCAGGGATAGATTCCCTCTGCTGATGGATAGTGCCTTCTCATGTACTCTGGGGGATCAATCTGACGCCTACCTGGAACGTGGTAATGACAGATGCAAGCCTGACAGGTTGAGGGGCTCATTGCATGCAGCAGTAATTCAGAGTTCGTGGTTTCTGGTGGAGGCTTCATAGTCTGTCAGCAACTAGGAAGCAAGAGCAATCCAGTTAGTGTTACAGCACTTTCTTCCTATCCTCAAAGACAAGGCGGTAAGGATTCTCTCGGATAATGCAACAGCAGTGGCTTATGTGAATAATTAGGGCGGCACCAGGAGTTGTGGAATGTCGGCAAAGATGAGCTTGCTCTTCTCATGGGCAGAGCAGAATCTTCGGCTACTGTCTGTGGTCCACATTGCAGGTCGAAAAATATGCAAGCTGATTTCCTCAGCAGGACTCTTCTGGACCCAGGGGACTGGGAGCTGAATCAGGAAGCCGCCTAACTCATCACTTAATAGTGGGGACTCCCCCCACATAGATCTAATGGTGACCCACAAACACTCCAAGCTCTGTCTGCTGAAAGGAGTTCAGTGAACTAGACATCATTGCCCTGCTTCGGTCATGGCTAGCAGAGGAACTCCTTTAAGTCTTTCCTCCACGGCATCTTATAGGCAGGGTTCTATGCAGAGTGGAGATGGAAAACAATCAGGTATCCTCATAGTTCTGGATTGGCCAAGGAGGCCCCCTGCATCTTCCAGGGGCTCCAGGTCTGTTAATTTAGGGCCCGGTGATTATGGAAGATCCAGCTTGATATTGTCTTACGGCTCGGCTCTTGAGCGGAGATGCTTGTGTGGAAGGGGATATTCCGCCTCTGTGATATCCATGAAGGCTAGGAAGACTTCCATTTCTCTGGCCTACATCTGAATTTGGCACTTGTTTGAGAATTTTTGTGGAAAGTGTTCAGTCTCTCCTTGGAGATCAGAGATTTCTTGTATGCTGGCCTTCATCCAGAATAGCTGGGAGAAGGGTTTGACCCTCAGTTATCAAAAGGTGCAGGAGGCCGCCATATCTTGCTACAGAGGACAGCTAAGTGGCATATTGGTGGCAGCACATTCTGATGTTCTTCATTTTCTCCAAAGTGTTGAGGTTGTGCCCACCTTTCCATCCATTCTTTCCTCAGTGGGATCTTAATCTGGTGCTGAATGCACTAGTGATACCTGCTTTTGAGCTCTTGAAGCATATTTCATACACAGATCTCTCTGAAGGCAGTCTTTATTAGCGATTTGTTCCTCTAGACTCATCTTGGAGCTTCAAGCCCTTTCTTGCCCTGATCCTTTCCTCGTGATTTCCTCAAATGCAATCATTTGCTGCCTTTTCTGCCAATACTCCAGAAAAAATTATGTCCTTTTAAGAAGAAGTTTTCCTCCAAGGTTTTCTTGGGAAGAGTGCAGGAATGAAATCAGATTTCTGAGATGTTTGGATGTCCGCCGGTTGCTCATTCATTATTTAGAAGTGACCAGTGACTTTCGCAAGTTTGACACTTTGTCTTGTTCGGGGACCATGTAAAGGGGATGGCACTTCCAAGGCCACCCTGGCTTGTTGGATTAAAGAGACAATTGTCTCTGACCACATCATCTGTGACAGGAGGCCTCCTGTGGGCCTCCAAGCATAGTCTTCATCTTGGGCTAAAGTGCATGTAGTAATGACTATGGACATTTGCAGGACAGCCCACTTGGTCTTCCCTGCATATTTTTGTTAAGATTTAAAGGCTGATGTTTTGGCTGAGGAGGACACGACCTTTAAGGGCTGGTGCTCTCAAGGAGGCCCTTGCTTCTTCCCACCCGAGTTAGTAGGGCTTTGGTGTTGCCCACGTGTTACCTGGACTGATGTAGCAGGATAACATAGAAGGAGAAATTTTCCTCACCTGTTAATTTTCTTTCCATTAATCCTGCTACACCAGTCCAGGACCCATCGGGGAAACATGGTGTATTTGGTTGTGGTCATGTACAACTAGTCTTCTAATTGCTGTCTAGATGTGTTTAGTTGTGCTTCTGTCCTCCTTACTGTTATAATTTTTTTCCTTTCCGTTAGGGGGCGAGGAGACCGAGAATTTGCTTCCCAGGTTTAACTGTTTAAAAAAAAAAAAAGGCTTTTTATGGTCCAGTTTCTTTTAAAGATGTTTAGTCTGATCCTGGAGCTTTGACAGTTGTGTACTGGAAATTTCACAAGCTGCATCAACCCTAAGCAGTTTGAATGTCATACTGGGAAAAGTGTTCTCTGCTGATAGGGGGGAAACAGCCCACACATTGCCTGGGCTGATTTAGCAGAACTGATGAAAAGGAAATGAACAGGTAAGGAAAATCTCATTTTTTTCACTTCTGCCTGACACATCTTAGTTGTCGTTTTTTTTTTTTGTTTGGTGTTTTTTTACTGTATTAGCTATTTTTCTTTCATTTCTGCCTTTGCTCTCCTGACTGCTTTTACAATTTCCCTTAGCTCCTCCAGATATTGTTGCCTGTCTTACTCTTTCTGTGATCTCTTGTAATTTTTTAATACTGTGTGTTTTACCCTTGTGGTTTTCCTGGCATTACTTACATGTAACTTAACATTCATATTACATAAAATATAACGTCTTCCTCAGAGAATCTGTTATAATAACTACTCATGTTCCTGGATCAATAAAATACAAAACGGATTGCATATTTTATTTAAAAAATATATATAAGCAAATCTATTATTTCAAAAAAATTGTTCCAGCTTATGTTTTGCATTTTTATTTTGTATCAAGTGTGGTGGTGGTGGTTGGGGGGTTTCTACAGTCACTAATAATCCTGCTGTTTGCCATCAGCATTGCTGAATTTCCCTTCTCTCTTCCAGGTCACTGAAGTAGTAATGATCTATGATGCAGAGAAACAGAGGCCTCGAGGTAAATGCTGAACCAGTTTGTCCTTAAAATTTCTTCTTCTTCTCTATTTAGATGGCAAACTATTTTACACCATCAGAAAATTTGCAAGGTTTATTTTTTACATTGCATCGGTGAAGACTCTAAAGAGTTTTGAGTAGTCCATTAGACTTTTCATCCAGCCCCATGGAATGTCCCCCATTCTCCTACAATCAGCCTTCTACTTAATAGCACATTGTATTGCTAGGGTGATTTTTCTCCCTTCTTTTTTCCTAATTTGCACATTTTATTCAAGGTGTGTGTTCCCATATCTAAAGTCTCTTGTAAAAAGTTCATCATTGAGCTTTTAATTTTCTGATTAGGTATGTCTGTTTTATATTGCAGCATTAATTTGCATGCTCTTAGTCTGCTTCCTGTTAGCTATGGTATTGGAAACCTATGACTTCTGTTAGCGCTCTTTCCTGCCTGTATATCTGCTCTCGGTCTGCTCACTCTTGTCTGCTTGTGCTGGTTGTGTAGATCATAGTTTCACATCAGCAGAGAATGTAGATGAGTCACCATGAATTGCATTTTTGACTGATTTGATGGGGGAAAATGTTTCAGCTTCTTAAAAGGGCATAATTTTTTCTGGAGCATTGCCTATGAAGCTTCCGAGCATGTTGTACATTGTCACAGACATGTGCTTCCCCACAGCCTTTCACAGCATGGCATGTATTGGCAGAAGAAACACATGCTCCAGTTTAGGGTGAAGAGGAAGAGTATATCGCTGTTCTCGTTTTTCAGTATTTCAAATATGGGTGCAGCTTTCTTACAAAATATAGCTGTGCTTTTTTAAAACTTGCAACTGCAGGGAAATGCAGATATAAGCATACACAGCAGCAAATCTTTGTATAGCAGGATAAAAGGAGTAAGCACTTGAAACTGGGCATCCCTTAAACTGTGCAATATCAGCTTTTCAAAGAAACAAGTTACATCTGCTAATAGTGGCTGCATTTATGAACTGATTTGACTTGCTGCATGGTTTCCCGCATTCTCCACCTTCCATACACATTTGTTGCAGCACCTCACGTTTTGCCCAGAACATTGGAATCCTCGGAGCTGCTCTGATCCTCTGCCACGTTACATGCTGCAGAATAGTTTGCCATCTAAGCTTTCATTTCTTTTCTGATGCCATTATCAAGAAATATAAACTTCACTCCATATTTATTAAGCTATTAAGTCTTGGTTGTTTTTTTATTTTATTTAGACATATAACATCCTTAAGGCCATATTTAAGTGTTTCATAGTAAAGTACAGTAATGTTAAGTATTTTCTTTTCTCTGTGATTTGTTTGACTGTGATTAACGATCTCTCTTTAGATTTCTTTTCTTTAGGTATTTGATAAGCAAAATCACACAGGTACAGGCCAGTTCCAGAGGCAGAGGAGGGGACAGGCTTTGTTATCCAGTGAGGGTGTAAACGAAGTTTCAGTATTTCTTCATTGTTTTCTTTCCATGATAGTTTTGGATACCATGGGTTATCTTTGTTCAGACAGAAGAATTTACATGGAGCCTTGACCATTTTAAGATCAGATATACAATGTCCATTGAAATGCAACAAGTAGTTCTCTGTAGGTGGTGTAACTTTTAATCTGTAAAAGGTAGTTATTTGCTGAAGAACTTCAGAGAGTGCCTTGCTTAGTGGTATAGAGCAGTGAAAGGTGCAGGGACATACTCCCTGATTAACTGTTTTGCGCCCCCCCCCCCCCCCTCCCAACCACCACCAAAGGGCAGTGGGCTACAGCGTCCCCACTTTCCTATGGTACTGAAGGACCATGGAGAGGAATGACCTTGCGTTTTGTGGTGGTAATTGTGAGATCTGAAATTCTGTGTGCCCATTGCTTAAATTATTTTAGTATCCCAGTCTCAACAAATTTCCCATCACCCCATCTGTCAAGAAGTGGTATTCCATAGAAAGGAAGTGGGATCTCTGTATTTGTAAGGACTGAATAGAAAGATTAGGTGCCTGTCTTCACAGCAGAGAGTGCAATGGAGGGCTGCTGTCCCCTTTAGTCGCATTCCTAAAGAACTTCGTTTACACTGCTGGAGTCCTGCCTGGGAAATGTAAAAGGTTTTTCTCCTTTTTTTTTTCCTTTAGTACTTTTGACAATTTCTTTCAGTGATGTCTCTTGCTCTTATTGCTGACAGCAGAATTTGAGCTGCTGGAATTTATTTTGGCCTGTATCTTTGTGTATTATATATAATCCTCTCCATAGGCCTCTTTGAGCTTACCCAACCTTGTTGGATAAGTTTAGAGACACTAACTGTTAGAAGTACTGTATTTCTGTTTAACGCTTTAGAGCAATATATGGCTGCTGTCAGCACTAGCTGCAAAGCAAAATGACAACCAAGGGGGAAATGTGGACTTTCAGAAAAGCTGCTTTTCTTAAAGATTTGAAGTGGAATATGCAGCCCTTATTGGGTCTGATTTTTTTTTTTTTTCCGTGCATTAAGTTGCAAGTTTTTTCCTCTAATCTGAGCCTTGTGTTTTATAATGTAAATTCTGGGTGGTGTGAAATAGCAAATCTGTTCCTCCCTGCCTGCCCCTCCCCCCAAGAAAAAAGAAGCCACTGGTTTGCTTATCATACAACACCTCCAGCTGTATTACAGATTTGAACTAGTTGATAGATACATTGTAACTGTTGTATTTATCCAAGCTTCAGGATTGTAAGTCACATCCATGCCTGCCCTCTGAGTATATTGTGACTGGGGAGCTCTTTACTGCAACTGCTGCTTCCAAGATTAACTCTTTGTATGGCTTATATCTGAAACCCATTTTGAACCCTTGGTCTGCCCTTAATACTGTTCATCATCCTGTTTTGTGTCACAACACCCTGCTACCTTGATTCACTCTTCGTCGTTGGCTAGGTTTTGGATTTATAACTTTCGAGGACGAACAATCAGTGGACCAGGCTGTCAACATGCATTTTCACGACATCATGGGCAAAAAAGTGTGTAGTTGTAGTTTTATTTTATCTTAAGATGAAACCAAGTCTGGGGCATCTGTGGATTTCACTGGCAGTCAGTGGTAGAATTTGAGGGCTCAGAACAATTAGTTGATGTGGGCTGTACTTGTAGTGTAATCTGTTTCGGGTGAGTTGGGGGGAGGATGCATCAGGTTTGGAGTCTCTAATTGCTTATTCCAGCAGACATGATGGCTCCCATGAGGCCCTGTGGTCTTGTCAGAGAGTACTTTTACTCCTCTGCTGATGTTTGCTGATTCTGGAAGAGCTCCGGTTTGAGCAGATTGTGAGAATGCCCTGATTTGGGACTTTGCTGCTGTGGAGATGCCTCTTTTGGGGGAAACTTTTTTCTGTATAACCAGGAAAATCTACTAAGCTGCCTAAGATTTGGTTTAAAGTACCACTCCTTCAGATGTGCAGTTCAGGCCCAAATTGTAGTCCTAACTTACCCTTGGTGAACCTCTTTAAACAATCATATCTACAAATCAAATCAGAAAAAAAGAATATAGAAATACATCATGAAGGATTGGTGGTAATATTTTTAATTGGGTCACTTACTGTGAAACTTTAGTATGAACCCACATATTCTTAGTATTAAACTACCATGCAGTTAAGTGACCTCCTGTTCATACTGTGTTGTCAGGTCAAGAGGGTGAAAAATTATGTACCTTCCTGTAGGTTCTGAAGGGATTTTTACCCCTCTGGAAATGCCAGTTAATACTGGATAAAGGAAGGCCAGTGGCAAGACTAAATACAAAGAAACAAAGTATAGAAGTCAGTATAGTTTCAAGAAATGGTGGCAGCTAGAAGTGAGAGGGATAACATGACCCCTTGCTTCACTTGCCACTGAAAACGTACAAAGACTCTGAGCAGAATCTTACTCTCCCATAAGCTGTATGTGCTGCAGCAAGCAATAACTCTCATTGTTTCAATTTACTATTGCCCTGAGTTACTGTTTGATTCCCTGAAGCTGCTTCCTTGTACTCCTGGAAGATGTTAGGAAGAGTTTCACATACTACATTGCACATCAGTATGAGACTGGTTTATGCATTGTGTGACTCTTCTGAAGCATGGCCATTTGGTGCAGTGTGTGATGTGATTTGTGTGACTCTTGCTAACATATGTACCTCCAGCAGTACAAGGGAGGAGCTTAAAAAATTTCAGACCTGATGTCTGCACTGATGGTTATAATTGCTGCTTATGAAATGTTGAGCTATATGACAAATACACCTTCCTGCACCAGAAATGTATTCAGTATCACATGTCCTAGATTTCATATGGATATCTCCCAGTATATGCCTGGGAGAGAAAATATGTGCCTTAAGAACATACACCGATCTAACTCTGTATGCTGCCAAACAATTCCATTTAGCACAAAGCTGTCTATCTCATAGCACAGCCAGAAGTTTGTGCCAGGTCTTCCCATGGTCTTCATTCCATCAGGGTTGTGTCAAATAGAAATTGAACTGTATTGAAGCAGAAAAAGAACTTCTGGCTGTTCTAGTTTCTGGTTTCCCTCAGGGCTTAGTGAATGGTATGCAGCAGTCCAAGTCCACTCCCTGTAGAGGTAGCAATACAGTCCTTTTATCCAGTCTGAAACTAATGTAGGAAAGCGATGCTGGAGCAGCCTGGCCTGTGCCTTCCCTTGCCCAGGTATATAAAGAAGCAGGTAGATATGGGTGGTGGTTTTGTGCTTTATTAGTAGAGGGTTATCTCCATAGTATTTGATTAAAAGAAAAAAAAAAAAGCCAACGCATGACTATTCAACCAGGCTTATTAGGAATATTACTTTCCCACACTTGGTCCTTATGCCATACAGTACACTCAGTTTTAACTACATTCAACTATGCTATACTTGTCTGTCTTAATTTCTGTAATCTACTTTGAGGCCAAACCTGGCCAAAAGTGGACTAGCTAATGTTCATAATGTATTTATTTATTTTGAAAAACTTATATCCTACACATATCTCTGTATTTATAGTGGCTATTAAAATAAAATATTCATAATAGAATACAATGACAAATTAAACAGATAAAATTTAAGAAAAATCATAACATAAATCTATCATATGGAGTAGGTTTGTTTAAACAAATGTCTTTAGCTGCTTTTGAAGTTGGCTAGAACAGTTAATTAGATGTAACTGTTCAGGAGGAAATTCCAAAGAATAGATCCATCCTGCAATTGAAAAGGCCCGATCCCTGAT
This sequence comes from Rhinatrema bivittatum, assembly GCF_901001135.1. Taxonomy (NCBI): domain Eukaryota; kingdom Metazoa; phylum Chordata; class Amphibia; order Gymnophiona; family Rhinatrematidae; genus Rhinatrema; species Rhinatrema bivittatum. Next base: position 217,550,947 of record NC_042622.1, on the reverse strand, counting down.
ATCATCTAGCTGCGTATCATATAATGATGGTTTTACATTTACATTTTTACATTTATTAACATTTCTGAATCGCCCAACACAAAAGGCCTAGGTGATGATCAGTGAAACATGCATAATCATAATAAAGAAATTTAAGACAGTCAAACAAAATAAATAAAATATCTTCATAAAATAAAAGCTCAAAAATAAAATAAAGAACAGAGCATCCAAAAGGCCTTTATTAGCAGAGTGCACTGATCTTCCAGCATGATAAGATATGAAGTTGGGGGTGTTGGTTGTTTCATTTAGGGAGTTAAACACCAACACCTCTACCCATGATGTAGAGCACAGTATTCTGTCAGGTTATCTTGGGCCCTTTAGAACAGATGACAGTTGCATTGTTTTAACTCCTATAATAATCAAATATGTTTATAATAAATTTAACTTTCAATTTATAAACTGAAGAAAAACATTTAAGTGGAGACTTTGACAGTTTATGATTACCTTGTTAGAAAGGCCTTCAGTTTAGACAGATCTGCAGAAAAGAGAAAAGCCCAGTTTGTGCTTTGATATGAATGGGAGCAATTAGGTTTTCTAGCACTTGAGTCACTTCTGAGTCATGCTGTTTAAAACTGGCCCAAAATCAGACTGGAAAGTGCTAGTAAGAGCTTATTTGCCTGAGAGGACAGAGCAAATGAACTTGAGGATTTTGTGAAATGAAAGCCAGTCACTGTACATGAAATGTTTTTGATGGGAAAGTGTTTGGATTCTGGGTCACAGACTTGCAACACAGTATGAAGTTGTGCTTCTTATTGATTGAAACTGTCCATTTTTTGTATTACTTGCATGTTTTTACTTTTTTGTTAGATGTAATGTAAGATTCTCTTACCACATCCATTCCCTCTGACATTATTTTCGAGTTAATTAAATTGAGATTCTTTAAGCGTTAGCATGGGGAAGGTAAGTCTTTATCTTCCATTTAGATATTTAAATAAAATCAAAGTAAACAAAAAAAAAAAAGACAAAACAAATAAGAGAGTCTGTGTTTCTCAGGTATGAGAGGAGCTGACTATGTTGATAATAGGGTGGGTTTAAAGAAGACTCCATAATGAAACAGCACACTTAAAGTATTGGTTCCCTTTTTAGGTAGCTAAGAGGAGAGGAATAAACCTAGCCAAAACATTGCTTTTGTTGTCCTAAGGATACTCTGGGGGGGGGGGGGGGGGGGGCATTTAGCTGCAATGTAATTTGGCACCAGTTCTTTAAAGAGGGTGCTGCAGCTTTAATATGAAGAGGTTTTTTCCAGTAATGGATTTAACATAACTTTTTTTGTATATGTGTCCACACGTAGGGCTTCTGGTGTCTTATAGTTGCTAACTATTGTACCTGAGAAACATTTTATTAAATTTTACTAGCTTAAATAAGTTTTTAATTAAGTATTTAGTCTTAAGTCTTAAGGTGCTAAGTATAGAATAAACTATGGGGATGCAGGAGGGTGGGGGGGGGGAGGGATGCATAGCAAGTGACTCCACTTCTAAATGCATCCTCTTTTTTTTTTAGGTGGAGGTGAAGCGAGCAGAGCCTCGAGATAGCAAAAGCCAAGCTCCAGGCCAGCAAGGTGCCAGCCAGTGGGGAGGCAGGGCCATGCCAAATGCCAATGGCTGGCCAGGGCAGCCTGCTCCACCTTGGCAACCAGGATTTGGTCCACAGGGTAATATCTTTGCTCCAGTTTGAATATTGCTTTCCATTAAGTGAATATGTATTCAACTTTAAAGTCACCAAAGAAGTTAGTTTATTATAGAACATGAAGAGATGTTCTATTTTATTGTTTAAAAAAATAGTTCTTCCTCTGTTGTATCCCTTAAGGCTTCTCATCCTCTCCCTCTCAGCCCCCCACTCCAACTGCTGATCTCTCTTGTCTTCTCCCCTGAAAACTGTGCTGTTTGTCTCATCAGTGAGGGCTAGGTCATGGGGAGCCAGATAAGACAAGCAAATGCTATGCTGGGGCAACCCAGGGTACACCTGTTTCCCTCAGTCCCTGTGTCCAAGAGATAGGGTGTGGTTACTGGTGGTGAGGAGTTAAGGCCAGCTTTTTTTTTTCTTTTCACTTTCTCGTGAGCAGCTTTCATAAATTATTCTTCTTTCTTTTAGGAATGTGGATGCCAGCAGCACAGCCTATTGGTAAGTACTGTAGAGCAGTGAAAAAGCAAATACTTGCTATACATTTTTTTAAATTTGTATCTTTTTCGTTGCTTGCAGAACTTGTTATATGCATATTTTATTATTTGTCATTGCCTCGAACAGTTTTATTTACAGCCTGCAGATGTATGTTCTACCAAGGGCACTATGGGACAAGTTTTCTGTATAATGTTTTTGTGCCCTAGCTGGATTCTGTGAAGCTTTGCTTTCCTTGCTGTGAATATGCAGTCTTAATATTTTATTAAATGTCTTTAGGTGGGTTTGGACCACCCGCAGGACGAGGACCACCACCCCCACCTCCACCACCCTTTGCCTCCTATCTAGTTTCAACGCCACCAGGTGGATTTGCTCCACCCCAAGGTTTCCCTCAAGGCTATGGCACCCCTCCACCGTTCAGTAAGTGCTCTTATCAATAGAAAACCTGTCTTTGTTCAGTACAGTTTTCTCTGCTCTAGGTGTGTTTGGGTGTGTTTTCTCTGAAGATGTTATCCATGGTTTCTTAGTAAATGCATGGCTAATTTCTGCCCAGTTTAATAAGGTTGATTTCTGCTGACAATCTTGTCCATCCTTGAGCTTTGTGCTGCAGCTTTCTCAGTTCCGTGGTCTTGTTTGCTGTAGTTGCTGACAGCTTACTGTGCCAGTGTTGCCCTCGCAGGATTTTTATGGCCTTTCCCCTTCAGTCTGGAATCTTATCAACCTGCACTGATGAATCTGTACTGAGTCTGCCAGAATTTAAATTTGTATGTAGACCTATGTCTTCTAGATGTTTAACATAAAGGAAAAAGATAGAGAAGGTATGGGACATGTCAGCAGATAAGGGTCTTAAGGCCCATCCAGTCTGCCCATCTCTATCTCCTCTCCAACTTACTGCAGGCCTTAATCCTTGGCATAATTTCCTAAGAAATGGTATCAAAAAAAGAAACAAGACTCAGAATGCAATGGAACAGGATAGAACTGGTTTGGTTCTGAGTCCTCGTCCAGAAGCCATTCTTTGTTTTGAGTGTTGGCTGCATAGCTGAAGGAAAACCAGACCTTCAGCCCCTTAAATCAGTGACCAGCTAACTAATATTTTCTGTATCTGTTACATTCACTGTTCTATTTAAAACTTTCTTAAGCTACTACACTACAGTTCTACAGAATAGTGCTATAAGTACGCCATTGTGGATGTCATAAGGCTATTTATTTACAGAGCTCCCATCCATGTCCTGCACAGCCCTGATTTTCTAGTCCTATTGATAGTTGAAGTTTGATGCTATTTTTTATATTTGCTTTATATTCCACTTTTCAGGCACATCAAAGCTCTGTAGATGTGGACCTACACACTGCCTTCGGTGTTTGACTCTTTATATGTTGTAGTGTGGGACATGCGCTCAAGGGATCCTTTCTTAGAATCAGTGGTGAATGTTTTGAGGTTTGGTGAAAACTGTAATTGATACAGGAACTGTTTCTGCCTGTTTCCGATCCTTAAAAGCACTGTACTATATCCAGTAGTTTTCCTTTTAGCCCTGAGGGACACCAGTTTTCTACTTGCAACCAGTGTTAGCTTTGTGGAATCTTTCTGCCTCTGCAATGGAGGGAGAAAAGTGATTTCAGCTTGTAATGCAGTTACCTTTGTTTGTCTCTCAGGTTTTGGTTATGGCGCTCCACCTCCTCCACCTGATCAGTTTGCCCCCCCTGGAGTTCCTCCTCCACCTGCAACTCCTGGAGCAACACCTTTGGCTTACCCCCCAGCATCTCAGCAAGCTCAGGACATGAACAAACCCCCAACAGCTCAGCCAGAATTCCCCTTCAGCCAATATGGTATGTATTCTTATCAGAGGAAAGATATAGTGGAATGCGTCCATCCCAACTTGTTTTCTGAAACCTCTTACTTACTGGGAGCCAGGGATGCCTGACTTGGCCTCCTGTGGAACGCATCTGCGCTAACAACGGGAGCACTGGACCTTCTGGTTCAGAGGGGTCAAATATGAAAAGCCACTTTGGTAGTAATTCACAGCCAGTCCCGTTTCAGTTACTGCAGAGCGTGTGTGTTGTGATCTGGTTCTGTCTGGGCACTGCACGTGATACAGCCTTAGCCCCCAGACATTGGCTCCCTGGAGACCAGGGGCCCTATGTCCTGCTGCTGGGACAGTGTGCTTTCTTTCCTCTCTCACTGGGTTGGGGAAACAGTAGCATCACAGCCTGGAGTGGGTGTTCATGGCGGGCGTTTGTAGTGCATGCCTAATCCATTCCCACATAAAAAGCCTGAAGAAATCACTCTTTCTAGGAAATGCCTGCTTTGTGAAATTATCCGAATGGATTTGATCTCTAAGTTGCCAAGAAGGCCAAAAAAGGTAAGAGACGGTAGGTAGAATTAGATCATCCTTTCTAGCCCACCACTGATGATCATTGTCTGTTTTAGCATAGTGAGCTAGCACATGCTGAAAGGCTGCAGAAAACCCCCAGACACAGAAGCAGAACGTTCCTGCCAGTTTGGGCAGAATGTAGTTTTTAGGGTACTGGGGCTGTTTTATGTTGGCAACCATTACTGTAGGTGACCTATGCATTTGAGGTAGTTGGCAGAATATTCTTAGATGAGGCAGCTTCCATTTGCTGCTCTGTCAATTATGAGGATAGTAATTATTTGCTTTTTAAAAACTACCAGCAGTTTACAACTTGTGTGGGGTAAACACAGACTTGCTTTAATTTGCAGGCTGTAATCCCACCAGTTGTTTGCTTTTTTAATCTAACATAGTGTAAAATGGTTATTTAAGAGCCATCAGTCCACTAACAGTGTATTAACGGGAGCTGGTTACACCATCAGTATATTCTAGCGTCCAAAGAAATCTTTCCAGGATTATCTAGGATAACTGTATAGACTATACAAAGCCAAGGCACTTCCATCTGGTAATGTGAATGAAGGACCTGAAAACCTCAATTCAGATTATATGGACCACCTAGGAAAATGGCCCTGGGAAGTCAGGATTCCATTCCTAAACCAAAGCCTTTTAAAGAGGTTTGGATTTGATAAACGGCTTATAAATGCAAATTAAATAAATTAAAGCATCCTCCATCTATCACTTTTGTACTTGCCTCCCACCTCTCCTACAGCACGTTTCTTACACTTTACTCCTTTCTAATCCTAGGAGGGCTATTAGTTTCTTTCTTTTTAAATTCTTCCTTTATGGTAGCCGAGGATGTGATAAGAGTATTTGCAAGGTAGCAAGTTAGAGAGAGGATCATTTGTCACAGGTGTTAAACCAAAGCCCCACAAATTGGTTTTACTTTTTCTCCATTATTTTCTAAGATCTTTAGAGCTTTCCATGCAGGTGGAGTTTGCATGAGGGAATCCCCTGCTATAAATGCCCAAGCCTCTCTCAGCTCTCTGATCTGAGCCTTGAGCACTGCACTAAGTGGTTCCTTTATCGCTTTGCTGAAAAGTGTCCATTAACTAGTTCTATAATGATTTAGATTGAAATAATGCCTTCTAATCCAGATGTCTTCCATCAGGTTTTGAAATGGTAAAATAACATGAAACACATGCAGCTGTCTTTTTACTAAAGTGAGGCTACAAATTTATGTTGCCGTACAGCTAAAAACAAAACCAAACCAAAGTGGGGCACTTGAGCAGTTACAGTTGGGTAATCTGAGACTGTGCCTAAGGTCACACTGGAGGAACAGGATTTGAATATACAAGTCTCAGGAGATCTCTTAACTTACAGTAAGCACTGAGGCCTCCTTCCTAGTTCTGACTGTACTTAAGGGAACAGAGAATATTGTGTTTAAAAATCCAAGAGTTTGGAGCCAGGTTCATTTGCTGGGATTTCTGTCCTTGAATGTCGCTGAAATGGTTTGTATCTCTTGTCCTTCCCCAGAACACTCTGCTGCAGGCTCTTATAGGGTTAATTATCCCACTGTCAACATTTACCAGGCATTCAGCCAGCTGTATTGAAGGTAGACAGAATTGTTTTATGAGCACATGCCAGTGATCCTGCAAGGTTGGGGTTTTCTGAGGGCAAGAAGGGGCATACTGTGGAGAAGTTGGGCTCATATGTGATATGTTTTGTTTTTTGCTGGTACAAGGATGATCTAATTGTGGTGAATGCCTTTGATTTGCATTTCTTATGTCCAAATACAAATGTTTATTAACAGTACTTTGGTCACATGGTTAGGGTTGGTTTATTAATTATCTGGCATAACAGATGTCATTTCCTTTCAGCAGATGAGTGATCCGATGCTGTCATTTGATTAAAGGGTGTTAATAATCAGCCTGCCAAATTTAATGGGGGGGGGCGGGGGTGCTATAGTTCCAACAGTAGCAGTACAGTGAAGCTCTTGGCAGCCCTGGAACTTGCAGTTTTAAACATTGATTAGCTTTTTAAATGTACCAGCTACCCCCAGCTACTTTACTGGTTTTCTTTTAATTAATGTATTCTTACTGGGCTAATACTGTACTCCCTCTTATTTCCAGGATGCCTCTCCGGGAGGTAGAGCAGTTTCTAGACCAGATCCAAAAAAGGTTTACTGTGAAGTAACTTTAGAGCGCCTTCAGTGAGAGAGCTTAGCTGTCTGACATGTTACTAGGAAAATTAAAGCAGCAACACTGGTAAAAGTAGCAGCTTGCTTGGTCCCCCATTGATCTTTTCCTTTCCCTAGTTTTCCTATTTTTCCCTACAAAGATTCTATATCTGGCATTCACATTTGTTTAAATAAAATGTATGACCCTTGTGTTCTGACTTTGTTGGTGGGTGGTACTGGATAAGTAACATAGTACTTATTTTTATTATTTATTTAAGAGTTTTATATACCGCATATACACACATAGTGGGTCTAGTCAGTTTACAAAGTTAAAACACACACAAAATCATCTGAAAATTATATAAAGAAAGAACTCGTATTTACCCCATTCTATAGAATTGCAGATCTCCAACTCAAGTATTGATTTTACTTTGGGAAGAAAACAGTAATAAGAAAATGGGCTATCTTAATGTTTACTCAAAGTGCTGACTGAGTTAAAGCTTGGGTTATACTGCTCTTATCAATAAAGCCTTGGCCATTGCTTGTGGGCATGGTTTCAGTACTTCTCATAGGTATACAGCATTACAATATACCATCAGAGAGAGACTTGAGAGAACTTGTAATCCCTTCTTGGCAGTATACCAGCTCACTATGAAGCTCGTCAGGGAGTTGCCACCTGCTTGAGGCTAAGGATTGACCAAGTGGATAATCTAGCTAAATATATGGAGAGATTTACAGAGAAATACTTACATTTTCTGAAGTACATATGTAGTAAGCATGCTGTACATTTAAGAAGTCAGTCTCTCTGTGCATATTGGGAGACTACATATTAACACCTATTAAGATCTTGAGAGATATGAGAGAGTTTCCAAGGAAACCTTGCTGGAGGTGAATGCTCTTTCCTGTCTGGCAATTTACTTCTGCTCCTTTAGGTTTCCAGCTCAGTTGGAGCCAGAGCTGGGATATAGCATCATGAGCCTTTATTCATATATACCCAAGGATCTTCACCATAGTTTTATATCCCTCCCTCAATTTGGCACAGACAGTCAATATATTTCTTGGCCCAGGGCCACAAATGGCATTTCTCTCTGGATACTGGCTAACATTAGCCACTAGGTATTGCTGTTTTGTGGTGGGTTAGAACATCCTAGGGCTGTGAACACTTCCTCTGCAGCAACTCCAGCCCAATACACAGAAGCCTGACCTGGGAATTGATCCCAGGTCTCCTGAATGGCAGTGCATAGCACTATCACTGAGTCACCAGGCCAACCAAGATGTAAGCTCTTATCCTTGCAGTGACATTTCATATGATGAGCCTAGCTACCCGAATAGTAGCAAACTATTCGCTGGAGCTACTGTCATTGAATAATTCAGTCCTTCCAGTGGGTATACTTGTCTTGATTTAAAACATTTTTACAGATTACAGAAATGATTCTGATTATATGAACTTTTATTCAAAATGAGTTCTTTGCCCATAGTATATGTAATTGTAAGTTCCCATAGGTTCTTATTTATGTCTTCCTTGCTTCTGCACCCATTAGTGCCACAAGTCTGTAGGTGATCAGTTGAGGAAGGGGGTATTCATCCTTGGGCATCCAGTGTCCTAGGTGGAAGAAAAGTACAAAAGATAAAATGATCTAAAGTGTAACTGAGCATGCCAATTCATACCTTCATGCAGTCAGCAGTGCACCGTTGTCTAGTCAGACCCAAGCGTAGAATCTTGCACTGTTGTATACCAGCATCATGCATATTTTCTGAGACTTGCAGAAAACAACTTGTGCTAGATACACAGGACAGAGTTGGGATGCACACAGTTCATTCCTGATGGGATAGACTTTGATCATTTGGACACCCAGATTCCTGTCTGTATCTCTTAACATGACAAGAAATGCATCATGCTCTATTGTGCTCAGTTTCTTCTTTGTCAGGACAGGGAAAACACCTGAGCAGTACTGCTTGCTTGGATAGGACTGTACCAGAGTACTTTGTTTTTGTCTTCTATTAAAGAAATGTTTTGTCACAGCTAAGTCACACAGATATTCACAATGCAGGCATTTCCAGCTTTCACTGCAACACGTTTGTTTTTTGTTTTTTAATGATAGCTGTCAGGTTTTCAGTGGTTTCTGCTTATAATTACTGGTCAGTTACAGATTTGAATATGACTTGTGGGGTAAAGTCTCTTTGGCAGCCAGATCTGTTGTTCTTGGTAATTTATTTTTTGTATGTTTTGGTTTTATTATGCATCATGTATGTATGTTTTTATATTTTTACATTGTTGTACACAGCTTTGGACAGTCCTTTGGGGCTGGGAAAGTGGTTGATAAACTGGAAAATAGCTGGAATGAAAATGAGAGAGAACCCTTAATTCTTTGCAAGATGGAATACCTTTATTGGATCAAACGAAAGAAACTGCTGCATCTCCTAGTTGTATGGGGTAGTGCTGACCCTTTGGATTAGAGGGAGGAGTGTACTTGGGATTGTTGAGTTTGATAGCTGTATCTTCATGGCAGATTCCAAAAATACAGGATCACTAATGCTTTCCTGTATTATAGTAGTTTGATTTTAATTCTAGTATCTTCTTTTAGCAGGTTATGGACAAGACATGAGTGGTTTTGGACAAAGTTTCACCGATGCCAGCCAGCAGCCCCCCTCATACACAGCAGGACCCTCTGCACCAGCATCGGGTGGCCCACCTGCAGGGGGCAGTGGTTTTGGGCGAGGACAGAACCATAATGTACAAGGATTTCACCCCTACAGACGCTAGTAAGCGCAGCACCTCAGGGAATTCTGTCCACAGTAGGAGATCTGGGAACAGCTGACATCAATAACTCCAAAGCTGGGAACTTGTGACAATCACCTACTTGATGGGCATGCCCAGATGAAACCATTGTGGGCAGGATGGATTTTGAAGGAAAGACTGTCGGTGTTTGGACTGCAGTTTTTCAATCTTTCTTTCTCTAACCCATCAGCAAAGTCACTGGCTCCAAACTACAGGGTTTTAAAACTGTCTGCAGCTTTAATTACACACTTCAGGTTTCCTGGCTCATTTGTTTTTTGTTTTTTTTTTTTTGTTTTGAAAAATATTTCCCTGAGCCTTTTCTTTTACCATATATTGTAAACTTTTATGTTGAGATAAAAATATACATTTACAAATTGTGAAATTTTTAAGAGAAATTTTCTACTATGTATGCTGGCTTATTTTTTAATTTAAGAACAGGGTTATTGTTGGCACTGGGGGAGTGAAGAGGGGTAGTTTGAACTCCTTGCTCCTAAATAGTTCTTTGTTTTGGGAGAGAGGATAGAAGGGGATCATACCAGAAATTTTAGGAGTTAAAAAAAATTCTACTGAGTATAGTTTTTGCTTTTGTTACTTGACACTAGATATGGTAGGAGTGCAGGCCTGGACCTCTGAGTCCATGCATCAAATGGAGGAATGCCGCTTCCACAAGGGGTTCATGGAGGCCTTGTTCAGATGTAGATTTCCCTCAGGTAAAGGCAAGAGTGCATTTTGCACTAACCAGTGATTACCCCTGTTTGAATAAAGAAAAATCCATTTGGATTGCGAATACCTGCCTTTGTGTCCTTACTCATGTAAGATGTGATTCAGGCAGAATATAATATTCATATGAAACTAAAAGGAAATATTGAAGGACCAGCAAATGAATAAGATGAGGTCCATAGCAGTATGTAAGCCAGTGGAAAAAATTTGGGGTTTCTGTTTTATCAACTCAACTTCCCATCATACTGATCTCTTGCAAACAGTTATTTTTATTCACTGTTTTACATTTGGTTTCATGGCAGTGAATTTTTTTTTTGTTTAAAATGCTTCCTGGGATTAGCATTTAAATGGTAAAGCTGGTTTGAAATACATTCCAAATAAGATGGCAGGAACATTTGAACATACAACTTCACAATGAAAACAGAGGCTAGAAGAACATAATTGATATTTCTGTACATAAAGAACATAATTGATAATATGGAATCAAACAGTAAACTTCTGCAGAATAGTTGCAAGGTTTTTTCTAAAATCTTTGGCACACAGTGCTCTGTTATCTTTTTAAGCTTAAGGAAGTCTTCCCTGTAAGAAATGTAGCTTATAGTGGGGTCCTGCAGTAAGTGTAGATTTTTCTGCCCTAGTGATGGCTTTTTAACACAAACTCATCACTATTCTGAGCTTCAGCAGCAGGCTTGGATGCATTCTACATCCTTAGGGTTACTAATGAGAAGAGTATGTGTTTGTGTGTGTATATATATATGTATGTATGTATATTTGGTTTTCTTTCCTTTTACTGCTTTACCCACTCATGAATAAGTTTCTTGAATCTGAATCTTGGTTAGTCCCTAAAATCCAAAAAACAGAAAAGTAAAGCTGACTGCACAGTGAAAATCCCTGGAAACCTATGTATACTAATGCATAGTATGGGAAATAAAGTCCAGGATCTAGAGGCTGACTTAGATGTAGTAGCTGATATGGTACAAGGATATCAATGACAGCAATATAGTTATATCTGCTTCAATCTTTTCAAGAAGGACAGGTTGGGAGGTAACATGAAGTGATGAATTAAGAAGACGTGTCTTCCTGAGCTCCAAGTACCAGCAACCTTTCATCCACATTTATCAAAGCCATCCATGCTAATTCACCTTCGATTTGTACTGGACTCTGTTACACTTATGTCCATAGATATATGAACAAATCGCCAAGTACCATGGCACTTAAGGGCGGCAAAAAGGATAAAGAAAAAATGAGGCCTGCACCAGACAGACAAAACCAGGAGTCAGGCGGCCTAGTGGCAGTAGACCCATCTCCGGCTGCTGAAGATGCTCTCACAGAAAAAGTCACAATGGCGGTTGTAGCTGCTCTAAATGTCAAATCTGATAACCTATCCTCTCAGATCACTACTTTACAAAATTTGTTGGATGAATTACATCCCAGAATGGAAGCTATGGATGAGTTCTCGAGGATGATTCAAACACGACAGCAAGGCAGCTAGAGGCATTGGAAAAGCAACTTAAAACTTGCCAAGCAAAATTGGACAACTTAGAGAACAGATCTAGACACAATAATTTGCGTTTTACAGGAATCCCGGAGTCTGTTAGAGACGGCCCTGGCTACGGAATTGGAAAAATGGTTACCAGAAGCCTTAGATCTGACTTCTCTGGCAACCTCTTTCCTTATTGAGAGAGCCCATAGGCTAGGCAACAAAAAGCCTGATGACCCCCGGCCTAGAATTATCACCAGGATTCTAAATGGAGCTCACAAGCAGGAAATTTTGAAAGCTTACAGACAGTGTAGAGAGCTTAACTACCAGGGCAATACGGTACGGCTCTTTCAGAATTATTCAGCCACTGTCTCTAGCAGCCGGAAACTATTTTCCCCAATGTGCTCTGCATTAGTGGCCAAACAAGTAAAATTTACACTGCAGTTCCCGGCTAAATTAAAGGTCTGGTATACAAACAAGATTCATTTCTTTGAGGAACCTTCACAAGCACAAGCTTTCCTGGATCGACTGGCCTGAGGGAGCGAATTGTGGGTCGCTGGTGCATCCGGCCACTCACTGGTCCCGCAGTGAGTTCTAGGGGCCATGGGAAATGTGGTTATTCATTCATATTCACAACTTAAAAAAAAAGAAAAAGCGTTTGTTTAACCCAAAGCAAAGACTGTATCTTTGTCTGTTATGGCAAGTATTAATAAAGTTCTCCTGATCTCATCCTGACGTTCCCTCTGCCGCATTAACCTGTGACCCAATGATGTAATTTTGGCGCTGCAGCCCAAAGTGAGGAAGCCCCAACCCTTGCCTTTCTTCTTCGGCAGTATGGGACCTTTCCCTGAACTTCCTTTTTCTCTTTTTTTTTCAAGCCCGGCATCAGTGGGTCAGACGCTGACGTGATGACCGCCCTCTATTCAAAGGACCAGTGAAGTCCCTGTAGTCTACCACTTAGAATCCGGAGGTGGTCCAGGCACCTCCCCAACTTTGGACTGATCGAGTTATTTTGCAGTGCCTGCTTTCTAGCTTAGTAATAACTTCAGAACGGGAAGACTCAGCTTGAACTTTCATACTCTTAACAATCGCTGGCGTTGTGTCTCCGTGAGGGCTACAGGCTGCTTTGGATGCCGGGTTCAAAATCTTTAATTGGGTTTCTCTTTTCTCTTAGGGGGAGTGGGGACAGGAGACATAAGAGCGCTAAACCTCACACCATTTCTGCAGTGGTATGATAGAGGTACGGGTTTATGATGGAGGGAAGAAGAAGGTAGGAAGTGTGAAATGGAGGGGTGGGGGGGGGGGGAGAAACAGGTGTAAAGAATCAACCTGAGTCAATTGTTCTGGACACAATGACTATACCTTCAAGGTTGCTGGTTGCTGGTGCTCACACATTAAAGTACCTCTCTGTGAGCCTTTTAGCTCATGGTGAAAATGTCACATTGGGAATGGGGGGAGGGGGGGGGGTAAGATGACTGTTACTCTCAGTACCATAAGAAAAGATTTATGTATTTCATTCAATACTTTGTTATACTTTACTGTTGCTCCTTTGGAAAATTCAGTATATCCTTAACCTGTGCTCGGCATACTATTCCCTGAGTTCTAGCTGGGAAACCCAGGGATGGTATTACATTAGTAAACTATTTCGTCCATGGATTTTATCTGGTGTTCATGGATGATCCTCTAGGAATGGCCTCTCTGAATGTAAATGGCTTGGGGTCACCAATAAAAAGGGCTCAAATTTTACAATTTCTAAAAAGGCACAAAATACATATAGCTTGCCTCCAGGAAACTCACCTTTCAGAGCTGGAACATAAAAAACTTGAGAGATTGGGTTGGCTCTTTGGGTAATTGCCAGATTCTTGTGGCCTGATTTGGCCTCTGTTGGAAACAAGATGCTGGGCTTGATGGACCCTTGGTCTGACACAGCATGGCAATTTCTTATGTTCTTATGCTGTCTTGTCACTTCTCTAATGCGCAGGGTAAAAAAGCGGTAGTAGCTACCCTTATCCACAAATCTCTTGCGTTCAAGGTCTCTCGAGATTAAAGACCCACAGGGTCGTTATTTAATACTGATTGGTTCCATCCACGGTCGCACAGTTACATTATGCAATGTCTTTGGACCAAACAACCATCAACAGGAATTTTTTCTATCCTTATCATAATTGCTCCTGACTTACCAGCAAGGCTGGTTGTTTGTTGCTTGCCGGTGATCTGAACTGTGTGGCAGACCCCTCAATTGATCGGCTACCCTCACAAAATCTCTCAAAAGTTCCTGACTCATCTAGAAGTATCCTGTTTCTTTGTGAACAGTTACAAATGATAGACTATTGGAGAAGTTTACATCCCACTTCCATAGATTACACACACACTTCCCGAGTGCACAATTCGCTGTCAAGAATAGACTATATACTGGATGCTAGCTGTTATTTTCAACATGTCACTAGAACTGAAATAGGTCCCAATGCTGTTGGATAGACATTATAACAGATAATGTGAAAACTTACCGACAATGGAGATTCCCCGCCTCTTTATACAATGATCAAAATCTTAAATTCTTATTAGTAAAATGGGGAGGCACATCAACAACACAATGAGGCCCATAGAGACCAAGCTTCTCTTTTCTGGGAGGAGAGCAAAGCTGTGCTTAGAGGGGAACTTATAGCACATGTGAAAGGCTGAAACAATAAGATCAGTAAAGCTATTTTAGACCTTGAAGGGCAATTGAAGGTAGCCAAACACAAAATGATAAATACATTGACTACTGAAACCAACTGAACATCCTACACCGTCCTTGCTTCTTTAAATACATATTTACACCAAAGAGCCCAATATCTTCACCATTACGAACACAGGTTCTTTCGCTTTGGAAATAAAACTGGTAAATTATTAGCTAATACTGTTCAAATCGCCAAAGGAAAATTCTACATTGAGAAACTAAGAACCGGCCAGGGTAACTGGGCCATTATAGGAGTAATGAATAGGCCTCAGGCAGCTTTCATGGCAGGCAGGAAGAGGGAGAAGGCAAAGAGGGTTTGCCCTCACGAGCCTCTTCCTTTTATTGTACATTCATACAAAGGCAGATGATGTGTCATTACATGATTGGCTACTTTCCCATAGCAACAGAAGAGTCATTACACCATTGGCTTTGGCTCAGGGGGTGTGCACGGATCATATCATTGGCTGCTGAAATCTATACCTCCTGACTTTGTCCTGCCTCTGACTAGGGAAAACCCAGCCCTTCTTTCAGGCTAACAGGATTAATTATAGGCCAGAGAAATACATGGTCAGGTATCCTCTCCTAGGCAGAGAGGCTTAAGCACAAGTGATGCTTTTATTCAGGCAAATGTCAGGGAGAAGGGAAGTTAGTGTTTAACCCTGATGAAATGGCTTGCTGGCAAGCGCATATTTCCCACATCTCACCCTTTCTGTTTTTGTTTAGGCAGCTCAGTAAAGCTTTAGACCCTTACTGAAATCTGTTGTGTCTTGGTATGGGCTGGAAATAGGGGAAGAGGGATTATGGAGAGAAGAAAGCTGTAATTCGACGTGGTGTGCCAGCTGTCGATGAGCTTCTGAATCTCCATATCACCCAGAGCAGGTGCAGGTGGTGTGCCAACTCTGCAGGGCTCCGGATTCCCTATTAGGCATCTTACAAGACATCTTTGTATCCGGGCTGAGAGCAAGGTTTCAATATGGATATGAGGGTTGGGTATGCACTGAATACAGCATCACAGGCAAACAATTAAGATAATTACAGTAATTATAATAGAAATCACCCTTTTGAGACCAGAAATATCAGGGAGCCAGGACCATAGCCAGTCCCATGGAGAAGTTGGTATTCTGTCTGAAAGTGGTGCATCAGCAACCATGGTTTCTATCTGCTCTGTGGTATGTGTGAGGTTTGCTTTATAGTCTGATATGTACACACAGCAATGAGATCCAATTAATGCACAAACACCACCCTTTAAGGCTAAGATGGTTTCTAATGTTAAAGCTAAAATAGTGTCTAAGGTATAGCTGTTCTGTAATGCTACTTCTCTAATCTGAGAAACTTCTGTTGTGAGTAGTTTTAATGCATGGACTGTCTGATTAAATAGGGCAGTAGTCCAGTTAGCTAAGATGTGTAAGTCTCTGTAATTCATAGCTGTCCCCATTGGGGGAAACAGGCTTCTAGCTATCTGAGTTTCTGTATACTTTTCTATGGGATTATTTATCGCCTCCCTTTTGTTACGGAGCCTTGCTTTGGGTACATTTTTGACTGCATAGTATGAGGGGAGGATGTAGCCTAAAGTGCATCTGTCTCTCCATCTTGGGGAAATGTACATATATGCTCTACACCCACATAACATCCATATGTTTCCTAACAGATTAGTGGACATGTCATTGGTTATCATTTGGGCTATATAACTACAAAGGGTAAATCCTTCATCCCCTCTATACTTTCTGTACTTGCTTGGGTCTCCCACTGCACATCCTGAAATCTGCCAATTGCATACATATATGGTATAACTATGCAAGTGTTCAGTGATTAATACAAATGTTCGCTTACAATATGGATATTTCCCACCTGAATTCCCTTTCCATCCCCTGTATCATAGTCCCAACAAAGAGCGGCAGTCTCTTGAATACAGCTACCAATGTGTAGTATGGTATTATTAACTGGAGAGTTAATGAAAACACCTCTCTGTAAAGGATAATCAGTCCATACTGTAAGGTTAAATGGTACAGCATGCATCAGTAGTTCTCCGCAGGCTTGGGTTGGCATGTGTGTGCAGATCCAACAGTCTGTTCGACTCAACAGGTGTGAAAAGTTCTGTGCATGTTGTTCTGTCAGAGTCCTTGTTCTGAAATCGTCATAGCTGGAGAAATAAGGCAAAGGAGGAGGATGCAGAACACAATTGTTAATGAGTTGGCATTCAGGCAAGAAAAAGCGGCTAATAAGTTCTCTGGAGTTTTCTCAAGGCCTTGCTGTTCTAAGAGTTGTGCAGATTGGTTGGATAGGACCTTGATCTGTCCCCAGGTCATGTGGTGCTGCTTTTTGCAAGGAGTCCGGTCTCTGTCCTTCTGAGGGCTGTGGAGGCTCAGGGAGAAGTTGGGGATCGGGTCCTGTAGACCTGGACACCTTTCCATCTTTCCACGGCTTGATTTCTGTGGAAGCAAGCAGAGAAACATATCCTCGTTCCTTTGATAAGGGGACGGGACCGTACCAGACATTAAATATTCTATACAAAACTGATGGCTGTGGGTGACTAACCCTAGTCCCATAATGATTACTCATGGCTGTGGTCTTAAATTTGATATGTTTAGATGATTTAAAGTAATTTAAAACAATACTTTGTTCTTGTTCAGCCAGTCCTTCTTAGGGGAAAATCCAGGGGCAATATCCCTCCTTTTTGTTTTTGTTTTCAAGAGCTCTAAAGGGTATGATTGGCTCTCTCCACAATGGCTTGCCCTGTGGTGTTGTAGGGGTGCCAAATAAGTATTTAATGTTCAATTATTGACAAAATTCATGTAAAGGAATGGCTGCAGTAAATGGAGCCATTATCAGTTTTCAGGACAGAGGGTAGCCCCATTATCAAGAATTTTTTATGCAGTGATCAATTTTCATTCAGTAAATTAGCATAAATGTAAATTAATCATTTAAAGGAAAAGTCATTTGCAGTAAGCAGGATCAAATGACAAGTATATTAGACATTACATTAAACATATGCTACACAAGACTGACATATATTCATATTCATTCATCCTGGAAATATTAATTTACACAAAACTGACACATATTCATCCATCCTGCAAAAATTTCTTGCATCAAGACAGACAACAGATAACACATAATATGAGCTAAAAATCTTACCAAAAAGTTATCAAAAACAAAATTAGATCAAGAATCAAAAATCAAAAGTCAAAAGGTGTTAGAAAAATGTTAAAATAAACTGCAAAGTGTCCATCTTCACATCTCTTCATGGCAGGAAGGCTGTAAATCTGGAAAATATTAAAAACTGGCATACAGCAAAAAATTTATTAAGGTAAGGATTAAAGTGAAATTCTTACTTTTTTAACCTTGAAGAATCAATTCTATTATTCAATTTAATAAAATCAATTTGGATTTGCAAGAAAAGGTTTGGGAGGGATTGCTTTAGATGTAGCAACCTCTGTCAGTAAAAATTTAAAGGTTCAGAATTCTGTATAAATTTTGTGAAAAAGAAAATAAAACTGAAGTGTCCTTAATACAGAAGGTCTGTAGGCCTGAAAAATAAAAACTATTATACAACAGAATTATTAAAACAATAATCTAATATAACTCGTAGAATAGCATAGCGCCTCCTAGTGGAGACCCCATCATTACTTTATAGATTGCAACTATTGTTCCAGGTTGCAATCAATAATACTCTGAGCTTAAATTCAATGTTGAATATCAGAATAGAATTTCTTCATATAATTATTAGAATAGGAAATTAAACACGCTGTTTGCTCAGCTCTGTCTGCTGCATGCTAAAGTGACTGTAACTACTATTAATCTGTCTGAGTTATAACATATATAAACTAGAGAGAGAAACTGCAGTACTAAGTCCAGTTTTTTTCTTTTCAAAAGTTCTCCCTCCCTCCCCCTTGAGTGGCTAGCAAGAGTTACAGAAAAAGGGGGGGGAGGAGCAGTGTTTCTCAAAAGAAAAGAACTACACCCAAGGAGTTAATCCTTCAGTCAATAGAAACTTAAAGATAGCATTGTTTAACAATTGACCACAGACAATGGCTGGCCCAGGATTTGCTGATTCTTTGCAGACAGATACTATTTTTTAATTTACTTTAGGGAGAATCACAGTAAGTTCTGTACGCTAGCAATTCAAACTATAAACTTAAATCTCAGAGAAATGGAGTCATTTTAAATGTGAGCCAAATAAACTTTGCAAAAGGGAAACTTTCACATGTAATTTACACAGAATATTATTCAAATCTCAGTACAGTTTTATCATAAGGTTGTGCATACACTTTGTGGGGGAAAATACTCTCAAAGTATGCAGATTTTTTGTAACTGAATTTCAAATAGAAACCATTTTTTCCAAATTTGTACTGTTTGTAGAGAGAAACCATTTTTTTTCAAATCTGTACTGTTTGTAAAGAGAAACCATTTTTTCCAAATTTGTACTGTTTGTAAAGAGAAAACCATTTTTTTTTTTTCATAGTGATATTTTCTTTGCTTGTAACGCAGGAGTCTAATTAAATCCTTTTTTTCATATTGATATTTTCTTTGCTTGTAACGCAGGAGTGCAGCTGCTTGGCCCAAGGTCTTATACGCTGATTTCTTTGAAGACCTGGGGGCATAGCCACTGCACATGGCACTTGCTGCCACACCTAGTTCTTTGTTTCTTTCTGTAATGGGAAAGGCTTGAATCCCTTTCAATAATTCCTCCCTTGTGAGATTTCCATGTTCTAGGTGGAATCCCATGCTGACCGCTGCACATAAATTGTTACCGGGAGCAGTGGTTTGAGATAGTAATTTACCTGCACAAATTGATGATGCAGAATTAATGACTGTCTCAGGCAAAGGCAAATGAGGGTTCAGGGAGTGGTTAGTGGGGGAAGGGGGTTGCAGGCAAGATGGAGGAAGGCTAGTTTTTCTGACCTCAGTGTTTTCTATTTCCTGGGGTCTTTTCTCTGAGGTGGATGCAGAGGAAGCCACAGGAGCCATGTGAGTGTGTGTCTCCAGATGTTCTATTTCATTTTCTGTCCCCCTTTGTTCATGGTTCTTTTCTGTGATGGGGAAGGCTTGAAGTCCTTCTAACAAATCTTTTTCTGTAAAGTTTTCTTTCTGCAGTTTCTGCTGAAATTCAATGCTAATCACCCCACCCAGGCCAGGTGGTGGCTCTATTGTTCTCAAGGGTTGCTTTTCTGAAGAGATGGGGAAGGTGTGAATTGCTTGTGCTTTGGGTGTAGGTATGGGGAGCTGAGGATACAAAGAATTTGCTGTCTCTGAGGAAGACTGAGAAGATGGGGGAAGGGTATGTCTGCCTGCTTCTAAAAGCACATGGTTTGAAACTGCTGTTTTTAAACCTTTTTTTTTTCTGTGCGTTCGATAGCTTCTGTACATTTTTGCCAGATTAATCTTAGCTTTATGGGAGCTCTGGGAGCCGTATGAAGATAATTGCCGATTGAAATCCAATTCTGGGTATTTAGAGTTCCAGACTCCATCGAATACCAAGGGCAACGGCAAGCTATTTCACTTATTAATTTTTCTAAGTCCCCCAGGCTGACTTGCGCTATTTTTCTTCTGGTGATGAAATAATGATTATTGATGATTTTCTGCAGCTGCTTGGCATGTAGCCTCTGCTGCATGGATAAATCACTTCCCATTGCTCACGAGTGTGGGGAACAAACTTGCTAAAAAATACTTAAATATACTAAAAAGTACTTTAATATACTTACGATTAGCAGATCTGTTGAACGGTACGTACCTTTAAGCTATGACCAGCCGAAATAAGCATGGGGTTTATCATCACGTCGGGGTCACCAGATATAGGAGTAATGAATAGGCCTCAGGCAGCTTTCATGGCAGGCAGGAAGAGGGAGAAGGCAAAGAGGGCAAAGAGGGTTTGCCCTCACGAGCCTCTTCCTTTTATTGTACATTCATACAAAGGCAGATGATGTGTCATTACATGATTGGCTACTTTCCCATAGCAACAGAAGAGTCATTACACCATTGGCTTTGGCTCAGGGGGTGTGCACGGATCATATCATTGGCTGCTGAAATCTATACCTCCTGACTTTGTCCTGCCTCTGACTAGGGAAAACCCAGCCCTTCTTTCAGGCTAACAGGATTAATTATAGGCCAGAGAAATACATGGTCAGGTATCCTCTCCTAGGCAGAGAGGCTTAAGCACAAGTGATGCTTTTATTCAGGCAAATGTCAGGGAGAAGGGAAGTTAGTGTTTAACCCTGATGAAATGGCTTGCTGGCAAGCGCATATTTCCCACAGGCCATCCAACCTAAAGATATATGTAATGCTTTTAAAGATTTCTACACTGAATTTTATAGGGAGGATAGATAGGTACGCAGGAAAACGAGGAAGTCCTCTTTCAAAATCTGACTCTACCTCACATTTTAACGCAACAACTAGAATATCTGAATGGACCCACCCAAACCCATGAGATATTGAGAACCATATCCAACAGCAAGCTAGGCAAAGCACCAGGCCCAGATGGCTTCCCTTTTGACTATTATAAGTTGTTAAAAGAAAAAGTCGCAGTTCCTCTACAGGCTCTTTACCAAGAGGCTTTCTCAATGGGAAGGTTCCCGGCTGCCTTTACGGACACCCATATTACAGTTCTTCCAAAACCTGGAAAGGACACTACTCTCCCTGCCTCTTACAGACCAATTTCTTTACTAAACTGTGGCCTGAAACTTTTCTCCGCCATTCTGGCAAGCAGACTAAGCCTAGTATTACCTACCATTATCTCACCATATCAAGTAGGTTTCCTGAAAGGTAGGACAGCTGGATCCCATATTAGTAAACTCATCACTGCTATACAAGATACTGCACAAAGAGATTCTGGCCTTAGCGGTCAGCTTTGACTCAGAAAAGGCGTTTGACCGGGTCTCCTGGTCTTACGTGTTTTCCGCCCTCAACCACTTTGGTTTTTTAGGAGACTTTATCCGTAATATCGCTCTTTTATATAGATCCATTACATCCTACATTTTAGCTAATGGGGACTGTTTGGAGCCATTTTTAGTGGGTCTCACAGTGCGTCAGGGATGTCCGCTCTCCCCTTTACAGTATCGCCTTTCCATTGACCTGCTTCTCAGGAAACTAGCAGAGGCCTCCTCTATTGGAGGGCTAGGGCATGAATCCGCCTCCTTTAAGGTAGCTGCATTAGCGGATGATCTTATTTTTTTTAATAAACCCATCTACACCCTACAGAAAATATTGACCCATCAAAGGCAATTTGGAAGTTTCGCCGGTTTGAAAATGAATCAGGACACATCTGAGGCTCCAGATGTCACCGGCAAACTCCAATCTTCCAGGCCTGGAACCTTCCCTCTTAAATGGGTCTCTACTAGTATGAAATATCTTGGCATCCATATCCCCACCCCTCTTGTAATTTTACAAAGCCAATGTCCAATCACTTTATTTAACTCTATGCCAAAATGTTAAAAGGTGGATGAACTTACCTCTTTCTCTTTTTGGCAGAATCTATCTCTTAAAAATGATCGAGCTCCCTAAATGGCTATATTTGCTACACATGGCACCAATTTGGCTTTCCAAAAGCATTTGAGAGCAATAGAAAGAGAATACTCCCACTTTATCTGGCAAGGGAAAAGAGCACGGCCCCCACCATATATTGCAGGCTCCATGGTCTAAAGGTGGCTTAAATTGCCCGGATCTTAGGTAGTATAATTTAGCATGTATGTTGCGCATTATTCACAACTGGCTCCATAAATCATCCACATACTCTCCATATGCTCTACTTAGGGATTGGCTCGGAGGTTTTGACCTTGTGGCATTGCTTCAATGCAATGATAAAACTATCTCGTGTCTCACTTCAGTTTTCTCCATTTTAGCTTCTTGCAGAACAGCATGGTCTGCTTTGTGCAAAAAATTAAATCTCCAATCAGTGCTCAGCATTACTGGAAATATGCTCCAACCCTGATTTCTCTCCCAGATGTCTGGGGTTTACTCACATTCATCAGATTTTTCAACTCCACTCAACTACTGTGGCCAGTTTCGAAGAGCTGCAAGCTAGTTACCATATACCTCACAAGGATTTTTTTGCTTATTTACAGGTTCACCACTAAATTAACACAATAAGGGCAACAAACCCTAGTTTTGGGGATGTCGGGGCTTTATCTTCATTTTTTCATGTCGCAAAACACCTCTTGTGCAGTTTTTGCTAAAACGGTTATGAAACCTAATCTCCACATTGTACCTACCTCTGGTTTATTCACGATAGGCTCGCTGGACCACCACCTCTACCTCTATATTTGACATACAAGTATGTTTCACTCAAATCCTGAAAACTTCTGAGAATACCCTATTGCATGAATTACAATACAAGTTAATTTGGCAATTATATCTACCCCAAACACTTGCATTTAAATCCAAATTGTGACTCTCTCTAATGTGTGAAAAGTGTTCCGCATCTCCTAATGACTATTTTCATAGCTTCTGGGCCTGCTCTCTGATACAAGCCTTTTGGGAAGCAATGAGAAAGAGGGTTTTTTGTATTACACGAACCGACGTTTCTCTAAATCCTCTTATCTGGTTGATGGGCAAAGAATAGCCACACATGGCTGCAGAGGCTAAGGTCACCCACCAGTTCATTGGCAAGGTTAGCTTAGCTGCAAAGCAAGCCATTCTTGCACACTGGATAGGCCCTCATCCCCCTTCCATTGTTTTATGGGAACAGAAATTATTAAAACTAAATATGGAATGCGTGACAGCAAGGCTCTCTATGGCCAGAAGCGAGAGGAAACATGGCTGATATGGCTGCCCTATGTTACCTCTTTGTTGCCTGATTCTGCCAAGAGCCTCTCCAAACTTAACCCAGAGTTCTAATCCATTAGTTATTACCCTGTGGTAGCAGTAATAAACCGTATATCTTAAGAGTAGGAGGCCCGAACCCATTTTTCAATTTTGGCCTGTTAGTGATAAGACAAAACTTGGTTCTATTAAGGAATGTCTTTAGCCTGCATCAGAGGGAATTCACACAGGCTCCATAGAAAAACAATTGGGGGCAATCTCTGCACATTCCTGAAGACTCTCTATCATGCAGATCTCTGTCCAAATTGTTCAGTGACCCAAAGCTGATTTCTGTATTACCACAATACTAGTAAAAACACCTGTGAACCACCTTATACACAAGGAGTATCTTTTTCTCACTGTGCTGAATGGTTATTGTCTTTGTGTACTGATGGACTACCACAATTATTGAACTTGGATTGAAAATAATTGTACCTATATTAAATTTGTGTATTTCTGTAACAGTGGGGAGGGGGGGGGTTGGGAAGAGAACTGGAGGGGGGGGGTTTAACTAGTTGGTTATATTGTACGATTTGGAAAATGGGGCGCAGACAGCCATAGCCTTTGCACAGCTCACACACGCTGTGTTGAAATGTTCTGATCAGTGTCCATACATTCTCTTGACAGTTACATGAAATGTTTGAATTAATACACTGATGAATCGGTGCTGTTTCAAAATGTGTTTTGAATCTTATATGTTTGTCTATTCCTTTGCTATGTCTGTGGTGTATAGAACCCTTCAATAAAGATGGTATACAAAAAAAAAAAACAGGATAGGAAGAAAGGGAGAAGTGGAGGAAGAAGTGGTTAGAGCTAACTGAGAACCATGGAAGTCAGAGTTCAAATCCTGCTGACACTCCTTGTGATATTGGATAAGTCATACCACCCTCTATTGTCTCAGGGACAAACTTAGATTGTATGTCTTCTAGGGGAAAGGGGAATATCTACTGTACCTGAATATAACTTGTCTTGAGCTACTAATGAAAATGCATGAGCTAAAGGTTATATATATATATATATATAAATTTAAAGCAACAACTGCAAGGCTTACAAGGTAAGGAAGCAGCATTATGCGTTAATCTGGACAGGAAATGGAACATTTGTAATATTGATTTAATATACAGAATGGGAATAGCAAAGTTCCAAAGTGGATATCGCTACCTCACAATGTTGTACAAATCAGAATGGAAGTGTGAGGAATAAAATTATAAATGAATCCTGGTAATAGGTGCTGGTCACAAATTCAACATTGTTGATCCAGAACGAGAGTTATAAGCATTCCAACTTTATGGTGATAATTACTGATGCACAAAGCAATCTTCCAGAGTATCACTTTGGCAAGTCTATAAAACACATTATCAAGGGTCCATACTTAATCTTTAGTCTTTACAAAACATGGTCTCCCATAAACAGAGCTCCATTGCAGGCAGAAGAAATGGAGAGATTTAGTGGAGGATATTAATCAAAATTTCCTGGTGTGCAGCCAGATAGACTCAGAACCAGTGGGTTATGTGCTCCTCTGCTAGCAGATGGGTGACTTGAGTCAGATTTCAAAGCTGACGTCACCCTAGATCTACCCCTGCTGTGACCTCAGTATCTCTCCCTCTCCCTAGCAGATGCAGACACTATCCCCTCGCTAGTGGGATTACCAAAAAAAAAAAAGGAAAGAAGCATTTTACCTTAATATTTAGCCCTGCTCTCCTGATAACTAAGGGTCCCTCTCCCAGTCAAGAATTCCTGAGGTGATTCTGATCCCTTAGATGTGCCTTGGTCCGGTAGCCGGCTCCTGGCATGGACTTAGCTGCTGAAGCGGCTGAAAAGCAGTGGGTGCAAAGCTAAGCATGGCAGTGAAGGCCAAAGCCCTCCTCCCCCCGCCCCGCCGCAGCTGGAGACAGTCTCTGCACTCTGCCGGTAAGTGCTGAAACCAGGTAAGTTTTAAAATCTTAAATCCAGAGAAGGACTGGCGAGTCTTCTCTGGTCTCCTTGCTCGATGTGCCGTACCGACTATGTCTTGATCCCGGCGAGGTAAAAAGGGGGTGCTCCAAATGGGTTGAGCAGCCTTCGATGAGCTAGGCCCCATGTTCGGTGAGTCAGCCATGTGGCAACCCTGGCGGTGCCATTTTGCACACGGTGGGCTATGGTGCCATTCCCTCCCCCCCCCCCCCTTCGACTGTCAGTACTCGCTGGGCAGGCTGGCTTCTTGGGCACACAACGTGCACATTTGCAAGTGCATAGCCGCGCGCACACATATCCAGGCACATTACCTGTGTGTGCTGGATCCAAGTACACAGGTGATGGCCCCGGTGGCAAAGAAGCTAAGACGACACTCCCTTTGCGTGGCCTGCCACATCAGAGCAGCACAGCCTGATGTGGAGTTCTGCCTGTATCAACACTGAGGAAGCCCAGGGAGGACTAGATTCTCAAAAGTTTTCAAAGTCTGGTCCATCCCAATCAGAGGATGGGTCTGCAATTACCTTATCCGACAGCTCCCCAGAACTGAGCAATTCTGAGATGGTGTCATCGCAAGAGGGCTCTTCAGTAACTCCTATTCCGACTCCCCAAGGGATAAACATGGACCCAGGGGCCTTCTCTGGTTAGAATTTTTCCAGGGGCCACAAGCCTTCGTTCAGGCGCAGTCAGCCCTGGTCACGACCCGGGTGGAACCCCAGCCGGGGGCACCTGATCTCCCTGGCCCTGTGCAGGGGCCTGGAGACATGCATCGCCTCACCAAGAGTATCCCTGACAGGGACCCAGACACCACAGATGACGATGAGGGCTCACTGGAGGAAGGAGAAATACCTCCAGGCCTGGAACCATACAGAACTATGCTTCGCTTCTTCCACAGGGATGAATTGCCAGCCCTTGTCTCCCAGACTGTGAAGACCCTGGGGATCCCAGGCACGGACCCTATGGTGAAACCAAAGAAGAACCCCCATCCTGATGTCCCTTCATAAGGCCTCTTGCTATTTCCTGATGCTGGAAGCCATCCAGGAACTGATTGACCTGGAATGGGATGCCCTGGAGGCTAACTTTAAAGGAGGGCGGGCCTTGGAAGTCATGTATCCTCTGGAACCCGCGACCAAGGAATGCCTGCGTTTCCCGAAAGTGGATGCATGGTCTGTGCCGTCTCGTAGCGAACAACCATGCCCGTTGAGGGAGGATGGTTGAAGGATGCTCAAGATAGAAAATTAGAATCCATCCTTAAGCAAGCCTTCGACGTGACAGCAGTGACACTGCAAATCACTTCCTGCTGTGCTCTGGTTACTTGCTTCGAGAGAGAGAGAGAGACAGTTGAGCATACGCCGGAGAGGTGATCAAGCCTGCCGCAGCCTTCCTGGCAGATGCAAGCTCAGACCTAGTGTGTACCTCAGCCAGAGGAGTAGCCTCAGTAGTGGCGGCCAGAAGGTAATTATGGTTGCGCAGCTGGTCAGCAGAAGCAACCTCTAAGGCGAACCTCACAAGAATGCCCTTTAAGGGAGCTCTCCTATTCGGAAGCGACTTGGAGAAACTAGCCAGTAAGTGGGGCGAATCGCCAGTGCCTCATCTACCAGAAGACAGAGAAAAGAGATCCCAGCGTCCCTCTCCCAGGAGGCCCCGGGGCAGGGGCTCCCAACGCTTCCAGCCCTACAGAAACCCATCCTTCCAGACAACATGACCTTCCCGGAGGTCTCAGTCCTTTTGGAACCAACAACCCAAAAGAGAAACAGGTCTGGGTGCAGGCTCAACCCAAACTTCCCAATGAGAATGGGCGGACCCATTCACAGAAAGAGGAAATAGGGGATCGACTCTCCCTCTTCTACCAATAATGGGTCGAGATCATGTTGGACAAATGGGTATTAAAGATCATATGAGAAGGCTATGCACTGGAGTTTCACAGCATCCCTCGAGACAAGTTTGATATCACCCTGCCACTCCCACCTCAAGAGACTGGCAGTGGAATCCTCACTGACAAGACTACTCAGTCTGAAGGTTATAATGCTGGTGCCTACATCCCAGCTAAATACGGGGCATTATTCCATCTATTTTATCATGCCCAAGAAGGAGGGGTCATTCGACCCATCCTGGACCTCAAGAGCGCCAACTGTCATCTACAGGTACTACACTTCCGCATGGAAACTATCTGGTCCGTAATAATGGCAGTGTAACCAGGAGAGTTCCTAACCTCTGGACCTCTCTGAAGCCTACCTTCACATTCCAGTCCATCAAGACCACCAGCGTTTTCTACGTTTTGCGGTACTGGGCCGCCATTACCAGTTCCGGGCTCTACCCTTCGGCCTGGCAACCGCCCCCAGAACATTCTCCAAAATTATGGTGGTCGTGACAGCAACACTGAGAAAAGAAGGGATCCTAGTACACCCCTACTTAGACGGCTGTCTGATCTGCGCAAAGTCACCGGAAGAGAGCCTTCAGGTGACCAATAGAGTCAGGACCCTCCTTCGGGAACTCGGTTGGGTCGTAAACATGGACAAGAGCAGTCTACAGTCTTCTCAGTCCTTAGAGTACCTGGGGGCCCAGTTCGACACCAAGCAGAACAAGGTCTCCCCCCCCCCCCCCCCAAGAGGAGAAAACTGATGGAACAAGTACGCAGATTGATACCAGATCGCAACCCAAGGTATGGGACTACCTTCAGGTCCTAGGCCTCATGGCATCAACTCTGGAAGTAGTACCATGGGCAAGGGCTCACCTGGAGCCACTCTAATGCTCCTACTGTCCTGCTGGAACCCACTGTCCCAAGATTACTCGATTCGTCTCCACCTACCAAAAGAGGTATGCTCTCGCCTCCAGTGGTGGCTACAGGAAAACCACCTAAGCAGAGGCGTAAGCCTATCCCCACTGAACTGGATTGTACTCACTACAGACGTGAGCATCCGAGGGTGAGGAGCCCACTACTAGGAACCAACGGCCCAGGGACAATGGACCAAGGAAGAGGCGAAATGGAACACAAACCACCTGGAAGCTCGAACGGTCAGACTAGCGTGCCTGCAGTTCAGCTACAGGCTCCAAGGGCAAGCGATTTGAGTGATGTCAGACAAAGCAACAACGGTTGCCTACATCAAACGCTAGGGAGGAACCAGGAGCCAGCAGGTGTCTCTGGAGATAGACCCCCTCATGGAATGGGCAGAGGTAATCCTACAAGGGATTTCGGCTTTCAACATCGCAGGAAAATACGTCTCAGTGGACTTCCTCAGCAGGGAAAGCCTGGACCTGGGGGAGTGGGCGCTGTCGACCAGAGGCTTCCAGCAGATAGTAAATTGCTGGGGCTGCTCGGCCATGGATCTACTGGCCACATCTTGCGATACTAAAGTCCCCTGGTTCTTCAGCCGCAGACGAGAGCAGCACTCCCAAGGGATCAACACCCTCGTCCAGAGCTGGCCAAAGAGGACTTACTGTACACCTTCCCTCCATGGCCTCTACTGGGCAAGATCATCTGCAAGATAGAACACCACAGAGGGCTAGTCCTCCTAGTGGCTCTGGACTGGCTCAGACGCCCGTGGTATGCAAACATGCAAAGACTCCTTACGGGGAGCTCTCTGTACTTCCCTCCACACAGGGACCATATCCAGCAGGGCCCGATACTTCACAAAGATCTGTCTCAATTCTCTCTTTCTCAGTCTGGCCCTTGAGAGGACTCACCTGAAGAAACATGGTTACTCGAAGGCCGTGATTGCCACCTTGCTCCTCGTGTGGAATTTCTCAACCTCCCTGGCATACCAATCTGGAGAATATTCAAAGCCTGGTGCGAGGACTGTGGGGTGCCCCCACGAACGGCCAAGATCCCCATGATTCTGGAATTCCTACAGGACGGTATGAAGAAAGGGTTGTCCCTCAAGGTTCAGGTAGCAGCGGTCTCCTGCTTCAGAGCTGAAGTAAACGGAAACAGTCTGCACACTTGGACTTGACCCATTTGCTAAAAGGGGTTAAGCAACTCTGACCACCCCTAAAGTGTGGCCAGTCCCCTTATGGAATCTCAACCTTGTATTAGACTTTCTAGCAGGGCCTTCCTTCAGGCCAATGTGCATGCTGTCACTATGCCTTTTAACGCTAAAGACAGTCTTCTTGGTGGCAGTATGCTCCGCCCGTCGCATCTCGGAACTGCAGGCACTATCCTGTCGGGATCCATTCCTCCGCTTTACTCCAGGAGCGATACAGCTTCGCACCGTCCCCTCCTTACTACCGAAAGTGGTCTCTGGTTTCACTTGAATCAATCCATCTCCCTACCATCACTGGAGGGACATAAGGATTCGGAAGACTCCCGACTTCTTTGCCATCTAAATGTCGGCAAACTCCTAGTACAATACCTAGAGCAATCAGAACTGGTGCGCAAAATGGATCGCTTGTTTGTTCTTCAGAGCGGGAAGAAACAAGGCGAAACAGCCTCACGAGCGACTATAGCTCACTAGATCAAGGAAGTAATCAAGACAGCTTATTGAAGACTAATGAGGGATCAAAAACTTTTCAAAAAAAGCTTAAAAACATGGCTTTTCAAAAAGGCCTTTCAAAGTGAGAATGGGAAATAGGTAGTACTAAGAAACAAGAAAAGGACTTGTACGCACAAGAAAAGTCACCTGAGAACATATGTGTGTTTTTATTTTTATTTTATCACACTTAAGTATTAAGTTAAAGAATTACAGTATATCGCATCTACGGTTAGCCCATAAAGGGAATTTTAATACACTTTACATATAGCTTATAATATTGAATCATGTATCTGAACAAGTGCGGCACCCTCTAGTTAAAGTACAATCCATCTCAAATTTATTTATGTGCCTATTTGTAAACCGTTGTGATAGTATATCACTAAACGATGGTATAGAAACATTTTTAAATAAATATAGAGGCAGGGAAGCCTTTATCCCCTGCAAGTTAAAGCTTATTCTACTAGGGCCCAGCCAGTATCCTGGGCAGAGGCCAAACTGTCGCCAGCCGACATCTTTCGAGAGGCGATGTGGTCTTCCCTACACACCTTCTCCAGGTTCTACCACCTGGATGTCCAGGCTTGAGAAGACGCAGCCTTCGCAAGGGCCGTGCTAAGTGGGCCATGGGCAGCCTCTCGCCCCGTCTGGGAGTAGCTTTTGAACATCCCACTGGTCCTGAGTCCATCTGGCTACACACTAGGAAATGGAGAAATTACTTACCTGATAATTTTGTTTTTCTTAGTGTATTTATTTATTCATTTTTATATACCGACATTTGATATGGCATATCACATGGGTTTACAGATTAACTAATGGAATAATATGACAACGGTGTCTTATTATTTTTAGATGGTAACTGAGTACCTTATTTAACAATTTGGAACTCTCGTTAGATATACAGAAAAAAAAGAACAGTTACTTCTTTAACAATTTGGGGATCTCGTTTGAGATACAAATAGCACATAGGATGATGAGATCGGGGTGTCTTATTCTTCTCTAAAGGGTCAACAGATGAACACTTGGCAGCTTAGACATGAATAATGACACAGTTATAAAGTTACCGTATTTTTTGCTCCATAAGATGCACCTGACCATAAGACGCACCTAGGATTCAGAGGGGGAAAATTGAAAAAAAAAAATTTGTGCTAAACCGGCTCTGTTCCTGGGCCTCTGTGCGTCTTATGGAGCAAATTAGGGGAGTGCATAGCTTTTTTTTTTTTCTCCCCATTTTGTTTTCGGGTCTTGGAAGGGCCATTTCGGTCCACTCCCCAGATCAGAAAACTTTTCTTTCTCTGGGAACCCCTCCCCCCCAAAAAAAACCCCATCCCAAACCTTTAAATGAATTAACAACCCCCCACCCTCCTGGCCCACCTCCAAGACCTGCCAAATTAATTTACTACAACCCCCCACACTCCTGACCACCACCCCCCCCAAGACCTGCCAAAAGTCCCTGGTGGTCCAGTGGGGGTCCAGGAGCGATCTCCTGGGCTTGGGCCGTCGGCTGCCAGTAAACAAAATGGCGCCGACGGCCCTTTGCCCTCACTATGTCACTGAGGCCGACCAATGGCAGCGGTCGGCCCCAGTGACATAGTAAGGGCAAAGGGCCGTCGGCGGCATTTTGAATACTGGCAGCCGACGGCCCTTTGCCCTTACTATGTCACAGGGACTACCGCTGCCATTGGTCGGTCCCAGTGACATAGTAATGGCAAAGGGTCGTCGGCGCCATTTTTATTACTGGCAGCCGACGGCCCAAGCCCAGGAGATCGCTCCCGGATTATTCATGGACCACCAGGGACTTTTGGCAGGTCTTGGGGGGGTCAGGAGAGTGGGGGGGGTTAGATTTTTAGGTTTTTTTTTATATTCGCTCCATAAGACGCACATACATTTTCCCCCCACTTTTGGGGGAAAAAAGTGTGTCTTATGGAGCGAAAAATACGGTAAGTAGAAGATCAGGGAGTGGGGCTGGGAGGAGCAACTGTCTGGGGGCTTAGCTCAGGTGTGTTGCAAGTGGGCGGTGAAGAAAGGAATGTGTTAACCAATAATGGGAGTGGAGTCGATAGGGTTCATAGAGATCAGGGGTGTCATTAACTTGCTGGCTGGAAGGCTTTCTGGAATAGCTATGTTTTTAGGATCTTTTTTAAAGTCTGGGCAGAAGGTTCCATTCTGAGTTCTGTGGATCGTTTATTCCATAGTGAGGGGCCTGCTATTGAGATGGTGCATTCTCTTGTTGTGGTAAGGTGAGCCAGTTTTGTGGAAGGAATTGTTAGCAGTCCGGTGTTCCTGGATCAGAGGTCTCTTGCGAGTCGTGTGGGTGGAGGGTGTTTTTTAGCCAGTCAATCTTCTCATTGTTTATGGTCTTATGCATAAGGGTTAGGGCTTTGTATTGTATTCTGTGGGTTATAGGGAGCCAGTGGAGGTCTTTAAGAATGGGTATGATGTGGGTGGAGCGTTTGCTGTTTGTGAGAGACCTGGCTGCTGCATTTTGCAATAGTTGCAGAGGTTTGAGGGTGGACGCTGGGAGCCCGAGAAGAAGGGAGTTGCAATAGTCTAGCTTGGAGAATAAGAGGGTCTGTAGCACTGTCCGGTAGTCATGATTGAAGAGGAGAGGTTTGAGTTTTTTGAGGATCTGTAGTTTGAAATAGCCCTCTTTTATTATTGCGTTGATGTGGTTTTTTAGGTTTAGTTCAGAGTCTATTGTGACGCCTAGGACTTTTGCTGCGGATACAAGTTGATTGTTTATTTGTGTGGTCCAGGGGTCTTGAATGTTCTTTGTGGAGGATTTGTTTTTTATGTATAGTATTTCGGTTTTCTTATGGTTGAGTGTGAGAGAGAACTGAGTTAGGAGTTTTTGTCTTTCTCTGGGAACCCCTCCCCATGAAGATCCCATGCCTCTGATGCAATTAATAGCAGAAGCTATTCCCTAAGTAAACTTGATTAATAGCTGTTAATGGACTTCTCCAAGAACTTATCCAAACCTTTTTTGAACCCAGCTACACTAACTGCACTAACCACATCCTCTGGCAACAAATTCCAGAGCTTTAATGTGCATTGAGTGAAAAAGAATTTTCTCCGATTAGTCTTAAATGTGCTACTTGCTAACTTCATGGAATGCCCCCTAGTCCTTCTATTATTTGAAAGTGTAAAAATCCGATTCACATCTACTCATTCAAGACCTCTCATGATCTTAAAGACCTCTATCATATCCCCCCCTCAGCCGTCTCTTCTCCAAGCTGAAAAGCCCTAAGCTATTCAGCCTTTCCTCATAGGGGAGCTGTTCCATCCCCTTTTATCATTTTGGTTGCCCTTCTCTGTACCTTCTCCATTGCAACTATATCTTTTTTGAGATGCGGCGACCAGAATTGTACACAATATTCAAGGTGCAGTCTCACCATGGAGCGATACAGAGGCATTATCACATTTTCCGTTTTATTAACCATTCCCTTCCTAATAA
Organism: Rhinatrema bivittatum; assembly: GCF_901001135.1. Lineage (NCBI taxonomy): Eukaryota > Metazoa > Chordata > Amphibia > Gymnophiona > Rhinatrematidae > Rhinatrema > Rhinatrema bivittatum. Next base: position 217,517,914 of record NC_042622.1, on the reverse strand, counting down.
TTCCTAACATTCTGTTTGATTTTTTGACTGCTGCAGCACACTGAGCCGACGATTTTAAAGTATTATCCACTATGATGCCTAGATCTTTTTCCTGGTGGTAGCTCCTAATATGGAACCTAACATCGTGTAACTACAGCAAGGGTTATTTTTCCCTATATGTAACACCTTGCACTTGTCCACATTAAATTTCATCTGCCATTTGGATGCCCAGTCTTCCAGTCTTGCAAGGTCCTCCTGTAATGTATCACAATCCGCTTGTGATTTAACTACTCTGAATAATTTTTTATCATCCGTAAATTTGATAATCTCACTCGTCGTATTCCTTTGCAGATCATTTATATATATATATATATATATATATATATATATATATAGAAAAGCACCGGTCCAAGTACAGATCCCTGAGGCACTCCACTGTTTACCCTTTTCCACTGAGAAAATTGACCGTTTAATCCTACTCTCTGTTTCCTGTCTTAACCAGTTTGTAATCCACAAAAGGACATCGCCTCCTATCCCATTACTTTTTTGTTTTCTTAGAAGCCGCTCATGAGGGACTTTGTCAAACGCCTTCTGAAAATCCAAATACACTACATCTACCAGTTCATCTTTATCCACATGTTTATTAACCCCTTCAAAAAAAATGAAGCAGATCTTAGGCAGACTTCCCTTGGGTAAATTCATGTTGACTGTGTTCCATTAAACCATGTCATAAGAACATATATGCTCTACGATTTTGATCTTCAGAATAGTTTCCACTATTTTTCCCGGCACTGAAGTCAGGCTCACTGGTGTCTAATTACCCAGATCGCCCCTGGAGCCTTTTTTAAATATTGGGGTTACATTGGCCAGTCTTCAGGTATAATGGATGATTTTAATGATAGGTTCAAATTTTAACTAATAGAACAGAAATTTCATTTTTTAGTTCCTTCAGTACCCTAGGATGCATACCATCAGGTCCAGGTGATTTGCTACTCTTTAGTTTGTCAATCTGGCCTACTACATCTTCCAGGTTCACAGTGATTTCATTCAGTTCGTCTGACTCATCACCCCTGAAAACCATCTCCGGAACTGGTATCTTCCTAACATCCTCATTAGTAAACACGGAAGCAAAGAATTCATTTAGTCTTTCTGCAATGGCCTTATCTTCCCTAAGAGCCCCTTTAACCCCTCGGTCATCTAATGGTCCAACCGACACCCTCACAGGTTTCTTTGGATATATTTTAAAAAGTTTTTATTATGAGTTTTTGCCTCTATGGCCAACTTCATTTCAAATTCTCTCTTCGCCTGTCTTATCAATGTTTTACACTTAACTTGACAATGCTTATGTTTTATCCTATTTTCTTCAGATGGATCCTGCTTCCAATTTTTGAAGGATGTTTTTTGGCTAAAACAGCCTCTTTCATCTCACCTTTTAACCATGACTGTAATCGTTTTGCCTTCCTTCCACCTTTCTTAATGTGTGGAATACATATGGACTGCACCTCTAGGATTGTATTTTTAAACAATGTCCATGCCTATTGAACACTTTTAACCTTTGCAGCTGCACCTTTCATTTTTTTCCAACTATTTTCCTCATTTTATCAAAGTTTGCCTTTTGAAAGTTTAGTGTTAGAGCTGCAGATTTATTTATTGTCCCCCTTCCAGTTTGGGTTAATGGGGATGGTTGTGAGGCATCGAGGGCATTGAGGTATGTTGTGTGTCTTGGTCATGATGCAGTTGCAGGTTGATGGTGGTGATTTGTGGTAGGTATCCATGGCGTGGATAGAGGGTGGAGGTGTTGGGGTTGGTTTGTGATGTCTTGTGGTACTTACAGCAACGATTATATTCTCGGAGTGGTGGTCAGTTTAGCTGGGAGGGTTGGGTAGTTGTTTCGGGAGAGGTGCGGTCGCTGCGTGTAGGGGATGCACCAAGGGGCACAATAAGGGGCAGGCCTCTTTGTCGTGCTCCTTTGGTGCGCGACGCGGGAGTGAGGGTTAGTTTTTTTAAGGACTCTGCACTTCCGGCGACATCTTCCGGGGCGGGTGTCGGGTCCAGGAGTGGCTTCGGCGAGGCCTCGGGCAGTTGCTGTGAGTATTGGCTGGCATCACTGACCCCAATGGGTCCCAGTCGCGAGGGTGGCCGGCCGGGACTGCGTCGAGTCGGGGAGATGGCGCTGGAGTGAGTAGTGTAGACAGATGGACTCAGCGTACCGCCCATGGCTGCCCAGGAGAAGCACCAAAGAAGAGCCTGGAAGGCGAACCTCAATGCTATACAAATTCGGGTAAGCCATTACCTTACCCCTAGCTCAGGGCACCCACATTATGACGGATATCAGCGTTATGTTGGTTGAGTGCATTGGCGGTCTCCAGTTTTTAATCAAGTTTTAATCCGTTTTTAATCTGTTTAATTAACCAATATAAATGTCCACAATGGCTTTTCAAAGAGAATGCTAAGGTCACGGCAGGTATATCTAGGGTGACATCAGCTTTGAAATCTGACTCAGTCTCCCATCTGCTAGCAGAGGAGCAAATAACCCACTGGTCCTGAGCCCATCTGTCTACACTAAGGAAAACAAAAGTTATCAGGTAAGTAATTTCTCCATTGCTATGAAAGGGGAGGTGGTATTGCTAGATTATTTGTCTGCTGGATGTTGAGTGTGACATCTGGGAATACGGGATTTTAGAAGCAGGGAGATCCTGGATTCTCTGCAGTGAAAACTGATGAGTAATGAAACCTACCTTGGAGGACACTATACTAGACCTGGTGCTTACCAGTGGCAAGAGTGCTTTGATGAGGTAGATCTAGATTCCATGATCACAGGATGTTGTAGTTCAGTATTAGAACAAAGGTAGTAATGGTTCTAAACTTCAGGAAAACTAACTTAAAATGGGGTCAGTGTTCAGGTAGGTCAATCCCAATGAGTGGGTTATGCACCTCTGCTAGCAGATGGAGAATGGAGCAAAAGATTATATCACGGCTATATAGTCCTGGCTCGACATCAGCCCACCAGTAGTCTCAGTCTCCAGCAAATGGTGGACATGCATGTCCCTTCAAGGGATTGCCTGTGAGTGAAAAAAAAAAAAGGAATCAAAAGGAGATAATAGATTAGATGTCTATATAGCCCGCTTGCTTCTTGAGGTGATACTGTGTGGACTAGAAATTCCAGTAGTGGTTGCAAGCTGAAAGAGGCTCAGCGGTGAAGGCTTTAGCCCTCTCCCCCCTTACCTGAGACCTGTTTCTGCTGTCAGCTGAGCTCAGGTGTTTGTTTTGCTTTATAAAAAATAATACAGCAAGAGAAAGGAGAATGTGTCTAGTACCTTGGCATTTGCCTGTCCCGCTCATGTCTCTGGGGAGTCGGTGAGGTAAGAGAGAGTGCAGGCATGGTGGGTTGAGCAGCCGTTTGGCCAGGCTTCGCTTCCAGATTTTTCCTTTGGCACGAAATAGACCTTTTTTCGCTGCAGGCATTGGCACACTTCTGCACACCCAGTTGTGACGTCCCCTACCCATATAGATTCTACTGAGCATTTACTCTCTTGTATGATCTTTATCCTGTTGGACTCTATACCCTCCCGGACATAAAGTGCCACACCCCCACCAAGTTGATCCTCCCTATCATTGCGATATAATTTGTACCCTGATATAGCATTGTCCCATTGGTTATCCTCCTTCCACCAAGTCAGGAGGGTATCCCCGTGATATTTCACTCCTCCATGACATAATGTTATGTTTCTGTGGACCCAATGACAGAAAGACAGCCTTACCTGAACCCAAGCCAAGGTCAGATACCAGCGAGGAGGGGAAGGATGCAGATCCAGCCGGAGTGAGGTCAGAGTCGGCGTCTCCCCTGAATCCCAGTACAAATAGAGACAGACCAGAGGTAACAGGGTCCAAGACAATCTGAGTCGCTGGCAGGCGGCAAGCAAGAGAAATCCAAATCCAGTCCGGGTCAAAGGCAGGCAGCAGGCAAGAGGAATCCGAGTCAAGACAAAAGCAAATCCAACAGAGAGATAGCACCAGCACAAGCAAGGCAAAGTTTGTGCCTGGAGGCTGGGTAGATATAGCCCTGTTTCCCATGCTACCACGGGGTCCGTCAGGAGGCACGCCGACGTGCCGAGTGGGCGGAGCCAAGGTGCTGCACGGGTCGGCCAACGTTGCATGATCGTGACTTCGCTGCTGCTTCGTGCTGCTCCGGTGTTTTGAATGGTAAGCCCGATTTGCAGCGGTAACATATAATCTTGCAGCGATATTGTTGCATGTTTTTTTTTATTGTGGGTCAAATACATGACATAAAATCGCACGGTGAAATGGGGCTGCCATCACGGTAAAGGGCCCCTGAACCATAAAATCATCTTCCCCCCCCCCCCCCCCCCCCCCCCCCCCCAACAGCAAATTCTCTCTGGGGATCCAGATGCCCTCCCCTTGCTGCCTTCCAAGGCAGCACGGACCCACCCAAAAAGAAATCTTTGAAACCATGTGACAATACCCAGCCATTCTTTCCAAAGCCCTCCTCTTGGTCTTCTAACCAACTGTTTGCCCAGAGCAAAACTACCCTCCTTCCATTAACCACCCTGCAGCAGCCCCCACCCCCTTTCCTCCTGATCAAATTAAGACAAAATCCCTGGAGTTGTGGTCCCTCCTCACCAGAAAAAAAAGACCCAAGTGGTCTAGAGAAGGCACCCTGCCCCCCCCCCCCACCTCTCCGAAGGCTGAGCGCCCCCAAGCTTTGGGCCCTGTTGACCCCATTTTTCAAAATAGCATCAACCTTACTTTGCCTTATCGCGCGATAGTCCATACTCCTCCTGTCACCATCGCATGGAATGAAGTAAAGAGGGATTGCTCTTATGCTGTGTCTCATTAATATACTGGACATAAAAAATAAAGAATAAAATCACAGAACATATAGATATTATATGATTTAATGGGACCAGCCAACATGGATTTACCCAAGGGATGCCTTATCTCACAAATCTGCTACATTCTTTTAAAGGGGTTAATAAACATGGATAAAGGTGAACAGGTAGATGTGGTGTATTTGGATTTTCAGAAGGCGTTTGACAAAGTCTGTCATGAGAAGCTTAAAAGAAAACTAAAAAGTCATGGGATAGGATGCGATGTCCTTTTGGGGATTAGAAACTGGTTAAAAAGGAAACAGAGAGCAGGATTAAATGGTCTTTTTACAGTGGAAAAAAGGTAAACAGTGGAGTGCCTCAGGGATCTATACTTGGACCGGTGCTTTTTAATATATATATAAATGTTCTGGAAAGGGTACGACAAGAAAAGTGATCAAATTTATAGATGACACAATTATTCAAAGTAGTTAAATCACAAGCAGATAGTGATAAATTGCAGTAGAACCTTGTGAGATTGGAAGACTGGGCGTCCATATAGCAGATTAAATTTAATGTGGACAAGTGGAAGGTGATGCATATAGGGAAAAATAACGCATGCTATAGTTACACGATCTTAGGTCCCATTTTAGGAGTTACCACCCAGGAAAAAAGATCTGTGCATCATAGGTGATATTACATAGAAATCGTCGGCTCAGTGTTCTGTGACAGTCAAAAAGGCAAACAGAATGTTAGGAATTATTAGAAAGGGAATAGTGAATAAAATGGAAGATGTCAAAATGCCTCTGAATCGCTCCATGGTGAGACCACATCTTAAATACTTTGTGAAATTCTGGTCACCGCATCTCAAAAATAGATAAAGTTGCACTGGAGAAAGTACAGAGAAGGGCGACCAAAATGATAAAAGCGCATGGAATGGCTCTCCTATGAGGAAAGGCTAAAAAGATTAGGGCTGTTCAGCTTGGAAAAGAGATGGCTAGGGGGTATATGATAGAAGTCTACAAAATCATGAAAGAACTTGAACAGGCAAATTTGAATTGGTTATTTACTCTTTTGGATAATACAAGGACTAGGGGACACCCCATGAAGTTAGCAAGAAGTACATTTAAAACAAATCGGAGAACATTCTTTTTCACTCAATGCACAATTAAGCTCTGGAATTCATTGCCAGAGGATGTGGTTAAGGCAGCTAGTATAGCTGGGTTTAAAAAAGGTTTGGATAAATTAATGGAAGAGAAGTCCTTAAACTGCTATTAATCAATAGGGAATAGCCATTACTTGTTGCTGGCATTAATAGTGTGGACCCTCTAGACCTGGACTATGAATTACCCCTATGCTTGGGATGGGGAATACCACATGAGAAATTATATTTACTAATATGATTTATCTTCGGGTTTGTAGGCTGAGTAGGGGATGAAACAGGGTCCCAGCCACTTCAATACCACAATTCTGTGTCCTTCCCAAACAACCTCTCACTTGTGGTACCAGAGACCAGATAAAATCAGCACACCGGAATAAATCAGTAATTAACCCTTTTACAAGTATTGTATAAGTAGACAGTAATCCAACCAGAACATTAAATGGAAAAAGTACAGTAGTGAATAGGGATGTGCATTCATTTTAGATGAAATAGGAAATATAGATGATGGATGGCCCGCGCCATTTTTTAAGATGGCGCCGGCCGTCCATTGCTCCTACCATGTGACAGGGGCCGGCTAATGGCACTGATAACCCCTGTCACATGGTAAGGGCAAAGGGTCACGGTGCCATTTTGTTTACTGGCAGCCGACGGCCCGAGAACAGGAGATCACTCCTGGGACCCCCGCTGACCACCAGGGACTTTAGGCAAGTTTTGGGAGGGGTCGGTAGGGTGGGGGATTGTAAATAATTAAATCTGAAGGATTGGGGTGGTTGTTTTTTTTTTCGGATCAGGACAGCTGAAAAAAAACGGTCAGAACTGTGGGAAACGAAATTTCCCCTGGTTCTACAAAAACAAAACCGGAAACAATTACCGGTACTATACAAATCTCTAGTAGTGAAGTATAAAATAAACTTGCAGTTTTCTTATTTTAAATCAAGCAATACAAAAATAGCACTGGGTATGGCCTGTTAGCCAGGGCAACCAACATACTCATATGGATAGTAAAAAAAAACCCATAAGGAATGCTAATAGAGAAAGGTTGAGGGGAAAAGCAGTGAAATACATAGCTTTCAAAAATGTTTACCCAAGTACTCAAAAAATGGGGGGGGGGGGGGGGGGGGAGGCAGATCCACTCCAATGTCACCAGTTTGTAAAGGGTTTACCGTGTCCCAAACACAAAATTATGTGGGGAAAAAAACAATAAAAAAAATGAAGAAGTCCCTCTTGATGGTGGAGCTGGCTAGATGACAAACCAAATAGATGAGCACTGCAGTGTGTGAAAGGTCTCTCTCTCCTGGGGAGCTTCCCCAAATGGATTATTTTATACTAAACAGAAAGCAGGCCTGGTTTCAGTCTCTTACAGAAAGACCACTGTCTATCAGTTTTTCTTTCCCAGAACCTGCCAGCAACGGTTTATGCTTTACTTCAGCTGAAAGACTGAAATAGTAAGATGAGATACTGAATTTGTGACAAAAGGCAGGAAAATAAACCTTCTCCCTCCTCTGCTAAGATTTTCTCTGTACAAAGTTTAGATTACATAACTAAGGCCTGGATTCACCATTCTAATGCAGGGTGGGGGGGATCAGGCCTGTGAAAGCCGGCAGCTATCGCACCACCGCGGTGTTATCGCTGTCGGCTTTCGCATCCAAAAGCGCCACCGTGAAAGGTGGTGCTATTGGGTGCGCTACTGGTGATGATAATGGTACTTATCTTATCGCCACCAGTGAAGACATTGCAGCATCCCCCTCCTCGCTGCCCCGACTCCGCCCCCGGCAAACTACTGCACACGATAAGCGATAGAAAATGACCCCCTAAGTGTCTTAGGAGGGTGATCCGGCTATGTGCTCCTGGGCCTGGATATCTCTCAAAAGGAAGTCTTTCACAGTGACGACCCCAGAATCTTCCCTTCAGCTCTTGTTGCAGGAGATGCGAGCCTATGGTAAAGTTTCTGGCTTTAATATATCAATGACACCAGTTAGTTTCAAAACTGTCAAGGATACCCTGCCGTTTCAAATTGCAAAAGATTGGGTTAAATATCTGGGCATTAAGATTGGTCCTGAGCACCATGAGCTATTTCGTCTGAATTACGGCCCGCTTTTCACCAGCATTCGAAAAGACTGGGATCGCTGGGATCGAGGGGATTTCTCCTGGTTCGGGAGAATAGCTATAGTTAAAATGAATATTTTACCCCGTCTATGCTATTTTTTTCAGACCTTGCCAGTCTTAGTTCCAGACACTCTATTATCTTTGTGGCAGCGCAAACATTTTTGATTCATCTGGAGGCGCATGCCACCTAGGGTGGCCTGGTCTACCTTATACCAGGATAAGTCTCGAGGTGGCCTCCGTGTACTAAATCTGGCTTGGTATTTCAGTGCTTCCCAGTTCAGTGTGCTTATTCAGTGGCACCTTTGGGGGACCCCAAAAACCCTGGGTCAGAATAGCATCTGCAGGTGTGGGCGATCCACCTTTACACGTTAGGGCCTGGCAAAGGGGAAGGATAGATGTGGTAGGTTTGTTCCCTTTCTTCCAACTAATTTTAATTGTGTGGGGGAAATGGTGGTCTAAGTTGGCTGGCGAAAAAAATGCCTATTGTCTAACGTCATTCCTTTGTGACAAATCCTTTACCCCAGACATGCATCCAAACACGATCAGGCTATGGCTAGGGAGAGAGCGCAATACTTGGGAGCATTTATGGAATGGCTGGAATCTTTTACCTTTTCTTGATCTACAATGCAAACACCACCTATCCGACAAGGATCTATTTGCTTATAATCAAATCCTTCATTTTTTCTCCACAGAAACAGAAAAGGTCACCAAACCTATTTCCAAAATTATGGCTCTCATTAAAGGGGTTCTTCAAGGCAAGCTCACATTTCAAATAGCATGGGAACAAGACATTGGGGAGACCCAATTGATAAATTGATAAACAAGACTCACACACAGGTTTATGTTTACATTTTATTGCTCTGTACCATGCAGAGATGGTTTGAATGTAGTTTTGTTACCTTGGTACTTTTTTATAGCCTGTTCTGTTTATTTCTTGAGCGGATCAATAAAATTTCAATTACAAAAAAAAAACCAGGAAGTCTTTCAGTCTCTTAGCTCCTGGCTCCTTGTTGCATCCGTCAGTCTCAGACGGCTTCGACCTCTGTGCCTCACCTTTCTTCTTTCTTTCTCCTAAAGCCTTGGGAAGATGGCTGCTGCCACGTCTTCATGCCACTCTCTCCGGTGTCCCCGGATTGGCAACGGCGACGGTCTTTGCCATGATTTTCCTGAGGGCCTCCTAGGGTGCACGCGCGCACGCCTCCCACGTCTTTATCCACGTCATGGTGGGAACCTCAGGGGCGTCCCCTCCGAGTGATGTCATCACATCCTGGTATTTAGCCTGCCCTTTGTTTGCTAACAAACTGAGTTAGCAAGGATTGGATTGCCTCCTGTCTAAGCTGCTCTGCCACTTCCTAGCTGCCGTAGGAAGCTCTCTCTGCCCTTCGGGGTAATTCTTCACTAACCAGGGTACCTGCTCCTTGGGGGCCCTTCTGCTCTATTTCAGGTACCTATCTTGGGATACCAGGTACTCACTCCTCAAGGGCCTGCTCTCCCTAATCTGGTGCCTGCCACTGAACAACTTCTGCCTGCCAGGACCTTAAACTATACAGCTTTCTGCTTCAGTGAGTACTAACCCTTTCAGTCTGTCTCACCTTCAGCTTCAGCGCTTTGTGTCTACATCCAGGACCTGTCCCTGTTATGCCGCGCTGCCTATCACCTACTCGAATGTGAGACTGGTCTCCTCTGCTGAGGACCCCTGGACTACTTCACTGGGCTACCTCCACTGCTGCCCACTCTCCGGGCAGTACCATCGAGCTGTACAATAAATACTACTTCTCTGTGTCTGCGTGTATAGAGTCTAGCCTAGTACTGTGGTTCCTCACGGGGCTCCTCCCCATTTGAGTGGCCATCACCGCAGTACCCAAGAATCCACTCCAAAACCTCGAAACTATAACACTCCTCTGTCCCTTGTTGGGATTTTACATGTAGCTTGGCTGTGAAGTAAGAACAGCTGTCTGTCTCTCTATTTCCTCAGAGCACAGACTTCTGTTTCTCCGAGGACAAGCAGGATGGTAGTCCTCACACATGGGTGACAAAATCAGATGGAGCCCCAACATGGAAAATGTATGTTTCTAGAACTTTGCCTTGGCACACTGAGCATACCCGGCCTGCCCTATACCACTCGTCCATGCAGGGTCCCTCTCCAGTCTCTTTTTCTGCGGAACTATAAGCATCAAGGTGTGAGTGAGCTCATTTTGGCTTTTTGGAAAACTTATTTTTATCTCGTGTTTCCTGCTTTCCGTGGGTTTTTTCTTTGTGGTGTTAGACACCGGGTTCCTCTCAGTGCTTCCCCGTAATGTTCATAGTCAGAATTTTCGATGCTTCTAGTAAGTTTCCTTCTGCAGTCGATTCTCTCAAGGAGGCAGTGCTTTGGTGCCCATTGGGCATCGACACCCGCCTACATTGATTTTGATTTTGCAGCCTGTCACTTCAATTGGATTTCACAGGAGCCCTGCTAGATACATCTCAGGCCAAAACCTTCCTGCCTCATCAAAGGGCTGTCACTTTGATGACCATTGCAGCAAAGATTCAGCAGAGTCAGCAGGTGTCAGCCTGGCACATGTTGAGGCTGTTGGGCGATATGGCCGCAACTGTCCAAGTCACTCCCTTGGCATGATTACACATGGGCAGAAACACATGGAACCTGAAGTCACAGTAGTGCCAGGCCACGCAGAACCTCCAGAACTGCATCTGAGTCACCCTATCTCTCCGGGATTCATTGTACTGGTGGCAAGTATTTTCAAATCTGGAATGAGGGATCTCTTTTCGAAGTCCTCCTACCCAAATTGTCCTAACCATGGATGGTTCCACCCTGGGCTGGGGAGCTCATGTAGATGGGTTCAGCACCCAGAGTCTCTGGTCTGCTCAGGAAAGCTGTTGTGATATCAACTTCCTGGAGCTTCAGATGATCAGGTGCGCGCTATGGGCTTTTAGAGATCAGCTGTCCAACAAAGTTGTCCTGATCCAAACCGACAACCAGGAAGCTATGTAGTATGTCCCGTGTCAGGAAGCGGTCCAGATCTGGCCATGGGCCCTGTCCGACGGGATGATGCTCAGGACCATGTACCTGGTCGGGAAGGAGAATGTGGTAATGGACAGGCTGAGTCCAGCCTTGAGACAGAAAAGGAAGAGTCTGCTGTTCTGAGCTGATCCTAGTAAGAAGCTTAAAACTGAGCTGGAGAGTCTTATTCAAGTCGGAAAACTTCCAGACATAAATCATAAAGGGAGTGCAGACTGATAACCCTTGAAATGGTTAACAGAGCAACATATAGCAAATGATTGTCCCAGTTCAGTTGGTAACCCCTGAGGCAGGAGGCACCGTCTGCCGAAACTTGGGCTCGTGTCAGGTGTTTTGATTTTGATGTCTACAGTGAGGACGCAAAGGGAATAATTGTTTCTTTAAGAATCTAAAAAATGATTGGGAGTTTTTCTAGGAGGTACCTGGGAGCAAGATTCGGGGCCGCTATGAGCTTCCCTTGATCGCCCGTGTCAACCGCAGCGACGCTCCACCCCCTCACCAACATCATCGCTGACTTCATCCGAAAGGGCCCTTTGACCCAATAAAATCTAGAGGCCTACGGCCTGTGAGTTGGAGTTCTTCTAGGAGGTACCTGGGAGCAAGGTTTGGGGCCACTGTGAGCTCCCCTTGTTCGCCCATGTCAACTGCGGCAATGCTCCACCCCCTCGCTAACATCTTCAAAAGGGCCCTTCAACCCGATAAAATCTCGACGCCTATGGCATGAGCCATTGGCGCACTGCCAAAGCCGCGCATTCTTGTCTTGATGGGGAAGAAAATAAAATAAAACCAATAACATCTTTTCCAGCTTCAGCAGTTTTTTCGAGACCCGATGGACAACCATCTTCTTCGGATAGGTGAGTTGTCCACCAGTGACTGCAGTGGAAGCTCCTCTATGGGAGTTTCCTTGAGTCTTGCCGATAATAGACTTCCTCCCCAACCATCAGCTCCTCCATTATAGGTTGAGAGGATGGAACCTCCCCGAATTGTGAGAACTATTGAGGGGAATGGTCCAAGCTCTGATTAACAGGCATTTGATTCTGCTATGCCTGTTGATATTGTGGGCTTTGATAAATCTGGTATTGAGGATCCTAAGGTTAAAATTAACGTAACATCTCTGGATATAGGCAAAGATATATTTAATGTTACCCTTGTTGATTTATGGAAATTGATTATGAAATTGGATAATAATGTGACTCATTCTATTTCTCAGTTTAAATCTTTTATGATTGAGACTAAATCTTCTACCTTGCACAAGAAAAGAAATTACAAGAGCTGGAAAAAACATCTACATTAAATTTACAAATTCCTTTGTTGTTAAATGCTGAATCGGCACACATTAAGGTTAGTCTGTTATTACATAATGAGACTGAAGCTTTAGAAAATCTTGCTAGAGTTAAAAACTTGCATTTAATCAATTTTCCATATACTACCGTAGATTGTAATCTGCAACCGAAATGTTTAAAAAATATCTGCAGGAGGTTTCTAAAATATTTCTAAAATATTTTATTTGTCTAAGAGAAAGGGATTAGATCATAATAATCAGCCTCTTACATCATAAAGCTCTGGCCTCTCAACATGTCTTGAGGAATCGATAGACTTAATAAGTAAAAGAGATACCTTGTTTCTTATTGTGCGGAGCGGGACAAAGATTTGTTTTATAAATACCTGAAAAATAAAGATATCTCCTTTTGTGGGCAAAAGATATTAATATTTCCTAATGTCTCCCATCCTACACAAGTACATAGGAGACATTTCCTTTCTTTAAAAAATATGGTTCTTGCCTTAGGAGCATCCTTTTTTCTCAAGTTTGCTTGCAGATGTTTCTTAACATTGCACTCTAATAAGTTTGTGTTTACTGATCCTTTACATTTGGAAACTTTTATTGTGAATAAGAATGCTGAGAGAGGTTCAGAAGATTATGGTATGTTTTTTTTTTGTTATGGAGATAGCTGAAGGGAAGGTCTATAAGAATTTAGATAGAACCCAGGTACTCTTTACTTTTCTTATCGATTATTTGTTATTGTATTAATCAAGTTTACTTAGGGAATAGCCACTGCTATTAATTGCATCAGTAGCATGGGATCTTCTTAGTGTTTGGATAATTGCCAGGTTCTTGTGGCCTGGTTTGGCCTCTGTTGGAAACAGGATGCTGGGCTTGATGGACCCTTGGTCTGACCCAGCATGGCAATTTCTTATGTTCTTATGTATTGAAATTTTCTTACAACTCCCCAAGATTATAGGGCATACGATTGCTGTGTTTTGTTTTGTTAGTAAAGATTATTACTTGTAATTATTTATATTTTACAGCAATTGTATTTTCTTTATTTTATTGTAATTAACTAAGAAATTCAATAAAGATATAATTATAAAAAATGATTACTTATCGATGATATACAATGAGATTTTGAAGATGCATTAAGAGGCTATGAAGTTTTGAAATAAGTGATTAGAGTGCAGTTATGGGTTTTTAAACATTACAGGAAATAATTAGCATTCCCTGATTCTTCTTTGACAGTGCCCCCCGGATTAACAATGTAGACAAATCACCATAAACGACAAAAGGACATATAAAACTACTCGCCTCAAGGCGGAAGTACGATCCCCGGATGTGACGAATTATTGGCAGCCAAGTATCACCTTCTTCCCATACCGGCGTCGGAAGTGGTAGGAAATCTCGCGATTTGTAGTGGTCCTCGACCGGAAGTCTTCCTTTTCGAAGAACTCCGGAGAAAAATGGTGGGTGAAGTCTGCGTCTCTCGCCTACGATCCGCTGGCATCTGTAGGTTGTGGTGGATGTGGCGTTTCCAACAGCAGCGATACTCGTTGAGTGCGTTTCCTTCGCGTGCTCGGTGCGGTATCGGAGGGGAAACCCGGGACAGAGAGAGAGAGCCGTGGCCTGTCTCTGCTATGGGGAGCCGAGCCCTGGGCCTGCGTTTTTTGCTTCTGTCCTTTCTCGGGGAGCTGACGTTCTCCGGGCTGGTGGTTTCATTCCTCCATTCCTCATTCCCGAAGTTGCATCTCTCTAACATTTTAGTGCTCTAATGTCAGCGCCTCAAACATAGTTTCTCGGTCCTTAGTTGGGATGTTGATCTTGAGCCTCTGGACTATTTTGGATGATATCTCCAAACGCGGTGTTCACCGAAATGTTTTATTATTTATTATATGAAGGTTTATCGGTGCCTTTGTCGTTACAGGCGGAAGTGGAGCAGAAGAAGAAGAGGACATTCAGGAAATTCACCTACAGAGGGGTGGACTTGGACCAGCTGTTGGACATGTCCTAGTAAGCAATCTACTGCTGTTTTCTCAGGCAGACCATACAAAATTGTATTATAAATATGTTTGAGGATGGCTTCTGTGAGGTGTTTATAGTTTTCTAAATGAAGGTGTTTATTTTTCAGCTAATTAGAGGGTCTTTGAGGATGATAAAACTGGTGTTTAACAGTGTTTTCACAATGCGGGTACTAGTACTGGGGACCTTTTCTGGGAGCCCATTTACAGTAAACATGGATGAGAGCTTTTCAGTGATGGCCCCTAGCCTGTGGAATAGTCTCCGTAGAGAGTGTGGTTCTCAAAGGGATTACTTTTATTTCCAAAAGGCAATCAAAATGTGGTTATTTTCTTTTGCATATCAGACATCTTAATGCAGAATGCTATAATTTGTAGTTTAATGGTGGGAATGGTAAGGGTGGATTAAATAGTTTAGATGTATTGCAACATTTTTTTTATATTTTTGATTGGGTAATTGTTTAGTTATATTTTGTATCTGTTTATATTACTGTAAATCACTATCAGGCCGATACAGAAAAACACGCAGGAGAGCTGGCAAGCGCCCGCTCTCCCAGCGTGTGCACAGGCCACTCTCCTGGGTGCACGATTCAGGAGGGTGGCCTATGCAAATTAGGGCCCGTGGTAAAAGGAGGTGCTAGGGACATTAGCGCGTCCCTAGTGCCTTCTTTTTGACAGGAGCGGCGGCTGTCAGCGAGTTTGACAGCTGACGCTCAATTTTGCCGGCATCGGTTCTCAGCCACTGACAGCCACGGGTTCGGAAAACGGACGCCGGCATAATTGAGTGTCTGTCTTCTGGGCTGCGGGCCGATTAAAATTTTTTTTTTTTTAAATTTTGGGGCCTCCGACTTAATATTGCTATGATATTAAGTCGGAGGGTGTACAGAAAAGCTCTTTATTCTGCTTTTCTGTACACTTCCCCGGTGCCGGCAGAAATTAACGCCAGCCTTGGGGGGGTGTTGGACGCGTGTTTTTGATGCACTATTACCCCTTACTGTATAAGGAGTAAAACTAGCGCATCCAAACGTGGGCTTGTACTGTATTGGCGCACTGTCCTGTATCGGCCTGTTTGAGAGCTTCATAGAAGTGAATACTCTGTAAAACATATGAGACAGTCACTGCCCTGAGACCTTACTCTCTAGTCAAGACATACAGACAAAGCACTTTAGCAAAACTGTTTGCTATTGAAATGGTTAAATCAAGTAGTCCCTTTTCAGGGACAAGTTTGTTTTAAAAGTAGCATAAAAAAGGTAGAATTTTAGTTGGGATTTGATTATGTGAGAGAACATAACATCTTTGGGAAAGCAATTCCAGGCATATGGTACAGCAAGGTAGTAAACTCAGAGTCGAAAAGGCTACAGGAAGTTTGACAGGAGGGATGTAAAGGGAGATAAAAGAAGAGAAAGAATGAGCTGCAGAGTGAATGCACTTGTGAATACAAGTGGTTTGATTGGAAGGAGCTTTGAAATAGACATGGCAATATAGTCGGTTGGGTCTGCCCAGTGGCTCCTGAAAACACTGCCAAGGCTATAGCCAAGCTAATAGAGATAGATTGTGAACACTTGTAGAATGTCACGCCTTTAAATTGGTTTTTGTCATCTTCCTCTTTGGGTCTCTGCCATCCTGGGTAGATGAGCATATGAGTTATGATACTTAATCGAGCAGCAAGGCCCTCTCCCATGTCTAACTATAAAGCTCTGCAATAATCTAAATGACCAAATAAAAAGAAAATTGGAAGATAAAGCTACATATTAAATGAGTGGAATATAAAAAAAATAAAAATTCCAACAACTTGTCTCTTGAAAAAAAAAATTGAATTCTACCTCCATGAGACTGAAGCAGTTTTCAGCAGGTTGGTTGGGTGTAAAGGCTTTGGACCTTCAGGCTAATTCTTAAACCAATGTGCAAGTGTACCTGCTTTAATTATGAGCAAAGTCTCCATGTACTTTTTCCTCTCCCAAGAACATCCCTTTCCTTATTCTGCTAGATCAGTCCAGACGTGGGTTTATACCACCCTACCAGCAGATGGCGACAGAGGAGACATACTTCAGTGACATAATCACCAGAATATAGGATAGTGCAGCACAGGCAATTGCCACTATTCTCTGTCCCAGCAGATGGTTGCACATACTACACTGGTATAGCAGGATTCCCCAACTCCGTCTTCCACCTCCAACCTTACCTGGTAGAATACGTTCCCAGCACCATTCCTAGAGCAACAGTCTTGGCTGTTTCTCCTGGTTGAGCAGGATTTGTCTCCAAGGGATTCAATTCTTTTAGCTTTTTCCCTAGGTGAGCAGGTTTTGACCCAGGCTGCCAGGATTCAGTATGTACAAGATAGAGCGAACCTTGTTAGCTGCAAGGTCTGTTTCAGCTTATGGGATAGTAACTAGCTCAGGAGTGAATCCTTTGAGCAAGTGTCTCTCTGGAGATTTCTCCCCTTGAAAGATCCCTCTCCCTGTATTTAGCTCCTATCTCTGGCTCCTTGTTAAAGTTGTTTAAAAAATTATCTTGAGAGAGAGAAGCTACAGCCACGGCAGCAGGGGGGTTATATGGCCAGCAACTGTGTGAGAAAGGGCCTTAGGCTGGCGCTCAGAGGCGCAGGCTGTCTTTCTCGGGCTCCGCTCTGGGCTGTTGAAGCTTTTGTCTGCTCTCCTGGTTGTTCCTTATGGGTCAGGATAGAGTGTTGGTAGGCTCACAGATATGGGGGGATGTCCAAGCAAGGCTTCCAGTGCAGCTGTGGGAGCCAGTGCAGTCAGCTCCTATTGCCCCATATGTGATGGGGATTAAGATTTCCTTGATGGGAAAGCTGGCCAAGAGAGTTTCTGGCTCCCCTGTGATTGACTAGCCTGTAGCTTTGGAGGTGCAGGTGGGTGTAGGTTGTTTGGCTGCTGTCTTCTCTGCTAAGGTCTGCACAACAGTGGGAATGGATGCCACCATTCACTTTGCTCCAGTGATCTCCTAGTAGTATTCTGGAAGGAGAGCCAAGGTGAAAGTCCCTCCTGGTCTTCTACCTTTCCTCTCAAAAAGTCTTTTCTCCAGACTTCATTATGTTTGCCCTGGGCTTTCTGTGCAATACAGAGGTCCAGTAAAGGAGGAGCATTAGGCGCTGTGGGCCAAACCTGGCCTCCATTCTTGGGGAGGGGGTGGTGGGGGGCAGAGTTTGGTTCTAATTGCCTTAGATTGACTGGAATTTGTGGGATTGGAGTGGGGATCATACTCTGTGTTCTGCCCTGGAGTCTGAAGAGGTCAGTCCTTTAGCATTCTTGGAAGGAGGGGAGATTTACTCTGAAGGAGACAATTCATCTATCATTGGTTTATCCCGTAAGGATGAAGTTGTGTTTCTGATCTCCTAGGTTGTTACATTTCTCCAGATGTTGAATTCCAAGATCGAGGCTCTTGCTGGAGATCTCATTCTAAAGGGAGTTCTTAAGCCATTAAAGTGCTTCCCCCATCCATAAGGCAGTAAAAGGAATGGTTCTGTCTGAATGGGAGTCTGCTGAAGGGGAAGGCATCAATGCCATGAGCAAGCTGTATCCTCTGCTAGTGGAAGTCAGAGAGGGGCTTTCGCCTGCCAATGCCCTTGTTTTCACCGTGACCTGCAGGACAATTATTCTGGTGGAAGGTGACACAGCCCTTAAAGATCTTCAGGATAAGAAGACTGAATCACTTTTAAAGCATTCAGAGAGTTATTGCTGAATGCTTCCAAGTCGTCTTTGGATTAAGGAGACTGTGTTCTCTGCTTATTTACTCAGTAGTAGTTGGCAGGCGCTGGAGGCTCTTCAGGCTTATTCTATGAGGGCTCAGGCTGCTTTTTCGGTGGAGACTATTGACACTTGCTCCAAAAAAAATATTAGTAAGGTGGCCCCTTTGGACTTCTTTACGTTCCTTCACTAAGCATTATAGGTTGAATGTACAATCCAAGAGATGTGGCCTTTAGGGTAGGCGTTCTTAGGGCAGTCCTATCTTCCTGCCTACATTAGTCTGGGTTTGGGTACTTCCCACGCGTCTGGGCTAGTCTAGCAAGTTGATAAGGAAGGAGAAATGTAATCAAACCTGTTAATTTCCTTTCCTTGAATCCAGCTAGACCAGTCCTAGACCTTCTTGAGAAGTTGGTGGCTATCTTGGTTCTTCTCCTTGGTTGAAAGTCTGTTTTTTTTTATAGAATATTCAGTTTCTCCTTGTAGAGAGAACACAAAGATTTTCTGTCTTCTCCTTGCTGGGGTTTTTTTTTTTAATATATAATATATATAATTCTCCTAGTGTGTAGCCAGATAGACTCAGGACCAGTGGGTTATCTGTTCCTCTGCTAGCAGATGGGAGACTGAGTCAGGTTTCAAAGCTGACGTCACCCTGCAGTGACCTCGGCTCTCTCCTAGCAGATGTGGATGCTATCCCCACACTAGGACGGCATTAGAGGGATTGCAGCTCTAACCCAAATAGAGAAATTTTTGCCTTCACTTTAAAAGAAGATTGAGCCCTGCTCTCCTGCGTGATACCCAAAGGTCCCTCCCCCAGTTGAGAATTCCTGAGCTGATTTCTGAGATCCCTTAGAGGTGAGCCTTGGTCCGGTAGCCGGGTCCTGGCGTGGACTTAACTGCTGAAGCAGCTGATGTGCAGAAGGTGAAGGCTAAAGCCCTCTCCTGCAGCCAGAGACCGTCTCTGTACTCAGCCAGTAAGTGCTGAGACCAGGTAAGTAGAGAAGAGCTCTTCCGAGTCAGAGATGTGGAAGGACTTTCATAAGTCTTTCCTCCGGTCTCCTTGCTTGGCACGCCGTACCGACTTTGTTCCCAATCTCCGTTTGGGCGAGGGAAGGGGGTTCCATGCGGGTTGATTGGCCCCTCCGACGGAGTAGGGCCCGTTTTCGACTCTGCCGACTCTCCACGTGGCAATCTGCGGCGGCACCATCTTCCGCACGGTTTGGTGTGGCTCCATTTCCCCCCTTTGGCTTTCGGTACCCGCGGTGCGGGTCGGTCTTCTATGTGCATAAATATGCGTATAGCCACGCGCATAAATTTGCGCACAATCGACCGCTTAGACATACGCGTGCTGAGGTGAAATCAATGCGCGCATGATAGACAATAACCGGCTAACGCACAAACCACACGGCTGTGGCCCCGGCAGCAAAGAAGCTTAGGCAACACTCTCTGCGCGGCCTGCCATATTAGAGCTGCACAGTCTGACCTGGAATCCTGCCTGTGTCAGCACTGTGAGGAGGCCCAGGGAGGGCTGGATTCTCAAAAATTTTCCAAGCCCGGCGCATCCCAGTCAGCCTTATCCGGTAGCTCCCCGGACCTGAGCAATTCTGGGACGGCATCCTCCCCAGGAGAGGGCAGTTCAGTGGCCTCTCCCCCAGTTCCCCCTGGGACAAATATGGATCCGGCAACCTTCTCTTGGAATTTTTTCAGGGCCTCCAAGCCTTGGTCAGGCACAGTCAGCCCCGGTTCCTGCCCGGGTTGAACCCCAATTGGGGGGGGGGGGGGGGGGGGGCTCGCTCTCCTGGCCCTGCCTGCGGGCCGCAAGACATATGCCACTCCTCACCAAGAGTATCCCTGACAGGGACCCAGATACCATGGATGACGATGGGGATCCACTGGAAGATGGGAATACCAGATCATGCTTCGTTTCTTCCACAGAGATGAATTACTGGCATTAGTCTCCCAGACCCTGAAGACTCTGGGAGTTACAAGTGTGGGCCCTATGGTGGAACCAAAGAAGACCCCCATCCTGATGTCCCTTTGTAAAGCTTCTTGCTATTTCCCAATGCTGGAAGCCATCCAAAGATTGACTGACCTGGAATGGGACGCCCCGGAGGCAAGCTTTAAAGGAGGTCGGGCCTTGGAAGTCTTCAATCCTCTGGACCCAGCAGTCAAGTAACACCTACATTTCCCCAAAATGGACGCCATGGTCTGTGCAGTCTCGAAGCAACAACCATCCCTGTTGAGGGAGGGGCGGCTATGAAGGGTACTCACGATAGGCAGTTAGAATCCATCCTCAAGCATGCCTTCGATGCGACAGCAATGACACTGCAGATCGCTTTCTGTTGTGCCTTGGTGGCTTGCTCCTCATGAGAGAGGCAGATAGCTCTGGGGTGCACGCCGGAGAGGCGATTGAACCCGCTGCAGCCTTCCTGACAGATGCAAGCTCAGACCTAGTGCATACCTTGACCAGAGGAGTAGCCTCAGTGGTGGGAGCCAGAAGACAGCTATGGTTGCGGAACTGGTCAGTGGGCGCAACCTCTTAAGGCGAACCTCACAAAGATGCCCTTTAAGGGATCCTTCCTATTCGGAAACGAGTTGGAGAAGCTAGCCAGTAAGTGGGGCGAATCTCCAGTGCCTCGACTACTGGAAGACAGGAAAAAGAGGTCTCAGCTCCCCTCTCCCATGACGGGTTGGGTCATGGGTTCCCAGCGCTTCTAGCCCTATAGAAACCTGTCATTCTAGTCACCTCGACCCTCAGGAAGGTCTCGGTCCTTTCGGAACCAGCAACCCAAAAGGACAGGTTTGGGCTCAGGCTCGACCCAAGCTTCCTAATGAAGTTGGGCCGACACATCCACAGAAAGAGGAGACAGAGGGTCGACTTTACCTCTTCTACCAGCAGTGGGTCAAGATCAAGTCTGACAAATGGGTACTGGACATCATACGAGAAGGCTATGCTCTGGAATTTCACAGCATCCCTCGGGACAGGTTCATGAAATCACCTTGCCACTCCCAGCTTAAGAAACTGGCAGTGGAATCCACACTGATAAGGCTCCTCAGTCTGAGGGCTATATCTCCGGTACCTACATTCCAAGTAAATACGGGGTGTTATTCCATCTATTTTATCGTGCCCAAGAAAGAGGGCTCATTCCGGCCCATCCTGGATCTCAAGAGCGTTAAGTCATCTGTGGATATTGCATTTTCGCATGGAAACTCTCTGCTCCATCGTAATGGCAGTGCAACCTGGAGAGTTCTTAACCTCCCTGGACCTCTCCGAAGCATCCTTCAAATTCCAGTCCATCAAGATTACCAGCATTTTCTACACTTTGCGGTACTGGGCCGCCATTACCAGTTCTGGGCATTATCCTTCAGCCTGGCAACCGCCCCCAGAATATTCTCCAAAATTATGGTGGTCATGGCGGCAGCACTGAGGAAAGAAGGGAACCTGATGCACCCCTGCTTGGACGACTGGCTGATCCAGGCGAAGTCAGTGGAAGAGAGCCTCTTCCACTGACCAGCAGGGTCAGGTCCCTCCTATAGGAACTCAGTTGGGTCATGAACATGGACAAGAGCAGCCTCAAGCCCTCACAGTCCTTAAGAGTACCTGGGGACCTGATTCAACACCTAGCAGAACAAGGTCTTCCTCCCTCCCCCAAGGAGGAAGAAACTGATGGACCAAGTATGCCGGTTGACTACCACAATGCGCCCCAAGGTGTGGGACTATCTTCAGGTCCTCGGCCTCACGGCATCAACACTGGAAGTAGTATCGTGGGCGAGGGCTCACACGCAGCCTCTCCAACGCTTATTACTGTCACGCTGGAACCCACTGATCCAAGACTATTCGATTCGCCTCCACCTACCAATGGAGGTATGCTCTCTGCTCCAGTGGTGGCTACAGGAAATCCACCTAAGCAAAGGTGTAAGCCTGTCCCCACCGAGCTGGATCTTCCTCACGATAGACGCAAGACTCCGATGGTGGGGAGCTCACTGTCAGGAGCTGACAGCCCAGGGACAATGGATCAAGGAAGAGGCGAACTGGAACATAAACCGCCTGAAAGCTCGAGCGGTCAGACTAGCATGCCTGCAGTTCAGCCACAGGCTCCAGGGGCAAGCGATTTGGGTGATGTTGAACAACGCAACAACAGTTGCCTACATCAACCGCCAAGGTGGAACCAAGAGCCATCAGGTGTCTCTGGAAATAGATCTCCTTATGGAATGGGCGGAGTTAAACCTACAAGGGATCTCGGCCTCCCACATCGCAGGAAAAGACATCACAGCGGACTTCCTCAGCAGGGAAAGCCTGGACCCAGGGGAATGGATGCTGTTGACAAAAGGCTTCCAGCTTCTAGTAAACCGCTGGGGCCCTCCTGGCCATGGACCTACTGGCCACATCTCACAATGCTAAAGTCCCCCGGTTCTTCAGTTGCAGACGAGAGCAGCACTCCCAAGGGATTGACACCCTCGTCCAGATCTGGCCAGAGGACGACTTACGGTACACCTTCCCCCCCCCCCCCCCCCCCCCCCCCCAATGGACTCTACTGGGCAATATCATGGACAAGATAGAACACCACAGAGGTTTAGTCCTCCTGGTGGCCACGGTTTGGCCCAGACACCTGTGGTACGCAGACATGCAAAGTCTCCTCGTGGGGAATCCTCTGTGCCTCTCCCCACACAGGGACCTTCTCCAGCAGGGCCCGATTCTTCACAAAGATCTGGCCTGATTCTCTCTTACGAGAGGGCTCGCCTGAAGAAGCACAGTTACTCGTGGCTGCGATTGCCACTTTGCTTCGCACGCGGAAGTTCTCAACATCTCTGGCATACATATGGATCTGGAGAATATTTGAGGCCTGGTGTGAGGGCCATGGGGTTCCCCCCCGCGAACAGCCAAGATACCCATGATTCTGGAATTTTTACAGGACCGCCTGAAGAAAGGGTTGTCCCTCAACTCCCTCAAGGTCCAAGTAGCAGTCCTCTCCTGCTTGAGGGCCAAGGTGAACAGAAACCGTCTGTCGGCACATCCGGACTTGGGCAGTTTCCTTAAAGAGGTTAAACAACTCCGACCACACTTAAAGTGGCCAGTCCCCCCTATGGAACCTCAATTTAGTATTGGACTTCCTAGCAGGACCTTCCTTCAGACCGATGCGCAGTCTGTCCCTACGCCTATTAACACTAAAAATGGTATTCTTGGTGGCGATATGCTCAGCCCGTCGCATCTCAGAACTACAGCACTATCCTGTCGGGAACCTTTTCCATTGGAAAAAAATCAGCAGAACCAGGGGTCGCGATTTGAAACTCCAGGGAGGAAGACTCAGAACCAATGTCAGGAAGAATGTCTTCACGGAGAGGGTGGTGGATCCCTGGAATGCCCTTCCGGAGGAAGTGGTGAAGACCAAAACTGTGAAGGACTTCAAAGGGGCATGGGATAAACACTGTGGATCTATAAAGTCTAGATGATGTGAATGAAGAGAAGAGGCATGGGGGTAGCTTGCGGGAATGACAGCTACTACCTGGAGATTAATACCCTTATTCAATAAACATTCTCACTGTCAATGCGACTCCAGCATTGCTCTGTGCTTCAACGGCAAGAGGAAATGTGGTAAAAAGGATTTGCATTCACAAAAAAAACAGGGAGTAGCTTGCTTGTTGCAGGGGTTACTACCCCAAACCAAATAAGCCTGATACTTCACTTTCAATGCATATCCAGCATAGCTCTCTGCTTCAACGGCAGGGATGAAAGAGGAAAAGAGGATATATAGTCAGGCAACAACAAACAAGAACTGAAATACATAGTCTGGGTAAACAAATAATTATGGGTGTAGCTTGCTTGTTACGGCGGTTACTACCCCGAATCAGTTAAGCCTGATACTTCACTTGGAATACATATCCAGCGCAACTCACTGCTTCAACGGCAGGGGGGAATAAAGAAAAGAGGAATTATATTCAGACAACAACCAACAAGGACTGAATGGCACAGGCTGGGTAAACAAATAAGCGTGGGAGTAGCTTGCTTATTGCAGCAGTTACTACCCCTAACCAATTAAGCTAGATACTTCACTTAGAAGCAGCTCCAGCACTGCTCTCTACATCATTGGCGGGGGTGGAAGGTAACTAGAACCAAAAAGTTACTAATAAGGGCCAAGAGTAACAGATAAGTATGAGAAAAAAAAAGTGTGAAAGCTTGCTGGGCAGACTGGATGGGCCGTTTGGTCGTCTTCTGCCGTCGCTTCTATGTTTCATTTGATTTACTCCAGGAACAGTACAGCTTCGCACTGTCTCCTCCTTACCAAAGGTGGTCTCGGAGTTTCACTTGAATCAATCCATCTCCTTACCGTCACCGGAGGGACACAAGGACACAGAAGACCCCCCCGCCTTCTTCGCCATCTAAACGTTGGCAGACTCCTATTGTGGTATCTGGAACAGTCTGAACTGGTGCGCAAGATAGATCGCTTGTTTATTCTTCACGGCAGGAAGAAACAGGGTGAAGCGGTTTTGCGAGCTACTATAGCTCGCTGGATCAAGGAAGTAATCAAGGCAGCTTGTGTAGAGGCAGGGAAGCCTTTACCCCTTCAGGTCAAAGCTCATTCTACTAGGGCTCAAGCAGTATCCTGGATGGAGGCTGCTACTGTCGCCCACCAACATCTGTCGAGCAGCGACGTGGTCTTCCCAACACATCTTCTCCAGGTTCTACCTTCCTGGATGTCCAGGCTCGAGAGGACGCAGCCATTGCAACGACAGTGCTAATTGGACCACGGGCAGCCTCCCTCCCCATTCATGAATAGCTTTTGTACATTCCACTGGTCCTGAGTCCATCTGGCTACACCCTAGGAAATGGAGAAATTACTTACCTGATAATTTCAGTTTCCTTAATGTAGACAGATGGACTCAGCATCCCACCCATGTCTGCCCAGGAGAGGAGCAAAGGAATCGTCCATGAGGTGAATCTCGATTCCATGTGGTTATGGGTAAGCCGTCGCCCTATCCCTAGTTCAGGGATCTATAGTATTGCTGGGATTCAACGCTTATTTATTTATTTATTTATTTATTTATTTGTTGAGTTTTATATATCGTCATTCGGTAGAGCCATCATAACGGTTTACAAAAGTATGCATTTTCTTAGCAGTTGTGTAATAGAAAAACCAATTTGAATGTTATACATTTTCTTAGCAGTTGTGCAACAGTAAAACAATTTGAACAATATCAGAAATAAACATATCAAGTCCAGAGAGCTTATGTTGGTTGAGTACAGTTGCAGTCTCCAGTTTTTAATCAAGTTTTGTTAACCAAGGGTTTAATCAAGTTGTATCCAAATTCTAATCAAGTTCTTCAATATATATATCCACAATGGCTTTTCTAAGAGAATACTGAAGAGCTGAGATCACTGCAGGGGTATATCTAGGGAGACGTCAGCTTTGAAACCTGACTCAGTCTCCCATCTGCTGGCAGGGAGCACATAACCCATTGGTCCTGAGTTCATCTGTCTACACTAAGGAAAACGAAATTATCACGTAAGTCATTTCTCCAGTTGAAAGTGTGGGATCTTTAGTTGTGAAGGGTGTTTGTGACAATGTAAAAAGTAAATCAGGCAGATTAGCTAGGCCTTCCATCCCATATGTGCTGCTCTGTTTTTATGTGCAGTGTATAGAGTGCTGTGTATAATATGCCAGTGTTACCTGTTACCTTGCAGCCTTTAGCAGATCTGAAAAGGAAGAGAGGTGTTTCTGAAAGGTCAGAGGATGACATGGAAATGACTATAACTTTATTTTCCAGTGAGCAGCTGATGCAGCTGTATGGTGCTCGCCAGCGCAGGCGACTGAATCGGGGCCTGCGGCGCAAGCAGCATTCGCTGTTAAAACGTCTGCGTAAGGCTAAGAAGGAAGCTCCCCCCTTGGAGAAGCCAGAGGTTGTGAAGACTCACTTGCGTGACATGATCATTCTTCCTGAGATGGTGGGCAGCATGGTGGGAGTATACAATGGCAAAACTTTCAACCAAGTGGAAATCAAGGTGAGGCATTAGCGGGATGCAACAGTTTCTCTCTGGGCAATGATTCCCCTGGACAAGAGATTCCTGCTAGTCATTCGGTCTGCAGTTTGAGAGTCTGAGATAATGGGCTGCTGTGTTATGTGCACTGAATGTTGTGGGAGGAGTTTCTGCCCATCTTTCTTCTTATGGAGGAGGTTGGGGGGGGCATGGACACCTAGCCCAAATGGGAATAAAAACAACTCCTGGGGCTAATGTTATAAAGCATGCATAGCAAGGGTTTTAATCCACATTTTAGCATGCATTTTACAGCCCCCTTTTTTTTTTTTTACTCTGCACAAAATGCACCCTGGTATTTAATGGGGTTATTGTGCTGAGAGCACATGCTAAAATTCAGGTTAAAACTATGCTAGGATTAGCACATGCAAATGCAAGTAGGAGGGTAATGAGCTTTACTTGCTGTTACCCTTCAGTGCAAGGAAGCACGCTAACTGTGCCTGAATATTCACCACAGGAAATGTAACTCCTGTTCAGAGAAGAAGTTATACTTCTTGCAGTAGAGAAGTAGCAAAAATTCAAAATTCCTGCAGCGTGGATCCAGAAGTTTGGTTTTGATTTTGAAGAAATTAAACCCTAGTTTGGAGCTGTGTGACAGAACTCACAATAGTGGCTTTCTGAAAAGTCACAGAAAGCAAAAGCATATTAAGGAAGATGAATCTTATTTCTGGTTTTGTTCATTTTATTCCTGGTACTTCTTAAGTTGTTGGCCTGTTAAGACTTCCACCTGCTGCAGGCAGCCATTCTGAAGTCCTAACATTTTCTTATTTTGTAAATATTTTAGTTTTGCAAATGTGTGTGCTGCTGAATGTATGTTTCTGCTCTGTGGCCGATGCAGCCTGGCTTCTGTCTCTCCTGCTTCCTCATCTCTCTTCTTCCAGTTCTGGAGATTGAGCCCTGCCCACTGCTACTGTCCGCTGTCTTGGCACAATCCTCCTTTTTAGTGCAGTTTGCAATTTAAGTGGCATGCAAATGGTCCAGAACATGTTTAAAAAAAAATCTTATTTTTATTCATGGGGCATTTGCATGCCATTAGCTTAAGTATCCTGCAGGGCTGCAGGTTTTTACTGTGTAAGTAAAATAAAACCCATGCTAAAATCTTCCTCCAGTTTTTAGCCCAGGACTTATTAATCTACCTCTGAGCAAAGCCAAGTTACAAGAAAGATTGCAGGGGGAGTTTCTTAAAGCTTTAAGTTCCTAGGAATTACTAGGAAATTGTTTGTTTTCAATTAATGCTTTTAAACGGAACTTTTTAAACAAAACATAAATGGAAGGAAAGCCATGCTACCAGTTCTTAAGTCCTAAACTAGAATAAAATTGCAGCAATTAAACACCATCCCCATCTCCCCTGCGTTCGGATGGATGTCTGTCAGCAGCGATTACTTCATTCCTGTTCATACTTCGGATCAGTCCAGACAAGTGGGTTTATGCACCCCTACCAGCAGATGGAGGCAGAGAACAAAACTTTGAGTTACTGTTACATAACAGAGTGTCATCTGCAATCCCTCAACATTTGTGAGCAGGGCTGAGGAGCGGGTGTTTGTTTTCTGCCGGGAGGCAGGCAGGAGGGAGCAGGCCAAATTACCTGCCTTCGTCGGGGCTGGGTGCTTGCCGATTTCAGCACCGGACAGCAACAGGAACAATTGCATTGGCACAGTTTATTTTTAGCTCTGACAGCATGTGCTGACTTGACTGCCCCGGTGTGCCGACTCCCGCTCAGTGTGGCAAACTTTGTCGTGGCTGCGGTTTGCGGCATGCTCACCTCGATGCGTCCTCGTTTCGCCGCAAATGTGCCTGGGGAGGGTGGGACCCTTGGGGAGCTGGGAAATTGGGCAGGAGGCTGGGCTGGCTCTGGGGACTCCAGAGGGGAGGGGTCAGAGGAGCCAGTGGCCATTTTGGAAGCACTTGCTGAGGTGCAGGCTGTCATTTCTGAGCCCCGGGACTCTCCTTCCACGGTTTTTCCTGTGGAAAAGGACCCTGCTGGTGGCAGGAGGTGAGGAGGGGCTTGAGAGTATTATGTACAAGAGGTAGCAGATCAGGACTCTGCCTCCTCGGACCTAGAGGCGTTTTCCATGAGGTTTGTTCTTCTCCTTCATAAGGCTTATTTAGCCAGGAAGGAGTTAGGGGCAAAGAGACCCTTCCCTAAGAAGTCCTGACGGCCAAGAAGGCATCCTGTGCATGTTGGGTCTCAGTCGAGCCCCAAAGGAGTATGATTTGTCGGAAGGTCAGAGGATCCTGATCAGCTACAAAGGGGTCCAGTGGGACTGAACAAAGGATCCTGTTGGTGCCCAGGGAGATCCGGGGCAGGATCCGGACCAGGACCCAGTGGCTTCTTTGGGGGATCCAATGCAGGATCCGGATACACTTCCTGTCGTGGAAGGGGATGATCAGCAAGTGGTCCAGCTGTTCTGGAGGGAGGAACTGGGTTCGTTGATTCCCCAGGTGCTGGTCGACCTCAGGATTAAAGCTGGCCAGGAAGATTCAGATAAGGACTGGGTAAACTCGCTCCTGGAGGGATTGCAGGGACCCCCTACAGCTTTCCTGTTGGATCAGGAGTGGGAATCTCTTGAGGCGGGCCTGAAGGTAGCAAGGGCTATGGGGAAGTTATATCCCTTGCTGGAACAGACCTTGGAGTCGTGGAGGATTCCCAAGATGGATGCAGCCATGTTTGCAGTACCAAAAAGACGACCATCCCAGTAGCGGGAGCAGAATCCCAAAAGGATGTCCAGGCTAGGAAGCTGGAGATTCTGCTTAAGCGGCTGTTTGGCGTTTCAGCTTTGACCCTTCGTGCAGCGGTGTGCAGAAGTCGAATGCAGAGAGCTTGTTTGTTTGTCCTGGGTGCAGAAGGCACATTACAAACGTTCAGGAGTGGTAACTCATGTGGCCTGCTTAGAGGCGGGAGTGGCCTATGTGGCCGATGCTTTGTATGCATAATCTGAACTGCTGCTAGAAGTATGGTCTTGGTGGTGGTAGTTCAAAGACTCCTGAGGCTGTGAAATTGGTCAGCAGACATATGGTCTAAAGCCCAGCTGTCAAACCTCCCCTTCAGGGGGAAGCTTCTCTTCGGGGAGGACTTGGAGCAGCTCGTGAAGCACTTGGGAGAGTCGAAGGGCAATAAATTGCCCGAGGACAGAAAGGGCCTAGGAAGTCCTTTCTGCCATGAGCCTGTTTTCGAGAGGCCAGGAGATTTCATGTGGGCAGGACTCCTGTGTTGGCCTCACAGAAGCAGAGTTCTCACAGACAGCTGCCCATTTTGAATCCGCGCAGGTCCCCAAGGGATGGTGGTTCCCAAGGGGGGAGCGGAAACAAGATTGGGCAATGAAGGTGGGCTGGTCCGCTCCTCCCTGCAGGTTATCAGAGGGAGGCTATCTCTCTTTTACGAGGACTGGACTAGAATCACGTCGGACCGGTGGGTCCTGGAGGTGATAAGAGACAGCTACGCCTTAGAATTTTTTCGGCTGCTCAAGGGCCCCTTTGTAGTCTCACTCTGCGTTTCCCGCTGCAAGCGAGAGGCGGTGTGGGACACAATACATTGGTTACACCTTATGCACGCCATTGTTCCGGTGCCTCTTCAGGAGAGGGGGCAGGGCAGGTATTCCCATTTACTTCGTGGTGCCATAGAAAGAGGGGACCTTTCGGCCTATTGTCAATCTGTAGAAGGTAAATGCTGCCCTCTGGATGCCATGTTTTCAGATGGAGACACTGCACACGGTGATGGTGGTGCGCATCGTTGGGCTTGACAGAACACCAGACGTTTCTGAGGTTCATGGTTCTGGGAGAACATTTCAAGTTTTGAGCTCTTCCTTTTTGACAAAGGTAGTGTCCTTTCACCTTAATCGGGTGGTCGAGCTTCCGGCCTTTCCGAACATGTCAGCCGGTCCTCCTGTGGCTAGGGAGCGTCACTTATTGGATGTGCGTCAAATTCTTTTGCGATATCTCAAGGGGATGAATGCCTTTCGGAGATCTGACCATCTGTTTGTCCTATTCAGTGGAGTAAAGAAGGGAAATAAAGCTTCCAAGGGCACTATTGCTCGATGGTTAAAAAAGACGATAGCTTCGGCTTTCATCTGCAAAGGCCAGTCGGTGCTGGAGGGATTGAGAGCGCATTCCACTAGGGAGCAGGCGACGACGTGGGCGGGGTGTCAACTGCTTTCTCTGCAGGAGATTTGTCATATGGCGATGTGGTCTTCTCTTCACACTTTTACCAAACATTACTGCTTAGATGTGCGAGTCCCGGACGAGGTGGTGATTGGGGAGAGAGCGTATTATGCGCGGGTCTTTCGGGTTCCTGCCTAGAATAGAGGGGCTTGGGTACATCCCACTTGTTTGGACTGATCAGGGATATGAACAGGAAAGGAAAATTGATTCTTACCTGCTAATTTTCATTCTGAAGTACCACGGATCAGTCCAGAGACCCGTCCCCATCTGTTGAAAGACTTCCTCGCTTCTGGATCCAGCTGAGCTGGCATCTGATATGCTCAGAGTAATAATTGTACATAGTTTGGTATATATTTTTTGTGATAAATCAAGGGGAGGCCTAGTTTGCAGGGGCTCCAACTTTAAGTCTCTGTTTACCCAAGGTTTATTGGGTTTTGTTAAGCTAGACATCTTGGCTTGGGTACAGGTCAGTCCTGAGGGACTGCAAGTGGCACACTCTGTTATGTAGAAGTGCCTCAAAGTTTTGCTTTCTGCCTCCATCTGTTGGTAGGGATGCATAAACCCACTTGCCTAGACTGATCCCGTGGTACTTCAGGAACAAAAATTAGCAAGTAAGAATCAATTTTCCTTTGTGTCACATGGATGATTATTTGCTTCATAGGCAGATGGTATCTCTGCATGAGATATAATCAGCTATGGGCTGAGCATGTCCAAGGCCCAGGGTGACTGAGGCAGAGGTTTACAGATGAGATTTGCTAAATTATTATAAAGTAGGTCCACATCCACTGTCGTTCCCTTTATGATGCTGGGAAGAAGGGGATCGGACTTGCCCTGAAGAACACTCCTCCAGTTGATAGGGGGGGTTGGCAGTGCGCTTTCCACGCGCTAATATCCCTTTCAGTATAAGGGGTGGTAATAGTGTGTCTAAAACACGCGGCTAAACGGTGCGCTCAGCCAAGCGCACCATTCTTTATCGGCCTGATAGTAATGACAGCAGATAAAGACCAAATGGTCCATCCAGGTTGCCCAGCAAGTTGCCTTGGGAGTAACTGCCACTCCTTGCAGGTTACTCCTATGCCTCATGTTATGGGTAGCAACTGCTGCTCTGAACAGATATTCCCCATACGTTTTGTTAAGTCTCTGCACTTTGTGCAGGTTACCCCTATGCTTCCCTTTCTTAAATCCCAGTCTCGTAACTCTAAGGGTCCACAGTGTTTATCACATGCCCTTTTGAATTCATGTACAGTTTTCATCCTCACCACCTCATCTAGGAGGGCATTCCAGGCATCCTCCATCCTCTCCATGAAGAAATATTTCCTGATGTTGGTTCTGAGTTGTCCCTGCTTGAGTTTCATTTCATGACCCCCTAGTTCTACAGTTTCCTTTCCTGCAGAAAAGGGTTAAAGTGTGTACCTTTCAGGGATCTGAAGGTCTGTATTATATCTTCTCTATACCTCCTCCCCTTCAGGGTGTACAATCTTAGATCCTTCAGCCTCTCCTCATATTGAGGTACCAGTTGTTTTTGCTTATCTTTTTCTTCATAACTGTTCCTTGTTCCCCCCCCCTCCCAGTTCCTTGTTCCCCTGTTATCATGTAATTTCCAAGCTTTTTTGTTTAATGTAAACCGATATGATGTCCACAACTAATACCGGTATATAAAAATTTCTAAATAAATAAGTCTTCTGACATAGATCCCACACCATTTTGGTTGCCTTTCTCTGGAATGTTTCCATCTTATCTCTATCCTTTTTGAAATAGGGGTTCCAGAACTGAACACAGTATTCCTAGTGAGGCCTTGAAAGACCTTGTACTGTACAAGTGCATTATCATCTCCTTTCTCTTACTGGTTTTTCTTCTGGCTTTAGCTATTGCCTTGTCGCATTGCTTCTCCGCCTTCAGATTGCCAGAAACTATCACCCCAAGGTCCTGTCTTGCTCTGTGCCCATCAGTCTTCCCCCGTCTTCCCCCCACCCCCAAATCACATACAGCTCTTTTGGATCACTGCACCTCAGATGCAGGACTCTGCACTTCTTGGCATTGAATCCCAGCTGCCAAGACTTAGACCACTCTTCAAGCTTTCTTAAATCTCTTTTCATTCTCTCTACTCCTTCAGGCTTGTCCACTCTGCTGCAGATCTTAGTATTATCTGCAAACAGACAAGCTTAAACTTCCGTGCCCTCTGCAATGTTGCTCACGAACAGGTTGAACCAAACCGGTCCAAAACCAATCCTTGAGGCACGCCACTTATTGCTGTTCTCTCTTCAGAGTAGATTTAGTTTCAGCGATATGTTTTTAGCTTTAATTACTTTAAATCATCTGACCACACACACACACTTTTTTTTTTTTTTTTGTAACCCCTTCCATAGGATCCTGGTCAGTAGAAGTGGTAGGAAGCATGCTCACTTACCTCCTGTCCCTCCACGGTCTCTTTCAATGTGGCCATGGCACTGGTCAGCCTTGAGAGTAGCAGATGCATGTGTGACACTGTAGCTAGAGTGTTTGGGGGAGGGGTTGATTAGCACAATGTCGAGGCATTAATTAATTAAGACTTGCTGTCGTTTACTGTAACACCTTGCTTATGGATCTCTTGTATTTTGTCTCCTTACAGCCTGAGATGATTGGCCACTACCTGGGCGAGTTCTCCATCACATACAAGCCGGTGAAACATGGCAGACCTGGTATTGGTGCCACCCACTCATCCAGGTTCATTCCGCTGAAGTAAAGTGCTTTACGGGAAGCTGTCTGTGTAAATAAAGAAAATCTTTCTAGCTTGGCATGTCTGAAGTTTATTAATCTGCAGAAGCACAGTCAGCTGGTCCACCAGGTTTACAGCCCTGTGGCTGCTTTTGTTTCTCTGTTTTGGGGTTGCTGTTTGCACTGGACCTCAGAAGCTGAGGATTTTGGAGCCTCATAAACACAATATTACAAAGCTTTGGGTTTTGTTTTTTTAATTTAATTGTTTTCTTTTTACTGCAAGTTTTTACATATACATCCAGCATAACAGAGGGAACCATTTAAAACAGTGCTAATTTTAGAATAACTGCTTTATACTAGCATTGAATCCATTTACATTATGAAAGTAAAATTGCAATGAGGGTGAGGCCAGACATCAAACTTTACAAAGGAATGAGATGCACTGAGAAATAGCAATTACATTCTTAAAAAGACAAAGGACATAAATGGTTCAAAAAGCCACAAACTCTAAAGAAGAAGGGAAAGCTGCTTTCAACATTCAAAAATGAAAAGGTTTGGGATCATTTAATAAATGATGGTTGTAAAACTCGCAGGTATGAGGGGAAAGGGAGAGACGGGGATGGGGGCAGCCAGTGGACAACGGTGACTCCTGCCGGCCAGGCGTGGGGTGCTCGTGTGCCAGGTTTTCAGGAGTGGCTCCAGTCCAAGGTCTGTTGCTTTAATAACTAGATTAGATGGAAGGGTGAGGAAAGCCCTCAGGTAGATGTGACTTGAAGTCTCATCATGGTGCCAGATCCCACCCTTGGTTTTGATTGCGCTGGGCAATATAAAAGGAGCAGGAAGAAACTGCATAAAAAAATGGGGCAGGAAAGGAGATTATTCTAAAGATGGGACCGGCAAGTAGCCATTTATCCACATATTACAGGAGCTGAATTTTTTAATTCTGCAGTTCGGGTACCTTTTTTTTTTTTTTTGGTTCAGAAACTGCTTTGTGTTGTCATAGTTCTGAAGAAGAGTATTCTCTCCCAAAGCTGCTTTGAATTTTGCATGAAACAAAACAGCAGCATCTACATTTAACCTAGCAAACTTGCTTGCTAGGAAGCACATTTTTTTCTGTCTTAGTAAAATCATGTACTATACAAATAGGTAATACTATACATCCATTTTTGTTTCTTATCTAAGTTGATGATTGGATTTTTCTTTCATTTTAAAATTAAATAAGCAAAGTAAGACTAACATTTTGCACTATCTAATTCTACTTCCTGGTGTTTTTGCACATTTGAAGAGGTTACATTTTTCAGAGATCATGCTGACCCAGATTTTCTCTCATACTGTTGCCATAGGATAATCTATTCTGTAAGGTTTAGGCACATGAAGTAGATTTTTAAATTGACCTCCCTTCTCCCAAAATCAAGATTAAAAACTTTCCTTCAGTATTCTTTCAAATATGAGATTTATTGGTTTAGGCCTAATATTATTTATTTCTAGCTACGGACCATCTTTATTTCATGCAGCTACAGTAAATGTCTGATTTCATTTTAGCCTCCACTCAATCCAAGTGTGGTTAATTTAAGCTGCTGGCTAGCAGATTTTAAGATTATCCTCCCTTTTTGTCCAGTGACATTTCTGGTAGGGATTCTCCCAGGAAGTGCGCTCAAAGTGACTTTGAAGCTTGATCAGAAGTTCCTGTGCCAGCCTCAAGCTAACATGGGGCTCCAACAGTGCGAAGACCTCATGTCTACCTTGATCCATTACAACAATTTTGGGCAGGGCGAGAAGTGCCCCTATCTCAGCTCCAGGTCCCAATAGCATCTACCATCTCACCCATTAAGCAATACTGGGTTATGGAACAATCCATTACTCCTCAGTGTCTGCTCTTACACACTTACTAAAAGAAGCCGTATCACTTTGGTGATTATGGAACAGTTTCACTGCAACAGTAACACTGGCTGTCAGCTTTGTTGCCTTCCTCTCTGGTCATTTACTATGTTGGATAGTTGTGTGTATACATTTCCCTGCTTAAACTGACACCAGCTGTTCTGAAACTCTTAGTTTTTAAGGTAGGACTATAAGGCATGAAATGAGAGGGCTCGGTGGCAGTGCTGCCATGTGTTTGATTCCTGCAGTAGGTCTACTGGGCTGGGTCTGCCGCAGCGACTGCATTCACAGCTGCATGGGGTGGGGGAATTGTCGTCATTAAAAGTGACCGCTGGTGGCTGGATTGAGTCCATGAAACAGTTCTGGTATATGGCTCCCAATCTTGATTCCATTACGGCAATGGCTAGACTAGGCGTAGTGCCGAGTGTGGGTTTAGGAAAACGGGCGAAATGCCTGAGCGTTTGTGAATGAAGGCGCTTGATGCCAGATCCCAGCCCTGGTTCTGAATAAACTGGAAGGAACTATTGGATCAAAAAAAGGCATCAAACATTTTGCACTCCCGGTCATAGGTCCAACTGAATTTTCCATGCTGAGTAGAAGTTTGACTTGGGCTTTTATACCGTAGCACCAACTCCTATCTGCATGGTTTTATTTTATGGTGATATTGTTGCCCTCTGGTTTGGAGGCAGCACTATGCAGCTCTCTGGTTGGTTGGGGCATGTCACTGGCACTGAGTATGCACTTCAGGGTTCAGCCTTGAAGACACCACCTCCTGCCTCTTCCAGCTATTATTTGAAAGAGGGCAGGTAAACTTATTTATGTGTCAGCTATGTAAAAGGTACTTTGCACCTTTATTAAAAGATATGCATTGGAAAACAAAAGGAAGATGGGATGAAAACTATGTGAAATGCTGTCCAGTGCTATTTTTTGGGGGGGGGGGGGGGGGGGGGGGGGGGCATGGCTGGCAGTGCTGTTATCGGCTAGTGCTGGGTAGGGGTGTGTGGATGTGAGTAGGAGCAGTTCGCATGGCTCTTGACCTGAGGAGTGTTTATCTGGTGCAGTCCTTTTTTGTCGCACTGCTTCTAGATGCTCAGCATAAAAACTGTATTAACTACTTTTAGGCAAGAGGCAATTTAAAATGATTAACAGGCGTGGAGCAAGATGGCCATGAGAGAGACATGTTACTGCTGTGCTCCATACCTTATTTCCTCTGCATTTTTTTTCCCCTTGTGCGAATGGCTCCAAAGAGAAAAAGGAAAGTGAGGGTTTACCCTACCGAACCTTCTCACCCAGCCAGCAGTGTCTACTCTTCCTGCCTCGCTGGAGATATTCTTGTTGCTGTTTTCAACAAAGGAGCATTGGCTCAGCCCCCGAGACCAAGACTCTCGCCGATGGAGAGATGCAGTTCTTTCCGGGACTCTGGTGGCACTGACAGGCGATATGGCTTTCAGGGGGTAGGGGCTGAGGGAGGTATCAGCATCTCTCCAGCCATCTTTGCTGGGGTGCGAGGGATCTATCGGCACTGTTGGAGTCTTGCAGGCTTCGGTGTAGTTTTCCACATTTGTTTCTAGGCTGACAGGAGGCCAAGAGAGCTGTGATGCTCTGTCTACTATCACTGATTCAGGCTTCCCTGCTGGCCCAGTGCTCAGTGAGCTGCCTCGTTTTCCCAGTAAACTGGCGGTGATCACGCTTGAAGCAATATGGGGGGCTTATGGAAAAATTTGATCAGATTCTGACAGCTTCAGTTTCCAAAATGGACTCTTGGTTTAAGATTAGACTATAGTTGCTCGTCATGAAAATCTACTCTAAGGGGTAGATTTTCATACAGGGCGCCCTCGCGTACTTTTGTAGGCGCATCAGGCAAACAAAAGTATGCTGGATTTTAGTAGATACGTGCGGAGCCGCGCGTATCTGCTAAAATCCTGGATCGGCGCGCGCCGAGCCACGCAGCCTGCCTCGGAGGGAATTCGCTAACGCCCTCCCCTCACCTTCCCCTCCCTTCCTCTACCTAACCCACCCCCCCGGCCCTGTCTAAACCCCCCCCCCTACCTTTGTTGGGGGATTTACGCCTCCAGAGGGAGAAGTAAATCCCTGCACGCCAGCAGGCCGCTGGCGCACCTAGATGCAACCTGGGGGCGGTTCCGGAGGGTGCGGCCACGCCCCCGGGCTGAAACCATGCCCCTGGGCCCGCCGCCGACACGCCCCGAAAACGCTGCGCCGATCAGCCCCACCCCCGACACGCCCCCCTCGGAAAGCCCCGGGACTTACGCGAGTCCCAGGGCTCTGCGCGCGCTGGCAGGCCTATGTAAAATAGGCGCGCCAGCGCGCAAGCCCTGCTCACGTAAATCCAGGCGGATTTACGCGAGCAGGGCTCTTAAAATCTGCCCCTAAGAGCATGAGAGTCAATTAACAGGTCTCGAACAAGACATTGCCAAGATTCAAGGGGTCCAATCTTTGGTTTAAGAAAGAGGGCTTTTATTCCATAGGATTCAGCTACTGGAAAATGCCTCTCATAGGCTTAACCTTAGTGTCTTAAAGTTCCCTAATAACGAAGGACCCAAAAAACAAAGCGGTAATCGGTCTAGAGAAGCCACTGATGTGAGAAAAACAAAAACCAAGACCGATGCCTTGGAGCATTGTTGTATTAATAAATAATCTTTCCAAGGCATCGGTCTTGTGTTTTGTTTTTCTTAAAGTTCCCTAAACCAGTGGTTCCCAACCCTCTCCTGGGGACCCCCCCCCCAGCCAGTCGGGTTTTCAGGATATCCACCATGAATATGCATGAGAGAAAATGTGCATGCACTGCCTCCATAACCTGCAAACTTTCATGCCTCATCATGGTGGATATCCTGAAAACCCGACTGGCTGGGGGGTCCCCAGGACAGGGTTGGGAACCACTGCTCTGAAGTCGTGGGAGAACTTCCCTTGGTTCCTTTGAAAAGGTATTTTGCTAAAGTTCTTCCTGTTCCATCTGAAGATTCTCCTATTAATAAAATATGTTTCTCCCTTGATCATCTCACGTTACCTCATAAGAAGCTGTTGGAGACCCTGGAGCTATTAACAATTTGCCTATGTTAAATTTGGTTGAATTTTTGGAGACCTCAGGGTTGGAAATGTTTGAAAGAGCAATCTTATCAGCTTCATTTGTTGCAGAGTTGGATTTAACTAAAGTGATGTCCTTGTATTTCCAGAATCTAAATGTTTCTTTCCATGGTCATAAAGATGGAATTTTTCCAGGCTTACTCAAGGAAAGATACTTTAGAATTGGGTGCCTCATTTACTTTCTAATACCCTTGTAAGTGCTTTATTAAATATCGTTCTGATTGCTATATCTTTCTCTCCTGAGCAGCTTCACTCTTTCTTGGATGCAAGGAAGGTTCGAACCTCTTCTGCTCTTATGCTTCAGACTTGTCCTCTATATGTAATGGCAGGAACTCTCTTGCTAATGCTTTTTAATTTTATTTTTCCTTTTTTTCTCTACGTATTTCCTCTCTTTTTTTTTGTTTTTCTTCTCTTTTAGAAGATATCAGTGATGGTAGAAGTATAATATTTTTCTTTTTATCATTTAAGTTTTTGCTTTGTTATCCCCTTTATTACAAATACAAAGTTCTTTTGCTTTAATATATGAAATTAATAAAGAAAAAGTTTTTAAAGAAAAAGATTTACAAAATGACCTTTAAGTGAATCTTTACATACAATGAAAGCTCTGGAGTTAGTGGGCTGTAGAGCAAATTGGATATCCTGAAAAAGGCACCAGGATCAAAATACCAAATCCATGGTGCCCTGCGAGTTGTAATTAGCATCATTTATTCAAGGGATTGTGAAGGAAATTAAATTTGCAAAATGCTCAGCCCCTGAAGATGAGGGAGAGCTGTCAATCTGAGTCACAAGTAGCTGCAGGACTTTAAGGTTTAAGGTTTATTATTATTTATATACCGTTGGCTCGACATAGCCTTCACAGCGGTTTACATGTCAATAATTATACAGCGAAGAAACTACAATCAATTATTAAAATAGAAGATAAAACAGCAAAATTAAAAGATAAGAAATAACTAAAACG
The DNA here is from genome assembly GCF_901001135.1 of Rhinatrema bivittatum. Classification (NCBI taxonomy): domain Eukaryota; kingdom Metazoa; phylum Chordata; class Amphibia; order Gymnophiona; family Rhinatrematidae; genus Rhinatrema; species Rhinatrema bivittatum. The sequence continues at coordinate 217,479,014 of NC_042622.1, read as the reverse complement.
TCGCTCCTTAATTAAACCCGTGCCTTTGATGTTGGAAGCAGGGCTCTAAGGCTGAGGTTTTGGAGCGTATTTTAAGGCCTGTGTGGCAGAGCTCCTTCAGGCACAGGAGTAAGCATGCCAAGGACATGGCGTTCATGCACAGATTAAAGACATCCTTCTCTCCTGCTTTTTGTACGGTGCATGTTACCAAACTCTCACACGGCATGGTAGCACACTGTACGATGGAGGGGCGCTGAAGCCCATCATACAGCTTATAGAATGTGGTGAGGAAGATGCCCTCGATCATAGCTTTGGCTAGAACACTGACAAAATGCTGCCTGTCCTGCCCCAGTCTGCTCCGGAATTTGCGCTGCAGCCAGTTGTCCTTTGCTTGGCTGTTGTGCCGGAAGTAATTGGCGACGGCAAGAGCGTGTGTAAAGAGCACCACCGCCTGAAGTATGAACAGATTAAACGGAGAGATGGGGGAGTAGTTGTTAAAGCAAGCGCCGGTGCAGCTTCTGTGGCTGGAGTTACAGACGAAGTCTTCGTCTTCGTTCCTGTACAGGGTCTTTGCCCCAACCGCCAGGACCCCAAGTCGAGTGAAGAATAACAGTGCCAGGCAGGTCCTGCCCAGGCGGGTGGCATGCATACCTGTGCCACTCAGCAGGCATGTAATAGTCTCCACATCCATGGTGGCTACAGCTCAGTGGACTTCTTGCTGGACACCTGAAACCAAGACAGCTTTTAATAATCTTATCGCACTGTGGCCATATTGGTTCATTTAGACATGGCAGAAGTAAGAGCCAACAACCAAGCTGTAAGCGCGACCAGTTTTCCGCACTAATAGGCCGATGCAATATCGGTGCGCGTTAAACAGGCGCTCATGATTGAGCGCCCGCTCTTTTAACATGCCCCGATCCACCTCTCCCGGGGGCCCAATTTAATATTTAGATGGGCTGCCGCAGTAGAAAGCAGGCGCTAGGGAAAATTTTGTATCCCTAGGGCCTCCGTGGCAGCAGGCACCCAGGAGAGGTGGCGGTCAGCGGGTTAGGAAAATGGATGCTCAATTTTACGAGCGACCGTCTTCTTAACCTGTGCACAGCCATGAGTTAGGAAAATGGATGCTCATTAATTGAGCGACCGTTTTCCCTCACCTGACCGCTGGTGACACTTTTTAAAAAACATTTTCTGTTCTTTTTTAGGTTCCTCCAACTTAATATCATCATGATAATATCACCAAACTACAGAAAAGTATTTTCTGTAATTCTCAAGAATTAACGCCTGCTTTAGGGAAGGCGTTAATTTTTTAGAGTAAAAATGTGTGCATCGGGCGCACATTTTTTTGTTTTTTTACATCGGGGATAATAGCTAATGGCCTCATCAACATGAATTTGCATGTGATGAGCGCTATTAGCTTCGCGCTTGTTTGGATGCGTGTTTTGGACGCGCTAATCCGCTTATTGCAGTAGGGGTTTTTTGGCCGTGCTTCCAAGCAGCAGTAAAGTCATGTGCTTAGCTGAGGGCACTGCCTTGCATGGGCCTGTAAATCGATACATTTGTGATCAGCTTTAGAGAGTTACTCTCCCTGCATCAGGTCATGGAAAGAAAGGTCACTAAAAATAAACAAAATCTTTTTACTGAATTAACAACACATTTTGTGACTAGCTTTTGGGAGATAACACTCCCTTTGTCAGGTCAGACTAGAATGAGCGGAAGATGCTATTATTAAAAAAAAATATATAAGTGAATCATAAAAGGCATTCATATAGTAACATAGTAATGATGGCAGATAAAGACCAAATGGTCCATCCACTCTGCCCAGCAATTTGCTTATGGTAGTAACTGCCAATCCATGCAGATGCTTTCTATTAAGGGTAGAAATGTTATACCATCTCTTTATGCATTTAGGGATGCTTTTAGGAACCCACATTCAAATAGGGTGGGAGGTTTGATGGGTGATCAAAAGGTGAACAGGTGGTACAATTTTATGGCACACATAACGCTGCCCTCTGGACCAGCTCCATCCTGTTGATTATCCTTTTGAAAGTGTGGTCTCCAGAATTGTGCACAGTATTTCAAATGAGGTCAGACCAGGGGCAATGGCACTTCCATTTCTCTGCTGACCATTCCTCTCCCTACACACCCAAGCAGCTTTTAGGCTTTTGCCATTGCTGCCATGACACATTCGATCACCTTGCATCATCGGATACAATCACCCCCAGAGCCTGCTCTTGATTCATACTGTACTGCTCCCTAGGTTTTGCCTCTCAAATGCATAGCCCTGCATATTTTAGCATTGAAATCTTAGCTGCCAGATTCTAGACCATTCTTCAGACTTCACTAAATCCTTCCTCATGTTTTCCACATCTTCTGGGTGTCCACCTTGTTGCAGATTTTGGTATCACCCACAAAAAAAAACCCAAACAAACAACCCAAAACCAAACCTTTCGCAACAGACTGTCTGCATATCACTTACAAAAATGTTGAAAAGAACCAGTCCGAAGACTGATCCCTGCAGCACACCACTAGTAATACACTTCTCAAAGGGAACTCCATTTGCTATTAGCTTTTGTCACCTCCTACTCAACTAGTTTCCAACCCAGTCAGTCATTTTAGGGCCCATTTCAAGGTCACTCAGTTTATTTATGTCACCATTGCAGAACTGTGTCACAGGCCAAGAACACTATAATCTAATTCTCTCCCCGATACAGCGGTCACCCAAAGAAACTGATCAGATTTGTCTATCTCTGATAAAACCAGAGGATCTTGTAGTCCATTGGATTCCAGATGCTGCACTATTTATTTATTTATTTTTATTTTTGGTTTTTATATACTGAATGTTCCTGTATAATATACATATCACACCGGTTTACAAGGAAAAAACTGTCGCCTCGTTGGCGGTTTACATTGAAACAGTTAACAGTTAACGATTATTTGCTGAACAATTAACAAGAACATGAAGATGCAAGGAGGAACTTAGTGTAACTTACATAGAACAAATAAGAACATGATTATTTACATTTCAATAATGAACTCTTGTGGAACTCGTGTACAGGGGGACTGGGGGATATGCAGGCCCCGCTGTTCTAGCAGCGATTCCATGAATTCACTCACCAATGAGTAATGGGCCTGTACTTCCCAGCTTCCTCCTTACTTCCACTTTTGTGAAGGGGAACTACATTCGCCTGTCTCCACACCTCCGAACTACTCCCAACTCTATCCCAATTCAGCTACGGCTTCTCTCCAGTACAGTATTTCCTTTCTATAAAGGTCACGTGAGAATGGCAAGAACTGAGAAATTACTACTTACCTGATAATTTCCTTTTCTTTAGGACAGTCGGATGAATCCAGAACAAGTGGGTTATGCATTACTACCGGCAGATGGAGACGGAGCAAGTTGACGTCACAGTACATATATCCCTGCAGTGACATCAGCCTGCCAGTATTCTCTTCAAAAGCAACTGTGGACAGACTAGTAAAAAATCTGGATTAAAAACAACTAACAATGTCAATACTCAGCCAACGGGCAACACTGAGCTCCAACAAGAACATAATAACACTTGTCATCCCTGTAACATGTAGGCACACAGGAGGAACAAAATGCAACCACATGGCAGCCAAGGGAGGGAAGCTGAATTCATCCGATTGTCCTAAAGAAAAGGAAATTATCAGGTAAGTAGTAATTTCTCATTTCTTAGCGTCCAGTCAGATGAATCCAGAACAAGTGGGATGCACTCGAGCTACTCCCGAATAGGGCAGGAGGCTGCCCGCAGTCCTGTCAAAACCGCATGTACAACGGCTGTGTCCTCACGGGCCTGCATATCCAGATGAATATACCTGGAAAAGGTGTGTAAAGAGGACCACGTAGCTCAGCAAATGTCGATGGGAGACAACAATCTAACTTCTGCCCATGACACTGCCTGAGCCCGAGTGGAATGAGCCCGAACCTGACTAGGCAATGGCTTTCTGGCAACCATGTATGCAGCCGTGACTACCTCCTTAATCCAGTGAACTATTGTAGCCCACGAGTCTGGCTCTCCCTGTCTAGTACCACCATGAAAGACAATCAGTTGATCCAACTTCCTCAAAGACTCAGTAACCTCCAGATATCTGACAATATGTATCTTGACATCCAAGGTTAGGAACAGATGATACGTCTATGCATCCCTCTCTTTATCCAGAGATGGCAGGAAGATGGTCTGATTCAAATGAAACTCAGTGACTACCTTCAATAAAAAGGAAGGAACAGTACAAGCTGTACCGCCCCTGGAGTCACCTGGAAAAATGGTTCCTGGCAAGACAAGGCCTGCAGTTCGGAAACCCTACATGCAGAACAAATCGCCACAAGGAACATCATTTTCAAGATCAGCAACTGCAAGGACAGAGTACGTAGCAGTCTAAACATAGGGCCTGCCAAAAAATCTAAGACCAAATTAAGACTCCATAGGTTCACCGGAAACTGCAAAGGAGAACGAAGATGTTTCACTCCTTTTAGAAAATGGGCCACATCAGGATGAGCCGACAAGGGTCCACCATTTTCCTGACCCCTGAAACAGGCGAGAGTCACTATTTGTACCTTTAAGGAATTTAGTGCCAAGCCTTGATTCAAGCCATCCTGCCAAAATTCCAAAATAAGCAAAATCTTGACCAAGGAAGGAAGAGCACCTTGATCCTCACACCAGGCCTCAAACACCCTCCAAACTCGCACATAGGTCAAGGTGGAGAACTTTCTAGCTCTTAGCAAGGTGGAAATAACTGCAGCAGAGTATCCACGTTTCAGCAAGCGAGCCATTTCAAGGGCCATACCATAAGACAAAATTGAGTCAGATCATCGTGAAGGACAAGACCTTGCTGCAACAGGTTCCTGTGCGCTGAAAGTTGAAGAGACAAACCTACCAGGAGCATTCGCAGATCTGCATACCATGGTCTCCTGGGCCAATCTAAAGCGATCAAGAGCACCATCCCCCTGGGGTGTTCAATTCTGCAAATCAATCTGCCCAACATGGGTCATGGAGGAAAGGCATACAGCAACTTATCTTTCGGCCACTCCTGCACTAGGGCATCGATTCCCAGTGACTTCAGATCCCTTCTACGGCTGAAGAATCGCAGAACCTTTCATTGCACAGAGTCACCAACAGGTCCAGGAACGGGAGACCTCAGCGATTCTGAATCAGCTAAAACACCGCGTCTGACAACGCACCAGGCGCAAACAAAAGTACGCCGGATTTTATAAGATACGCGCATAGCCGCGTGTATCTTATAAAAACTGGGGTCGGTGCGCGCAAGGGGGTGCACATTTGTGCACCTTGCGCGCGCCGAGCCCTGCGCACGCTGCCCGTTCCCTCCGAGGCCGCTCCAAAATCGGAGCGGCCTCGGAGGGAACTTTCCTTCAGCCTCCCCCCACCTTCCCCTCCCTTCCCCTATCTAACCCACCCCCCCCAGCCCTATCTACACCCCCCCTCTACCTTTATTGTGAAAGTTACACCTGCTCCAGGCAGGCGTAACTCGCGCGCGCCAATCGGCCGCCGCCACGCGATTCCCTGGCCTGGGAGCAATTTCGGAGGTCTCTGCCACGCCCCCGAAACACCCCCGGGCCGGCACCACACCCCCGACCGCCCCCCGGAACGCCCCGAACATTGCGCTGCCCCCCGACACGCCCCATAGCAAAGCCCTGGGAATTACGCGCTAAGGGGCGGATTTTCAGAGCCCTGCTCGCGTAAATCCGCCCAAAACCGGGCGAATTTACGCGAGCAGGGCCCTGCGCGCCGGGAAGCCTATTTTACATAGGCCTCCCAGCGCGCGCAGAGCCCCGGGACTCGCGTAAGTCCCGGGGTTCTCCGTGGGGGGCGTGTCGGGGCGTGTCGGGGGCGGGCCCGGTCGTCGCGGCGTTTCGGGGGCGTGTCGGCAGCGTTTTGGGGCGGGTACGGGGGCGTGGCTACGGCCCGGGGCGGTCCGGGGGTGTGGCCACGCCCTCCGTACCCGCCCCCAGGTCGCGGCCCGGCGCGCAGGAGGCCCGCTCGCGCGCGGGGATTTACTTCTCCCTCCGGGAGGCGTAAATCCCCAGAGAAAGGTAAGGGGGGGTGTAGACAGGGCCGGGGGGGTGGGTTAGGTAGAGGAAGGGAGGGGAAGGTGAGGGGAGGGCGTTAGAGGATTCCCTCCAAGGCTGCTCCGATTTCGGAGCGGCCTTGGAGGGAACGGGGGTAGGCTGCGCGGCTCGGCGCGCGCCGGCTATACAAAATCGATAGCCTTGCGCGCGCCGATCCAGGTTTTTAGCAGATACGCGCGGCTCCGCGCGTATCTACTAAAATCCAGCGTACTTTTGTTTGCGCCTGGAGCGCAAACAAAAGTAGGCTATTCGCGCGCCTTTTAAAATCCGCCCCTGTGGGGACGTGCAGCTTTGTTTCAACCTGGGTATTTTGTCTTGATCCAGCTGAACTCTGATGGCTTCTCTTGATCCCCTTGAAGTCTCCTTGAGGGGGGAACCCAAGAATTGGTTTGAACCTACTGAGCTAAGTGCTTTTCTTATTTCTTTTTAATCTTGTTTCCCTCATATTATAATTAATGCCTCATTTGGGCCAGAAACGCCAGGCCCATGAGAGACCGATTATGGAAGGCACTTTAGCAAGCTGGGTGTTGGGGCCGATGGATGCCCACATTAGGCGTGGAGTTACTAACCCGGGTGAGGTGTCCCTAGAAGAGAGTCAAGAAGGTATGACAGCGAACTCTCTTCTTGACTCTGTGATCTCATTGTCCCCAGAACAGAGAACACTTCCAGAGAATCCTGCGGCTATGAGAACTGCATCTTTATTGGTCACCCCGTCGCTTCCTGTTGAGCTTAGCGATGTAGGAGGAGTCCCAGGAACAACTTTGAAGTTTGCCGCAGTAGAAGCCAATTTAATCGGCACCTCCAAAGGAATCGTAACATAGGGACTGTCCCAGCTTCATGCTGTTGTCAACAACACTGAATTAGACCCATCAGAGTATAAGGTGGGAACACTACCATTGGTAAGGCCACTGGTTTTCTCACTAGAAGTAATTTGGGAGACTTTGGTAGCTCTTAATAATAATTTTATATCCCAGTTGAAGCCTTTAACTAAAAAATTGGTGGATATGGAAACTAAAGTAAAGAAGATATTAGAGGAGGATATAAGGAGGGACCGGGTATTAGAATCTACCAGACAAGATATATTGAAATTGAGTGAGCAAAATATAACAGTGATAAAGGAGAATCAGTATTTAACGAGAAAAGTTGAAAACCTTGAGAATCAGTTACGTGGGAAGAACTTGAGGTTGGTAAATTTTCCGAAATTGCTATCAATCTCCACAAAGGAGATGTGGAATAAATATGCTATGGAAGTTTTAAAAATTCCCCAACAAGCACTTCCACCATTAATGCAAATTTATTATGTCCCTTCATGGAAGATAAATCCTAAAGGTGGTCAGGATTTTCATGTACTAACCCCTTTGAATAATTCTGACATATTAGAGTCCTCGGACTCTCTATCAGTTCAACCTGCTACTATGATTGTGTCTTTTTTTTTTTTTTATTGAATACTGATAAGGAATGGGTATTAAAGTTATACTTTAGGAATTGTAAAGAAAACTTTTGTCAGTTGAATGTTCAGATATTTCCTGATGTTACTAAGGACACTCAAAAGAGAAGAAAACAGTTCCTAATTATGAAACCAAAAATATTGCAAATGGGAGCCTCCTTCATATTGAGGTTCCCTTGTAAATGTTGCATTACATATCAGAATGTAAAATATTGTTTCTTTCAACCGTCTCAACTCAACTCAATTTATTACGGATAGAAGTGCTGATGAAGGGCATGTTCTTGTGGTGACTCCTTAGAAGTTATGGTGTTCCCTGATATTGAGAAATGTAACCCCATACAGTTGGGATAGCCAGAATTTCTTTGTTAATATTTCAATATGTGGAATTGAAAGCCTTCATATGTTAAAGGATACCCCCATTTGAGGACTTTGATACACTTGGCTTATGATTACTTACAGTCATTATATTTAAACTGAGATGCTTAAATTTCCTATGCCATGTAATTCTTGTCATTTCAAGGTGTTCTTGATTGTGAAATTGTTAAATTGATAAATTAAAAATAAAAAAATAAAAAAGACTCACCTCAGAGTATCATGAAAGTGTCCCCCGGACCCCCTTCTGGGATCCTGCCGGCAGCCATCTCTTCGCTTTGCTTGGGGGCTGCTGACCGGCTCCTCTGCAAACCTTTTTCTGGTGTAGTTGCAGTTGCTTCTAGGGGCTGTGGTTAATTCCTCTCTGGGCGAGGCTCTGACTGTTTACAGTAAATAAGAGAAAGAGCAGGGCTTGCAGGTGATCACATGTATACAACAGGTTCAAAATGTCCAAGATTGGAAGAAGGGCAGGCTGAAATCACCTTGGGGAAACTAGGGAGGAAGGGTAGGAGCGGGCCACTGCATTTTGAGCATTTGGTGCCACCAACTGATAGATGAGGAGAAACTGCCTAAGCCTAGATTCCAGCAAACAACCTAAAATATACAGTGAAATGGAAGTTCCAGGCTATATTATATGAACTTCTTTAATTGCCCAGAGTAGAAAGCTTTTATCTGATGAATCCCCTGATACAAGGAACATATCTTGCAGCCTGTTTCCTTGCAGTGCTTTTTTGCAGAATGTTATGTTACAGTAATGAGCTTCCCTGGCTGGCAGCTCTGCCTCTGGATCCCATTATAGTTAATTATTTTATGTAATGCTGATACTGTTATACTGTGCTGTACTGGGTAAAGACTGATAAGACAATCTGGGGAGTGTTTGTGTCTGTAAGCATGAAAAAGGGAGTATTTGTGTGTGTGTGTATGTGAAATTGTGTGAGTTTGAAAGAGGGAGCAATTCTGTGTATGTGTATGTCTGAGTATGTGTGAGAGTGGTGGGAAGGAAGTGTGTTTGTGTGAGGATGAACATGTGTGTGTATGTATATGAAACAGGAAAATGTTTGTGCACCTCCCCATCCCCTCTCTTTAATACACGACAATCTCAGGGTGACCAGAAGTCAAAATCATCCATTGTACCTGAAGACTGGAGGGTGGCCAATGTAACCCCAGTATTTAAAAAGGGCTCCAGGGGCGATCCGGAAAACTATAGACCGGTGAGCCTGACTTCAGTGCCAGGATAAATAGTGGAAACTATTCTCAAGATCAAAATCGTAGAGTATATAGAAAGACATGGTTTAATGGAACACAGTCAACATGGATATACCCAAGGGAAGTCTTGCCTAACAAATCTGCTTGGTTTTTTTAAGGAGTTAATAAACATGTGGATAAAGGTGAACTGTTAGATGTAGTGAATTTGGATTTTCAGAAGGCATTTGACAAAGTCCCTCATGAGAGGCTTCTAAGAAAACTAAAAAGTCATGGGATAGAAGGTGATGTCCTTTCATGGATTACAAACTGGTTAAAAGACAGGAAACAGAGAGTAGGATTAAATGGACAAGTTTCTCAGTGGAAAAGGGTAAACAGTGGAGTGCCTCAGGGATCTGTACTTGGACCGGTGCTTTTCAATATATTTATAAATGATCTGGAGAGGAATATGACGGGTGAGGTTATCAAATTTGCAGATGATACAAAATTATTCAGAGTAGTTAAATCACAGGCAGACTGTGATACATTACAGGAAGACCTTGCAAGACTGGAAGATTGGGCATCCAAATGGCAGATGAAATTTAATGTGGACAAGTGCAAGGTGTTGCATATAGGGAAAAATAACCTTTGCTGTACTTACACGATGTTAGGTTCCATATTAGGAGCTACCACCCAGGAAAGAGATCTAGGCATCATAATGGATAATACTTTAAAATCGTCGGCTCAGTGTGCTGCAGCAGTCAAAAAAGCAAATAGAATGTTAGGAATTATTAGGAAGGGAATGGTTAATAAAACAGAAAATGTCATAATGCCTCTGTATCGCTCCATGGTGAGACCGCACCTTGAATACTGTGTACAATTCTGGTCGCCGCATCTCAAAAAAGATATAGTTGTGATGGAGAAGGTACAGAGAAGGGCAACCAAAATGATAAAGGGGATGGAACAGCTCCCCTATGAGGAAAGGATGAAGAGGTCCAAGCTGAAGAGGTTCAACTTGGAGAAGAGTCGGCTGAGAGGGGATATGATAGAGGTCTTTAAGATCATGAGAGGTCTTGAACGATTAGATGTGATTCAGTTATTTACACTTTCGAATAATAGAAGGACTAGGGGGCATTCCATGAAGTTATCAAGTAGCACATTTAAGACTAATCGGAGAAAAATCTTTTTCACTCAACGCACAATAAAGCTCTGGAATTTGTTGCCAGAGGACGTGGTTAGTGCAGTTAGTGTAGCTGGGTTCAAAAAAGGTTTGGATAAGTTCTTGGAGGAGAAGTCCATTAACTGTTGCGCGCCCCGTCCACACTTGGCCCGCACATGGGCCTGCTCACCTCGCTAGCTCCTCTGCAGGTCATGGGTTGGCCTCCCCAGTGGCAGCCGCGAGCTCCTCCAGGCCGCAGCATCGTGCGGCGGCAGTCGCCGGGCTTTCTACTGTGCAGCAGGCCTCACGCCAGAGTTTGACGTCCTCAGTGGTGTTGGCCACATCCCTACACGCGCGCGGACCGCCCTGCCTCTTGTAGGGCCAGGGGCGGGTCCTAGCTCCGTGGCGCGCCCTGATTGAACGCCCTGATTGAACATAAGGAAGTTCCTGCCTGCACTTCCTTGCCTTGGCAATCGGGTCGGCACTGTATGTGTACTAGTTTGCCTCCGCGTTCACAGTCTTGTTCCAATCTTGTTCCAGCGTCCTTCTGTTCCAGCCTTGTCCAGCGTCCTTCTGTTCCAGCGTCTGTCTGTCCTGTCTCCCCAGGTAGTACCTTCGGACTGTGTCTCTGGTACTGACCTCAGCCTGCTCCATTGACCATTCTGCTCTCTGCCTGGATCTTGACCTCTGTCTGCCTTGTGACCTCGTCTGACCTCTGGAACCTGACCCCTGCTTCATTGCCTACTCTTGGACTGATTCCTGGTATCTGACCCCTGCTTTGGCTAACATTCCTTGGACTTCCTGACCCCGGCTGACATTCCTTGGACTTCCTGACCCCGGCTGCCATTGACCACGTCTCTTGATTCTGGCTTTGTCCCTTGCCTTGTCATCGCCTACGCTGAACTGGCCTTCTCTGATCCTCCAGGCCTACAGCCTAGTGACCGACCGTGCTCCCTTGCTACTCGTGGCACACCTCTCTACTACCTCTCCAGGAGACCCTGCGAGGCCCACCTAAGTCCAAGCAGCCCGGGTCCCTACGGGCTCCACCCAGGGGGACCACGGGCTTCCAGTGGTGAAGCTCATCCTAGCCTCTGTCTCCTCCTGTGCTCTGCCCCCTGGGGGCAGGTGCTTCCTGGTCCCTACCAGGGAGCCGTTCTACACTGCTCCAGGACAAGGGTCCACCTCCAAGCGCAACATTAACTGCTATTAATCAAGTTTACTTAGGGAATAGCCACTGCTATTAATTGCATCAGTATCATGGGATCTTCTTAATGTTTGGGTAATTGCCAGGTTCTTGTGACCTGGTTTGGCCTCTGTTGGAAACAGGATGCTGGGCTTGATGGACCCTTGGTCTGACCCAGCATGGCAATTTCTTATGTTCTTAAAAGTTTCCATATATGGAGAGTGAGCAATTTTTTTTATCTTTATTGATTTTTATTAATCGGGTCTTATTTGATGTGTATGCCATTTTGAAATATGTTATTGGTGTTTGGGAAGTTTAAAAAAAATATGAGTTTTTAATTATGGATATTAATCTGTTCAGCTATTTTGAAATATTTACTCTCTTTATTAGTATGGTTTTACTGTTATGATTGATGCTTTATATTTCTTGATTTTATTGTTTGATGTTTTCTGAGAAATGGTGATGTTTCTGTTTTTCCATTGTTGCACTACATACATAGTCCGACTTGTTGCAGTTTCCAGCTCAGTTTTTGTCTTCATATTTCTGTTTATACTTTATGGTCACTTTATTCTGTGGGTGAGAGTCTGTCTATGTTCCTCATGTGCAACTGAAGTGAAGTATTTTGCTAAGGTGTCGCTTCTATATAGCAGCTTGGCTTGTTATGTTTTCCTAATAGCAGGTGTTTTAGGGCCTGGTATAATATTTTCAGGGTCGCCTTTTCATAGGTAGGGTTATTACTGTTTGCGTGGTATCAGTTAATACTGTTTTGGTATGGGAGGTTTATTACATTGTAATTCAGTTTTTTCACGGCTTTCTGAGGACTAGGCCCACATCCAACGTGCACCTAATATTATATGGGTTGCAAGTGGCTTTTTTGCTGAGACAATCTTTATTGCATCCCAATCTCACTGCTTATCAATATCCCAAAAAAAGGGTGAAATGCTATGCCCCCCTCCTCTCTACAGTGATGTAGGCTCGCCAGTTTTATCCGTGACACTTTACTTTTCCATATACATTTAAAAATACAGCTATCTAAGGTAAAAAAGAAACCCCTAATTAATGTATATGCTGGAATACATACTGTATCTCAGCCTAGGTAAGATATTAATTTTAGTATGTCTATTCCACCTGTCCAGGAAAGCTGCAGTTCATCCCATTCTTTAAGGTTGTTTTGAATCTTATTCACCACAGAAACATAATGTTTCTTGTAAAAATCACCCCAGTTCCAAGGAATGAAAATTCCAAGGTATCTAAAGCTGTCAGGAACCTGTTTAAAGGGTAGGCAATATGTAGATGACATGCCTTTGCTTCCAGGAGGCAACATGAATATCTCTGATTTCTGGCAATTAACTTTGTATCCAGAGGCTCTGCCATACTCGGCTAGCGCTTCAAGCAGTCTAGGAGCAGTAACCTTTAAATCTGTCCGGACAAAAGTACGTCATCTGCATACAGCGAAATTTTATGTGTACTTCCCAAATTTAAAGCCCACAATCATTGAGTCATGCCTCACCACCTACCTCAACTCTTCTCTAGCCAGGTCAGACAGAAGGGGTGACCTGTCTGGTACTTCACAAAATAGGAAAGGATTTCAACAAGCAGCCATTGTTCGGAGCTCTCGCCAACGGATACGCACAAAGAGCCTTGACCCATGCAATAAATTGAGGGTCGATCCAGTACATCTCCACTACAGAAAAAATAAATGTAGCCTGTCGAAGGCATACTCTGCATCCAGTGCCACTGTGGTCCTGCTCCATCTACACTTTCTCGCCGAGGCAATAATATTAAAGACCCTCTTCATGTTAGCAGATGATTGCCGTCAATGAAACCCATCTGATCAGGGTCTACAATATCTGCCATAATCCTTTCGAACCAGAATTGGAGCATTTTGGCCAAGATCTTGATATCTACGTTCGGCATCGAGATAGGATGATACAATCCTGGATCCAATGCATCGTTGCCCCTTTTGTGAAGAATTACAGTAGTAGTAGCATCATCAGTCATTCTGGGTGAACACTCAGGCTGTACCTGCAAGTACTGCAGGGCCTGATGAACTATGAGGCCTAGCTGTGGTAAAAGTGCTTTATAAAAATCAGTGGTACCCGTCTGGGCCAGGACACTTACTATTATGCACATTCCTTACCTCTGTTTGTATTTCTTCCAGTATAATAGGGATGGATAACTTTACATTTTGTATGTCCATGACCTGGGCAAGATCTATCCTGCTTAAGTAAGCCTTGAGCTCTGATATACAGTCATGCCCTTCTCTCTGGCGTAAAGCTGGGGAAAGAAAAAGTTTTAAAAGTTTGATTAATTTCTGACATTTGAAGTGCGGATCCCTGAAATCAAAGTTCCAGCCCACCCTTTTTGCAACAGATTTTGAAAGCGCCAAATACCTGGGCAAAGAAGATCCTGTTCCCACTTGCTCTAGGACCATGGTACTGTGTCCCCCTCCCCCCTTCCTGCTCTTCAGTCCTGCCTATGGGCACCCAAATCTTAAATCTGGTTCTGGATTAGCATTGCATATTAATAATCATTCATATTCTGTATGTATTATGCAAGGAATATATATAAGAAAGAATGTCATTAAGCTTAAAAGGAAAGTAAGAACTAGGTTGTGGGAGCTAGGGGCAAAGGCTGGTTTGTTTAGCCTCCCCCCCCAAAAAAAAAAATCTAAAACCTCTATCACAGGGATAGGCAGCTCTGGAGTACTGGAGTGCCACAACCAGGCCATGAGATGTATTTGCATACAATGGAGGCAGTGCATGCAAACATAAAACTCATGCATATTCACTGGGGATATCCTGAAAACCAGACCTGTTAGGACTCGAGTTGCTTACACTTGCTCTTTGATATCCCTTCTCAGTCCTCTCTTCTCCAGACTGAAGAGCCCTAACCTTCTCAGCCACTCTTCATGTAGGCCCAGGCCCAGCAGAGACACTAATTGAGCAGGAGGCCCAAAGGAGTACAAGGAAATTGTTGAAATAAAATGTCTCTTGTATGTTCTTGTTCTTTGGTTTTCCTTAGAGCATGGTATGTAAGGGAAGGAACAGATATGCGGGGTAGAAAAGAGGAGCGTGGAAATATTGTTTATTCCTGCAGTGTGATGCAGTGAGCTAGAAGGGATAGAAATGCCCAGGGCTGAATTTACGATTTTGGGTGCCCCTAGGCAGAATGCCATGCTGGTGCCCCTTTGAAGCAGTGCCAACTCATGGCCCCAAAGCAAGCAGAGGCAGACTCCTCTTTCGTCCGGATATTTTGCACCTTAAACATGTGGCACCCTAGGCCTATGTTGCCTATGTCTAAACCTGGGCCTGCAAACACTTGGAGGTTGTATCTATTCTCTTGCACTGCTTGATATAGTGAGGTAGCAGGGACAGAAATGTCTGGGGCTGGTTGTATTCCCTGCAGGGTGGAATACAGTGCGCTAGAAGGGATAACAATGCCAGGGGTGGTCTTTAGAACCTGCACCATGTGATACAATAAGATAAAAGGGATAGAAACACCTGGGGATAGTCTTCATTTCCTGCAATGTGCCTGATACAGTGAAACAGAAACAATTGCAATGTTTGAGGATGTCCTAATTCCCTGCACAGTGTGGTGCAGTGAGATAGACACGACAGAAACACCTAGAGGGGGTCATCTTTATTCCCTACACCGTGTTAACAGAGCGAGACAGAAACGCCTCGGGATGATCTCTAATCCATGCAAGCAGAAATGAACTATAAATGTGGCATGTTTTCATAATTCGGCTTGAAACTGGAGAACTTACTCACCCGTAAACGGATGTTTGCCGCGGACGGGATGCTCGCTTTAGTGCGGAGGTAAGGGCTGGGGGAGGGGGGACGGACGGAGGTTACGGATCTCAGCGAAGGTGCCTTCCTGCCGTACGCCGAAAGCCTTTCGACTGCCATCTAGCGGTGAGAGCCGGCCTGGCATGGAGGACCCAGCCCAGCAAGACAGAGCGAGAGGGACGGCAGCCGGAGCCGGGGCTGCAGGATGCACACTCGGGGGCTCGACCCTGCTACCTCGCCTTCCCGCAGCCTTCCTGATTCGGACACGAGGTAAAATGACAAGCACTGTCTTTAGCTTCGGACTTGACGCTTAGCGGTACAGGGCAGCGGGAAGGCAGGAGAGCCTGAGGGAGGATGGCGGCTGGGCTAAGACAGAGAGCTGCTTGTTTTCACATTCTCACTGACAACCTGAGCCGCATACTAAACAGCAGAGCAGGAGGCAACGCACACCGGGAGCGTGGCCAGAGCAGGGACTGGGGCTGAGACCAGCAACGCCTCTTAATGCTGCTAAACATTCAAACATATATACAGGAAAGCAGACCGGTGTTTGGGCGAGGGAAATGACTGTATAGAGATGAACGGAATAAATGGCTAGGAAACTCTGGGGAGTGATGCCCCTGCCAGGATCTGTGGATGGTTAATGGTGTCAGTGAGTGAGTGTTGATGATGAGTGGTGTCAGTGCCGGGATCTGTGGATGGTTAATGGTGTCAGTGAGTGAGTGTTGATGATGAGTGGTGTCAGTGCCGGGATCTGTGGATGGTTAATGGTGTCAGTGAGTGAGTGTTGATGATGAGTGGTGTCAGTGCCAGGATCTGTGGATGGTTAATGGTGTCAGTGAGTGAGTGTTGATGATGAGTGGTGTCAGTGCCAGGATCTGTGGATGGTTAATGGTGTCAGTGAGTGAGTGTTGATGATGAGTGGTGTCAGTGCCAGGATCTGTGGATGGTTAATGGTGTCAGTGAGTGAGTGTTGATGATGAGTGGTGTCAGTGCCAGGATCTGTGGATGGTTAATGGTGTCAGTGAGTGAGTGTTGATGATGAGTGGTGTCAGTGCCAGGATCTGTGGATGGTTAATGGTGTCAGTGAGTGAGTGTTGATGATGAGTGGTGTCAGTGCCAGGATCTGTGGATGGTTAATGGTGTCAATGAGTGAGTGAGTGTTGATTGATGAGTGGTGTCAGTGCCGGGATCTGTGGATGGTTAATGGTGTCAGTGAGTGAGTGTTGATGATGAGTGGTGTCAGTGCCGGGATCTGTGGATGGTTAATGGTGTCAGTGAGTGAGTGTTGATGATGAGTGGTGTCAGTGCCGGGATCTGTGGATGGTTAATGGTGTCAGTGAGTGAGTGTTGATGATGAGTGGTGTCAGTGCCGGGATCTGTGGATGGTTAATGGTGTCAGTGAGTGAGTGTTGATGATGAGTGGTGTCAGTGCCAGGATCTGTGGATGGTTAATGGTGTCAGTGAGTGAGTGTTGATGATGAGTGGTGTCAGTGCCAGGATCTGTGGATAATTAGTGGTGCCCATGTCTGGATCTATGGATGGTGAGTGGCGTCGGCAGGGCCAGATTTAATATTATGGTGCCTTTAGGCAAAGAACCTGTAGTCCGGGGAGAGGGGGCAGTTTGCACCTGGAAATCAAATAACAGCAGGGTGAGTCCCAGTTTATGGGCACCTTCAAAATTTGGCATGCTAAGCTCATGCCTATGTTGTCTATGCCTAAATCTGGCCCTGGATGTTGGTGACTGAGTCTGTGGAGGGTGAGTGGTGTCAGTGACTGGGTCTGTGGATGGTGAGTGATGTCTCACTGGGAGTATGGATAATTATTGAATTGAGGGCAGTTTGATGCATGTGGCAGTAATGAGAAGGGGGCAGTGGGACAGTGTATGAGGCCTGTGTCTCATATGAGCCGTTGTGGGACCCCAGCATCCTGGGAGCACATGATGCAGTCTCTGGAAGAATGGATGCCCTCCTAGGTATTAATTCCACGTACCTGTTGGTTATGTTATGCTGTGGTATACTTATATTCCATTTTCCTCAAACCAAAGTTTAACTCTAAGTGGTTTACAACAAATAAAATAATATGGCAATCAAATAGATAATAATAATATATCAATAAAATACAAAAATATATCAAAGATCTATACTATACCTCTAAAATACAAAAACTTCAGTAATACAACGACCCATAACAATCTAGGGCAATAGCTCATTGGTAGGCATGCCTTTTTGCTACTTGATATGTTATGCCATAACAGAGACTGGCCATTTTAACTGTTTTCATTCAATCTGTTTCATTTTCTGCTAACTTTATTATTTTAGAACAAAAACTGATGGAGAACTGAGGCAAGGCTGACCCTTGCATTGAGCCCGGCTTGAAGCTGTGATGAAGGTAATGCACTTCTTCTTCTTATTATTATTATAGGTGGCCCTTTTACATTGTAATTCTAGGTACTGTTTTGTTTTGTTTTTTTGTGCTATCTGTAGATTTATGCAGAGATGTGTGCCCTGTGGCATGGATGAGTGAGATCTGAGAAGGAAAAAAAAAACCCCAGAAAAATGTTCAGCGTCCTGCTAGACGTGCTATGTGTAATAAATGTTAAAGTTTGGGGGAGATGGAGCCTCGGGAGGCTTAGTCAGTAGAGATTGGTTCCCTAGGCACAGCAAGGGAAAAACTTGTGTTTGAATAGGGCCCCAAGTCACGAGATGTGCAAGAGCTCAGTGTCACCCGACTGTCGGCTGCTCTTTCAGCGGTCACAGGAGAAAGCACAATCACTTTCTCCCTCCTTTTCAGTCTCTCACTCTGTTGGGACCTTTTAAGCTGGACCTGGGTCTCTCCACTTTACCAGTCTGCCATTAATTATTAGCTGGGAGATTTAAGACAGATCCTTAGCTTTTTGCCGTCCCACGTTTTCCCAGAACGGTAGAAAGCGGCCGCGTTACACAGTAATGTGTGTATGGGTGTAGATCGGACGTGTGTTTCTTTATTCACAATGCACGCCAAATGAGGTAGAAACAACAGTAAGCAAATGTGATACAATGAGATCAAAAGCATCCGCATGCAGCATCTCACTTATCAAACATCATACAGCATTTCCCAGTGACCTCCTAACACCATCCCCCATTCAGTTCTGTAGACCTCCCCCTCCCTCCCCTCCCCCCTACTCCCCAAAACAGAAAAATACATTTAAAAAGACAGCATAAAGAACGCTGCCTATTCAGCAGAACGACTCATCTCAGCCACTATCACCCAACCATAATAATCCACCCTGCTGGCAAAGCGATTCGAAATAACCCTAGAGATACCCTAGCCTATTGTTTAGAAAAGGGAGAGTGCTTTACTTTATGGCTTGGAAAGAGCCGTCCTATTGGTCTGGAGCTGTGATTTTGTCACTAAAATAAGTGAACTTCGTCTGTTTGCTATGCTTACATTCACCTTAATTATTGACTCCCCCTTGTAAGTTCTTTCAAAATTTTCACCTTATTTTTGTAATAATTATTATTATCTGGGAAGTGATATATAAATTATTTTAAATAATAAATAAGAATTACCCGGAGATATTCGGTGTTAAGAGTTTAGAAAAGGTTTCCACTAAACAGCTTATAGTACAGGTATTTATTTTTATATTTATAGTATGGCATCGCCAATGTCGCAAACATTGGTAAAATAATAAATATGACTCCGCCCTGCATTAATTAAATTTGTCATTTCCTGTTTATTTTCTGTGACTGCAACAGCTTCCGAAAATATTGAAGTAATTTGCTTTAGTTGCTGTGCTGTGCAGTTGGAAGCCGTGGGGAAGGCCTATGTTTCCTTTCATAGCTCAGCCTATGGTGGAATCTGATTATTCATTTCACTTACAATGAGAGAGGCTGAGGGTCTCTGTGCAGCCAGGACTTAGTATTTGATGGGATCGTGGACCACGTCCCAGATAAATCTGTCCTCTGACACCTTTGAAGATGGACTTGGGGACTTGCCAGTACAGAGACAAAGAGCAGGCCTGCCTTTCTGCTCCCATTGCTTTATTTCCTTCCTTGGGGTACAGGCTGATTTCAGGCCATGGGAGCATCAGGCCCAGTTGTAACGGCAGTGCCTTGTCTGTATGCAGCATTAGCACTTGGCTCTACTTTTAAGGCTGTTTAATTGGTGTGGAAACACCAGGGTGGATATAAGGCCTTTTCCCACCATGACTAAGCAATTCTTGGACTCATTGCACTTTCAGCCAAGGCCTGGTTCTCCTTGCTGGGCCTTGGCCTTGTTACAGCTGGGTTTTGATTCTCTTTACAAGGCTTCAGCCTTGGTTCAGCCTGGATCTGGTGCTCTGTACCAGGCCTTGACACAGCTGGGTGTTGGTACTCTTTACTGTGCGTTGGCGCAAAGAGCCTCAACCTTGGTGCAGCCTGGTTCTGGTTTTCTGTACCAGGCTTCTGGATTCTGGTGCTCTGTACTGGGCCTCACTGCCTTCGCTTGCTGAGAGCTTTGGGGAATGTACAAATGCAGGTCGCAGCTTTAATTCTCTTCTCATCTTTCAGCGATGCCTCATTTAAAGCTAGCAATGATCTTCCTTACATTAATTATCTGCCTGGACGTACATTATCATTAAAAATAGTATCTTCTTGAAAAATCATTGATTTCCTATCGTTGTAAGGTTTCAGATGAAAAGAAATAAGATCCTACGTGAAATAGTACAGAAAGGAACAAGGGAGGGAGGGAACACCCATGCAGATGTGTAAAATTATCTAGCATTTTTTAACATTGCAATATTAAGAATGACCTGAATCTCATCATATTCTGCCCGTTTACATTCGGGTGACTTGTAGGACCACAATGGACCTTGCCCCTGCCCTGCTAAGTTTTGGCCTGATCAGTGCAGTCTTCTGGAAGCCTCTGGCTTTGTGAGGAGGCTTATGCAGATTACCTTGAGAAAGGCTAAAAACAGCTAGAATCAAAGATTGGCTCGTTTGTATGCTTTTTGTTTTACTTTCTTTTATTATTAATTGTATTTTATTTCACATGGAAAACGTTTCTGTAAAATTCTTCTTTTGATGTATACCCTCTGTCTTTTATGATGTTTTTATGTAAACCGTTGTGATGTTTTTCGAACGACGGTATCCAAAACTTTTAAAATAAATGAATAAGAAAGAAAATCTCTTGGTTATGTAAACTCTTTACTTTGCCAGTTGCACTGGCAGCCTAAGGAGCAGAGAATTTCATTTAAAATCCTGCGCATAGTTTAAAGGATTGCATCAGAGCTCCCCTAAGTACCTGGCCAACGTGTTGGTTTCTTATGTCCTGACTAGACAACTTTGCTCATCACAGTTGGCTCTCCTTGTGACCCTCAGTTTGGCAGAGGTAAAATCGTGTCTCACAGTGCTGAAGGCTTTTGCCTTTTTATGGTCCAGCTGTGGAACTCAATCCCAGCTGAGCTATGGTCAGAACTAAATAATTTGACCTTCCGTAAGAAACTCAAAGCTTGTGTTATTGTGCATGCTTTTCATTGTGTTATTGTGTTATTTGACCTTCCGTGTTATTGTGCATGCTTTTCATTGTGTTATTGTGTTATTGTGTTATTTGACTTTCCGTGTTATTGTGCATGCTTTTCATTGTGTTATTGTGTTATTTGACTTTCTGTGTTATTGTGCATGCTTTTCATTGTGTTATTGTGTTATTTGACCTTCCGTGTTATTGTGCATGCTTTTCATTGTGTTATTGTGTTATTGTGTTATTTGACTTTCCGTGTTATTGTGCATGCTTTTCATTGTGTTATTGGGTTATTTGACCTTCCGTGTTATTGTGCATGCTTTTCATTGCACAGAAAGGCTTTTGTCTTTGGGGGAAGTAGTTAGCATTTATCCATTGGTGATTATGGATCTGGATTTGGGTAGTTTTTATCTGATGTAATAACTGCTCATGCCCATGTTTTTTTTTTGGGGGGGGGGGATTGGGTTTATACCTTGCTCAGAGCTACCTTTTGACGGATTGAGTAATAAAGTTGAAATGAATAAGTACATACATGCACCCTGAATCTCACCTCCAGGCCTGATGGATGGAAGCTGTGACCAGGGCTTCTGCAGGGCAGCTCTGCCAGGAGGCCCGCAGCGTGGCAGCAGATTAAGCTTGACATATCTTCTTTGTGTTGGGTGCATGAGGTGCTGTGGGTCTGTATTGTGGGAGCAGGTCTTGGCAGCGGGGGAGGGGGTGGTGGGGGGATGGATTTGGTGCGGTGGTGGGGGCCACTTAAGTCACTGAATGAACGGAACAGCTTTGACACGTGGAGTCTCTGGTACATGTGGGATTTATTATCTGGGCTTTCAGCAGGTACGTGCGGGGGCTTTGGAGGGAATGGTTTGCAGGACCAGGGGACACATTCCTAGCTGTTAGCTGGCCCCAGCGGTTTATGGTATGACTGGAGAGCAAACTGATGTTAATTTAGTCACCTCCCAGCTAAGGCAGCCTTAGCCGATGAATAAAGGGGGTGGGTGGGAATAGAAGACCTTGATCCCTCAGGCTTCTGTTGTCTTCCTCATTGAGGCTTCCCTAGGAGGCCACTAAATGGATTGCAACAATAGTAAATGATGGCTGATAAGGACCAAAATGCTGTTTTATTCCTTCTCATTGAGTCCAGACGAAAAAGCTGATCCAGCCAGAGTCCTCAACAAAGGACTTCTCTGGTAACTTTCCGTTGCACTGTAAGTTGCACGCAAAAGCATTTTTTTTAGGTAATTTTTTTATAACTGGAAGGGATTAATAGACTGTTACTGGTGCAACCGCCTTAATGTTCAAAATGCAATCGCCTCTATTACATTTGCTATATTTGTTTTTGTTTTTGGTTCTTCTTGCCAAGTTCCAAGAAAATCTTTCACCACCGGCTGTTTGCTTCTGCCTTTGATGGGAGAAAAGAAAATCCATGGAATATTTTCCAGTAAGATAGTGCGAGACAATGAAAGGCTTGCTGCTTCGCTTGGTCTTTCCGAGTAGTGTGATTGGTTGTTGCCATAGCACCCAGACAGTCTCCCCTGCCTGTGATTGGTGACTCTGCCTTTATTCACCATCAGGGGAAGGCTCGCACAAGCCTTGTTCACAACACAAGATTGATGAGGCCTTGGAGCCTGCAGGATTGAGGCTTTGTCTCCAGCTTCTTGGTGTTTAACACAAAATACATTTTCTGCTGTTACATTTCTTTTTCATTGTCCTCCCTGGATATGTTTTGTCTTTTTTTTTTGCCTCTGTTCCCCTACCTGTGCTTTCCTATTACTCGGAGATCTATGATTTCAGAGCAGTATGTGATGTTCATGGAATGTGCATGGTTACCATGTCCCTTCCCCAAAGAGCTTGCAGTCTTTTTAAGCACAGGGGTAGTTTAGTTACTTGTTTGTGGAAAGTGTTTTCAATCAAGATTTGTTTCCATAGGCACAGAATGGGGAAGATGCTGCCTTCAGATGGGTTTTTTGGCTGGGAGAACAAAAGCCATTAAGTCAGAGCTTCCCAAACCTGTCCTGGGGACCCCACAGCCAGCCGGGTTTTCAGGATAACCACCATGAATATGCATGAGTTAAGTTTGCATACACTGCGTCTCCTTGATATGGAAATGTATCTCATGCATATTCATGGTGGATATCCTGAAAACCCGACTGGCTGTGGGGGTCCCCAGGACAGGTTTGGGAAGCCCTGTCCTATATAGTCTCTGCTTCCAAGATTTCAGAATCACAGCTGAGATGTTGGCAATGAATAGCACATTAGGACATGAAGAAAAGAGAGACCGTTGACAAAGAGGCTGAAAGAGGTTAGGGTCTAGGGATTTGAGGGCCTCGGTCTCATGGGAGAGTGCAGCAACCTTGTATTATAGTGAGGTGGAGCCCCCTCAGTGTCACCTCAGCTCTGAGCTTCCAGTGAAGTGGGAGAGAAAGGAACGCCTCCAGCCTCTTCCAGGAATGGAAGGATCATATTCAGAGCCCTTCTCTGGGGAGAGTAGCAGGAGGCAAATTCTCGAAAGCCGAGCTGGGCTTTCTGCAGATAAAAATGGGGTTGACGTGGGTGGAATGGCTGAGCCTGCCCACGTGGATTTTCAGCCAGCTAGTAGTCTGCAAGTCTTCCTCTCCCAACCAAGTTATGCCTGCCCTAAACACCTCTTTTTACCGCTGCCAAAGCAATGCGCGCGCTTTATAACTCTATAGTTTGTTTCCGTAACGCACGTCATTTGATCATCAGATATTTTTCAGTATTGAGAGGTTTTGTCTGAAAATACAAAGAAATGTTTTGTACAATAAATCTTACATTGGCGATTTTCGGACTGTTTACGCTGGGGCAAAGCCTGAGGCTACTTTTTATCCATAGACTTCGCCCTGAGTTTCAAGTGAAAGTTTGTGTCTATTTCTGCTTGGAAAAATTGCCTTGGATGTAAAGCACCCATGGACAAGACTGGTACTTCCATTAGGCAAATTAGGTGCATGATCGAAGTTTCGCAAGGAGTGCCAAATACTCTTGCATCGGTCCTTCCCCTGGAAAACAATGCAACGTGGAGTTGAAAATGGAATTTTCCAGTCCCTCCCAAAACGCTCCACTGGGAATGCTTCCCCCGAGCATGGCTAACAGTACGCACGGACTTGTAGCCGGCTTGAGGGAGAGCAATTGCAGGCGGACAATTTGCGTGTGATTAGCTTTGGAAATTGTCCTCGTTATTGTTCAGTGAGTGTGTGTGTGATGACTGGCATGGGTGTGAGGCCATTACGCTGTGGCATAGTTGATGCAGCCTCCTAGGCGAACCCTACGAGGCCTTTGCCGACAGCTGGTGAATGTACCCTGAAGCTTCGCCCATGCCAGCCGCCTCCCTTGTAGGTCGAGCCCTTGGGCTTGGGTGGCCAGCGGGACTTAGGTGGGTCCCAAGTGCAGTATAGCCAACGAGAGTCCAAAGCCATGCCGGGGTCAGGACAGGCAGCAGGCCGGAGATACTGGGACAGGCCAAGGGTCGGGGCAGGTGGCAGTCAAGCGGAGTCAGGTGCAAGGCAAGAGGTCAGGTCCAGGAGGCAGGGAGTCGTGATCAGGTCAGTATCAGCAAGTCAGGCCAAGGATGGTCAGAGACACACAAGAGACACTGGACAAAACAGGCAGGACAGGACAAGGCTGGAGGACAGGAACGCAGGAACAAGAAACCGGGAATGCAGGAGCAAACAGGAGCCAGGAACGCAGGAAGAACATGCACTGCTCTAGGCAGGGGACCCATTCCTGAGGCGAGGCAATGCTGCCGGGGCCTTTGCTTACAGAGCCCAAAAGGGCTGGCATCATTGGGAGGCGCTGCTCTGAAGTTTCCTGCTGTGGGGCCTGTATTATGTTCGCACATGCGCGCCTAAAGGGAGGCAGCAGCCTAGTTGGGATGGCAGCGTGAGCAACGGTTGGCAGTGTGCAGGGACGGCGGCGTCTTGCTGTGACAGGAGGCCTCCGGCAGCTTTTGGCAGCAGCTGGAGTGAGTGCGGCGACCTGCAGGGCAGTCCTACGAGCCATCAAACGTAACAGTGTGACTGTCTCACTGTGTAATTATACCTCAGGTTCAGAACCAATAAACTCTTTTTATTTTCTAAACCCTGCAGTCAGGGGCTTCAAAATCTGAGCAGGTGTTTGGATGGATTCATTTTTATACAACCATTTGTACAGGGCTGGTTTCAGGAATGTCAAGGCCGATTTCCCAACTTGCATTAATTTGCCCCTCTCTGAAATCTCTGCTTTTTAATTAAGACAGTGGGGCCCACCTTTAATTGAGGCAGATGTCCGGCGAAACCCATAAACTCTGCTTACGACGATAAGAAGTAGGGCCTGGTCATAATTTGCTACCTGCGTGTAGTGATTTCTTTCTGCACATTCTGCTCATTGCCGCCTGCAGTTTCATGCTGTCAGTGCTAAATATAGCACTAGAAGACTTAAGGCGAATAATATAATCGTGTCCTTCTCCTGGTGGCGCTCGTGTTGTGTTAGTCATCTCGACATGTCGCTCTGTCAATCTGAGTTATTAGGGCCATCGGGAACCAAGTAAGATGTGCAGTCAGCTCATTAGATATGAGGGATGTGTGTGTGTGTGTGTATAGATACACACCAAACGGTTCCCGTTCGTACAGTGCTTTCTCCTCCTCCTTCTCTGCTCACATCTCTTGTGTCTTTGTAACCCCTCTCCCTCCCCATTGCCGCCTTTGTGTTCATTGCAAAGATTTTGGCACATTTCTCATTCAGCACACTCAGCTCTGTTAATGGAATTTCCATTCTTTTAAACAAAGCTCACAGGGATAACACTACCGTGCCTTGCAAATGCTATTTGATGTCTCTTTCCATTGATTTAGCATCTCTGGTCACTCCATATAAGAACATAAGAAATTGACATGCTGGGTCAGACCAAGGGTCCATCAAGCCCAGCATCCTGTTTCCAACAATGACTAATACAGGCCACAAGAACCTGGCAATTACCCAAACACTAAGAAGATCCCATGCTACTGATGCCAGTAATAGCAGAGGCCATTCCCTAAGTCAACTTTATTAATAGCAGGTAATGGACTTCTCCTCCAAGAACTTATCCAAACCTTTTTTAAACCCAGCTACACTAACTGCACTAACCACATCCTCTGGCAACAAATTCCAGAGCTTAACTATGCGTTGAGTGAAAAAGAATTTTCTCCGATTAGTCTTAAATGTGCTACTTGCTAACTTCATGGAATGCCCCCTGGTCCTTCTGTTATCCGAAAGTGTTAATAACCGATTCACATCTACTTGTTCAAGACCTCTCATGATCTTAAAGACCTCTATCATATCCCCACTCAGCCATCTCTTCTCCAAGCTGAACAGCCCTAACCTCTTCAGCCTTTCCTCATAGGGGAGTTGTTCCATCCCCTTTATCATTTTGGTTGCCCTTCTCTGTATCTTCTCCATCGCAACTATATCTTTTTTGAGATGCGGTGACTAGAATTGTACACAGTATTCCAGGTGCGTCTCACCATGGAGCGATACAGAGGCATTATGACATTTTCCATTTTATTAACCATTCCCTTCCTAATAATTCCTAACATTGTTTGCTTTTTTGACTGCTGCAGCACACTGAGCTGACGATTTTAAAGTATTATCCACTATGATGCCTAGATCTTTTTCCTGGGTGATAGCTCCTAATATGGAACCTAACATCGTGTAACTACAGAAAGGGTTATTTTTCCCTATATGCATCACCTTGCACTTGTCCATATTAAATTTCATCTGCCATTTGGATGCCGAATCTTCCAGTCTCGCAAGGTCCTCCTGTAATGTATCACAATCCGCTTGTGATTTAACTACTCTGAATAATTTTGTATCATCCGCAAATTTGATAACCTCACTCGTCGTATTCCTTTCCCTGGCTTGTTTGGTCATCAGAACGTTTTTATCTGCCGGACCAAACTGGAGCTGTGAACCAGCTAATTGTTGTGAGCGGCCTCAAAGGCCTTGCATTCTGTTACGTGACGGGGTTGTTTTAGTGTGCCCTTGGGCCTCAGCCCGACCCCAGACGGATCCAGGACCGGACCGTAGGTTGACGGTGTGTTCCACCATGGCTGACAGTCTTACCCTCTGCCAGGCTTGCAAGCTCCCAAGGCCAACAACAAGATGATGTTGGAAGGTGAATGGTCCTCCGACCATTCCGAGCCTTTTCGGACCTGCTGCATGGAACAGCATGGCGCAGCAGGCCTGGCCTGAGGTTGAGGGCAGACGGACTTTGACACGAAGACAAGACAGCAGGATCATTTTAACGGCATCGCGGACGAAGACTTGACACCAAGGCTGATGCAGATGGCATCACAGGCGAAGACATGGGTTGATGCAGACGGCATCAAAGACAAAGGCACAGGTTGATGCAGACGGCATCACAGACGAAGGCATGGGTTGATGCGACGGCATCACAGATGAAGACTTGGGCTGATGCGACGGCATCACAGACTAGATGAGGAACTAGGCGAAAGCTGGAAGGATAGACTTTGGCATTGTCTCTCAGGGCGCTCTACTCAGCCCACCTTCACGGGCGGACCCAATGGGCTGGTCGCGGACCACCCTGTCCTACTGCGCGCCCTACACAGCCTGAGGAGGCTGGTCATGGACCACGCTGAGAACGGGACGAGCGCAGGGAAGGATCCAGTCGAAGCAGAACTCCAACGATGAAGCCGGTGTGGTCCGAAGCTCCACAAAGGCTGGCAGGACATGACGGCTCAGGAGCACAGGACACTTGTCCACCTGTAGGCTAGTCCATGCTCGGGCAAGACATCATCCGAGGGACCCCCGGCCTAACAGGTACTGGAAGGCTCAAGAGCGCTGAAGATGAAGACACAGGAGCAGGATATCAAGGAACCTGGAACATCAGGAAACGGATGATCAAAGCGAGACACTAGGACACCTGGACAGGGACCTCAGGCAATGAAGACATAACTTAACGTAGTGAGACAACAAGAACTCCATGGAGAAGACAAAGAAGTCCTGACAGAGCTCTGGCAGGCAGGAGCCTCCAGAGTGAAGCAACTCCGATGCAAGGCCATGTGCCCGACGGTGGTGCTCCGCCGATGGATCCGCCTTGTTTTTGAGTCTTGTTTGTTCCTGGATTGGTTATGGGGCCGAAAATTTTTTTCAGGACTTTGTGTTCTCGACCCGCTGGAGGCGCCAGTTTGCCATTGCTACGACCTGCTGGAGGCGCCAGTTGTCTGGATTTCTTTTTTGAAACGACCTGCAGGAGGCGCCTGCATCCAGACTTTTTTGTCATATTGGCCAGTTTGGGGTTTTTACGACCTGCAGGAGGCGCCTGCTCCCCTACTGGTGCTGCTGGTTTTTTTTGTTTTCCCGCCCTGGGTTCCCTCCCCCAGGTCTTCTTGGTGTTTCTTGGTGCTTCTTGTCTGGGTCTTGTTTGTTGCTTGTTGTGTCTTGTTCTTTGTTGGTTGCTCGTTTGTTCTGTTCTTTGTTTGTTCATTGTTTGTTTTGTTTTCCACTTGTTGTTTCCCGCTTGTCGTTCCTGCGTTTCGTTCCCTCGTTTCCCTTCTCTCACTCTTTGCTCTCTCGCCCTTTGCTCTTTCGCTTTCCGCTCTCTCGCTCTTTGCTCTTTCGCTCCTTGAGCTCCCTTGCTCTCCGCTCCCTTGCTCTCTGTTCCCTTGCTCTCCGTTCCCTTGCTCCCTCTTTTATGTTTTTTGTATTGTCGGTCGCGCGGTCATCGTTCGCCCGGTCTCTGCCCGCGCGGTCACCATTCGCCCGGTCACTGCTCGCTTGGTCTTGTGTTCCCTCGGTCTCATCTGCTCTTGTTCTCGTGCTCTTTGGTCTCGTCGTGACTTCCGTGTTTTTGTGGTTTCCTGCTATTTTGTTTTGTTCATGCTGTCCCCGGAGTTACCAGCATCCATTTTTTGGACCCTCGAATACCTCCATCCGGTACGGATTGATACCCTTATCCTTGAACTGTTCATAGGAGGTTTGAGGAGGGGGGCTTTGAGGAGGGGGTACTGTTATGAATTCTCTGCCTGCGGGTCTCCCCGTGAGCACGCACTCACCCCATGCTGTTTCTTCATCCGACGCAGCTCGTGCCGCCGACGTCGGGCCTCCCAGTGTGGCTGGAGCCGCGGACTTATGTTGCTCTCTCGGCCCGGAGGCCACCCCGGATATCCTTTTTACCGGGGCCGGAGCCGCGGACTTGTCTGCTCATCTTCGCGGCACAGAGCCGCCGCCGACTTCCAACACCCTCGCGGCTGGAGGCCACAAAAGTCTCGGTCTTTCCTGGCGGCTGGAGCCGCCCTCGAGGCTGCCCGCAGTGGCTGGAGCCGCTGCCTACGTCAGGCCTGCGTCTCAGGCCAGCCCTGCTTCCTCTGCGTCAGTGCGTCGGTGCAGGCTGCTGTCCGCGGTCCTGCACAGCTCTCCTGCTTCTCCTTAGGCGCCGGTGCGCGCCTTTCTGCTGGATTTAAAGGGCCAGGCACAGGAAGTGTGCTGGCCCCACCTAGGGAGTGGACTTCCTGCTTCAGCCCTATAAAGGCAGAGCTCCCTTCTTCAGATGGGCCTGCCAGGCTGAAATGTCCTGAGGTGGGAAGCACAGCTGCTCAGGTGTCAAGCATGTATTAGCATCAACTAGCAGACGTTTATTTACAGGAAATGTACCCATGCCACATCTGAAAAAGGATCCGGGTAGCCTCAACTTCAAATGTATTTATTTTTTTATTTATCAAAACAAGCAGACAAATAATATATTTCTATAAACAGTGCCATTATGGTGAACAAAAATATTAACAATTTATACAGAAAGAAAAGGAATATCCTCAGCTTTATACTTCAGACATAAATGATAAATACAGATATATATCGCCCAAGTATGACAAACTATTCTACGCAGCCCTCATCATGAACACAGAAGATACCCGATATTTACTCCAGATTGTATCCTACATAGTCGCAGTCTTATGCAAAGTAAAAGTTGACTTCTCAGTTAAAGCTATTTCATGTACTTATTTGTACCAATGTGACAACAAAGGGGTAGACTTCCACTGCATTGCAGCAGTGAAACAGGCCACACGAATAAGATGATTACAGAGTTTACATTGATAAACATTGAGAGAGGTATCCATCCACAGCCCTATCTCTGGACAAAGTTTCACCTATGGGCAGGACCTCGCCAATTCTGAGTTCAGTCTTTTCTCAAAAGGCTCTGATAAGGCACATGTGCACCAAATATGAAAATAGGAGCCCGCATGCCCACATCCCTGCCAGCAAAGTCTAGAGGACAGTGGTGAAAACTTGGTGAAAGGTAAGGGATATCTATAAATCCTACGCACAAGTTTGTACATGAGTTCCACGTGTCTGCTACAAATAGAGACATTCTGGTCCATTTTTAAAGGCTGGCGCATGCAAATCCTGGGAGATACGTGCGTGTGGCCGGGCCCTGCGCATGCTGAGAGCATCTTAAAAACAGCCCGGCCACGCACGTATCTTCCCGGTACGCGTGGAAATGCCGGGCCGGGGGAAGGATGGGGGCCGGCCAGGACAGCGCCGTGTTGTGTTGTCCCGGTGAAGAGCGCGCCAGCAGCCATCCAGTGCACGCAACTGACTTCTGCCCAAAGGAGATTAAGTTTTAAAATAAAACAAATAGAGTAGTTAGGTGGGGCTTAGGGGTCAGGGTGGAGAGGGGAAAAGGGAGAAAGAGTAGTTAGGGGTTTAGGGAAGTTCCCTCCCAGCCCGCTCCTTAATTGGAGTGGACTGGGAGGGAACTGGGCAAAGGTCCGATCGTGTCGCCACGCATGAGTTAAAAAAAAATTTTCCACCCCTGTGCGTGCGCGTGGGTATTGGATTTTATAACATGTGCGCAACGATGTGCGTGTGTTTATAAAATCACCGCGTCCATGTGCATGTGCCGGGAACTGCGCGGGCCTTTAAAAATGTACCCCATTGTGCGTGGCCTTCCAGATTCTTCTCCAGTTTTCAACATTAAGATCAAATCCGGGATCCTCATGCCACTGTATCATGAGGGACGTCAGGGGCCCTCGTTCCTCTTGCTTCATAATACTAGCCCTGTACGTACAATGGGACGATTACCTTTACTGCTTTCCTCGGCTAGAATCAGCATCTGCTCCATCTGTGAAAGCTTTCTCCGAATCTTGGAGATCCTCTCGACTTTAGCGAGTGTGGCGTGGATTTTATTATAAATATTCCGGGTCTGCTCACGGAGGCCAGACTTCCTCTGAAGGGAGTCGAAAGAAAGAAAGCCATCCTGTATCACCTCAGAGCGGCCCTAGGGATTGCATCCCACCAGCCTCCGAGCTCTGCACGACGCATGGCTGTGGCTGTGCTAGGGTTACCTTTGAGCAGCGTAACATGGTGAAAAAGGCCCCCCCTTCCCAGATATACTCCTGATCTTTAAGTTTCTTTCTCTTTTAAAACTGTTTCTTTATTCAGACAGAGCAATGGCACAGCACAGAGGAACCCGGCTTGAAATCCGAACAGCCTTGATTGCGGGTATCTCATACGTTGCCATTAGTGTGATAGAAACAGTGATGTAGATCATTCTTAAGAACATAAGAACATAAGAACATGCCATACTGGGTCAGACCAAGGGTCCATCAAGCCCAGCATCCTGTTTCCAACAGTGGCCAATCCAGGCCATAAGAACCTGGCAAGTACCCAAAAACTAAGTCTATTCCATGTTACCATTGCTAATGGCAGTGGCTATTCTCTAAGTGAACTTAATAGCAGGTAATGGACTTCTCCTCCAAGAACTTATCCAATACTTTTTTTAAACACAGCTATACTAACTGCACTAACCACATTCTCTGGCAACAAATTCCAGAGTTTAATTGTGCGTTGAGTAAAAAAGAACTTTCTCCGATTAGTTTTAAATGTGCCCCATGCTAACTTCATGGAGTGCCTCCTAGTCTTTCTATTATCCGAAAGAGTAAATAACCGATTCACATCTACCCGTTCTAGACCTCTCATGATTTTAAACATCTCTATCATATCCCCCCTCAGTCGTCTCTTCTCCAAGCTGAAAAGTCCTAACCTCTTTAGTCTTTCCTCATAGGGGAGTTGTTCCATTCCCCTTATCATTTTGGTAGCCCTTCTCTGTACCTTCTCCATCGCAATTATATCTTTTTTGAGATGCGGCGACCAGAATTGTACACAGTATTCAAGGTGCGGTCTCACCATGGAGTGATACAGAGGCATTATGACATTTTCCGTTTTATTCATCATTCCTTTTCTAATAATTCCCAACATTCTGTTTGCTTTTTTGACTGCCGCAGCACACTGCACCGACGATTTCAATGTGTTATCCACTATGACACCTAGATCTCTTTCTTGGGTTGTAGCACCTAATATGGAACCCAACATTGTGTAATTATAGCATGGGTTATTTTTCCCTATATGCATCACCTTGCACTTATCCACATTAAATTTCATCTGCCATTTGGATGCCCAATTTTCCAGTCTCACAAGGTCTTCCTGCAATTTATCACAATCTGCTTGTGATTTAACTACTCTGAACAATTTTGTGTCATCTGCAAATTTGATTATCTCACTCGTCGTATTTCTTTCCAGATCATTTATAAATATATTGAACAGTAAGGGTCCCAATACAGATCCCTGAGGCACTCCACTGTCCACTCCCTTCCACTGAGAAAATTGCCCATTTAATCCTACTCTCTGTTTCCTGTCTTTTAACCAGTTTGCAATCCATGAAAGGACATCACCACCTATCCCATGACTTTTTACTTTTCCTAGAAGCCTCTCATGAGGAACTTTGTCAAACGCCTTCTGAAAATCCAAGTATACTATATCTACCGGTTCACCTTTATCCACATGTTTATTAACTCCTTAAAAAAATGAAGCAGATTTGTGAGGCAAGACTTGCCCTGGGTAAAGCCATGCTGACTTTGTTCCATTAAACCATGTCTTTCTATATGTTCTGTGATTTTGATGTTTAGAACACTTTCCACTATTTTTCCTGGCACTGAAGTCAGGCTTCAGTGCCAGCACGGTGACTGGAAGCCGCCACTTTCCATCCCTTCTCTAGATCGCTCCCAGACACATAGACGGAGAGGTGAATCCGTTGACTGCCCTGCTCTTTGAGAACTGATTTGCTGAGTCTCTGTGGGGTAAAGATGCTGCCGCTGTGGGAGTAGGCATCTGGCTTGTATGTGGCCTTAGGGATATTGTCTTAGATCAGGAACCACGTAAGACACCGAATGAGAAACAGAAACAGGGAATATGGATAAAATGCTTATTGTAAAGTAACTATACATTTAAAATAATTGGTAAAATGCAGAATTGAAGTTCTAGATTTGGATTATTTTTTTCCCCGCTGTTTTGCTGTGCCAAAGATCCTGTATCTCTGCAGATCTGCCCAGGACACATGTGGTGCGTCTTTTCCCGTTTGCAGGAGCTGAGGATGTCAGGCTCTGTTGCATCCTATGAGCAGCTCGTGAGGCAGGTGGAGGCTCTTAAGAAGGAAAACTCTCATCTCCGCCGGGAACTAGAGGGCAACTCCAACCATCTCTCAAAGCTGGAAAATGAGACCTCTGATATGAAGGTTAGAAGCTGCGAGCTCTCTGCTTCAGCCACAGATCTCGGCTTTTGGTACCTGTGGGCACTGTCGGTGCTGCACCGCCCCACTCCCCATCGGATCTGATTGCTTAACACCCCCATATCCAGCAGATCTCAGATTCCATTCTCCCCCCCCCCCCATCATCCCACCTACCACCAAATCCATTCTCTTACCTCCAACCTCTGACCCCACTTCTAAACAGCTCAGATTCCAATCTCCTCCCACCCCACCCCCACCTACCTCCAGTTCCATTCTCTTACCCACCAGGACACCCAAACCAATCCTTTATATCTCACTGACACCTCAGATTCCATTCTTTCCCTTTCCCTTCACCTTGGATCCGACTTCTTATATCCTCCACAGATCTCCAGCTTCATTCTCCTCCCCCCCCACCCCCAACCTCCTATCCAGTCCCTGCACGCTCAGATTCCATTCTCTCTCCCCTACCTCCAATTCTATTCTCTCCCCATCCCTTCTCCCCCCCCCCACCCCCCAACCCTCGATTTTATTTTCTCTTCAGCCCTGTTCCTGATGCACCTTTTGCCCTAACACCAGGAGGGGAGGCCGGTCAGCCGCTCTTCTCCCCTGCAGGCCACAGGGAGAGAGGAGTGGCTGCTCAGCCCTGCAGCTTGGACCTGGGAGTTGGCGGTAGCTAGGGCCACTCTTCAGTCCCCAGGGGCCGCCTCAAGGATGGAGCAGTGGGCGGCTTGTCTATGAGTTGGGGGTGGGGGGTGGGGTGGGGTGGGGGCTGCTGTGTTGGGGAGCAGTGCTGAGCATAATGGGGAGGGGCCCGAGCTATTAGGCTGCGCCCGTGCAGGTCACCCAACTGGAGCCCGCATGGTTCCCATCCAATCCGGAAAGCACAGGAACTCAAACCGACCGCGCTGTGCGGGATTCCCTAGATTGCCGCATGTGCCCAGCGCACCTCCTCTGCCCCCAGGGAGAAACCCCCCCCTCATCCCTTCAGTTTTGTCATCAGAGGGGTCCCCGATTGATCATTTCTGCACTGATGATTTGGAGGAGAGAGGGTGGCAATGACTCTTATTTAATCCCAGCAGGCCGCATGGGGGGAGGACACTGGGGGCAGCCGTTTTTTTTCTCTTCTTCCACAAGGCTGCAGGGAGCAGCAGAACAGATGAAACTGGAGTCGGCAAAGCCGTTTGATCTGCATGCGCCCCCCCCCCGGATTTCTGCCGCCCCAGCAGCGGTCGATAAATCCAGGCCTGCTCCAGCTCTCTCTCTCTCTCTCTCATTGCCAGGCACAGCGCCGCATGCGTTTCTGCTTCTCACTAATTCTCTCTCTTTCTAGGAGGTTCTGAAGCATCTGCAGGGTAAATTGGAGCAGGAGACTGGGGGGGACGCCGAGGTCATGGCCTCCTCTGGCCAGACAGAGTTCCTTGAGCAGCTGAAAGGTGAGAACATTCGGACCTCGGTCTCGGAC
The DNA here is from genome assembly GCF_901001135.1 of Rhinatrema bivittatum. NCBI lineage: Eukaryota > Metazoa > Chordata > Amphibia > Gymnophiona > Rhinatrematidae > Rhinatrema > Rhinatrema bivittatum. Next base: position 217,444,305 of record NC_042622.1, on the reverse strand, counting down.
CTCCAGTACGGGACGGATTCTCCCAGCTCCAACCATTCAAAGATTTCTGACGCTCTGCACGGCTTCCAGTTCTGTGTTTGTTTCTTCTTTTTTTTTTTTTTGTTTGCAGTACCACAGCCAGCACCAGCCTTCCCCCCCCCCCCCACCAATTAAATCTGCTGCAAAATTTTACAAAAAAACCAACCCCCCCTTTGTACCTCTTATCCCTCAACAGATTCCCAAAGAGGGATCCCCAGTCCCCTGCCCCCCACCATTGCTCCATTTTGAAGTCAGGTACTGACAGGGGATGGAAATGCACCTGCCCCCCCCCCCCCTCGCCCCACGACTGTGGGGTTACAGGCTGGGAGGTCCATATGAGAGCTGGAAAGGGCTGGGGCATTTTTTTAAAGGTTAGCAGCGGGTTTAGTCGGCGGGGTAGGGAAGCTTGCTGGCATCTTTTAGTGCACGCTGTAAATAGTACGCACTAAAAATTAAACAATGAACAAGCGAAATATTAACCGGGCAGACTGGAAGGGCCAATTGGTCTTTATCTGCTGCTATTCACTCTGTTACATTTGTGTCAGGAAAAACAGACAGGCCAATATTCAGTGAACCAGTTAGTGGAGAAGTTATCCGTCTAAAGTTAGCCATATAACTTGTCCCGTATATTCAGTGGGATAAACGTCCCGCTGCATATACCAGTCTAAAGTTATCTGGCTACATGTACCCAGATAACTAAAAATCCTAACCGGCTATTTGAATATAGCCAGTTAGATTGTTTAGTTATCCGGCATTGTGTGGCCAGCTAACTTAAGAACATAAGAACATGTCATGCTGGGTCAGACCAAGGGTCCATCCAGTCCAGCATCCTGTTTCCAACAGTGGCCAAAACCAGGCCACAAGAACCTGGCAATTACCCAAACACTAAGAAGATCCCATGCCAGTAATAGCAGAGGCCATTCCCTGAGTCAACTTGATTAATAGCAGTTAATGGACTTCTCCTCCAAGAACTTATCCAAACCTTTTTTAAACCCAGCTACACTAACTGCACTAACCACATCCCCTGGCAACAAATTCCAGAGTTTAATTGTGCGTTGAGTGAAAAAGAACTTTCTCCAATTAGTTTTAAATGTGCTTCTTGTTAACTTCATGGAATGCCCCCTAGTCCTTCTATTATTCGAAAGTGTAAATAACCGAGTCACATCTACTCATTCAAGACCTCTCATGATCTTAAAGACCTCTATCATATCCTACTTAACCAGATATCTTCAGAAGATATCTGGCTAAATAGTGATGTTTAAAAAAAAAAAAAAAAAAGAAGTAATGCGGTCTGCAACCTGATTTTCACCTTCCCACCCCCACTTCACATCCCTTCCTAAATCGTGAAAATGTCCCAGAGCCCAATGCCGGCCCTCCCCTACCTCCTTTCCTTAAAATTTTGCACTGCCACTGGAACCTCCCCCTCCCTCCCCCCCAGTCCTAACATGTGGTGTGGACCCTCCTCCTATCCCCCCAAAACAAAAAATCCTTGTTGGGAGCGGGGTCCAAACTTACTTGCTCCCGGCTCCAATGCAGCTTCTGTCATGGAGCTATGCTGAAAGCGTAAACTAAACAAGGTTTACACTTAGGAACTGTGTGCAGTTTACACTTCCAGCACGGGAAGGAACTGTGTGCAGTTTACATTTCCAGCACGGGAAGGAACTGTGTGCAGTTTACTCTTCCAGCACGGGAAGGAACTGTGTGCAGTTTACACTTCCAGTGTAGCTCACTGACAGAAGCTGCACTGGCTCACCAGGAGCGGGTAAGTTCAGACTCCACTCCCAGCAAAGATTTTTTGGTTTCAGGGGGATGGGGGAAGGGTCCGCGGGGGTAAGGGGGGGCTGTCATGCCAAATTTTAGGCTTGGGGAAGGGTCAAGCGGCAGCACAAGATTTTAATGTTTATAGAAACAGGGAAGAAAGAGTCGGGGGCAGCATCGGACCCTGGGACATTTTCACTATTTAGGAGGAGATGTGAAGTGTGAGGGGTGCAAGACCTGAGAGAACTTCTGTGAAATTTGGGGAGTGAGAAAGAGGAAATTGGACCGCAGGCCCTCCCCTTTTTTTTCAATTTATTTTGAAGAAGGAAGTAATCCAGGCACACAAGGCCGGATAACTTTAGACCTGCTCTGTAGCGGATCTAAAGTTATCCATCTAATTTATCTGGTTACGACTGAAAATCATCTAAGTTAGCTGGATAAGTTAGTCACAGCCCGGAACCCCTCCAGAATGCTTCTTTTTTATTACCTAACTATAATTTAGCTGGATAAATGGCCAAATATTTGAAAAGTTTCCATTTAGACAGATAATTTGTGAGTTAACTTCCTAAATGGCTTTGAAACTGGACCTTGGGAGCTCTGGAATGGGCCAGTATTTGTTCACGGATGGTTAAGGACGAGCTTTTCAGGGCGATATCCCAGGAAAAGGGCTATAAACTCCTTTTCCACTCCAGATAGCTTTAGTGAAGATGGGCAGAAGGGTATGGGAGAGCGGCATTTACACGCTTGGTGGGATTTCCCAGAAGGTGCTTCATTCACAAGAGGAAATGACCAAACAGATTGATGAGATCGCAGATGTTAATCTTCCACAAGGTCCTCTCGTGGTGCTTTTAGGTCTCCTAGTCGCCCGTCTCCAAACCTGCACATCTGTGGAGTGCCACAGGGATTGGTATTGGGACCAGGTCTGTTCAATATCTTTGTGAGCGACATTGTGGAAGGGATAGAAGGTAAAGTTTGTCTCTTTGTGGATGATACTAAGATCTGCAGCAGAGTGGATGTTGCGGTGGAGGTGGACCCTTGAGCCGAGGTGGGGTTGATGCTACCCACAGGGCAGGCCCTACGGGTCCCCACCATCGGTAGGCAGAGCTGGCTGACTGACGGAGGCCGGCTGGAGCTTCACCAATACCAGCCCTCGTTACCCGCAGGTTGAGCCCTTGGGTACCGGGTACCGGAGCCGGCTGCAGATAGGTGGGCTTCCATCCGAGGTCTTCTTATGAACAAGGAGGAGGTCAGCCAGGGACCAGCAGCGGTAGGAGTAGAAGGTCTAAACTGGACGAGGCAGAGTCCCAGAGACCTGGGCGCCAAATGGAAAGAGAGGCAAACAGGGGGAACCCGAGTAAGAACAGGCCAAAGCCTGAAAGGCCAAGTCCAGAATAGATATAGCAGAGGCGTCATTGAACAGGCTAGAGTCAGGGCAGGCGGCAGGCAAGGTAGAATGATAAGGCAAGGCAGTGGTCAGGTCCAGGAGATAATGATGTAGTCAGGCAAAGCAGAGGTCGGGTCCAGGAGATGATCAGTAGTGTGGTCAGACAAAGCAGATGTCGGGTCCAGAAGAAGATCAATAGCGTGGTCGGGCAAAGCAGAGGTCGGGTCCAGGAAAAGATCAGTAGTGTGGTCGGGCAAAGCAGAGGTTGGGTCCAGGAAAAGATCAGTAGCGTGGTCGGGCAAAGCAGAGGTCGGGTCCAGGAGATGGTCAGTAGCGTGGTCGGGCAAAGCAGAGGTTGAGTCCAGAAGTCAATCTGCAGAACAAGTAGAGTAACGCAGGACACAGGAACAAGGAAGGATATCAGGACCAGGATCAGGAACATGGATGAGACAGGAACCAGGTACATGAAGGAATCACCAGAGGAGGCAACGAAGTATACGACCAGTGTGGAGACCTGTTGTAAAGGCAACTAACTGTGGCTGGGCCCGGCCTTATATACCGGGACCCAGTGACGTCATCATCTGGGACCGCAGGTTGGTTTCCTGCCGCAGCCCCTTTAAAGGAAGAGGAGATGCGCGCATGCGCGCCTAGAGAAGGGCGTGGTGCAGGATGGCGGCATCTCCCCGCGGACCATGTGGGGAGGCCCGCCGCGGAGCACGGGCATCCGTTGAGGAGCCAGGAACATCGGGGGTGGCCCGAGGTCGAGGATGGCGGCCCATGGCTGCAAGGGAAGTGGAGCCAGACGCTGGAACAGGCGAATAAGAGTAAGAGGCTGGCCACGGGCCTGCCGCAGCTGGCACACGCAACAGTACCCCCCCCTTATGCCCCCCTCTTGGAGGTCTGGGTTTGCCCGAATGGGCACGGTGAAATTGTAGGAGGAGGCCTTTATCCAAGATGTTATGAGCTGGCTCCCAAGAATTTTCTTCTGGGCCGTAACCCTCCCAAGAGAGGAAGTATTCCCACTGATGGCCCCTATGGTGGACATCCAGAACTTCATGGACCTTGTAAGTAGTATCAGCAACCAAGTGAGATGGTTCAGGTACCTTACGAGAAGGCCAGGAAAGAATCACCGGCTTCAATAGTGACACGTAGAATGTGTTGTGGATACCCAGGGTCAGAGGCAACCGGAGCTGGTAACAGGTCCGATAAGAAGGGTGACTGGGAAAGGTCCAATGTATCTAGGTGCAAATCTTCGGGATGGTACTTTGAGCCGGATGTATCGCGTACTTAACCAGGCTTTTTGACCAGGAAGGAATTCAGGAGCAGAGCGTCGATGGGTATCAGTGGACTTCTTAGCCCAGGCCGCTGCTTGACGCAGACGAAGATTTGTCTGATTCCAAAGGGTTTTAAGGGCATCAGCAGTGGTCTGCGTGGCTGGCGAGGGCATCGCCAGCGGAATAGGTAATGGAGGCCTTGGCTGCCTACTATAGACGATGGTGAATGTCGATACTCCTGTGGTAGAGGCGATCTGGGAGTTGTGGGAAAACTCCGCCTAGGGGGGAAGTGCTGCCCAGTTGTCCTGCCAATCATTTATATAGGCGCATAGAAAGGCTTTTAGGGAATGGTTCATATGTTCGGCTTGACCGTTGGCCTGTGGATGGTAAGTTGTGGTAAGGCTGATGTTAAGGCCAAACTTGCAGCATAGAATGCACCAATAGCGGGCTACGAACTGGGGGCCTCTGTCCAAGACTATGTCCTTGGGTAGGCTGTGCAACCGAAATACATGAAGGAAAAAGAGGCGCGCCAATTCTGGAGCAGAGGGTAGGCCAGGCAGTGGAACAAAATGGGCCATTTTAGAAAACCTGTTGATGATGACCTATATAACAGTGATTCCTTTAGACGGCAGCAGATCCACAATGAAATCCATGGAAAGATGTGTCCACAGCTCCTCCGGAGCAGGAGATGGCTGGAGAAAGCCCCAGGGCCGACCAACTGGGGGCTTCTGCTGGGTACAGGTATTGCAGGAGTCAACATATGCTCTGGCATCAGTGGCCATGGTAGGCCACCAGAAGAATCGCTGGAGTAGAGCAAGAGTTCATGCCCATCCTGGATGACCGGCAAATTTAGAATCATGCGCCCATCGGAGGACTCTCACAAAGATGGCAAGGCACAACTGTTTTCCCTGCTGGGACCGGGAAAGTTGCGGATAAGCAGATACATGCGGGATCGATGATGTGACTAGGCTCTTCAGGAACATCTTCGAGTTCAAAGAGGTGAGACAGGGCATCCGCCTAGAGGTTTTTCTCAGCTGGGCGATACCAGAGTTTGAAATTAAACCTGGAGAAAAACAAGGCCCAGTGGGCCTGACGAGCGTTGAGACACTGGGCATGACTCAGGTGTTCGAGGTTTTTATGATCCGTGAAAATTGTAAACTTGTGCTGAGCGCCCTCTAACCAAGGGCGCCATTTCTCTAAGGCAAGCTTAATTGCAAGTAGCTCCCAATCTCTGATACTGTAATTCTGTTCTGCGGGGGAGAACTTGCGGGAGAAAAAGGAACATGGAGTCAGGGTCCCAGATGTCGAATGTTGGCTCAAGACCGCCCCAGCCCCAATAGCAGAGGCGTCCACCTCGACCAGAAAGGGGCGGTTAGGGTCTGGGTGACGTAGACAGAGTCCAGCAAGGAAGGCCTTTTTAAGACATTGAAAAGCAGTGAGGGCCTCTTGGGACCAGTTCCGAGTGTCACGGCCCTTGCAGGTCATAGCTGTGAGGGGAGCCGCCAGAGTAGAATAATTGGTGATGAAATGGCGGTAGTAATTCGTGAACCCTAGGAATCGTTGTAGAGCTCAGAGACCCACTGGTTGGGACCAATTTTGGATTCCTCTAAGTTTCTCTGGGTCCATGGAAAACGCTAGTTGTGAAATAATGTACCCTAGGAAGGGCAGACTAGATTGCTCAAAAAGGCACGTCCCGTTTAGCAAAAAGATGGTTCTCACGAAGACATTGGAGGACCGTATGAACATCTGCATGGTGAGTAGCTAGGTCCTTAGAAAAGACAAGAATATCATCTAGGTATGCAACAACTTTAACATACAGGAGGTCTCTGAAGATCTCGTTGATCATTCGCTGAAATACAGCAGGGGCATTACAAAGGCCGAAGAGCATTACCAGATATTCGTAATGCCCGTCCCTGGTATTAAAGGCCGTTTTCCAGATGTCTTCAGGGCATATGCGGACCAGGTTGTAGGCTCCACGTAAATCTAATTTAGTAAAGATGGAAACCCCTTGGAGACAATCGAACAATTCGGAGATCAGAGGCCGAGGATACTTGTCTTTACGAGTTATGGCATTTAAGCTGTGATAGTCAATACAAGGCCTTAAGGATCTGTCCTTCGTGATGAAGAAAAATCCTGCTCCGGCGGGAGAAGTTGAAGGTTGAATGAACCCTTTAGCCAGGTTCTCTCAAATATACTCCATCATGGCATGGGTCTCGGGTTGTGGCAATGGGTAAGTCCGGCCTCGAGGAGGAGTGGTACCAGACAAAAGTTCGATTGGACAATTGAACCTACAGAGAGGCGGAAGGATATCTGCCTTCTGTTTTGAGAAGACATCCTCAAAGTCTGCGTAGGAAGCTGGAATGCCGGAGGAAGTGGTCACTAGAGAAACTGGTGACAGGCAGGGCTCCATTCAACGAGCTGGAGGGATCCCCAATCAAATTGGGGGGAATGACGGTGGAGCCAGGGTAGTCCCAGGATGTGGAATTCCACCTCTTCAACATGGAAAGCGCCAGTAAGAAGGTGAACTGGCTCGGTTAGCAAAGAGATCCGGCTGGGTAGCAGCTCACCATAAATAGATGCAATACATAAAGAAGTTTCCAGGGAGCGGGTAGCAATACCTAGGATCTGAACTAAGTCCTTGAGAATAAAATTTCCCCCTGCTCCGGAATCAATCAGAGCAAGGACAGGGAAGGCCCGGGAGTCCCAGGTTAATGTAACTGCAAGAGACAACTAAGGGGCCGGAGAAGTAGTGCCCAAGTTCAGAACCCCTACTGAACTTAGGCCCGGAAGTTTCCTGGACGGACTGGAGAAGACTGGAGACGGTGGCCTGAAGCTCCACAGTATAAACATAGGCCCGATTGCCTCCGCTGGAGGCGCTCTTCTGGGGACAAACGCCCATGGCCCAACTGCATGGGCTCTTCCACTTTAGCCAGAGAGGAGGTCCTGCCAGAGGTGGGACTCATGGTAGGTGGTGAGCGGGAGTGCTCCAAGGTGGACCTCCTGGGTGTTCGAGCCTCCCGATGGCATTCTTGGAGGCAATGGTCAATGCAGCCTGTCAGGTTTTTGAGGTCCTCAAGGGAGGATGGGAGCTCATGGGCTGCCAGTTCATCTTTGAGCTGAGGAGAAAGTCCATTCAGGTAGATGGCTCGGAGGCAATCTTCTTGCCAGGAAAGCTCTGTAGCCAGAATCCGAAATTCTATGGTATAATCAAACAGGGTCCGTTGACCTTGCCGCAAATGAAGAATATTGGTGCTTGCCACAGCCTGCTGTCCAGGATCATCAAAAGTCCAACGGAAGACAGTCACAAAGCGAGATAGTTCTTGTAGGAGCAAGTCCAATTGCTCCCACAGGGGCGAAGCCCATGCCTACGCCTTACCCTCCAATCGAGACAGAATGAAGGTAACCTTCGTGAGTTCATCTTGGAAGATGGATGGCTGCAGAGCAAATTGCACATAGCATTGGTTGATAAACCCTCTGTAGAGCTTGGAATTACCATTGAAATGAGGTGGAGCTGGTAGGGCCAGCAAAGCCCTGGAAGAGGAGGGAGACCGCTGTTGGTTGGCCGAAGCTGGTACTGGAACTGAATGACCAGATTGGGCATCAAGCGGGGCATGGAGACTCTCGATGGAGGTGGCCAATGCCTTGAGAAACCGCTGCTGTTCTTGCACTTTAGAGGCCAGGCCAGGGATGGCCTGGAGGGCATATGGCTCCGCCGAGTCCATGGCCTTTGCAACCTGTTGCGTAGGAGGTGGACCCTTGAGCCGAGGTGGGGTTGACGCTACCTGCAGGGCAGACCCTACGGGTCCCCACTATCAGTAGGTGGAGCTGGCTGACTGACAGAGGCCGGTTGGCGCTTCGCCAACACCAGCCCTTGTTCCCTGCAGGTTGAGCCTTTGGGTACCGGAGCCGGCTGGAGATAGGTGGGCCTCCATCATTCTTGTGAATGAGGAGGAGGTCATCCAGGGACCAGAAGCGGTAAGTGTAGAAGGTCTGATCTGGACGAGGCAGAGTCCTAGAGACCCGGGCAGAGACCCGGGCAGAGTCCTAGAGACCCGGGTACCCTGCAGGTTGAGCCTTTGGGTACCGGAGCCGGCTGGAGATAGGTGGGCCTCCATCATTCTTGTGAATGAGGAGGAGGTCATCCAGGGACCAGAAGCGGTAAGTGTAGAAGGTCTGATCTGGACGAGGCAGAGTCCTAGAGACCCGGGCGCCAAATGGAATGAGAGGCAGACAGGGGATGCCCGAGTAAGAACAGGCCGAAGCCTGAGAGGCCAAGTCCAGAATAAGTATAGCAGAAGCGTCATTGTACAGGCTGGAGTCAGGGCAGGTGGCAGGCAAGGTAGAATGGTAAGGCAAGACAGTGGTCAGGTCTGGGAGATAATCAATGACGTAGACAGGCAAAGCAGAGGTTGGATCCAGGAGATGATCAGTAGCTTGGTCAGACAAAGCAGAGGTTGGGTCCAGGAGAAGATCAGTAGCATGGTCAGGCAAAGCAGAGGTCAGGTCCAGGAGATGATCAGTAGCGTGGTCGGGCAAAGTAGAGGTGGGGTCCAGGAGAAGATCAGTAGCGTGGACAGGCAAAGCAGAGGTCGGGTCCAGAAGAAGATCAGTAGCGTGGACAGGCAAAGCAGAGGTCGGGTCCAGGAGATGATCAGTAGCGTGGTCGGGCAAAGCAGAGGTCGAGTCCAGGAGAAGATCAGTAGCATGGTCGGGCAAAGCAGAGGTCAAGTCCAGGAGATGATCAGTAGCGTGGACAGGCAAAGCAGAGGTCAGGTCCAGGAGATGGTCAGTAGAGTGGTCGGGCAAAGCAGAGGTCAAGTCCAGAAGTCAATCCGTAGAACAAGTAGAATAACACAGGGCACAGGAACAAGGAAGGATATCAGGACCAGGATCAGGAACACAGACGAGACAGGAACCAGGAATACGAAGGAATCACCAGAGGAGGCATCAAAGTACATGACCAGCTTGGAGACCTGTTGCAAAGGCAACTAACTGTGGCTGGGCCCGGTCTTATATACTGGGACCCAGTGACGTCATCATCCAGGGCCGTGGGTTGATTTCCCACTGCGGCCCCTTTAAAGGAAGAGGAGATGCTTGCTGGGCAGACTGGATGGACCATTTTGGTCCTTTTCTGCCATCATTTCTCTGTGTCTGTTTCTTGCTCACTCATTACTGGCTGCTGATTTCTGTCTCCCCCCTGAGAGTTGGTTTCATAGACTGCAGCCTATACGTGGGATGCAACAGAGAATCTTATCCACTCTGGTAGGGAGAAAGTGTCCTCTCATGCCAAGGGTTGGGGCCCATTCCATGATTTTGTAAGCAAAGATCTAGCTATATGTCCAAAAGCTGAGGCCCTGGAATCATTTTATTCACCCCTGAGCTCCCCACGAGAGTTCAGGTATAAATAATACATGTGTTGAGTCAATTTTTTCCCCATAAATTGTTTTATTTCAGACTGCCAGCAAAATATGGTACCTATACATATATATATATATATATATAGAGAGAGAGAGAGAGAGAGAGAGAGAGAGAGAGATACACACACTACAATATAAGTACATATATCTGACATTATGGATTAATAGAAATGGAAAATACCTGGGTTGTTGTCAATTAAAGCTCATATATGTTGATATTCAAAAGATTTACCTGGCTCCCATTTGACTGGTTAAATCTGTGCAGTTAAAATCACCCAGATAAACACATTTTACTGAGTAAAAATGGGGCTGAGGTAATAGTGTTCCTGGAGTGGGCTTTTGAATTTAGCCGATTAGTGCAATTTAGCTGGGCATCCCCACCTGTGCAGAGAGCAGGCTTAAATTTGCCCACTCACAGCTGGATTGGTCAGATTTAGCTGCATCTTCTGCCGCACAGTTAGCCAGGTAAGCGTGGCTGAAGAGTCATTTAAAGATAACTGGATACATCTACCCCGTTCTCTCATCAACTCTGCAGGTTTTTGAAAGTCCACCACATAGTACTGCAGCCCCAGTAGGGACCAGGCCCAATCCCCCTCCAAACAAAAACAAAAAAAAAAAGCCACCTGCCTTGCAGAATCGTAGAGAGATCTTGCTTTTTTTTGGGGGGGGTATATATATATATTTTTTAAATTATTTTTAAGTACAGCTTTGTTTCTGCTTCTCTCAGCTCTTCAGATGGACATCACAAGTCTGTATGACTTGAAGTTTCCTACCCCTGCCCTGGACCAGACTTCCGAAGTGCCCGCTAGGCCAGGCTGGCCAGCAGAGGGAAGCCCGGAGCACTCTGCCACTCTCCAGAGGAAAGGCAGCCTAAGAGACCTGAGCAGATCAACCTTAAAACATCTGGATGAGCTGGACAAGGAAAGGTACAAAATACTTCTCAACAACAACAAAAAAAACCCCCAAACAAACCCAGATAAGTGCACCAGCATTAAAGAGTATAGACCTCAGATCTTGTTAATTTCAGAAGCAGCTGTCGTTGACTGATGCTGTGACCCTGGGGTTGTTGCATCACCTCCCTGTGCTGTAGCTACCTGCTAATAAGTGTCTAGCTGAGATGCCAGATTCCATCTTCCTATAAGGCAGGGGGTCAGTCTTCCGTCCTGCAGTGTAATTAATGACACTGCAAGGTTCCACGGTGGGCCCGAGTCCCTCGAGAGTGACCCGCATTTCTTTCTCTAGCTATGGTTAGAAAGCGACTGTGCTGTTCGTACGTAGAGAGACGGCAATTTTCAAAGGCATTTCAGCAGGTTAAACTGTGCTTTACCCGCAGGAATAGGGTCTCTGAGAATTGCTGCTCCGCGCGCCCTTTTATCTGCACATAGAGTAGGTGTCCCAGAGGGTGGCGTCTGGGTGGGGTTGGCACTTAGCCGCCTGCTTTTTTATTTTAAAAAGCATGCACATAATTTTTCCGGCTCAGTTTTGAAAGGTGACATTTTTTTCTCTTTGAAGTCTGACATGAGGTCTGCGGGTGAAAGGTATCCCCGCAGGCTTTACACTTCTGTGCGTAGTCTGAAAATTGCCCTCAGAGTGAATACAAACATCCAAACGGTGGTCGTTTGTCTTCTGTCACAATATGACATAGGTGGCAAATACACATGCATCAGCTAGGCACAAGAAACAAACCTTTCGCAAAAGAAAGCTTGCTCTATAACAAGAGGTCCCTCATTGTAAAGAAGTGAGGGAAAGATCGGCTGAGGGTCTGTGGCATTGTCCACATGGGCCTAAGGGTCCTTACCTGCAGGCTGCAACTCCCAGAAACCAGGTGAGCCAATGCCAGCAAGTTGGTGGTGGCTGGATGCTGTCCAGCAGGGCCATGGGGTGTTTAGGCAGCAGCCTCCCTGGTTTTGGTAGCTGTTTGGATCACTGAATGGCTTGGTGATGAAGCATGAGGGGTAGGGGCAGGGAGTTGGCTGCTGGATTAAGTATGGGATCTCGTAAGCTCATCTACCCAGACGAGTAGAGGGAGCAAAGAATAAACCGACTTGAGTAAGGTGTGATATCCTACAAGTGGCCAAGCTTCTGTACGGAGATGTATCCCTAACAGTGCAGCCGGGAATCGCTGGGCAGACTGGATGGGCCAGTTGGTCAGTTTTCTGACCTCGTTTTCTCTGTTCAGTGCTGCATGTCTGCTGGTAGGTGCACAAAGTATTACAGACAAATGCTAAGCACCACAGGAATTTGGGCGGGTGGAGCTCTGGGCAGCCTCACAGCCTGTACATAAGAAATGCCATACTGGATCAGATCAGTGGTTCATTGAGCCCAGCATCCTGTCTCCGACAGAGGCTCATCCAGGTCACAAGTAGCCGGAAGGATCCCAAAGAAGAGGTCCGATCCTTCTTGCCCATGAAGTAGTGCAGGTGTGATCCAAAATCTTTCTTTATTTCCTTGTTTAGGTGCTTCCTTCTGAGTGAAATTGACAAGGAGGAAAAAGCAAAACTATGGTACTACACCCAGCTGCAAATCCTGTCCAAGCGTCGGGAGGCGCTTCCCCATGTAGAAACCGTGAGTAGAGTGTAGTGTAAGGATCTTGAAGCCTAAAGTCAGCCATGTAACACTAAAGAATTTTCCTCCTGTTCTCCCTGCATTTTGTCAGAACACACACACACACACACACACACACACCAATCTGAAGGATGTGCACATGGATGCTAGAGGATGGGATGTGCACATGGACGCCAGTGGGTGGGATGTGTTCACAGGCACCAGCAGGTGGGATGTGCACATGGACGCCAGTGGGTGGGATGTGTTCACAGCCACCAGCAGGTGGGATGTGCACATGGACGCCAGTGGGTGGGATGTGTTCACAGGCACCAGCAGGTGGGATGTGCACATGGACGCCAGTGGGTGGGATGTGCACACAGGCACCAGAGGCTGGGGTGTGCTCAAGGATGCTAGCAGGTGGGATACACACATGAGGTCCAGAGGATGGGATGTGCATATGAACAGCAAACAGTATTCCAAAACCTATTCTCCAGATGATAAAGATTTCACTCAGGCCGATTCAGTAAAACATGTGGGAGAGCCGGCGCTCTGAGTTGAGCGCCTGCTCTCCCGACACGCGCCCAGGCACCTCTCCCGGGCATGCGATTCTCTCGTTAAATTAGGTGTCGCGCTAATAAGGAGGCGCTAGGGACAATAGCGCGTCCCTAGCGCCTCCTTATTAGCGGACGTGGCGGCTGTCAGCGGGTCCGACAACCGACGCTCAATTTTACCGGCGTCAGTTGTCAAACCCGCCGACAACCACGGGTTTGGAAAACGGACGCCGGCAAAATTAAGCATCTGTTTTTGAACCCGCCGACCGGCGGGCAGATTTTTTTTTTTGGGGGGGGGGGGAGGATTTCTGGGATTTTTTAATTTTTGGGGCCTCCGACTTAATATCGCTATGATATTACATCGGAGGGTGTACAGAAAAGCAGTCTTTTCTGCTTTTCTGTACACTTTCCCGGTGCTTTCTAAGGTATTTCTGAGAGTAAATTGTGCAGCTTGGCCGCACAGTTTACTTTCAGTATTACGGGGAAATAACTAATAGGCTCATCATCATGCATTTGCATGTGATGAGCGCTATTAGTTTCGGGAGGGTTGGTCGCGCTTTTCCCACGCGCTATTATTACCCCTTACAGTATAAGGGGTAATAATAGCGCGTCTAAAGCGCGAGGCCAGACGGGGGCTAAAAGGTGCGCTCGGCCGAGTGCACGGTTCTGTATCGGCCTGGCTGTTTGTGATCTCAGAATCCATCAGCTAAGGAAATGATTATGATATTACTGAGATTTGATTGATAGCATCATTGATTGAGTAAGGCAGCAGACGACCATCCAATGCTGGGCCCTGGGGAACTGATTCACAGACCTTAGGGGAAAAGCACAGGACGGCTTCTATAGCCAAGTCCAAAAACAAAGCAAGTTAAAAACAGCAGCATTGTCTGAATTATCAAGAAGGCTGCTCACCCAGTAAAAATGTTGCTAGCAGTAATTTTGTTATAGGTTTGACAGTTGATTGGTTGATCGTTAATTGACATAGGGTTTGGGGGTGACCTGCACGGAGCACCAGTCGCCACCATGGGAAATTTGCTGGGCAGACTGGATGGACCGGACGGTCTTTTTCTGCCATCATCACAATGTTACTATGTGTGTGTCTGCATTAGGGAATACTGAGTGCATGTTCCTGAAACGGCTCTCTAACAATCTCTTCTTTACATATTTTTCTCACTTTCATTTTCCGGACTCAGTTCTCTCTGCAGATGGATTTGATCCAGCAGCAGCTGGAATTTGAGGCTCAGCACATCCGGTCTCTGTTGGAGGAGAGGTTTGGGACGACAGATGAGATGGTGCAGAGGGCCCAGGTACTGGAGAACTTCACGTCTCCCCCTCAGAGGGGATTCAGCGTTTGGTACTGGGCTCAGCTCCAGGGTAGAAAGGCAGGAGATGAGCGTTCGCGGTGTTTGTGGAGCGGATTTATTGGGTGCGCAGTCTGGCACACAGATTGTCCTCCTGACAGGGGGCCAGAGTTCTGACTTGGCAAAGCCCTTGTGCTTATGGTTGGCCTGCAGACCATGCATCTTACTGGCCAATAAGTCATTTGTTGCACCTTATCTGCATCAGCTCGTCAGGGCAGCCAAGTATGCCTTCTCCTGATGAGCAGTCCCAAGCCTTTCTTTCTTATCCCTGATGGGAGGCGACAATTTTTCTGCTCCCATTACCTAAGGCCACGCCTTTGTGCTTGTGCAGCTTGCACGAACGTGTCAGGCATGAGCTCTGAGCCATCACTCATACCTGGGACTACTTTTCCTGCCAGGCCTCGCAGCGGCACTTTTGTGGGATCCTGACACCGCATGCATCTTCATTCCTGGAATCCCCCCTCTTTCTAGGAGGAAGAACCATCCTTAGTGAATGGGTCAGAGAATGTATGCAAGCCCCTGCTCCTCATACACATTTCTAAGCGGAAAACAATGCATCCCTCTGGAGGCCGAAGTGCCCACTACGTGGCCTGGTTGCCCAAAAGCTCAGAGAGCCAATGGCATTGTGTCAATTACAGCAACACAAACAGTCTCCCACGGGCAGCCGTGAACTTTAGGTCTCGTTCTTTAAATCCTTGCAGATCCGGGCATCCAGGCTGGAACAGATCGAGTCAGAGCTGGTGGATGTTCAGAAGGTGCAGCACGGGCAAGCACAGGTGCGCAGAGTTTGGGGGTTTTTTTTGCATTTAGAGTTCACACCTGTTCTAATGGGGGCAGCCATGTGTCCACAGCTTGTGTGCGACCAGGACTCGGACTAACTGTTCTACCGAGAGAGGGAAAAACCTGTGCGGCAGAAGTGTGGGTATGTGTGAGCACAGCTCAGAGTGATTGTTACATAAGATCTGCCTCATCTGGGTATGTTAGCAGGGAAAATCTAAGCAGAAAAATACCTGTCCTAAAATTACCTTGGTAACTTTACCTGGCTTAAGTTCCGCTGAATATCCAGGCAAAGATACAAAGGAAACTTTACTGTTCACTGCACCACTAAGTAAGAACCTCAGTAATGCCTATGGGCAGCCATCCTGCTGTGCGAGACACTTACTTTGGGGCCAATGCAATAAAATGTTCTTAGCGTACACATGGCACCCGCAAGGGGGGCGCCATGCAATAAACAGATTAGGGGGTTGAGCTAGCAAGGAGGCACTAGGGTCGCTAGCGTGACCTTAGCGCCTCCTTCCTAACGCGACCACACGGTCTGCCGGTTATGAACACCGATGACGATAAATAATCTGCGTGCTACAGGGATGTGAGTGAATGAGAGTAGGACACAGCGTGACTCTTTTATACCTGAGGGGGGGGGGCACATAATTTGCGTGCTACAGGGATGTGAGTGAATGAGAGCAGTGTTGGATTCGTGGACCCTTGAGCCGGCTGGGACAGATGATGATGCACCGTGGGAAGGCCCACAGTGGATGTCAAAGACGGGAGGCAGCAAAGGGCAGGAGACCAGAGGGATCTTCTCCACTGAAAGCCCGAGGTCCTCCCAGGAGGAGCCCGTGAGGATCCGGGCCTCTTGGACTTACGTGCGGTCTCCTGTGGGCCGGTGTCTGAAGAGGAGTTCCAGAGTATTGAAGAGAGGAGAAGCTGAAGAGGAGTTCCAGAGTATTGAAGAGAGGAGAAGCTGAAGCCAGGAGGCCAACCGGAACTTCACCACTGGAAGCCCGCGGCCTCCCCGGGAGGAGCCCGTGAGGACCCGAGCCGCTTGGACATAGGCAAGACCCCTGGACGGTGCACAACCAGATACCGGAGGAAGAGAAGAGTCGGAGGCCAGTGGACGAGCCGAAGTCAGAAGCCAGAGGATGAAGGACAGCAACTAGCAACCTCTGGGAGCAGAGAGAACCTCGTTGCAAGGCAAGGAGTAGATCTAGATGCAGGGTTTAAATACCCTGAGAGCGTCTGACGTCACCCCAGGCTGCGCTATTCCTTCCCACGCTGGCCGCTTTACATGTAGAGCCCCTGTGCAAGCGCATCTAGGGGGGGGGAGCTAGCCATGGAGCATTGGTGGCATCTCCCTCGAGGAGGGAGCGCTGCGGGCCGGAGCCAGGCAGGCCTGTACAGGCCGCAAAGACGCCGCAGCGGCCCGGACTGTCCCCGAGGTAGCTGGAGGGACCAGGGCACGGCCCGGGACTGCAACATCCACGGCTCAGAGTGACTCTTATACCTGGGGTGGGGTGGGTACATAATCTGTGTGCTACAGGGATGTGAGTGAATGCGTGCAGGACTGAAGGTGGAGCTGCAAAGGTTAAAAGTGTTCAACAGGCTTGGACCTTGTTTAAAAATACAATCCTAGAGGCGCAGTCCATATCTATTCCACGCATTAAGAAAGGTGGAAGGAAGGCAAAATGATTACCATCATAGTTAAAAGGTGAGGTGAAAGAGGCTATTTTAGCCAAAAAAACATCCTTCAAAAATTGGAAGAAGGATCCTTCTGAAAAAAATAGGATAAAACATAAGCATTGTCAAGCTAAGTGTAACGTATCAAAAAGAACAATAGACAATTTCCACAACAACACACAGTATCCGAAAAGGAAATGTCACTTGTATTTAATCACCGATCCCAAAAAATTCAAAATGATAATTATCATCAATTGTATGTGATTTTAGTTAAACCGCATCATCAAGCCTGACGGCGTGTGCTCTATATTTCAACTCGAGAACCGCCCGGTCTTCTAATCATTTGCGGCAAAATTAGATCTTTGTCAAAATCTTTTTTCTTTAGCTTTTTCTATTTTTCTTTAGTTTTCTATTAGTTTTCTCAAATGCATATTCATTATATCTTACATATCAACCTTTGGTCTTCTATTCGGCCGTATGTTGAGCTTGAATTAAAAGATTCTGACATCAGCAGTGCTTATTGAATAGAAGACCAAAGGTTGATATGTAAGATATAATGAATATGCATTTGAGAAAACTAATAGAAAACTAAAGAAAAATAGAAAAAGCTAAAGAAAAAAGATTTTGACAAAGATCTAATTTTGCCGCAAATGATTAGAAGACCGGGCGGTTCTCGAGTTGAAATATAGAGCACACGCCGTCAGGCTTGATGATGCGGTTTAACTAAAATCACATACAATTGATGATAATTATCATTTTGAATTTTTTGGGATCGGTGATTAAATACAAGTGACATTTCCTTTTCGGATACAAGTTAAGTGTAAAACATTGATAAGACAGGCGAAGAGAGAATTTGAAATGAAATTGGCCATAGAGGCAAAAACTCATAATAAAAACTTTTTAAAATATATCCAAAGCAAGAAACCTGTGAGGGAGTCGGTTGGACCATTAGATGACAGAGGGGTTAAAGGGGCTCTTAGGGAAGATAAGGCCATTGCAGAAAGACTAAATGAATTCTTTGCCTCCGTGTTTACTAATGAGGATGTTGGGGAGATACCAGTTCCGGAGATGGTTTTCAGGGATGATGAGTCAGACGAACTGAACCAAATCACTGTGAACCGGAAAGATGAGGTAGGCCAGATTGACAAACTAAAGAGTAGCAAGTCACCTGGACCGGATGGTATGCATCCTAGGGTTCTGAAGGAACTAAAAAATGAAATTTCTGATCTATTAGTTAAAATTTGTAACCTATCATTAAAATCATCCATTGTACCTGAAGACTGGAGGGTGCCAATGTAACCCCAATATTTAAAAAAGGCTCCAGGGGCCTGACTTCAGTGCCTGGAAAAATAGTGGAAACTATTCTCAAGAACAAAATTGTAAAGCATATAGAAAGACATGATTTAATGGAACACAGTCAACATGGATATACCCAAGGGAAGTCTTGCCTAACAAATCTGCTTCATTTTTTTGAAGGGGTTAATAAACATGTGGATAAAGGTGAACCGGTAGATGTAGTGTATTTGGATTTTCAGAAGGCGTTTGACAAAGTCCCTCATGAGAGGCTTCTACGAAAACTAAAAAGTCATGGGATAGGAGGCAATGTCCTTTCGTGGATTACAAGCTGGTTAAAAGACAGGAAACAGAGAGTAGGATTAAATGGTCAATTTTCTCAGTGGAAAAGGGTAAACAGTGGAGTACCTCAGGGATCTGTACTTGGACCGGTGCTTTTCAATATATATATAAATGATCTGGAAAGGAATACGACGAGTGAGGTTATCAAATTTGCAGATGATACAAAATTATTCAGAGTAGTTAAATCACAAGCAGACTGTGATACATTGCAGGAGGACCTTGCAAGACTTGAAGATTGGGCATCCAAATGGCAGATGAAATTTAATGCGGACAAGTGCAAGGTGTTGCATATAGGGAAAAATAACCGTTGCTGTAGTTATACGATGTTAGGTTCCATATTAGGAGCTACCACCCAGGAAAAAGATCTAGGCATCATAGTGGATAATACTTTAAAATCGTCGGCTCAGTGTGCTGCAGCAGTCAAAAAAGCAAATAGAATGTTAGGAATTATTAGGAAGGGAATGGTTAATAGAACGGAAAATGTCATAATGCCTCTATATCGCTCCATGGTGAGACCACACCTTGAATACTGTGTACAATTCTGGTCGCCGCATCTCAAAAAAGATATTGTTGCGATGGAGAAGGTACAGAGAAGGGCAACCAAAATGATAAAGGGGATGGAACAGCTTCCCTATGAGGAAAGGCTGAAGAGGTTAGGGCTGTTCAGCTTGGAGAAGAGACGGCTGAGGGGGGATATGATAGCGGTCTTTAAGATCATGAGAGGTCTTGAACGAGTAGATGTGACTCGGTTATTTTCACTTTCGAATAATAGAAGGACTAGGGGGCATTCCATGAAGTTAGCAAGTAGCACATTTAAGACTAATCGGAGAAAATTCTTTTTCACTCAACGCACAATAAAAGCTCTGGAATTTGTTGCCAGAGGATGTGGTTAGTGCAGTTAGTGTAGCTGGGTTCAAAAAAGGTTTGGATAAGTTCTTGGAGGAGAAGTTCATTAATGGCTATTAATCAATTTTACTTAGGGCATAGCCACTGCTATTAATTGCATCAGTAGCATGGGATCTTCTTAGTGTTTGGGTACTTGCCAGGTTCTTGTGGCCTGGTTTTGGCCTCTGTTGGAAACAGGTTGCTGGGCTTGATGGACCTTTGGTCTGACCCAGCATGGCAATTTCTTATGTTCTTATGTTCTTATACCTGGGGTAGCACATAATCTGTGTGCTACAGGGGTGTGAGTGAATGAGTGGAGGACTGAGCGTCACTCTTTTGCCTGGGGACGGGGGCACATACGGTAATCTGTGTGCTACAGGGATGCGAGTGAATGAGTGGAGGACTCAGCATGACTTTTATACCTGGTGGGGCACATTATCTCTTTGCTACAGGGATGTGAGTGAATGAGTGCAGGACACAGCGTGACTGATATATCTGGGGACGGGGGCACATAATCTGTGTGCTACAGAGATGTGAGTGAATGAGCATAGGACTCAGTATAACTCTTATCTGGGGGAGCACATAATCTGTGTGCTACAGGGATGTGAGTGAATGAGCATAGGACTCAGTATAACTCTTATCTGGGGGAGCACATAATCTGTGTGCTACAGGGATGTCAGTGAATGAGTGCAGAATCAGTGTGACTCTTATACCTGGGGGGACACATAATCTGTGTGCTACAGGGATGTGAGTGAGTGAGTGCAGGAGTCAGTGTGACTCTTGTACCGGCGGGGCACATAATCTGTGTGCTACAGGGACGTGAGTGAATGAGGGCAGGACTTAGCTGGGAGGACACATAATCTGTGTGCTACAGGGATGACAATGAATGAGTGCAGGACTGAGCGAGACTCTTATACCTGGGTTAGTACATAATCTGTGTGCTATAGGGATGTGAGTGAATGAGTTGAAGACTGAGCGTCACTCTTATGCCTGGCGACGGGTGCACATAATCTGTGTGCTACAGGGATGTGAGTGAATGAGTGGAGGACTCAGCATGACTCTTATACCTGGGGGGGGGGGGGGAGCGTACATAATCTGTGTGCTACAGGGATGTGAGTGAGTGAGTGCAGGAGTCAGTGTGACTCTTGTACCGGCGGGGCACATAATCTGTGTGCTACAGGGACGTGAGTGAATGAGGGCAGGACTTAGCTGGGAGGACACATAATCTGTGTGCTACAGGGATGTCAATGAATGAGTGCAGGACTGAGCAAGACTCTTATACCTGGGAGGACACGTAATCTGTGTGCTACAGGATGTCAATGAATGAGTGCAGGACTGAGCGAGACTCTTATACCTGGGTTAGTACATAATCTGTGTGCTATAGGGATGTGAGTGAATGAGTTGAAGACTGAGCGTCACTCTTATGCCTGGCGACGGGTGCACATAATCTGTGTGCTACAGGGATGTGAGTGAATGAGTGGATGACTCAGCATGACTCTTATACCTGGGGGGGGGGGGGGGCGTACATAATCTGTGTCTGCTACAGGGATGTGAGTGAATGAGTGCAGGACTGAGCATGACTCATATATCTGGGGACGGGGGCACATAATCTGGGTGCTACAGGGATGTGAGTGAATTTGTATAGGACTCAGTATGACTCATATCTGGGGGGGCACATAATCTGCATGCTACAGAGACATGAGTGAATGAGGGCAGGATGAGTGTGACTCTTATACCTGGGGGGCACATAAGCTGTGTGCTACAGGGATGTGAGTGAATGAGTGCAGGACTGAGCGTGACCCTTATATATGGGGAGGGGGCACATATTCTGTGTGCTACAGGGATGTGAGTATATGAGTATAGGACTCAGTATGACTCATATCTGTGGGGTCACATAATTTTTGTGCTACAGGGATGTGAGTGAATGAGTGCAGGACACTGCGAGACTCTTATAGCTGGGGAGCACATAATCTGTGTGCTACAGGGATGTGAGTGAATGAGTGCAGGACTGAGCGTGACTCTTATACCTTGGGACGGGGGCACATAATCTGTGTGCCACGGGGTGTGAGTGAATGAGTGGACGACTGAGCGTGATTCTAATACCTGAGGTTGGGTTCATATAATCTTTGTGCTAAAGGGATGTGAGGACTGAGTGCAGAACTCAGCGTGACTCTTATACCTTGGGACGGGGGCACATAATCTGCGTGCTATAGGAATGTGAGTGAATGAGTGCAAGACTCAGCCTGACTCTTATAAGAACATAAGAACATAAGAACTTGCCATGCTGGGTCAGACCAAGGGTCCATGAAGCCCAGCATCCTGTTTCCAACAGAGGCCAAACCAGGTCACAAGAACCTGGCAAGTACCCAAACACTAAGAAGATCCCATGCTACTGATGCAATTAATAGCAGTGGCTATTCCCTAAGTAAACTTGATTAATAGCCGTTAATGGACTTCTCCTCCAAGAACTTATCCAAACCTTTTTTGAACCCAGTTACACTATCTGCACTAACCACATCCTCTGGCAACAAATTCCAGAGCTTTATTGTGCGTTGAGTGAAAAAGAATTTTCTCCGATTAGTCTTAAATGTGCTACTTGCTAACTTCATGGAATGCCCCCTAGTCCTTCTATTATTCGAAAATGTAAATAACAGAGTCACATCTACTCGTTGAAGACCTCTCATGATCTTAAAGACCTCTATCATATCCCCCCTCAACCGTCTCTTCTCCAAGCTGAACAGCCCTAACCTCTTCAGCCTTTCCTCATAGGGGAGCATCCGGCAGTTCTGTGAGGTCAGGAGGGGTAAGAGGGGCTGGAGCATGTCTCTTCTCCCTGCTTTATTCTATTGTGCTTCCTGCTCCAGACCCTCTCCTCCTGTCCTCTGCAGTGCTGCTCATTGCCACGTGGCCAGGAGGGAAAGAGCCACAGATTGGCCACCCCTGCCGTAATGGTATTCCCCTGGGATCCCTGTGGGTCTGGCAGGCTGCACCAGTATGGGAGCACTAAAGGTTGGGTTCCTTGGTGGCCAGGCTGCCTGCAATGAATTGAGTCCATGCCTTTTTCTCTGTTTCTGTCAATATCTGAGAAACAGGAGAGTCCAGAGAGTGATGGGGGCCCAGCAAGCTCTACGCACGACGAGGAGGAAGCCGGAGCAGCAGAAAGCAAGGTACGGTGCTGTGACAGTGTGAGGAGGGGAGGGGCAGGGCAGGGAATGGCGAATGGGATCTAACCCAAGTGATTCATGAGCGGAAACTGTGAACCGATAGCAAAATGTATCAGTACTCCAGGTTCAGGCCCTCATCTTATATTAAATATGTTTTTAAAATCAATTGGAGAAAGTGACAGTTTTGTTAGGAAGAATTGCTCTTATCCATGATAAAACGTCTCTATAAGCACTTCCAGCAGCACCCACTCTTCCCTAACGCTGATCCGGAAAGAATAAGTGTAGCACAAACAACTGAAGAGTGGCCTCGGGGGGAGCAGACAGTGACATCCGATGCATCCCAAGTTAGGAACAGATCAGAGACATGGGACCACAGAATTGGCTGGCAGCTGGGTTTGCCTGGTGGGGTCGCCGGTGCTGGCGATTACTTTGGTTTTTGTACTGTGCTTAGAGATGCATATTTAGCGCGCCGTAAATAAACTCTCAAACCGTCAAGCCCCGTTCCCTGTACGTACCTGGATCAGTCCAGACAGTGGGTTATGTCCCCAATCCAGCAGATGGAGTCAGCACAAGCTTTGAGGGGGCGTATCCATATATACTACTACCCCCTCTGCAGGAGTTCAGTATCTTCTGACTCCAGCAGATGCGAGTAGGGGAATCAGGCTTCCCCTCCTTTTCCTTTTTCTTCACTTTCTAGCTTGATTATGGCTTGTTGTTGTCTTTTTCTGTGGATCAAGTTTGGATCAAGTTTGTATTAAGTTTAAAAAAAAAAAAAAAAAAAAGGCAGAGTTCTTTCAACTTCTGGGGAGTGGCTTATCTTCCTTGTCTCTTCTCTGCGGCCTTGCTGTTTATTTCTCGTTGCAGCCAGGGGTAAGTTTGTTTTTCCTTTGTAGTTTTTTCCTTCACAGCTCAGCCCCCGGTGCCCGCGAAAGCCGGTGGAGCCGGCCTCTTCGCTCTTTACTCCCTCACCCGCGGCCATTTTACAGCTCCTCATGGGCTGCTGAGCCATTTAGGGAAAGATGTCTGGGGCGGGTCGTGTGGCCGGGAAGGCCCCCCCGCGGCACCCTCCTCTATTTTCGGACAGCGGGCAGTGCGGGCCGACCGGGCCCCCCCGCAGCGGCGCTTTTGTGCGCGTGGCCCCCCCCCCGTGGCTTTTTCTTTTCTCCTACAGCGATCCCGATGCCGCGGCCGTCCCGCTGTGCGGCCTGCGGAGACCCGGGGTCCCGGATTTCCCGGGAGGGCATCTGTGCACGATGCCTCCCCGGGGGGGAAGGTACCTCACAGTCCCTGACTGATTTCTCTTTTTTGCCCGGGCGGCGCGGGCCGGCCACTCCGCCATTTTTGGCGGGAACGGCGGCCATTTTACATTCTGAGCGCCCTGAGGCGCAGGCCACGAGGGAGAACGGATCCCTGGAGGACTCTACCAGCAGGGGTGTTCCCCCGATTTTGGTGCAGGAACCAAGCACTCAGAGCCAGGGAGCAGGAACCACGCCGCCCCCGAAGCGCACCCGAGCAGGCCGGGGTTCTCTCCGGAGTTTATCCTGCTCATGCATACCGCTTATCTGCAGGGGCTGGAAGCACCTGTGGGACCCCTCCCTCCTAAGATCCCTCGGATGTCGCCCTCGACGCCGGCCCCCCCCGACCCTCCGGGAGTGGGGGCCTCCCGCCTTCCTACCCGGGTCCGATCCACGCCCGCGGCAGTGGGGGCGGTGCCAGACCCAGCGGGACATGGACTTGACCTCTCGGACGGGGGACAAGGGGACGGCACGCAGGAGGGGGATGATCCGCGTACCCTACGCCTCTTCCAGAGGGAAGAGCTGGACGACCTCATCCCGCAGATCATCCAAGAATTAGATTTGGACCCGCCACCAGACCCGCCTGCCCCAGTAGCTCCCGCTGTCGTCACTTCTTCAAGGAAGGGAGATCCTGTCCTGGCGGCACTCCGGCTGAGGGCTCGGGCTTTTCCCATTCATGACTCGTTTTTACAACTTCTCACCAGGGAATGGGACACCCCGGAGGCCTCCCTGAAGAGCAGCCGGGCTATGGAAAAGCCGTACCCGCTCCCCGAAGATTTTCTGGACCTCATCAAGGTCCCAAAGGTGGACTCCGCAGTGTCGGCGGTCACGAAGAGGACGACTATCCCAGTGACGGGAGGTGCGGCGTTGCGGACACACAGGATCGTAAGTTGGAAGTTTTCCTTAAGCGGGTTTTCGAGGTCTCCGCTCTGGGTATGCGGGCGGTGATGTGCAGTTCGCTTGCCCAGCGGGCTAGTCTCCTTTGGGTGCAACAACTCCTCACGTCTCAGAACCTGCCGTCCGATGAGGCTGCCCAGGCAGATCGGCTAGAAGCCGCAGTGACGTATGGGGCGGACGCCTCGTACGACCTTTTTCGGGTCCTCGCAAGATCCATGGTTTCGGTAGTGGCAGCACGACGACTACTGTGGCTACGCAATTCGGCGGCTGATACGTCCTCTAAGTCGAGTCTGGGCTCTCTTCCCTTCAGGGGCAAGTTCCTCTTCGGGGAGGATTTGGACCAGATCATCAAGTCCCTGGGGGAGAACGCTGTTCATCGGCTGCCGGAGGATAGGTTTCGACCATCCAGAGCATTTTCTTCTTCTCAGACCAGAGCCAGAGCGCAACGGCGCTACAGGGGATACAGACAGGCGGGCTCCCGGTCATCCGCCCCCAGGTCTCAGCCCTGGTCGCGCTCCTTTCGCGGGCGTCTGCCCGCACGCACTACTCCCGGAACCGGGAACCCCTATACCAAGTCTTCACAATGATGCCAGTCTCGCCCACTCCCCTGTCCCCAAGATTGGGGACCGACTAACGTATTTCTACGCGGAGTGGGCACGGATCACCTCGGACCAGTGGGTCCTGGATACCATAAAACACGGCTACGCATTGGAATTTGTCCGCCCCCCGCAGGGAAGGTTCATCTTTTCCCCCTGTGGCTTGGACCTCAAGAGAGGAGCAGTGCAGCTGACTCTGGACAGACTCCGGGAGATAGGCGCTATTGCGCTCGTGCCCTTCGGAGAGGTGGGCTCGGGCCACTATTCCATCTATTTCGTCGTACCAAAGAAGGACGGTTCCTTCCGGCCTATCCTAGACCTCAAGGAAGTCAACAAATCCCTTCGAGTCGTTCGGTTCCGCATGGAAACGCTCCGGTCAGTGATTGCGGTGGTGCATCGGGGGGAGTTCCTCGCCTCCCTGGACTTAACAGAGGCCTACCTGCACATTCCCATCCGCCCGGACCACCACCGTTTCCTTCGTTTCAAAATTCTGGACCAGCATTTTCAGTTCACGGCTCTCCCGTTCGGATTGGCGACGGTGCCGCGCACCTTCACCAAGATCATGGTAGTCGTGGCGGCAGCTCTCCGGAAGGAGGGCATCCTGGTTCATCCTTATCTGGACGATTGGCTCCTCCGGGCGAAGTCATTCGATCATGGACGCTCAGCGGTGACTCGAGTAGTACGGTTTCTACATTCCCTGAGATGGGTAGTGAACTTCTCCAAGAGCTCCCTCATGCCCTCGCAACGCTTGGGTTTTTTTGGGGGGCGACCTTCGACACCCTACTGGGCAAAGTTTTTCTGCGCCAGAACAAAGCTCAATCCTTGCGGGATCACACACGACGGTTCTCTGCGTTACCAGAGCCCACCTCCTGGGACTACCTGCAACTCCTGGGAGTGATGGGGTCCACCATCGACCTTGTACCTTGGGCTTGTGTCCCTCGATCTGCCAAATTGGGTGGTGGTGACCACCGATGCCAGTCTAGCAGGCTGGGGTGCAGTCTGCGATCGAAGCGCCATGCAGGGGACGTGGTCCACGGTGGAGGCGAAGTGGTCAATCAACCGTCTGGAAACCAGAGCGGTCCGGCTAGCTCTGCGACATTTCCTCCCGCTTCTTCGGAACCGGGAAGTCAGAATCCTATCGGACAACGCTACCACCGTGGCCTACATCAACCGACAAGGAGGCACGCGCAGCCCGCGCTCGAGGCGGCGCTGCTGATGCAATGGGCGGAGCGTCATCTCGTCCGGCTAGCGGCCTCGCACATCGCCGGTGTGGACAACGTCCAGGCGGACTTCCTCAGTCGTCAACTGCTGGACCCCGGAGAGTGGTCTCTCTCCGACAAAGCGATGCAACTTCTCGTCCATCGGTGGGGGGCCCCCCACTTGGATCTGATGGCGTCCGCTCTCAACGCCAAGGCTCCACGCTTCTTCAGTCGCCGGAGAGAGCGCAGCGCGGAGGGAGTGGATGCCCTGGGCCTCCCGAGACCGCCACATCTTCTGCTCTACGCTTTTCCACCATGGCCCCTGGTGGGCAGGATGCTCCGCAGAATAGAAAGCCATCAGGGGACCGTGGTTTTCATCGCCCCAGAATGGCCCAGGCGACCCAGGTTTGCGGACCTGCTACAGCTGGTGATCGACGGGCCAATCAGGCTGGGGCACCTCCCCCAGCTCCTACATCAGGGCCCGGTATTTTTCGAGCAGGCAGAACTCTTCTGTCTTGCGGCCTGGCTTTTGAGAGGCGCCGCCTCCGGCGTCGGGGCTACCCGGAGGCAGTAGTATCCACGCTATTGCGGGCACGAAAGACATCGGCCTATGTTCGGGTCTGGAAGGTGTTCGAGCTGTGGTGTACCACCCAGGCCACGAGACCCGCTAAGGCTTCTGTACCTCAGATCCTTCAGTTTCTACAGGCGGGGGTGGAAAAAGGGCTCGCCTATAATTCACTACGGGTTCAGGTGGCCGCCCTTGGTTCACTGTTGAGCGATGGGGGCTCTCTTCTACAGTATCCTGACTTTGCTCGTTTTCTCAAGGGTGGCAAGCATATGCGTCCTCCGTTACGGGACCCTTGTCCCTCCTGGAGTCTTAACCTTGTGCTTTGCTCCCTGTCGGGACCACCGTTTGAGCCGCTGCACAGCACAACGATAAAGGATCTCACTCTCAAGACTGTATTTCTTGTGGCCATCTGTTCCGCTCGACGCATCTCGGAGCTGCAGGCTCTGTCGTGTAGAGAGCCCTATCTCCGTTTCTCCGACTCTGGAGTTTCGCTTCGCACCGTTCCCTCCTTCCTTCCGAAGGTGGTTTCTGCATTCCATGTGAACCAGACGGTGGAGTTGCCATCCTTCTCTTCCTCAGAGCCGAAGTCTCTCCGTCTCTTGAATGTCAAGCGCACTCTGCGCCTCTATCTGGAGGCTACAAATGAGTTCCGGACCTCTGACCATCTCTTCGTACTCTGGGCCGGTCCTAAGAAGGGGTCTCAGGCCTCGAAGACTACCATTGCCAGATGGCTGAAGGCCGGCATTGCTGCTTCCTACATTGAGGCGGGTCGGACTCCCCCACCCGGAATCGTAGCGCATTCTACACGTTCTCAGGCGGCACCTCGCCTCTTCAGTCTCTGGACACTTTGGCGAGCAGGTTCTCCGAGCAGGCCTCGCAGGACCCCACCCGATTTAGGGAAGCTTGGGTACATCCCACTGTCTGGACTGATCCAGGTACGTACAGGGAAAAGAAAATTATTATTTACCTGCTAATTTTCGTTCCTGTAGTACCATGGATCAGTCCAGACGCCCACCGCGTTTGGGTTCTTGATCCTGCTCAGCTCTGCTCTTCTTGCTTGCAGTGTTCTGTGTCTTCACAGTCGTTTCTTTTCGCTGTTTTTCACAGCTCCCTACAAGTTGGTAGGATGTTTGCAGTTACTTGTTGCGGTTACAATTGTTTTCATTATCTGTTTCCACAAACTTGATCCTTCGGGGGTTTCTACTCTGGCTTTGATATACTCGATACTGAACTCCTGCAGAGGGGGTAGTAGTATATATGGATACGCCCCCTCAAAGCTTGTGCTGACTCCATCTGCTGGATTGGGGACATAACCCACTGTCTGGACTGATCCATGGTACTACAGGAACGAAAATTAGCAGGTAAGTAATAATTTTCTTATGCTCATGCAGCGCCAGGCCTAAGTGGCAGGTTAAGCAGAGGACCTGAGAGACCAGATGTTTGGGCAACAGCCCCACCAGTCCTGGGCAGCAGTTGGAGGTTATTCCAAAGCCTTCTGGTTGAAATGGGAAGCTGGGCAGGAGCTGGGCGTGAGCTAAGTTGTGGGGGTACAAATGAGAGAGAGAATAAAATGTCCTGGAAAAGGAGATCCTAAAAGCTTAGTAGTGTGGGCAGGAGTAATGGGGCAGACGGGATGGGTCGCTCGGGCTTTTTCTGCCGTCATCCACTATGTTAGTTATGTAAATTACCTGAAGCATGGACTCAGGGAGAGATACTTTTTTTTTTTTTTTTTAACATAATTACATTTGTATTGAAGCAGCCAGTATGCTAAAAAAAAAAACAGGAATAAACATGTTGTTCCAGAAATGTCATCCCTGGAAAAACAGGCGGGACCCATGGTTCAAGATTTTCACAAAAAGAATCCTTTTTACCACCACCCTCCCCCTCTCCCATCCTCACCCCCATGCCAACCCCCCACGATTGCTTCTTAATAACAGCGTACCACCTAGAAGTGACTGTATTCATATCCAAACGAACAAACTCTTCAAATGTTATCACGACACCATTTGACATATGGTTCCCACATACTTAAAAATGAATCTAAGGCGTCCTTCCGCGAGGCTGTTCATTTCCCCATATAATATACATTCCCACCCACATTTAGTTAATGGCAGCAATGAAGGCACGGACAGTTTCCTCCAATAGGCTGCAGTTTTGCATTTAGCAGCAAACACAAGTGGAGCAGGCAGTTTCCCTTTTTTAATAGGTAGATCAGTATTTAATAGTTTATTAAAACATTTGTATGCCACGCTGCCCATTGTTCTAAGTGACTCACAACAAAATATTCAAGTGTAAGATAAAACATTAAAGTTAGACAAATAAATACAAAATCAGACTAAACAGAAAAGCATTAAATACAGTGAACATTAAAAACAATGAAACACTTAAACCCAAGTCACCAGCCAAAAGTTAAAGAATATCCACAATCTCCCCTGCAGATGACCATCATTATTCACATGGGCTTTTAAAAGTCTATCATTCCATTAGAGATCTGTCCTCAAAGTGCGCAGCACGATACAAACCAAACAGCAATACTCCATGGAGACTTACCCCCTCCCCCCTCCCCTTAGTTTCCCAATCTCCTCTTCATTGCCTCCTAACCCCAGGATCATCCTTCATTGCCTCTCTCATCTCCTTCCAGAGGGGAGAAGGCGGCCACCGCTTTCTTCACTCCTCTCAATCTCTGTCCCCCAGCGCTCCAGCCTCCCCCACCTCCAGTGCCTTGCTGCCATCCCCTAGTCAACATCTTCACCACAGCCCCAGGGGTGGCTCTCGTTTTCTCTCCTCCCTGGGTCTCTCCCAAACACTAAGCTCCCGCTCTCCTCAGCCTCTTCTGTCCCTTCCTCAGTCTCTCGGGTAGGAAAGAGAAAAAGCAAAAAGACCTTAAGCTTCCTTAGGTACTGATGGGATAGATAATTTTAATAACAGGGTGGCCAGGATAACAGTTGCAGATATATTCCAAAATTAAATAAATAAATAAATTGAGTACAACAAAAAGAAGAGAAGTTAAGAATAACATCAAAAGAGAGAATAGGGCCAAGATGCAGTCTATTTAGTGCTGCTACTCCTCTTATTTAGTGCTTGTGAGACACTGAGCACCTAGGGATGTTGCCTCTCGATCCTGATCTCTAACCACTGGTCCCTTCTTACACCCCCTGGGTTTTACGCACTGAAAATATGCAGAATCCTTAACTGAGCAAAGGGATACCATCTCCACCTGCAAGGTACCTGTGACCTGGATTGGCCACCGTGGGAGGCAGGATGCTGGGCTCCATGGGATCTTGGCCTGACCCGCTTGGCAATCCTTATGCTCTTATGTTCTGATGTGATCCTCAGGTGGAGGTTGTCTTCTGGCTCTTGTCTATGTTGGCGACACGAGATAAGGAGGACATGTCTCGTACCCTGCTTGCCATGTCCAGCTCACAGGACAGCTGTATCGCCATGCGCAAATCCGGCTGCCTTCCGTTCCTGATCCAAATCCTGCATGACACGGACCGGGATGCCACAGCTCCTGCTGGGAGCAGCAGCAAGGATTCCCGCATGCGCGCCAACGCAGCTCTGCACAACATCGTCTTCTCGCAGCCGGATGAAGGGCAAGCCAAGAAGGAGATGAGGGTTCTGCACGTGCTGGAGCAGGTTCGCTCCTACTCAGAGACCTGCTGGGACTGGCTGGAGATGCAGAATAAAGACAGCGGAGGTGGAAGGGAGCTGGATGGGAACTCTGGTAGGTACCTGGGAAGTTAACAGGGAAGGGGGTGAGACAAACCACCGGACCCCCATGGGACGGAATGGGCAGTTCTGAGCTGCAGTCGAGGGAACGTTTTCCTGGCACAAACCCCTAGAATGAGGCGTCATGAGATGAGGGTGAAAGGGGGGGTAGACTCGGGAGTAATCTAAGGACATATTTCTGTACTGAGAGGGTAGTAGATACATGGAACGGCTTTCCTATAGAGACTAGAATAGTTTCTGAATTGTAAATGGATTATAAAGTTGAATTAGTAGGTAACAATGGGGACAATTTTAAAACCCCACAAGAAGCTTGTAGATTTGAGGGTTCTTTGTAGCTTGCAGATGCAGAGTAACGCCCAGGGATATCCTGCCTTGCCAACCTCCTCCACCCTTTGCCTTCTCCCGGTGGCCAAGAGTGTGTATGCTGAGAGTGATTTTCAGCCTGAGGAATGTACCCAGTTAACTGCTTACCTAGACAAATTCCTTTAAAATTTGCCTTCCTAATTCCTAGGTATAGCCCCTCTCCTTTGCTGTAATATCCCCCCCCCCCCAACTTTCTACGATACACATGTAAGGGGGATAACATATCACCCATTCTGTATAGACTCCACTGGTTACCAATTGGCCCACATATACCTTTACAAAGTGCCTGCCTCATTTTAAAATCGCACCAAGGTGCATGTCCAAGTTATTTGAG
This sequence comes from Rhinatrema bivittatum, assembly GCF_901001135.1. Lineage (NCBI taxonomy): Eukaryota > Metazoa > Chordata > Amphibia > Gymnophiona > Rhinatrematidae > Rhinatrema > Rhinatrema bivittatum. Next base: position 217,412,879 of record NC_042622.1, on the reverse strand, counting down.
TAACTGTCTCACGTGATACAGACCAGTTTGGGAGCTATGTTCCTCACAGGCTTGCTTATTAACTATTATACAATTAAAATCAGTGCATCTTACTATGACATGCGAAGGAGCATCCAGTAATATGGAATGAGCTGCCTTTGGAGGCAAAGGAGCATTATGGGTACTTGGTCTTCCGCAAAACTCTGAAAACCTGATTTTTTTCCCAGAAGACTGTCGACTGAGCCAATATGTGCATTGTTTTCAGCCTTAACATCTTGACTGCTGTAATGTCGCAGTATAGATGATAGTATTACTGCCATTGCTAGAGGATTAAGATGCTGGGGCTTTTCTATGCTATGGATACTTTTGTTGTTGTTTGTGAATGCCTGGGTTGTGTTTGAGGTTATTCTGTTGGTTGGTGGGTATCTTAATACTGATATAATTTAGCATCGCTCTGACGTGTTTAATTAGGAATACTGTACATCCTGGACATCGCTAGCTTTTTATTTCCCATGATTTGTTTATCTTGCTCTGTATTCAGCACTGTATGCTGAAATATTTATGAAATATTATTTTTATTGTAGTTACCCACTAGGAGCGTACACTGCAATCTAGTGGGCTAAGCTGATAACAAGTAGGCACAGGCCCTCCCTTCCCACCCCAGTTCTGATCCTTGAGTCCTCACCGGTAGGAGAGAATGCTGTTACTGCAGTACTTCTCCAAATAGTGCTGCTGAAGGCACTTCATTGTTCACCAAGCCATGCTAAGCCATTAGCAGTGAATCTGCAGGCTAGGTGATATCAGTGAGTTAGCCCCTAAAAATGGTTTATCAGCCACTTTTTCTTCCTACAGGACCAGGATCTATTGAGCCACAGATCTGCCAGGCCACTTGTGCTGTGATGAAGCTATCGTTTGATGAGGCCTACAGACAAGCCATGAACGAGTTAGGTATGTTACATGCACCATGAATAAGGCAGATATGTTACAAACACGCTGGGGCCATTATTTGATACAAAGCTGAGCTCCTAAATTAGAAGCTATATTCAGCCAAATTTAGAAGCCTAAGTATTCTGTTGAAAATTCACATATTTTAGGACCCTAACGGTTAGGCCCCTATATTAAGCCTGCTATTCATTTGCCTAGATTTAGGGTCCTAAATTATGTGCCTAATTCTGAAAATCAGTACTTAGCTCCTAACTTTGTTTCTCTGCCCTAACTTTGACCCCTAATGAAAGTAGGAGCCTAAATGTAGGCACCCAGCCATAGTAAATTTTCGAAAGGGCAGTTGAGGAATCTATCTCCAAAAGTTAGAAGCCTGAACCCTTTGAAAATTGATCCCATCATGACTAAGGCAGGTATGTCACACAAACACACACAATGACTAAGGCAGGTATGTTACACACATACACGCCATGAACAAGGTAAATATGATATATGCATACTTACACCATGACTAAGGTTCGCACACACACACACACACGCACCATGATTAAGGCAGGTATGTTACATATATATATGCCATGAACAAAGTAAATATGTTATATGCACACTCACACGCACCATGACTAAGGCAGGTATGTCTCACACACACACACACACACACACATGCACAATGAATAAGGCAGGAATGTTACACACACACGCACATAATAACTAAGGTAGGTATGTTGCACGCACATGCCATGAACAAAGTATGTTTAATGCACACTCACATGCACCATGAATAAGACGGGTATATCACACATTAACACCTGTTGAATGAGTTAAATATGTTACATGCACACTCACACGCACCATGGCTAAGGCAGGCATGGCACTCACATACATGCCACGAACAAGGTAAATATGTTATATGCACACTCACACACATCATGACTAAGGCAGGTATGTTACACACATACATACGCACAATGACTATGGCAGGTGTGTCACATGCAAATTCACACGCACTATGACTAAGGCAGGTATGTTACACATACACATGCCATGAATGAGGTAAGTATGTTACATACACACTTACAACCATGACTAAGGCAGGCATATCACACACATACATGCACAAACCATGACTAAGGCAGGAAAGTTACACACACACACACACACACACACATGCCATGAACAAGGTAAGTATATTACATGCACACATACCCTGTGAATGAGGCAGGTATGCCACACATACACACACACATATGCCATAAATGAGGTGGCCTGTGTGTGTGACATATGCATCTCATTCATGCATATGTGTGAGTGTATATTGAACACACATACATTCATGCCATGAATAATTTGGGTATGCTATATAAATGCACAAGCACATATGTGTGACCCGTGAATATGCCAGGTAGAACTGGATCTACTCTTTGGGATCCCACCAGGTACGCGTCACCTGAATTGGCCACTGTTGGAGACAGGATGCTAGGCTTGATGGACCTTTGGTCTGATCCAGTTTGGCATTTTTTTATGTTTCAGGGTATATTCGATATGCACAAGTCATGAATGAGCAGACTATATTGCACAGCAAAACACACATGTGCTCTGAGTGAGCCAGATAGGTCACTCAGATAAACAGAATTTCAGTCCTTCCTTGCCAGTTCATTTTGTCCTGTTCCTGCAGGCGGATTACAGGCTGTTGCTGAGCTTTTAGAGGTTGATTATGAGATGCACAAGATGACAAATGACCCGCTTAACCTTGCCTTGAGACGCTATGCAGGCATGGCCCTCACCAACCTTACCTTCGGAGATGTGGTGAACAAGGTAGGACTGGACGGGATTGTTGCAGGAAGGCAACTGGCACAGCAGCTGAGCAGAGGTCCTTACTGTAAATCCTCCTCTTTTCCTTGGCAGGCAACTCTGTCCTCCAGGCGGGGCTGCATGCAGGCCATCGTGGCTCACCTGGCATCGGAGAGTGAAGAGCTTCATCAAGTGAGTGATCCAGAGTCTTCAGCACGGGCGAGGGAGCTGACAGGCTGAAGAGCTGGAATAGGAGGAAGGGAAGAGGCAGTAGTAGGTGGTGGTGATTAGGGACGAGTGGGAATAAACAGGCCGTTACTATGGAAGGTGCAGTGCTAGCTAGAATGGAACTGTTTGATTGGTCTCACCTATTTCCCAGAATGCACTAGCCAGTTGGAAGCCTGACTGATCCCGCACGGGAATCTTTTCCCAGGTCCATAAAATCCTTCGCTAACGTCCCTGTTCCGTGATTAGGACAGGGAGGGTGAGGATTTTTTTTTTCCCAATGAGAGTATAAAATCGGGAGCAGCCTCAGCTGCAGGAGGCAGGGACCGAAGGCAATGGGCAGGCCAGCCTCAGTTTTTGCAGATTGCTGTGCGGGGCACTTAAGTCCCTGGTGCCCTTTTTTCGCAGGTGGTCTCCAGCATCCTGCGCAACCTGTCCTGGCGGGCAGACATCAACAGTAAGAAGATGCTTCGCGAGGTGGGCAGTGTGAGCGGCTTGGTGCAGTGCGCCCTGCGAGCCACAAAGGTACAGGCCCGTTCTTAATCCATGGATGCATTTTCATTCCCCTTCCAAGCACTTGGGGCTGGGCTGTCACAAATCCTTCATTTTGGTGGACTAGGGTTTCTGAGACACAAGGGGGGGCAAGCCCCTCTATCTGTCACTGTTTCTGTGGCCTTATTTAGAAGTTGTGTTCTTCACAGTCTCTAATCCTTGCCAGAGCAATTTTGAAAACTCAGCAGGCAGGGACCGCAGATACAATAGTACACACGGGCTTTGCACCTGTATGTCCTTTCCCTTCCCTGCCTGAACCCCACTCCTGGCCCCCATCTCTTTTTAACAGTCAAAAGTGTGCATGCACATTTGGGCGATATTGAGGAAGAGAATTCTTCACATGGGGCAGTCTAGCCGTATAAACCATTATTGACACAGCTAGAGGTCTTTGAAAACTGTCCTCTGCATGCCTGTGACCTGCTGTTCAGTGAGATACGGAGTTTGAATGCATGTGGGATTAAAGAGAGGTAACTCTCTGCAGAGGGAGGGGTGCAGTCAGGCCTGCTATATCTGAGCCTTAAGTCAGTAAACTTCTGGAAATGACAAAAGTTCCTGTTCGCCTCCTCCCCCCAGTCCTGCCCCTCCTTTCCCCCTCCCTGCCGCCATCTAATCCTATCCCTTCCCTGGACCTCCGATTCCTTCCCTCCCAGCCCCCCTGCAGATCCACCCTTGTCCTGGACCTCTGATCCTTTCCTTCCGGCTCTTGCATCCTCCCCTACTCCCCTGCAGACGTCTAATCCCGCCCCTGCCCTTGACCCCTGATCCCTTCCCTCCCACCCTCCCGTAGACATCCAGCCCCACCCCTGTCCTGAATCTGTGATCCCCTTCCTTCTTGCTCCCTCCGCCTCAGGCTCTGGTATCAGCAGAAGGCAGTGAGTGCAAGGACTGAGTTAGACTGTGCACTTAACTGGCACCACAGCGACCCTGGCCCCTTCTGGGCTTTCACACAGGCCTGTGAGCACAGGGCCGACTGGGAGCCATTCTCACTGCATTCACTGACAGCTGTGCCAGAGTCCTGAGGATTTGTCAGGGAGAGGGAGTTCCACCTGAGGGACAATGCGGGGATCCTAGCGATGGCGCTGGCGGGGAAGGGGTTTGAGTTCCATGGAGCATGGCATCAGCATCAACAGTACTTAGGGGGTGGCAAAAGCCAATTTCTATCACTGGGTGCCATCACAGTATTCGGTGACTGAAATTTGGACTGGCGTTTGAGGAGAACAGAGGCATTACATCCCTCCCCTATGAAGAAGTTTATTTAATAAAGGTCCCCACATGCTTCAGAGGACAGCAACAGAGCCCCTCCCTTTCTGTTAGTTAAGTGCCCTCCTGGTCTTAGACCTCCAGCCTCGGAGCTGCCTCACTGTAAAGATTTTTTTTTTTTTCCCCCCCCTTGGCTTTATTTGCTAGGAATCAACATTGAAAAGCATCCTTAGTGCCCTCTGGAACCTGTCGGCCCACAGCACAGAAAACAAGGCGGCTGTGTGTGCAGTGGAGGGCGTGCTGGGCTTCCTCGTCAGTACCCTCACCTACAAGTGCCAGAGCAACTCGCTGGCCATCATCGAGAGCGGAGGCGGAATCCTGCGCAATGTGTCCAGCCTCGTCGCCACCAGAGACGATTACAGGTCTGTGTCTGGGCTCTCCGGGGGCCATGCACGCTCACTTCAGACGTGCTATGGTTTATTTCTCACAGGTCAGAGAACCTGAAAGCACAGAGCTGCTTTCAGGGCACATGGAAACATGGTGCTTTGCCTAAATGGAAGCCTTTGTAACTTCGGCTCCTGAACTCCACGCACACGCAGTGGTGATCCCTTGGAATAACGTGTGAGCATGTGTGTGTGTGTATGTGCATTTGTGTAGCCTGCATTGCCTCTGCTTGTGCTGTACTGGTTCTATGGTGGGGCACAATGTGTATACCTTTCCCTTGGGGAAGTAAGGCTCCCCATTTCTTATGACAGAGCAGAAAGAAAAGGAATGAATAGTGATGTCTCTCATTTAGCCATGTAATCTCACTGCACGATGAATATATATGTTCTTGGATTTTCTGTTCATATCAACTACCACCTTTTTTGTGAAATACTGCTTAGGGCCAATCGTATCACAATCTCTCTGATTTATGAAATATATCTGGCATAGTTTTCTACTATTACTCTCAGACATAATGTATTTTATAGTGTTTAAAGTGTTTACAATTTTAGCATAAAGATCTCCTGTCTTCTCTTACAGACAAATTCTCCGAGACCATAACTGCTTGCAGACTTTGCTTCAGCACTTGAGATCTCATAGTTTGACTATTGTCAGCAATGCTTGTGGGACATTGTGGAATCTGTCAGCCCGGAACTGCAAGGATCAGGAGTTGCTGTGGGATCTGGGAGGGGTAAGCATGCTCCGCAACCTTATCCATTCCAAACACAAGATGATCGCCATGGGCAGTGCTGCTGCCCTTAGGAACCTACTGGCCAATCGACCCCTGAAGTACAAGGATGCAGCTGTCATTTCTCCTGGGTCCTGCATGCCTTCTCTGTACATGAGGAAGCAGAAGGCCTTGGAGGCAGAACTGGATGCCAAGCACTTGGCAGAGGCCTTTGATACCATGGAGAAGCAAGGCTTGAAGAATCAAAACATGAAGAAGCCTCTGAGACACATTGAGAGTCTCGTAAAAGACTATGCCTCAGACTCCGGTTGTTTTGATGACGATGAAGCTCCCAACGTATCTAGCAGTGTTGAAATGGGAAATAATTCTGTATTGTCGATGTTTCTCAACTCTTCATTCCTGCAAGGACAATCAGTACCCAGGAGCATCACCCAAAGCAGGTGTACAGAACCAGAAAAAGAAAGCATCAGTTCACAGTTGGAGGTGAAGAAGTCCCAGAATCCAGAGGATGAGGCTTCCAATTCAGCCGAAAAGCTGGCTAACAAGATGTCCACCACGGTGGCCAAGATTGATAAACTAGTAGAAGATATCTCCACCATGCATACCTCTTCTGATGATAGCTTCAGCCTGAGCTCTGAGGACCATGGTATGGACTGGCACTGTTGTTCTGATGAACTGCATGAAACTCGAGCTCAGTCTTGTTCACCTTGCAGGTTTTCTGACTCCAGCAGCTTTGTAAAGCATGAGTTTCCCAGTAGAGCCCTTACCCTTCTGCGCCTGAAAACGGCCTGCACTAGCTTATCCACTGACAGCCTGAACAGCGGCAGCACCAGTGATGGATATTGCACCCAGGAACACATGAAACCGTGCTCTAGAGCCTCCTTCATTGACTACAAGCAAGAGTTCCAGAGGAACCAGAGACGGCCCAGCAGGTTGGATTTGAAAAGTGTATTAATGAACAAAGCAGAGAAAAATAACTTGCCACAGAATCAGATGAAGGAGTCTGTGGAGCAGGAAAAGGTGGATTTGAAAGCCTTCCATGAAAAAATGAAGAAAACGGTCACTTTCCCAAATCCAAGCAACATTAAAGACCCTGGGGGCAAAGATCTTCAGCCAAAAAAGGACACAGCTAGCAATCTCTCAGCTGACACACTGGTTCATACCATTAAACTTTCACCATCTTACCAGCATGTGCCTGTGCTGGAAGTCTTGGTTAAGAGCGGTTTAACTCCTGGTGTGAGATTCCCCAGCAGTAGCAACTCTTCAACCTGGTTCCCTAGTGGCTCACCACAGATAGGTGAGGATCTCAGCACCACATCTGAGAAACTGTCTGCTCAGACTCCCACACCACAAGGACCAGAATCTTCCCAAAAATACTCAGTGGAAGATACTCCAGTCTGTTTTTCCAGATGTAGCTCTCTGTCTTCCCTTTCTTCGGCTGACAACATTTTAGATGAGCAGAACCATAGTGAGAATGAAATAGACAGCGACTCCTCCTTAGAAATACTGGCAGTGGAAGCGAGCAGCATCCAGTCCAAGAAGAGCAAGAGGAAAGGTAGAGAAAGACTCATCCCCGAGGGCTCCACAATGACAGCCGTTGGACCTGGCATCTCACAGCCTATTGCCATCCCTTTCCCAAAGCGAGAGAAGCTTTTTCTGCGGGAAACATCTCCTTCAAGGAATGAAGACATGACTCCTTCAAGTTCCTCAGAGAATTACATCCAAGAAACCCCTCTAATGATGAGTCGCTGTAGCTCTGTCAGCTCACTGGGAAGTTTTGAGAGTCCCTCCATTGCCAGCTCCATTCAGAGTGATCCATGCAGTGAAATGATCAGTGGGACCATAAGTCCCAGCGAACTGCCTGACAGCCCTGGACAGACAATGCCCCCCAGCAGGAGCAAAACACCATCTTTTGACCTAAGCAGCCACCCAGAGAAGGAGACCAGTCAGTTCAACATCCAGTGGGAGAACAATGTCAAAAAGTTCATGGAGATCACTGATTTTAAGGAAAGGTTCCAGTTTCATCCAGACATTGACTCCATGATATATTTCACTGTGGAAAAGCCTAATGAAAATTTCTCCTGCGCATCAAGTTTGAGTGCTCTCCCACTCCACGAACATTATGTTCAGAAGGAAGTAGAGTTGAAGCTGATCCCTCCCTTTTCAGAAAAGAACAGCCTGAAATTTGTAGCACATGAAAAGAGAGAGGAAGGCAGAGATGAAAGACTTTTGGGGCGGATGAATGCAGCTGAACCTCATGAGCTGAACTCAGATGATGACATTGAGATTTTGAAAGAGTGCATCAATTCAGCTATGCCACCAAGGCTCAGGCGGGTGAAGACTACTCTCCTCTCCAGTCTGTCAACTCAGAACTTGAATGCTCAGACTAAAAATCCTCTCCAGCTGCCGGTTTATATGCTGGTGCCAGCTCACACTCAGTTAGACAAGAACCATCAGCTGGACAAAGACATGTTCCGAGATGACTCTTCCTTCACTGATTCTGCAGAAGGGACCCCCATTAATTTCTCCAGTGCTGCCTCCCTCAGTGATGAAACGTTGCAGTACCCTTTGAAGGAAGAAGCAACAAGGAAGCAACATGTAGGGAGAAGGTTGAAAAAAAAAGGTCTTATGGCATTGGGGAGTTATAGTGCCAGTGACATGCAGCTGCAGAGAGAGAGGAGGACACTTGCTTCTCAGGATGGAGCAAGTCAGAAAGGAGAGTCTAGCGCCAGGGTCCCCACCAAGAACAATAACACCCAAAAGCACAATGTGCCAGGAAAACCTTTTAACTGGTTACAGACAAAGACCAGTCATGCAACTGATGCGAAAAAAGGCCAAAAACCCTTAGTGAAAAATAGACCAAAATTAAATTTACACATTGAAAGGCAAGGTAATATTAACTCTCAACTAGAGGGCTTCCACCAAACAACAGATGCAACACAGGGGGAAGGTGTTCACAAGAATCTTACCTTTCACTCTGTATGCCACACTACGCCTACAGAAGAAGCTGTTTATTGCTTCTATGAAAATGATTCTGATGATTTGCCGGATACCGTAAAGGACTCACCCAAAATAGGCAAAATACTGGCCAAACTTTGCAAAAAGAAGGTTATGGTAGATCCGGGATGATGAGGAGAGAACAGAACAGAGGTTTGAAACAGATTTCCCAGGGCAGAACCAAAATGTCTGCTGCAAAATTTCAGAATACTCTGATTGTAGATGAAACTCCACCCTGCTATTCCCTCAGCTCTTCTGTGAGCTCTTTAAGCGATTTTGAACTTTGTGATCTCCAAGAAAGATCGCAGGTTCTCAACAAAACCGCCAGACATGTGACTCGGAGCAGAATGAAGGCATCAGCCAAGGTGAATGAAAGAAGCAGCTCTCAGAGCTCTATGAGCTTCGACTCTGATAACGACCTGATCCATAGATGCATCAGTTCTGCCATTCCAAAAAAGAAGAAGCACTCATCCCGGAGGAGGAATGCAGAACGGAAGCAAAAGTTGAAAACCAATAGTAATCTAAATCCAAAACATGTAGTTTGCAAAGAATGGAAATCTCAGGGGGTGCAGGATTTAGTGGATGAAGTGGCATCAGACAAAGGATCTGATTTAGATAGTGTAGAGTGGAAGGCAATCCAAGAAGGTGCTAACTCCATTGTATCTTGGTTGCGTCAAGCATCAGCTTGTCTGGCCAAGGAACACTCCTCTGAATCCGATTCCATCCTGTCTTTTATGTCAGGGCTGTCTGTTGGTTCAACACTGCAGCTCACTCTTGACAAGAAAGATAAAAAGCAAAGTAGGACAGAGAGCTGTGCCACAGCACATAGAAAAGTTTTTCAAGAGGGAAAAAAAGTGGTGGAGACCAGAACTACACAGAACAAGATTCCCAGGACTGATAAAGGTTCAGGTCAGCAGAAGCCAATTCCAAATTTGCCTGTGGTCTTCAGAGGAAGGACAGTTATCTATATGCCCAACATGGTGACAACTTCTTCCAGTTCTACATCTACTCCAAAGAAAACTGTAGCTACAAATGATGCCCTAAGAAAGACGCCCACTCCAAGTCAACCAAGATCTCGCAGTTTACACAGAACCGCAAAACCTACAGAGATGGCTGATGTCACTTTGCTGAAAAGGAGTGCCACCCCTCCAGCAAGAATGAATAAAGGGCCTTTATCAGGGTCCTCTAGAAACTCAACACCATCTCGGCAACCTCAGAGAAAGTCACCTTCCCCCCCACAACTAAACAAACAGCCTACGGATCAGAGGACAAAAGCAGGAGGAACTCAATCTGTTTCCAGTCCAAAAGCACATTTTAAATCTACAGCCAACAACCACAAGACTCAGAAATCACCTGTCCGAATCCCATTCATGCAGAAGCCAAACAAGAAGCCCATGCCAGGAATGAGCCCAGCCTCTGCGCTGGATATGCAAGTTCATGGAGCCAGACAAAGCCCAATTGGGAAGAAGATCATCCAGGCCAACAAGCTGGACTTGATGCGTATGTCTCCAGCTCGATCGGGCAGCACAGAGTCAGATAGGTCTGGGTTCCTGAGGCAGCTGACCTTCATCAAAGAGTCATCCAGCCTGATCATGCGTCACAGGTCAGACCTGTCCTCCTCTGAGTCCATGCCATCCCTCTCCCAGAGGCCTTCTCCAAGAAAGGGCCGACCAGGGCTGCCAGCAGTGTTCTTATGTTCCTCCAGGTGTGAAGAGCTCAAAGTGCCAAAGACAGCAGAGACCAGGCAGAAGCCAGTGGGGACAAGAGCAACCCCCGCCAGCAAAGCCGCAAGTGAGAGGCCGCCTAGGAGAATAAGTTCAGAGAGCCCTTCCAGGCTTCCTGTGAAAAGCCATCCTTCCCCTCCTGAGGCCTTCAAGAGGTATTCTTCTTCCCCTCACATTAATATTAAAAGGACCATCAGCCCTTCTCAGTTGTCATCCTGTTCCGAGTCTTGTGCAAAAGAGAAATGTGAGGAAAGAGGCAGCAGGCAGCTGGGGAATGCTGCAGAGGCAGAGCAGGACCCAGGGGCGGTAAAAGGAACGTGGAGAAGGATCCGGGATGAAGACATCCCCCATATCTTGAAGAGCACGCTGCCCTCGTCGGCACTGGCTTTGGTAAACAGCCCCCAGGAGGAGCCAAGTGCCAGCTCCCAGGTGGATATTGAGAGGAAAATGAGCGATGCAGTGGTGCAGACGGAGGACCTCTCCATCACAAAAACCAACTCTAGCACTTCTCCAACCCTGGAGATTGCCCCTCTTTCCACACAGGGAGGTGCCAAGGCCCTGTTAGACATGCAGGCGGGATCCAACCTCATCCGTGGCGACTCCACAGCATTCAGCCTGACCAGAATTGCTAAGGCCATCACTTTCACTCATGAAAGCCCCCCAGCTGCCGTGGGCCCTTTGCTGGCTAGTAGGCACACATCCCCCAGTAGGGCAGTGCGGGTAACGCCATTCAACTATATCCCAAGTCCCAGTGCAGTCCAAGCACTAAATGATAAAACAGAAAAGATGCAGGCTCAGTGAAGGACGGGCAGTCCTTTAGGATCTACGTTTCAGACAGCACCTTCATGAGAAGACGGCGGATGAAGAATAAAGCACCTTTTTTCAGGCTTATTGAATTGCTTTTAGAAACAATTTGCTCAGGAGCACATACAGCTTTCTTTCATGTGGAAAGTAGAGCTCAGAAGAAAAGAGCAAAGTCTTTTCTTGGTTTTGTTTGGAACTTCAGGACAATTTTATGTCGGGAACCAGTGTCCACACCTTGGTCCGTGGGATCCGGAGGTGCTGCTGTCGTTTTCCTTCCTGCCCGAACTGGACAACTTGGTGTCGGTGCTGCTGGGCGCTTTTCCCTTGCTACCTGCATCCATATCGCTGTTTATGGACAGATTGTCTGAGGAATGGTAGAGGGAGGGCCCTGAACTCATCATATTCACGTTCTGGGCCTGACCCCAGTTACATCCTCTTTGCGAAGAAGTCTGAAACCATGAAGGGGTTTTTTTTCCCCCCCTTAATACATTGTTTTTAAAATCACTGAATGCAGGAGAAGCAGCACTGAGGAATCAAACCCTGCAGGGTTCATGCATGGCAGCGTCTGAAAAACCCGCCAAGTAACTCTTTGACCATGGCTCAGTCAGTCACGGACTAACAAGTTTTTTTTAGGACAATCTGTGATTTTCATGAGAAAAGTGCGGGTCCAAAGGATTTGTTTGGGGAGTTAAGGAGATTAACTACTGCTTCCCTCACTGCCAACCTGCTGCCCTGGGATTTAAGGGGAAGCCACAGGATCCTTGTCCCCTTCACTCCCAACCCCAAGAGAAACTCTTGGCATGTAATATTTAACTGTGTTTGCCCAGATGCTAAAAGATCCCTTCCATGGACAGCAGTGAACCTATAAGCAGCTCAAGACCCCCTAAGAAATGCTTAAAGCAAAGTGTGCATTAGGTAAAGCATGCAGCTCACGCCCTGCATACTGCCACCAAGTACCCAGTTATTATAACTAATTACATGTATTGCACCTTGAAAGGAAGCTAGGGATTAAAGTATATAAGGAGGACAGCTACAAATAATAGCAGACAAACACAGATGCAAAATTGACAGAAGTTATAAACCCTTTCATTGTTGGAGGCTGAACAACTGTAATTATTCTGACTAGATAATTGTTAATGACTAATTTGCCACAGTTTGTGTTGTGTAACCCACTTTCTGGGACTGAGTGAAGCAGCCAGAATGTAAATAGTGTATATTCTGATAAGGGTAGGAGCACCATAGACCTATATATGTGTAGCTTCTGAAGAAGGGAAAGGGTTTGTGTGACACTAGGGATGGTCTGTGATGTTTATAGGAGACTGTGACGCTGGGAATAATCTGTGCGTCATGGGAAACTGGGACTACTCTTCCCTCTAAGCTGTGTGCATGCACATGGAAAAACATAGCGCACACAAGAAATCCCAGTATTATTTGCATTGCACACAAATTTGAACTCGGCTGATAGAAAGTTGCACAAAAGAAAACGGGCACGTAGATTTTCAAAAATAAGAGAACATTGACTGTGACACTAGGGGAAAACTGGAAATGATCTGTGATACTGGGGATGGTCCGGGTATCATAGGAGACTGACAAGGACTGGGATGTTAGTGAGATCTGAGGTGCCTTTCAGTATCCATCTGTGTGTCATAGGAGTCTGTGACACTAAGGGTAGGCTGACATTGGGGAGGGGGTGTGTGGCAAGGGAGACTGTGACACTAGGAATGGTCTATGTGACACTGGGGTTGAGAGACTGACCGGAAATGGACTATGTGTCACAGGAGGCTATGACAGTGGGGATGGTCTGTGTGGCACTGGGTACTGTCTCTGCAACACTGCAGTCCTTGCTGACAAATTTTGTCTACATTCACATGCAGATTTCCACTTCAATTTATTCCTATCAGTGACTCCCACTTAGGATTTAAGAAGCAGCAGCACATTAAGAAGTGTCTCTGTAAAATCTTGCCTCCTAACAATCAGGTCAGGACACAGTGGAAGGCACCTCAGATCTCGCTAACATCCCAGTCCTTGCCTTGCCCTGAAATTAATTTTTAAAAAGGTCAATCAACAAGTAACACAAGTCAATAAAATGTACCTTAGGAAATGAACTATGTTTCAGTATTCTGAGTGCGAAGCTGTTCTGAGAAGACTCAGGTTTCAGTTCTTTTTATTTTAAAAACATAAAAATGTAGTGTAAGGAGATAATGTTGTATAATTTCAACAGGTGTTTGAAGGCAAACAGCCCAACCTCTCACCCCAACTCTGAGTGTTCCCAGATACTACCTTTGCCTGCATGTACCCCAGGCACAGATGAGAGCTGAAACCTGACAGTCTCCTCAAACAGGCCTGGATGTAGCAAGATTTACTGACTTCCAGCTGTGCTGAATCTCTGCTTCCTGACACAAACCCCTCCAGCTAGCAGGCAGGGAACAGAATGGGGGGGCCTGGAGCACAGACAACAAAGGGGGATAATTTTGATAAGGTTAGAAGGAGAAGAGAGACTGGGGGATGGGAGTGGGGAGAAGGGGGCAGAGTGTGAAAGATTAGAAAGGGGATGTCAGGGGAGCAGGACCACAGCACAGAAGAGACACCTACATCCTTTCCCCCATCCACCGCAATTCAGGTTCTCTCTCCCTTGATCTCATTCTCTATCCCCCTTCCTCTTCCTTCGCTCCAGATCCTGAAACCCACCTCCCAACATATCCTACTCCCTTCTTCCCTTTCTCAATTCCAGAACCTCCCTCATTCTCCCATTCCAGGTCCACGATTGTTCCCCTTTCCTCTGTCCTCCCCCCATCCCGTTCACCTTCTCCCCACCCCATTCCTAGTCCTCCTCCTCCTTTCCCCTCAGGCTTTCCTTCTCCTGCCCATCCCTGTCCTGATACTTAAGATCCCTTTTCCTCACCCAATAAAAAAAAAATGATACTCACATAAGCAAGGCTGGAAAATGACTTAATTTGTATAACAATCTTATAGATGGAGCTGTTTACCATTGTGTTTCAGAAATTTTCCATTTTTGCCACAGCCTGAGCTGCTAACAAACTGTGGGGCTGTACCTAAGACTTCCTGCTCCCTGTTGTCCGACCTTACCCAGGGGGGCAGATCAGATGACAGCAGCAACAGTGCCAGGGGTGGTAAAATCCAAACTCCATCTCTATCCTCAGCATAGCTTTATGGTTGTTTTTTTAAACTCTTTATTTTTGAATTTTCATGGCATACAATTAATAAAACCAGAGCATATCACTCAAAGCTGACTAAGAAAGGTACATAGACATGTCACAGGCTAGCAGAGTAGCTGAAATTCTTAGTTACATTTAAACAGACAAAACTGTGGCAATGACACGTCCTATCCAATAACTAGTGCATCCCATATTACACAGAATTATGCAGTTGATGATGGGGCCCCCACTCCCCATCATATTGGAAACTCTTTCCTGTAAGACCATAGTGCAATTTTTTCAGTATCTGAGACAGTTTGCACCTGCGTTCACCAATAAGCCCTTTCAATAAGCCATATTTGGGTTGGTATTCCAGAAGGTATTAATGGTAAATAGTGGCAATTGCCCACTAGAGGGCAGTGCACCATCTCTTTTCTAAGATACATTTTATTGACTTGAATTATGTTTCCTACACAAAGAATATTTGGACTAGAATGGAACATGTGTCTCTCACAGAGGACCCAAATGAAGTGCCTAGAAGCCCATATGTAGAATCACAGCTTCTCTCGTGACATGTTAACGTGTGGTATTGGCAGGGATAAGAACATAAGAAATTGCCATGCTGGGTCAGACCAAGTGTCCATCAAAACCAGCATCCTGTTTCCAACAGAGGCCAAACCAGGCCACAAGAACCTGGCAGTTACCCAAACACTAACTAACGTGTGGTATTGGCAGGTATTGGTAGGGATCTTTTATTAAATGAGTGGCACGCAATCATGTTTGAAACATATAGAAACATAGAAGTGACGGCAGAAGAAGACCAAACAGCCCATCCAGTCTGCCCAGCAAGCTTTCACACCTATTTGTTTTCATAATCTTGTTACTCTGACCGCTGAGGTCAGGGCCCTTATTGGTAACTTTTTGGTTCCAATTCCCTTCCACCCCCACCATCGATGCAGACAGCAGTGCTGGAGCTGCATCTAAGTGAAGTATATAGTTAATTGGTTTGGGGTAGTAACCGCCGTAATAAGCAAGCTACTCCCATTTGTTTACCCTGCATGTGCAATTCAGCCATTGTTGGTTGTCTGAATAAAAATCCTCTTTACTTAATTCCCTCTGTTGCTGAAGCAGTGAGCTGCGCTGGATACTTATTCCAAGTCAAGTATCATGCTTAATTGATTCGGGGTAGTAGCCACCTTAACAAGCAAGCTACACCCATGCTTATTTGTTTACCCAGACTATGTAATTCATTCCTTGTTGGTTGATGCTGAATATAAATCATCTTTTCTTCATTTTCCCTGCCGTTGAAGGAGAGAGCTATACTGGATGTGCATTGAAAGTGAAGTATCAGGCTTATTTGGTTTGGGGTAGTAGCTGCCGTAACAAGCAAGCTACTCCCTGCTTTTTTGTGGATGCAAATCCTTTTTCCACATTTCCTCTTGCCGTTGAAGCATAGAGCAATATTGGAGTCGCATTAACCGTGTGTATGTTTAGGGGTAGATTTTATAAATTTCCACGCACGCGAACAAAAGTACGCTGGATTTTATAAGTTACGAGCGTAGCCGCGCGTATCTTATAAAATCTGGGGTCAGCGCGCGCAGCCTGTTCCCTCTGAGGCCGCTCTGAAATCGCCACATCACTCGCGGCATGCCCCCGAAACGCCGCGTCACTCGCGGCACGCCCCCCTGACACGCCCCTCCATACAAGCCCCGGGACTTACATGCGTCCTGGGGCTTGTGCGCACCGCCAAGCCTATGCAAAATAGGCTTGGCGCGCGCAGGGGGGGTTTGGGGTAGGTTTTCAGGGGGTACGCGCATACCCCTTTGAAAATCTACCCCTTATTGAATAAGGATATTAATCTCTAGGTAGTAGCCGTCATTCCCGCAAGCAAGCCACCTCTTGCCTCTTCTCTTCATTCACATCCTCTAGACTTTATGGATCCAGTGTTTATCCCACGCCCCTTTGAAATCCTTCACAGTTTGGTCTTCACCACTTCCTCCGGAAGGGCATTCCAGGCATCCACTACCCTCTCCATGAAGAAATACTTCCTGACATTGGTTCTGAGTCTTCCTCCCTGGAGTTTTAAATCGTGACCCCTGGTTCTGCTGATTTTTTTGCAACGGAAAAGGTTTGTCATTGTCTTTGGATCATTAAAACCTTTCAAGTATCTGAACGTCTATATCATATCACCCCTGCTCCTCCTTTCCTCCAGGTTGTACATATTTAGATTCTTCAATCTCTCCTCATAAGTCATTCTATGAAGACCTTCCACCTTTTTGGTCGCCCTTCTCTGGACCGCCTCCACCCTGTCTCTGTCCCTTCGGAGATATGGTCTCCAGAACTGAACACATTACTCCAGGTGAGGCCTCACTAAGGCCCTGTACAAGGGGATAATCACTTCCCTTTTCTTACTCGATATTCCTCTCTCTATGCAGCTCAGCATTCTTCTGGCTTTAGCTATCACCTTGTCACATTGTTTTGCCGACTTCAGATCATTTAGAGACTATCACCCCAAGGTCTCTCTCCTGCTCCGTACATATCAGCCCTACTCCCCCCATCGAATACAGTTCTTTCGGATTTCCACACCCCATGTGCATGACTCTGCACTTCTTGGCATTGAATCTCAGCTGCCATATCTTCGACCATTCTTCCAGCTTCCTTAAATCCCGTCTCATTCTCTCCACTCCTTCCGGCGTGGTGCAAGATTAGCCAGGTATGCAGTTCTGGAAGCCAAATTGATATTATTATAAAGCAGGTTTGACGGTTACATTTCTAGGTGCTTTATCATTTCTGGGGTTTGTTTTTTTTTTAAGAGTAAAAAGTACTGCAGTGAAAAGTTCTTCCTGCAACCCATCGTGTATTGGTCTGTTGTACACTGGCAAGCACTGTATGACACTTGACAGGGAATGTCAGCCAGTCAAGCACAGTGATTGGCTGACTGATCCCTGCTGCTTTATAATGTGCAACCACACTGTATGCTGGATTGGGTGTGCTGACATCCCACCATGCTCCTTACTGCACCTTTGAGGTAAGCAACGAGAACTAGGAGCTCTAATCACTAAAGACCTCTGGCTCTACCATCTCCAGGACACACTTCATAGCACCTAAGGATTACCTCCTGTCCACTCCCATTATCTCACTGACTTAGACCATAATGTATGCCACGCTGGGTCAGACTAAGGTCCAGCGAGCCCAGCATCCTGTCTCCGACAGTAACCACTCCAGCTCGCAAATAGCCAGCAGATCCTAGAAAGTAGAACTATTCCTTGTTACTCCCAGGGATAAAATTGCTTTCTTTAGTCTTCCTGGCTAATAATGTTTTATAGACTTTTCTTCCAGGAACTTGTCCAAGCCTCTTTTAAACTCCGCTATGCTACTTGCCTTGACCACATCATCTAGCATCAGATTCTATTGTGATTCTTAGTGCAGGTTTGGATAAGTTCTTGGAGAAGTCTATTAACTGCTATAAATCAAGTTGACTTAGAGAATACCCACTGCTATTACTGGCATCAGTAGCACAGGATCTACTTAGTGTTTGGGTACTTGCCAGGTACATGTGATTTGGATTGGCCACTGTTGGAAACGGGTTGCTGGGCTTGTTGGACCCTTACTCTCACCCAGTATGGCAATTTCTTATGTTCTTGTGTACAGCTTGACTGTGCTCAGAGTAAAAAAAAAAAAAAGTACTTTCTACACTTTATTTTAAATCAGCTGGTTACTTCTTGTTCCCTTGTTTTAATATTATTTGGAATGGTAAATAGCCATCTTTTATTTACCTGTTCCACCTTACTTGTGATTTTAGAAACTTCTATCACGTCCCCTCTCAGCCATCTCTTTTCCACTCTGGAGCCTTAACCGGTGTAGCATTTCATAATAGGGGAGTCATTCTAGCCCCTTTATAATTTTTCTGCTCTGCAATTTTTCTAGCTCTGCTATGGCTTTTTTGAGATGGGGGCAATAGCAACCAAAACTGCACCCAATACTGCAGGTGTGGTTACACCATGGATCAATACAGAAGCAACATGATATTTTACATTATATTCTCCAATCCTTTTCACATAATTTCTAAGATTTTATTTGCTTTGTGGACCACCATTGCACACTGATCTAAAGAGTTCAATGTAATTATGCATAAGGGCTCCAAGGTCCTTTCCCTGAGTGATGACTTCCAATACAGAACACAGCATTGGGTACCTGCCATTAGGATTATTTTTACCTATGTGCATTACTTTGCACTTTTCCACATTAAATTGTACCTGACGCCTAGCTTTCTACTCTCACAAAGTCCTTCTGCTGTACTTCCTGGCTATTTTGAATAATTTTGCATCATCCACAAGTTTTATCACTTCTCTCCCTTTTGTTTTTTCCAGCTCATTTATGAATATATTTAACAGTACAAGCCCCAGTACCAGGCCCTGTTGTACTCTAACAATGACCATTTATTTAGTCCTGCTCTCTTTCTTTTAAACAAAGAGGACATGGCTTCCTATCCCATAACTTTTTAAGTTCCTGAGGAGTAGATCTTGAGGGACTTTGTCAAATGCCTTCTGAAAATCCAAATATACTATGAGACCCATAGTCAGCTGCTGGGCAGCTTGGCAAGTTAGCTGGATAAACTTAGGTGGCTATCCTAAAATTAGCTGGATAAGTTTATTTGGCTAGCTTTAGGATAGATCTATAGGAAAACCTGATTTAGCCAGATAACTCCGCTCCATTGTGAGACCGCACCTTGAATACTGTGTTCAATTCTGGTCACCACATCTCAAAAAAGATATAGTTGTGATGGAGAAGGTGCAGAGAAGGGCAACCAAAATGATAAAAGGGATGGAACAGCTCCCCTATGAGGAAAGGCTGAAGAGGTTAGGGCTGTTCAGCTTGGAGAAGAGACGGCTGAGGGGGGATATGACACCGGTGTTTAAAATCATGAGAGGTCTAGAACAGGTAGATGTGAATCGGTTATTTACACTTTCGGATAAAAGAAGGAGCAGAGGGCACTCCATGAAGTTAGCAAGTAGCACATTTAAGACTAATCGGAGAAAATTCTTTTTCTCTCAATGTACAATTAAGCTCTGGAATTTGTTGCTAGAGGATGTGGTTAGTGCAGTTAGTGTAGCTGGGTTTAAAAAAGGTTTGGATAAATTCTTGGAGGAGAAGTCCATTAACTGCTATTACTCAAGTTTACTTAGGGAATAGCCACTGCTATTAATTGCATCAGTAGCATGGGATCTTCTTAGTGTTTGGGTAATTGCCAGGTTCTTGTGGCCTGGTTTGGCCTCTGTTGCAAACAGGATGCTGGGCTTGATGGACCCTTGCTCTGACCCTTCATGGTAATTTCTTATGTTCTAACTGATCTGGCTAACTTAGCTCCTCCCAGTTACAACCCCGGAATTCCTCTAACTCATCCAGCAAAATTTTAGGAAGATAAAAAATTATCTGTGTTGCGAGCGTGAACCCTTGGCCCGAGGTGGTGTTGGCACTACTTGTGGGGGAGACCCCCCCCCCCAACAGATCCCCACTGTTGGGAGGCGAGGCCGGACGGGAAGCAGAGGCCAGCAGGAGCTTCGCCACTACCAGCCCATGTTCCCCGTAGGTTGAGCCCTTGGATGTCAGAGCCGGCTGGTCTTAGGTGGGCCTCTGCGTGGATGATCCTGTGTAACATGGCCAAACAAGGTGGATGGCAACCAGGAGCCGGTGGTCCGAGGCAGGCAGCAGATGACATGGTCAGATTCGGTCCAGAGGTCAGAGTCAGGCAGCAGAAGACAAGGTCAAGAGCCAAGGTCTGTCTGAGGGAAGAGGAGCAATGGAACTGGAACTAGAATGCAGGAACTGGAGCTGGGAATCTGGAGCAGGAACAGGAGACTGATACAGGCGCAGGAATGCAGGAACAGGATCAGAAACAGCAACCCAGGAACACTGGCAGAAGACAGCGAGGAGACCTGTTGCCAAGGCAAGCTCTAACTGTCAGAGCTTGCCTTGGCAAGCTCTGACAGGGCCACTGATGTCATCACTAGGGGCCGCGGGAGCTTTTCCCACCATGGCCCCTTTAAATCCCCGACAGAGGCACGCGCCTAGGAGAGGGGACCGAGGAAGAAGGCAGCTGTGGCGTGGTTGGCACGGCAGCATTTCCCCGCCGCAGATGGGAAGCTGCAGGAGAGAACGGAGGACTGTCCCGGATTGAGCAGGGTGCCCGGGAGACGGCAGGACCGCGATGGCAGCTGCTCACTGCAGCTGAGGTGAGGTCGGGGCCTGGCCCCAGGAGGTAGTGGCCACCAGCCTGCGTCTGGGAACTGTAACAGTTCCCTCCCCCTTATGGCCCCTCCTTGGAGGTCTGGGCTTACAAGGATGAGAAGTGTGGAACTGTCTCAGCAGTTCTTTATCCAGAATATGGGCAACTGGCTCTCACAAATTTTCTTCGGGGCCGTAACCCTCCCAGGAAAGGAGGTACTTCCATTTTCAGCCCCTCTTCCAGACATCAAGGACTTCACGTACGTGGTAGGTAGGGTCCGGATCCGAAGTGAGTGGAGGAGGTTCAGGAGGTTTGCATGAAGGCCATGATAGGATCAGAGGTTTGAGTATTGACATGTGAAATGTGTTATGGATCCTTAAGGAAGGCGGAAGGCAGAGCTGGTATGATACTGGTCGAATGCGTCTGGCGACTGAAAAATAGCTGATAAATTTTGAAGCCGGGCACTAAGAGGGAAGTTTCACGCGTATGTGGCGTGTGCTTAGCCACGCTTTACCTCCAGGATGGAACACTGGGGCTGGTCAGCAATGGGCAGTGGTAGTTATTTTGGCGCGATTGGCAGCCTCTTGGAGCATCCTGGAAGTGCGGGTCCACACCACAAGTAGAACCTGGGCGGTGGTTTGGGCAGCTGGGGAAAAGATGGACAGTCGCATAGGAAGAGGTGGTTGAGGCTGTCGGCCATAAACTCTGGAGAAAGGTGAGGCTCCAGTGGATTCACGGACGTGGGAATTATGAGAAAATTCCGCCCAGGGTAGGAGTTGAGACCAGTTGTCCTCCTGCTCATTGGAGTATGCTCTCAAGAAGGTCTTCAACGAGCGGTTGGTACGCTCTGCCTGGCCATTTGCCTGGGGATGATACGTGGTGGTAGGCATAGCTTCACTCTGAGCTTTTGAAAGAAGGCGCGCCAGTACTGGGCTTCGAACTGGAGCCTGCAGTCTGAGGTGATGTATTTAGGCAGGCCGTGTAGCCAGAACACATGGATGAAGAAAAGGCGGGCAAGTTTGGGAGCTGACGGCAGAGCAGGAAAGGGAACAAAATGGGCTATCTTTTAAAAATGGACCATGATTACCCAAATTGTGGTATAGCTATTGGAGTTGGGAAGAGCCACTACAAAGTCCATGGAGACATGAACCCAAGGCGCCTTCGGAACAGGTAATGGTTGGAGAAGTCCCCAAGGCCGCCCCACCAGGGTCTTCTATTGGGTGCAGGTGATTGGGTGGAGTTTGCCCTTCAAGGAGCATTGACTAAAGATGATTCCGACCCCCACGGCAAAGGCATCCACCTCAATGACAAACAGTCAACTGGGATCAGGGTGTTGCAGGCACAGCTTCTTGAGGAAGGCCTCCTTGAGGGCCTTAAAGGCCGAGATAGCCTCGGGGTTCCAGTTCTTAGGGTCACGCCCTTCCGTGTTAATGCTGTGAGGGGTGTTGCAATGATGGAATAGAAGGTGATGAACTGGTGGTAATAACTGGTGAACCCTAGGAAGCGCTGAAGAGCGCATAAGCTGGACAGTTGAGGCCAGCCCAGGATAGACTGGAGTTTGCTGGGGTCCATGGCAAAGCCATTCTTGGAGACTATGTAGCCAAGGAAGGGTAGACTCGGCTTCTCGAACACACATTTATCTAATTTGGCGTACAGGTGATTGACATGAAGATGCTGGAGAACTTGGCTCACGTCCTGACGGTGGGTTTGTAGGTCTCAGGAGTTGATCAGGATATTGTCCAGATAAACGAGATTCCCAGAATATCTTGTTCCTCATTTGCTGAAAGACCGCTGGGGCACTGCAAAGGCCGAAGGGCATCACGAGTACTCGTGATGCCCATCCCTGGTATTGAAGGCAGTCTTCCAGACGTCCGAAGGGCGAATCCAGACTAAGTTGTAGGCCCCTTTCAAATCTAGTTTGGAGAAGATGGTAGCGCCCTGCAAGCAATCAAATAGCTTGTTTATTGAAGATAGCGGGTATTTATCTTTGCGAGTGATTGTGTTAAGGCCCCTGTAGTCAATACGGGGGCTCAAGAATCCGTCTTTCTTAGTTATGAAAAAAAGAAAAGACTGCCCCTGCGGGTGAAGAAGAGGGCCGGATGAAGCCCTTGACCAGATTTTCCTTAATGTACTCGGCCATCGCCTTGGTTTCGGGAACTGAGAGCAGGTAAATGCTGCCTCTAGGGGGCAAGGTCCCTGGGAGAGGTTCTATGGCACAGTTGAACTTCCGGAGAGGTGGCAGGATGTCAGTCATCTGTTTAGAGAACACATCGATGTAGTCTACATATGGAGCTGGGACTCCGGGAATCGTCGTGGTCAACGGAAGAGACAGGGAGGCCTCTACTGGCTTGATGGGTTTCAGGCAGAACCCCCGGCCATATGGACCCCATTCTGAAAGTTACAGAGTTGCCCGGTTGAATTGTGGGGAATGGCACTGGAGCCAAGGGAGGTCCAAAACCACCGGGTGGATAGACTTCTCCAAGATGTAGAATTTCATTTCCTCGTGGTGGAGGGCTCTAATCTGCAGCTGAATCGGTGCAGAGACCTGCAAGATTCTCCCCTGCAGGGGATTTCCATGGATTGAAGTGATGGTTAAGGGTACCTTAAGCGGTTTGATGGAAATATGCAGGTGGTGCGCCAGGTTTTCCCACAGGAAATTCCTGCCAGCCCCTGATTCGACCAGGGCTAAGGTCAGGCAGGAGCGGGAGCCGCAGGTGAGCTTCACTGGAAGGGAAAGTTGGAGGGCTGGATTGGCTGTGCCTAGAGTCAGGGCCCCTGCTGGCCCTAGGCCGGGGAGTTTCCCCAGACGGACTGGACATTGGGATAGGCGATGTTCTGCAGCTCTGCAGTATAGGCAGAGTCCGGACTCGGTTCTACGAAGACGCTTTTTGGGAGAAAGTTTACCTCATCCCAACTGCATGGGTTCTTCGGAGCCTTGAGGGCTCTCAGCTCTCGGAGGGGACTTCCCTCTGGTGGAGGAAGAGCGAGCTGACTCAGAAGGTGGACAACGAGAAGGATGCAGTTCTCATTTGCGCTCCTGGGCCTGTTGATCGATACGACCGGCTAAGTCAATTAAACCCTCCAGGGAGTCTAGTAACTCGCGGGCAGCGAGTTCATCCTTCAGTTGTATAGACAAGCCATCCAGAAAGATGGGACAGAGGTAATCCTCCTGCCAACCCAACTCCGTGGCCAGCATGCAAAACTCAATGACAGAGTTGTTGAGAGGCCGCTGGCCCTGGCAGCGGAGGAAGAGGTCATAGCTGGCGTTCTTGGATCTCCCCAGGTCATCAAAAATCCTCCAAAATTCTGTGACAAAACAAGGCAGGTGCTGAAGAAGACCATCCAAATGTTTCCCAGAGCAGGAAGGCCCAGGATGGAGCCCTGCCCTCGAGTCAAAAGAGGATGAAGGTTATTTTGGTCATCTCTTCCGGGAAGATGGAGGCCTGCAATGTGAAATGCATATAGCACTGATTTATAAACCCTTGGCATAGCTTCGGGTCACCATTGAATCGAGGAGGTGCCTGTAGCAAAACAGATGACCTCTGTGGTGCTGGATGGGGTTTGGCACAGCGGCTGGAATAGGACTAGAGTCCAGGCAGCATCGAGTCACCTGCTGGAGGCTACCAAAGCCTCAAGATATTGCTGCTGCTGCTGGATCTTGAGGGCCAGGCTCAGAATGACCTGCAGGGCAAATGCCTTTACTGGGTCCATGGCCTTGGCAACCTGTTGCGAGCATGGACCCTTGGCCTTACCTGTGGGGGAGTCCCCCGCAGGTCCCCACCATCGGGAGGTGAGGCCGGACGGGAAGCAGAGGCCAGCAGGAGCTTCACCACTACCAGACCACGTTCCCTGCCAGTTGAGCCCTTGAGTGCCGGCGCCAGCTGGTCTTAGACGGGCCTCTGCATGGATGATCCCATGTAACACAGCCAGACAAGGCGGATGGCAACCAGGAGCCTGTGGTTTGAGGCAGGTGGCAGAAGACGTGGTCAGGTCCAGTCCAGATGTCAGAGGCAGGTGGCAGAAGACTAGGTCAAAGGGCAGTCCGGGTCAAGAGCCAAGGTCTGTCCAAGGGAAGAGGAGCAAAGGAACAGGAACTGGAATGCAGGAACTGGAGCTGGGAATCCGGAGCAGGAACAGGAACTGGAGACTGTTACAGGCACAGGATCAGGAACAGCAACTTAGGAACATTGGCAGAAGACAGCGAGACCTGTTGCCAAGGCAAGCTCTGACTGTCAGAGCTTGTCTTATATACCCAGGGCTGCTGACATCATCACTAGGGGCCACGGGAGCTTTTCCCGCCATGGCCCCTTTAAATCCCCAACAGAGGCGCGCATGCCTAGGAGCAGGGGCTGAGAGGCTTTCCAGCAGGTAGAGGACAACCTTTTTTTTTTTTTTAAATGGAGAACGTATTTTTTTCCCCTCCTCAGTCTATATACAATTCCTGATAATGACAAAGCGAAATCAGGTTTGTAGAAATTTGTTCAAATTAATTAAAAATAAAACAAAAAAACCTGGAATATCCTATTTACATAAGTATTCAGACCCTTTACTCAGTACTTTGTTGAGGCACCTTTTACAGTGATTGTAGCTTCATACCCAAGACGACTTCAGGCTGTAATCTTGGCACATCTGGATTGGAGGATTTTCTCCCATTCTTCTCTGCAGATCCTCTCAAGCTCTATCACATTGGATGGGGAGCAACAATGCACAGTTATTTTCAGATCTCTCCAGAGACGTTCAATTGGGTTCAAGTCCAGGCTCTGGCTGGGCCACTCAAGGACATTCATATACTTGTGCCAAAGCCACTCCTTTGTTGCCTTGGCTGTGTGCTTAGGGTCATTGTCCTATTGGAAGGTGAATCATTGCCCCTCTCTGAGGTTCAGAGTGTTCTGGAGCAGGTTTTCATCAAGGATCTCTCTGTACTTTGCTCTGTTAATCTTTCTCTTGATCCAGACTAGGCTCCCAGTTCCTGCAGCTGAAAAACTTTCCCACAGCATGATGCTACCATCAACATGCTTCACCATAGGGATATTTGCTAGGTGATGAGCGATATCTGGTTTCCTCCAGCCATGATGCTTAGCATTCAGGCCAAAGAGTTCATTCTTGGTTTCATCGGACCAAAGAATCTTATTTCTCATGCTCTGAGAGTCCTTTAAGTGCCTTTTAGTAAACTCCAAACAGGCTGTCATGTGCCTTTTACTAAAGAGTGGCTTCTGTCTGGCCACTCTACCATAAAGGCCTGATTGGTGGAGTGCTGCAGAGATGGTTGTCCTTCTGGAAGGTTCTCCCATCTCCACCCTGGAACTCTGTCAGAGTGACCATCGGCCCTTCTCCTCCAAGCACAGTTTGGGTGGGCAACCAGCTCCAGGAAGAGTCCTGGTACTTCCTAAGTTCTTCCATTTAAGAATGATGAAGGCCACTGTGTTCGAGAACTTTAATGTTGCAGCTATTTTTTGTACCCTTCTCCACATCTGTGCCTCAACACAATCCTGTCCTGGAAGTCCACAGACAATTCCTTCAACTTAATGGCTTTGATTGTGCTCTGTCATGCAGACAGATGTGTGCCTTTCCAAATCATGTCCAATCAACTGAATTTACAACAGACGGACTTCAATCAAGTTGGAGAAACATCTTGAGGATGATCAGTGGAAACAGGATGCACCTGAGCTCAACTCTGAGTGTCATAGTAAAAGGTCTGACTACTTAACAGTATAAAAATGTATGTAAATATATTTCAGGTTTTTTTTATTAATTTGAACACATTTCTACAAACCTGATTTAGCTTTGTCATGAGGAGGTATAGGGTGTAGATTAAGGATGGAAAAATGCATATTATCCATTTTAGAATAAGGCTGTAATGTAATAAAATGAGGAAAAAGTGAAGGGATCTGAATACTTTCTGAATGCACTGTACATTCTCCATTATCACAGAGATTTGTTTTAGTTGTTCAGAATCACCAGACTGTTTCAAGTGTGGGTATGTTCCCAACATCCTCCTTGAAAAGACCAAGGCTAATAATTCAGTTTTTCTGCTATTTCCTTGTCCTCCCTAAGCATACCTTATGCTTCTTGGTTATCGAGCAGCCCAACTGCCTCCCTCACAGGCTTTTTGCTAAAAATGTACTTGAGCGTTTTTAATGAGTAATTTGGATGAAAAGTAGCCGCTCCATGAAACAGTCAAAAGAATCATCATAGTGGGTTAAACCAAGGATCGATCAAGCCCAGTAACCTGTTTCTAACAGGAGCCAATCCAGCTCCCAAGTACCTGCCAGAATCCCCAACTCTACCTGTTAATAACAGTTGATGGACTTTTCTTCCAGGAACTTGTCCAAACCTTTTTTTGATCCCAGCTACTCTACCTTTACGACATCTTCCAGCAATTAATTCCAGATCTTAATTGTGTGTTGAGTGAAAAAAAAAAAATGTCTCCAATTTATTTTAAATGTAATGCTTAGTAACTTCATGGGGTGCCCCTTAGTCTTTATTTGAAAGAGTAAAACAACCAATTTGCATTTATCCATTTCACTCCATTCATGATTTTAGACCTGAATAATATCTCCCCTCAGCCATCTCTTCTCAAAGTTGAGGAGCCCTATCCGATACCCTTTAGCCATCATTTGGTCACCCTTCTCTGTATCTTTTCTAATTTTATTTCTTTTTTGGAGACGCTGTGACCAGAATTTCACACAGTAATCTAGGTGTGGTTGCACCTTGAAGAAAGGAAAATTGGTTCTTTCCTGCTAATTTTTGTTCGTGTAGTACCACAGATCAGGCCGGACTCCTGGGTTTTGCCTCCCTTCCAGCAGATGGAGACAGAGAAAAAAACTTTGCGAGTACTCGCTCTGTAGGTGATGTGCAACCTGTATCTCTTCAGTATTAAACATTACCAAAGCAGAAAACCTCAAAACATATATTAGGGAATCCCAAGTCCAACTTATAATTACCTTACACGAGCAGGAGGAGGAGATATCTTTTATCCCTTTACATTGAAGTAATACACTGATCAGCCAAATACGAGCGGACTCTCCAATAGCCCCTCAATGACCCTTCACCCACCATATTGGGGGGGGGGGGGGCATCTGGACTGATCCGTGGTACTATAGGAACGAAAATTAGCAGGTAGGAACCAATTTTCCTTTCCCTGTACGTACCCGGATCAGTCCAGACTCCTGGGATGTACCAAAGCTTCCCTATCTGGGGTAGGACTGTGAGTTTCCCTCGAAGGACACTACTCCTGAAAATGTTTATCTAGACAGTAGTGTCTGGCAAAGGTATGCAAGGACTTCTGCGTAGCTGCCCTACAAATCTCTTGTGGAGAAACCAAACTGGCATTCTGCCCAGTAAGTGGCCTACAAACGCATCGAATGGGCCTTCAAACCCTCTGGAACAGGCTGACCATGACAAATAGACGCCGAAGCACGCACCTCTTTCAACCAGCAGGCTATAGTGGCCTTTGATGCCTTATGTCCTTTCTTCACCTTTTGTGTGTATCTCATTCAATTAAAAAAAATCCCCCCAAACAAAACGAGGTAATGTTCGTTCATGAATTACCTCGTTTGTTTGGGGGGGATTTATTTTTTAAGTTGAATGAGATACACACAAAACAAGAAATAAAAGGACAATAACATTTGATGTAGGTTGATTTTTGCGACTTGTGGTGATTTACCCTCATTTGTGGATTTTTTTGATTTATGTCCTTTCTTAGCACCACTCCAGAGCACAAGATGGTCTGCAGGCAGAAACTATCAGTGACCTCTAGATATTGCAACAGAGCCCTCCTGACATCCAAACGTTTCAATACCCTAGCATGCGGCAAATCCCTGTCCAAAATGGAGAAAGCCGGAAGCTCCCCCTACTGATTTAAATGAAAAACTGACACGACCTTTGGCAGAAAGGAAAGAACCGTTCTGAGCGTTCACTTCGGAGTTAGATATTTGCAAAAAGGGTTCCTGCCGGACAAGGCCTGAAGTTCAGACCCCCTTTTGGCTGAACCAATTGCCACCAGAAAGCCTACTTTCCAAGTCAAATCCTTAATGGTGGCCCTTTTTGATCGGCTCAAAAGGAGCTTCACATAAGACTTTAAGAACCAAGACAAGGCTCCAGATAGGACACACTCGGCAAACTGGAGGGTTCAGAAGCTTTGCCCCTCAAAGAAAATGCACCACACCTGGACGCGCTGCCAAGGTAGCTCCATGAATTTTGTCCCGCAGCCAGCCTAAGGCCACTACCTGTACTTGCAGGGAAATAAAAGACAAAATGTGCCCCACAGAGGACAGACGTGGGATCTCCCCCTGTTCTCGACACCCTGACTCGCCATACCGTGATGTAAGTCAAAGAAGCCTTACGAGCCCAGAGCAAGGTAGTAATGACATCCTCCATACATCCTTTCTTCCTCAACTGCCTCCTATCAAAAGCCAGACCGCTAGGCAAGAGGGATCCACCTGATCAAAAAATATAGGGCCCTGACAAGACAAGGCAGATGACTCAACCACAGGGGTCCGTCCACTGCTAGATTGACCAGGTCAGCAAACCAAGGAGTTCTCAGCCACTCCGGAGCTACCAGAATCACCCTGCCGGGAAGAACCTTTATTCTCCTGAGGACCATTCCCCCAAGGGGTCAGGGAGGAAATTCATAGATTAGAACATCTCGAAGCCAAGGGAGCATCAGGGCATTGACCCCTTCTGCTCTGTGTTCTCTTCTGCGACTGAAGAAGCACAGTGCCTTGGAATTCCTTTTGAGTTGCCTTCAACCCAAATGTGGCGCACTCTAATGGCGGGTGATGAGGCTCATTGCTTCTTTTGAGAGCTCCCTCTCCGGCATCCAGATGCTGGAGGCTCAGAAAGTCCGGTTTATGTACCCGGTCCCCATTAAGTGGGATGCTGTCAACAAGACTAAGTTCCACTCTGCGCAAACCATTAGACTCATCGCCTCTAGAGCTACCAGGCAACTCTAGGTTCCTCCCTGTCTGTTTATGTAGGCCACTGACATCACATTATCTAACAGGAGTCTCACTGCCCTGTTGCGGAGGAGAGGGAGAAAGCCAGGTGCACCACTCGTGTTTATAGATGGTTGATAGACCACTGCGCCTCTACTAATGACCATTGGCCCTGGACGGACTGAGATTGACATATTGCTCCCCTACTGGAGAGGCTGGCATCTGTGGTCACTATCGCCCACTGAGTGACGTTGAGGGCCACCCCTCGCTCTAAGCGGGCTCTGGCAAGCCACCAACCAAGACTGGATCTGGCAGACTCTGTAAGTGGTAAGGGAATTTGAAAGTTCTCCGACATCGGATCACAACAGGAGAGCAATGCTTTCTGTAGAGGCCTCATACGAGCAACCGACCAGGAGACCCATACCAGGGTGTAAGCCATGAAGCCAAGGATCTGCAAGTAATCCCAGCCCCAGGGTACTTGAGCGTGCAAGAGATGCTGAAATTGCCTCTGCAATTTGGCAATACGATCCTCCGAGAGGAAGACTTTGCCCATCTGAGTATCGAAGCGCGCTCCCAGGAATTCCAGCACCAGTGAGGGTTGAATATGACTATCACTCATATTGACAACCCAGCCCAAGGACCTAAAGCGGGACAAGACCAATTCGACTGCCCGACTGTCGAGCTCTGTTGACTTCGTCCAAAAGAGTCAGTTGTCCAGATACAGGTGCAGCAGCACCCTTTCCCTTCTGAGGACTGCAGCAACCACTACCATTACCTTGGTGAAAGTCCTCAGAGCCATGGCAAGCCCGAATGGAAGGGCACAAAATGGAAATGCTTCCTGAGAATCATAAATCTGAGGAACTTCGAATGAGCCCTGTGGATACCAATGTGCAAATATGCCTCTTTAAGTCCAGGGAAGCCAAGAACTCCCCACTGCGTACTGCCGCTATCACGGAGTGCAGGGTCTCCATCTGGGACAGCGGAACCCGGAGGACCTTGTTGACTTTTTTCAAGTCTTAGAAATGGACAGAAAGTCCCCTTTTATTTGGCACAATAAAATAGATGGAACAATGTTCCTTCCCCCATTCTCTCTGGGGGATGGGAACAATGGCTCCCAGGCTCTCTCCCAGAAGCCCCAGGTCTGGTCCTCTCCAAAGAGTAGCAACCACAAAAGCCTCCTTGCTGAAATCACCAACACCATGGTCCTGGAGGAGATACGGAGAAGATTATATTGAGTTGGCTCCGTACGCGACAGCCTCTTCCAAGCGCTCCGCCTGCGCCACTTCCTGAGTCGGGAGGTCTTTGATAGTCAGCAACTGCTACACCCACCTCAGGCTCGCCTGTAGCATAAAAGTAGCTGCAAACCACAGCCCTGAGTCCAAGGTTCGAAACCACAAAAAATCCTCTTGAGGTGAACATCCAGTTTCTTGTCCTGGAGATCTTTCAGGGATGCCGCCCCGGTCACAGGGATGGTGATTCTCTTTGTCACAGCCGATACAGAACCGTCCCCCATGGAGCCTTGTTCCATCAGGCAAGAGGTAGAGCTGATCCATAGCCCTGCCCACCTTCAGACCCATTTCCGGAGTATCCCACTCCTGGTCACCGTTGCTCAGATGAAAAAAAAGAAGCGGAACACCTTAGAGTCACCCCCAACCAGGGGAGCATCTTTCTCCAGCTCCACATCCTGAGGAGGGTGCGGGAGGGGCATCATCTGAAAATCCCCCGTGGTCAGACTCCACCACAGGAGAGTCCCCTTTGTCACTCTGTACTGTGGGGCCCTTAATTTTCAGTATCCTAACTGCCCCCTGGGTTTTCCCCTTCTTAGGTAGCCCCCCTGCGCTTCCCTATCATGCCAAGAAATCCTTGTGCATCACAAGCACAAAGGCAGGGGAGAAACCAGCTGCACCCTGGAAATCCTCTCCCAGGGGATCAGGATCATCCACAGAGAGCTCTTGGAGAGACTCCTGAGACTCTGCAGGGTTCAAAATCTGCCGGGATTTGAAAAGCTTTCAAAGATGGCTGCCGTCCCCGCGCTCAGTGGAAACGGGTCAGCCTTAGCCTCTGGGGCAGCCTGCAGCTTCCCTAGACCTCACTGTTTCCCAGTCACCACAATCACTGTGCCTGAAGAACCTTCCCCACCGAGGAGGCACCAGAGGCATGGCCCAAACGGGGGAGTCGCGCAGGCACATGGCATGGCCACCGTGAATAAGGGCACATGGCAGGTGCCAGTTGTTGACAACAAGGCTGAAGTGACTGAAAACCTTGGGGCTGTCTGCACCTATCTCTGCCTGCGGTCCGGCAAAAAGCCTGCCATCCCCGTACTGAAAAGCCCCATGCTCAGAGCACCGTCCTCTGTTTTTGACTTTTTTTTTTTTTTTAAAGAATTAAAACAACTTTAAACGATTACCACACAGACAGGCAAAGGCTCCTCCAGATCCTTGCTGATGAGGGAGGGAACAGGACCACCTGCTATTACCCCCGGTGCCCCAGCACACGGACAATTTGGGGTCCCTCAACCCCTGCTCTGTTAAAACCTACCAGGGGGGATGGTCCTACCAGAACCTGCCAACCCCCCCTGGGAGGAAACTTGCTTGACAGCCAAAAGTCTTCTTTTTCCTTCTTTGTAATTTACTTTTTCTTTTGAAGATCGGTTCAGAACCGCAGGTTTTGCACCACCTCCAACTGCTGGAGACAGAGACATACTGAAGAGATACAAGGTTGCACATCACCTAAAGAGGGGGTACTCTCTAAGTTTTCTCTGTCTCCATCTGCTGGAAGGGAGGCAAAATTCAGGAGTCTGGACTGATCTGGGTAAGTATTCCTTTCTTAATACTTCCAAACATTGTTTGCTTTTTTTTGTTGTTTTTTTTTTAACCACACAGTGATCCAAGCATTTCAATGTATTTGATAATTGTCCCGGGTGGCGACTGCTAATATAAAACCTATCATTCTGTAGCTCCAGTGTGGATATTTTTCCCTATGTGCATCACTCTGCACTTATCCACATAAATTTCATCTACCATTGATGCCTGTTTTCCCAGTCTTGGAAGGTCCTCCTACAATGCCTCATAATTCACTTGTAATTTAACAATTTGGACTCATTTTGTGTCATGTGAAAATTCGATCCCGTCACTTGTCCCCTTTTTCACATCATTTGTAAATATGTTTAAAAGCATCGATACTTGGGGACCTCCACTATTTACTTTCCTCCATTAGGAAAAATTGACATTTAGTCCTTCTCTCTCCTTTAACCAGCTCTCAATCCACAATAGCAAATTGCCTTCTACCCCATAACTTTTTATAATTTCCTGAGGAGTCTCTCATGAGGGACTTTGGAAACTCCTTCTGAAAATTCAGATACACTATATCCACTGGCTCACCACTATCCAGATTTATTAAGCTTTCAAAACATATGTAGCAGATTGGTGAGGCAAAACTTTCCCTGGGCAAATCCATGTTGGCTGTGTCCTATTAAACCATGTCTTTCGATATTGTTCTACAATTTTTACTGGCATTGTCAGGCTCGCTGTGTACAATTTTATGATCACACTGGGGCTCTTTTTAAAGATTAGTATTACCTAGCCACCTGACAATCTACATGTAAATAGTCAGCTTTAATGATATGTTACAGATTACCAATAATAGGTCTGCCATTTCATTTTTTTTTTAGTTCTTTCAGAACTCTGAGGTGTATACCATTTGGTCTAGGGGATTTGCTATGCTTTAGTTTGTTAATTTGTCCTACTACATTTTCCAAGTTCACCATGATTTGTTTCAGTTCCTCCACATCGCCACCCTTAAATACTGTTTTCAGTGTGGGTATCACCCCACCATCCTCCTCCGTACACACCTGAGCAAAGACTTAATTTAGTCTTGCTAAGTACCCCCTTTTACTCCTCAATCATTTAATGGTCCACCTGACTCCCTCATAGGTTTCTTGCTTCAGATGTGTTTAAAAAGATTTTAAAGCATCTAAAATCTTTCCATCTCTGGAGTGCCCCAATGATACACTAACCCAATCAATACTGGGGTAATTGAAATCACCCATTATTGTGTTGGCAAATTTGCCTTTCTACCACTAGCATTTCACAGTCTGTTTCCTCATTTACAGCAGTGCAGAAGTAACCTGTTATCGAATATTGACAGCACTGTCTCAGACAGCATCTCTTGGTTTAGAGGATAGGTGGCAGGGGACATTTGAGGCCCCTGAGAGGCTTCTAATCCACAGTAAATTTGTTGCTTTAGAAACCTATCACAGACAGGAGTAAACTTTGTGCAGGTATTAGTTAATTCTGAATCTCATCCTTATGAATAAAAAGAGTAAGAGTTATAGACATATAGAAAATACATAAAACTGAATTTATGGTTATTACAACTGTTTATTTTCAGTAAGTCTATCTTTTCAGTCTCCCTTCAGTGCTAAAAGTCACTTTGTAAATAAAGAACCTCACGGCAACCTGTAGCAATAGTGGGGCAGTTAAGGCCAGCCCATTTGTGTATAGTAGTTCAGAAAGGGATTTTTGCATTTTAAACCAAACAGATTTGACTTGCACAATGATAATTAGTACCCTCCTTGTTTACATGAAGTGACTTTTAATCATAAGCACTTGTAATCAAGATAACAGACTGCCACCACTGCAAGAAGACGACAGCAGCCTCTCCAGCCCCGACTGCAATGACTGTTACTGCCTTTCAGATAAAATTCAGACCCTGAGCAGAGGGTATTCTTCCTCAGGCAGTGACAGGAGTAAGAACCTTTGCCCTAAAGCCCAGAGTGTGCGGCCACAAATTGTTCTAATATAAATGAATTGCTGTTTTGCTGCTGCTGATAAACACCATTGCCACCTCAGGAAGCACAAGCAACAGGACAGACACAGAGTGGGGCCACCTGAGCACCAAAGCAGTATCTGGTACAGAGAAAGAGCCTACAGGTGGCAAAGACTGAAGAGAAACAGCCCAGTGCTGGGAGAATAACCTTCTCTCCACCTGCAAAACAATGCAGCTTTATTCAGGATGTGATCTGCCTGCGCCAGCAGGTAGTAACGGACGGCTGTTAGGACCCTCAGAGCATATTGTTTTACTTGTATTCTCCCTTCTAATATTGATCTTTGTTTCTCTTTTGCTCACACTGGTGTACAGAGCACCTAACCTTGCCAAGAGTCTGGGTAGCATAGACATATGTAAATATTAAGTGTTGCTTTTCTTCTCAGAGAAAAATAAAAGTCATTTGCTTGGAAGGAGGTTAAGAAACAGTGTGAAATGTAGAGATCCTCATCTGTGGCTTTTGTTCAATAAATTCTAATATTTATTTCTTTGGAGCCAGTGTCTTGGTAGAATTGTGTGTCTCATGGGGAGATATTCAGCCACTGCACCCCACTTCCTTTATATATTAGATATTACCAATGCCATCGGGCATTCTTCCTCCTACATGCTAGACATCGACTCTTGTTCCTATAGGCTGGAGCTGGAAATTAAGAAAAGGGTGCATGGGGGTAACCAGCAAGGAACAGCAGCTGCTACCCCTAACAGAAGGCATGGGGATTGCTCCCTTAACCAATTAGCTTACAAGATTTTGATGCAACTGCAGCATTGCTCTGATTCAACAGCAGAGGGTAAATTGGATTCAGACAACAGCCAACGCCGAGTCCTGACTTTTATGGTCTGGGGTACCGATACGCAGACATTGGGGAAAAAGCGCAGGACAGCTTCTACGGCCAAGTCCTAAAGCAATACACGTTCATTTACTGCTCACCATGTAAAAATGTTGCTAGCAGTAATTTTGTTGTGTTATTGTTATTACTACCCTTAACGTAAGGCTTAGGCATAACCTGCACGGCAGTTTTTGCTACCATAAAAAAAATTGCTAGGCAGACTGAATGGAGTATTTGGACTTTTTCTGCCATCATTACTATGTTACATATGTAAGAAGCAGTTAGCAATAATCAGAGAGGAAGGGAGACACAGCAAAGAGAGAGAGATCATCACCAGGGGCAGACAGATGAAAGTGAATAAATGAGACCTCACAAGGACAGAAAGATGGAAGTAAACACTATAGGAAGTCACCATAAAGAGAGACTGGCAGATACACATTCTGTAAAACACAAAACCCTGCAAAAAGCACACATATAGCCAACCCGACATATCAAACCAGCACCAACAAGCAGGAGGAGCTGTCGCCTAGTGGTTAAAGCAGCATGCTTGAAACAGGGAAGCCAAGGCTCAGATCCTACTGATAGGCCCTGTGACCAAGTCACATCACCTTCCATTGCCTCAGGGAAAAATGCTTAGTAAATCAAGCTGTTGGATTGTAAGTCCTCTGAACATAGGGAAATATCTACAGCACCTGAATGTAATCCACTTTCAAGTGGCTGGTGTATCATGAAAGGAGAAATACAAATAAAAATGATATTAAACAATTCAGAACAGCTACCTGGCCTACGAAAAAGCAGCAATGCATTCAAGACGCCCTAGAACACCAATACACCTCCTATTGGGAGATACCGTATCTCAGTTACATACAGAACACAGACAGACCCTTACCAAACACAGAATTAGTGATCACAGACTAGAAAGAGAACTATACAGTGAAAAACTGAACTGGAAACCCCCAGAAGCCCAACTTGGCATGCAGTGCAGCACCGGAGACAGAGACTCAAACGCATTTCCTCTGGTATTATTCAAAATGCAAAGATATCAGAGATGCACATCTTCCCAAAGCTGATGGAGAAAATCAAAGACTTTCCACAAAAGAATAATCAGGAAAAACCAACCCTGAGGAAACAGCAGCCAAAGCAGCAAAATATGTAATATGACCAGGGTCAATACAGATCGGCACCAAATCTGGGAATTTTCCTCATCTGTACCCTGTAATTTTATTTTTACTGTCATTTTGTTAAATTTGTCCCTTTATTTTAAATCACTCTACTTACTACTTTGGCAACATGTAAAATTATGTCAATAAAGTTGGAAATCACCACAAGACTACCGAAGTCCAATGCAGGAATGCACCAAGTATGTTAATACACAGTTCATAATATACAATCAATCTCTGCTCTTAGTGAGGTCAAAAATATATTCAATCTATCAAAACACTTCTCTTTACCCCACTTATGAACAAAATTAATGGCAGAGGATGAGGAAGGTTTCAAACACCTTCTGTAACCTGCCTCCTCGGCCTTGTACACAGAATGCTATGTATTGTAATCATGAACCAACCTCCTTCCTACCCTTGATTTTTTTTTTAATTTTTGTGTGTGAAAATTTTTTTTTGTGAAAATGTTCTGTGTATTGTGCACTTTAAAATCGGTTAAACAGCTCAATCTTCATTTGAAATTTTAGACGTTAAACGCTAGCAGCATCTGTTTGTCATACGCCACTTCTGTGTGTATATATATGATTTATTTTACAAGTTCCCGATAAACTTAGCTTGTGGCAAGACGCCAGTCGTAAGAAATAAGATGTCCCGATGGTAAGGAGAAGGAATAGAGACTCCCCTGATGAAGAAAGTTTGTTTTGTCGAAACATGGCCATGTCGGGAGGAATTAACAAGCTAAGTTGATCGGGAACTTGTTGTAAAATAACATTCATATATAGACATATAGAAGTGGCGTATGACAAACAGATGCTGATAGCGTTTAACGCCTAAAATTTCAAGTGAAGATTGAGCTGTTTGGCCGATTTTAAAGTGCACAATACACAGAATTTTTTCACAAAAATTTTTTTTCACACAAAAAAAAATCAAGGGTAGGAAGAAGGTTGGTTCATGATTACAATACATAGCATTCTGTGTACAGGTGGTGTATGAAACCTTCCTCATCCTCTGCCATTAATTTTGTTCATAAGTGGGGTATAGAGAAGTGTTTTGATAGATTGAATACACAGTTCATAGCATTTGAAGCCAAAATAAATTTTATTTAATACAAACATATCATGCACTGTGAACACTTTGTTCTCACATCGGGTCATTTGTAATCATAGTGAAGCATAGCATTATGTTGGGTCGCTTGTGAAGCTTTCAACACTCTTAAGACTTCTGCAACCCTGGATGAAAAAGGAAAGTAAATACTTTTATTTGCATTAAAAAAAATATATATATATACTTGACCTATAATTACAAATGACCCGGTGTGAGAACAAAAAATGTGTTTCCACACTCATGGGTGCAACGTTGGTCTATCACAATTACATGATGTTTCTGTATTAAGTAAAATGTATTTTTGATTTGAATGCTGTGAACTGTGTACGTCAAAGTTACCTGAATTTGCACGTAAATGCTGCAGACCCACAGAGATAGAAGTAAATACTACAGAGAGACAGACATTGCACAGGGGCAGAGAGAGAAAATGCTGTAGAGGTATTTAGACAGTGCAGAGAATGACATTTCTGCACATGAAGACTTACTGTAAGCACTGTATTAGGAAACTCTTGCTGCACTAGTAAAAAAAAAAAAATAATATCCAAAAAAAGGCTAAAATGAAAGAATAAAGCTGTGCACAAGAAGTCAGAAAACTAGGCTAGATTCTTATTTATTAGGAAGAGGG
Organism: Rhinatrema bivittatum; assembly: GCF_901001135.1. Classification (NCBI taxonomy): domain Eukaryota; kingdom Metazoa; phylum Chordata; class Amphibia; order Gymnophiona; family Rhinatrematidae; genus Rhinatrema; species Rhinatrema bivittatum. The sequence goes on along the minus strand of NC_042622.1, from coordinate 217,374,637 downwards.
CTAGGCAGGGCACGCCAGATCAGCTGGTTGTAACTCAAGACACGAATGCTTCTGAATGACTTAAACTGTATGAATCTCTCAACCGACAGACACAGCAAGAAGATTCTTCTGCTCACAGAATTCCAGCATCACAGCAGGGGAAACACCACAACTCTGGTCACAAAAATCACTTCAGGTAATAACCCAAAATCATGGGAGGCCTCCAGCCCAGGAGAAAACTAAGCCCCAGCATCTGCTCTTTCCGGTCAGGGAGTATTTCTGTGCTTTGCCTGCTTATTTTTGGGATCCACCCCTCTTCTCCTGGAGACATTTGCTGAAGCTTCTCCCTGCTCTATTATAGTCAGTCTACTGCAAGACCAACAGTTCACGTACACACGGCTACATTTTAACCTGGCTTATGAGCGAGGTTCATTCCTGCCACGTTATACACAACACTAACACATTTGGAGACATTACCCACCAGGACAAACTCTGGACCATCCTGCTCCATCACATTCACCAGATTCCGCTCAGCTACCCACCGACACCAAAAGGCTTAAAACCCACCAACTTCCTGGGCTATCAAAATTTTGACTTTTTGGCCTGGACATTATCAGCTGCTGAGATGATCTTTTTCTGTTTTAGGGCTCCATTTATACCCAGAAATCATGCAATTGGGGGGAAAAAAAAAACCAACAAAAAAAAAAAAACAGGATTACAACAACAATTTCATTGTAATCGCAATGCGCAAGAGAAAGGTCAGACACAATACTAGGAGCGACGCTGGTTGTCTGCAAGAAACTCTGATGCAGAATAAGAATCAAACCCCACCCTCTCCCAAAGTACAGATGTGGCAAAAAATAAAAAAATATAAATAAAAACCCTCCAAGCATCCCACCAGTGAGACCTTTGAGACCTCACAAATTCTGACAACCCATCCCAGCACCGGAAGCTGGGTGCCGAAGCATGTCCTGAGCTTCACAGAGTCTTCAATCATGCAAAATCCACAGAGAGTGTGTGAGACGGCAAATCTCTCTCACGTGTTGGTAAATAGGCAGGCCTGGCAATTGACAGACAGCAGCCGAAATTCTTCACAGCGTGACATGAGCTCTTTGTGCCGATTCTGAAGGGAAACAGGGAGTCATTAAGGTCAGATTGACTTCTAACAGAAGGTCAATCTGTTGTCTCCCCCCCCCCCCAGATTTTATATCAATTATTTTTCTCCTTTCTCCTGGGCATTACAAGGTTTTTTTCCTTAATTTCCAGGATCTTGTGATCAAGCACCTCCCCTGCTTGTTTCAGTGCCTGACATTTTATCTTCATAAGACTGCATGCCTGCTGCAACCTGTGGTTCAGCTCCACGTAGGAATAGCTCTGACGGTACTGCTTCTCACGCTCAGCTAGCAAATCCTCATCCCAGGCCTCTGAGGAAGGTGAAGAGAGAGAGAGGGCAATCAATCAACATGGCAAAGACAGAACAGGCTGCTATTCCTGGCACAGAATGATCTCAGATGTCAAATCACATTTGCTTGAAAATTCAGGGTCAGCTGGATAGTAAACAAAAAGAAGAGAGAGACTCAATTCAAATATTTCCAAGCTAACTACAGTATACCTGATGTCATTAACTAACATGAGTATTAAAGGAGCAGCACTAATCCACAGTATCCAATGATCTGTTTTATTCATGCACACAATGAGATGCAACAGCCTCTCTCTGTTATACACAGCAGAGTCTGAAATGATGCTTCTTAAGGTAAAAGGGCAATAGCTATACCTTCACCGATCTCTGCTCCTAGCGCAAACACAGGGTCAGAGGAGGGGGCAGCTTGCACATCTTCCAGGATCTGTTCAATGCTAGGGGGCGATGGCCGGGTCGGCAGAACCACACGCTTTTTAACTTTAGAGGTCATCCCTTGTTCACTTCATAGGCAGGTGCCCTGGTCCTAATATAACAAAGTAAAAAGGCTGTCAGTATAATATAGGCAGAGAGTTGGACGACAGGCTCTTGTCCGAGGTTTGTCGCTCCTGCACCCGTGCAGTCCACGTGTGCTCACAGCTGCAGGAACGGAGCTTTCGTTTTGTTAGGCCTGAAGACTCTTCTATCAGCAACGTCTATGAATGAAATAGAAGCATAGAAAGTGACTGCAAGGGCCCAATGAGTCTGTCCATTCCTGGTGCAGGCTTAGCCAACCTCAGGCCTTACCCTCACCCATGCATCCCGGGCCACAGCCAGAGGGACGCTAGATGCACTGGAAGCAGGCATAGTCAGCAGGTAAAAGGAGGTGAGAATACCTCTTCATACTTAAGATCCCCCCACTTTTAACACTGTGTATTGAGAATTGGACCCTTTCTACTCAAAGGACAAATAACCCCACCCCCCCATCATAAATTTGAACAGGGTCCAGTCCACAACTGGGAGCCAAGAGAGTAGCATTTGTTTAAACTGAAGAACCCAATCTCGTTCTCGCCACAGGGTTCTGGACTGCTTGTAGTGTGAAAGGGAGTTTTCAGGGAGACCCATGGACAAACTATTATAGCAGGGTCCAACTGAGCGACGCTGGCAACCATGCTACTTCAAGAACACATTCCTACCAGCTGAGGTTTCCAAGTTAAAGCCCGAACCCAGCTGTACTGCTAGGATCTCTTCCTAATGCAGAAGGCATGATAGAAACTTACACCTCCTTAACAGTAGCACTTACCAGGACTGGCAATTACGACATGCCAGACAGCTTTATTAGACATTAGGTGGGAAGTCTGTTTGGAGTTTAGGCTTTGCCTGCTGCAGCGCCATGGCTGGAATTTCTCTCCCTTCAGGCATAAAAGATTAGAACTGAACTATGTGGGATTCAGGAGAAACTCAAAGCTTGCTTCTTCTCTACAAGGCAATGGTGCCAGGCAGCTGGCTAGCATCCTGAATGCCACTATTTATTTGATTTATATTCCAGTTTTCAGGCACTTCAGAGTGGATTACATTCAGGTACTTTAGGGTATTTCCCTGTCCTCAGAGGGCTCACAATCTAAGGGCCCTCATTTACTAAGCAGTCTTTCCATTGACACAGGATAGGAGAAGAGACTTAGCAAACCAGGCCCTAAGTTTGTAACTGAAGCAATGGAAGGTGAAATCATTTGCCCAAGGTCTCAAAGAGCGGTAGTGAGAGCTGAACCCTGGCTTCCCTGGGTCACAGGCCACTGCACCTACCCCTAGGCTACTCCTTGTGGTTAGAGCTGGTATGTTTATTGGGCAGCAGGGCTGGGATTCTGGCAATTGTTTTCATGAAATTCTGTGTCCATGGTATGGCCTAGATTTGGGTGCATTCCATTTACTTTATTTTGTTATATTTAATTTGATGCCTTTTTTTTTTTATACTCTTGTGCTGCTATGCACTGCCTCTCCAGTGAAGCTGTATAGAAATGTATTAAATAAGTAAATACATGCATGCCCAGTTCTGGACACCATCCCTCCAAAAGAATATCGACCAATCAGAGGAAGGGCAGAATCTGCCCCATTAGCCTATGAAATGAGAGTCAAGTAGCTGATAAAGACGTTTAAATACCTCAAAAGGTATAAACAATGCACAAGAAACAATCTAAGTGGAATTTCTAGAGTTTATCATAAGTGGTGCGCTTTATGTCCATTACCAGTGATGATTTGTGAGTAATGGATGAATACTTTGGTTCTGATGATTTTTGGGTTGCTCCTAAGCAGCAGGCAAAGCACCAGCATTTCCACTTGGAATGAGAGTTTGCTCTGCTTGAGATTTGTTCTCATTTAGCACAATGTGCTGCATAGATTTAGGAGCAACAGATTATTTGTCTGCCTTTAGGAGTGCTGTGCTCTCCATCTTGAGATGTGGAATGCATATAACACAGGGCATTGTAAGCTGCTTTATTATCAAAACCAGCTGCAAAGTACATCTGTGGAAAAAGCATACAAGAGCCAGAAGAGTAGCAGGATTCAAGCTGGAATGGGACAGACACAAAGGGACTTTAGAGAAAGACAGAGAGAAAACCACAGGCTGATCAAGACCTGTTACAATACAGCAGGCAACACACAATAGGCACACTGGATGGACTGAGTGATAAATGCCAGTCTCCTGTTTCCTACAGTGGCCAATCCAGGTCACAAGTACCTGGCAAGATCCCAAACAGTAGATAGATCCCATTCTGCTAAGCAGTGGCTTTCCCCAAGTCTACGTGGTTATTAACAGCTTATGGACTTCTCCAAGAACTTGTCCGAACCTTTTTTTAATCCCGGCTATGTTAACTGCCTTTACCACAGCCTCTGGAAATGACTTCCAGAACTTAATTGGGTGTTGAGTGAAAACAATTTCTCTGATTTGTTTTAAATGTCCTACTTACTAACTTCATGGAGTGACCCTTAGTCTTTGTATTTTCAGAAACAGTAAATAACTGATTCACATCTACCTGTTCTATTCCACTCAATCTCATGACCTCTATCAAATCTCTCCTCAGCCGTCTCTTCCCCAAGCTGAATAGACTTAACTTCTTTAGCCTTTCCTTTCCTCACAGGGGAATTATTCCATTCCCTTTGGTCACCCTTCTCTGTACCTTGTCCAGTTCAACTATATCTTTTTTGAGCTGCAGCAATCAGAATTGCATGCAGTATTCTAGGTGCAATCTTAGAGTGATACAGAAGTATTAAGACAATCTCTGTTTTATTCTCCATTTTGCTTTTTTGACCACTGCTGCACACGGAGCTAAGAATTTAAAAATATTGTCCATGATGATGCCTAGATCCCTTTCCTGGATGGAAAATCCTAATATGGAACCTAATATTGTGTAACTACAGTGTGGGTTACTTTTCCCTATATGCATCACTTTGCAGTATTCCACATTAAACTTCATTTGCAATTTGAATGCCCAGTCTCACAACCCGCTTGTGATTTAACAACTCCGAATAATTTTGTGGAATAATTTTGTGTCATCTACAAATGTGATCACCTCACTTGTTCTTTTCCAGATCATTTATAAATATATTAAAAAGCATATTTTTTGTATGCCTACATTCTTAAGTCTTATATGGCTTTTAGTTCAAAACCTGCATTAAATTTGGTTGCATCTCTCTGGACCACTTCAAGCCCATCTATATCCTTCTGAGGATATGTCCACCAGAACTGAACACAATATTCTAGGTGAGGTCTTACCATTAATCTGTACAAAGGCAAAAATCACCTTTCTTCTTCCAGTTATGCTTCTCCCTATGGTTATGGCCACCACCTGATCTTTGAGATCTTTATGGCCACCACCTGATCTTTGAGATCTTTCTCCTAGCTGACACCCTAAAGGATTTCACCCATCAGCCTGCAGAACGCTCCAAGCTCTAGAAAGAATGAAGTCAATATTCACCTAACGTGTCTGAGTTTGGGACATAGCTGAACACATGGTGAATTTTTAAAATTTCCCTTGTGCTCAGCACCTCCAGTTTATCCGGATAAAATAATCTTAGCCAGTCAACCTGGAGATGTTCCTGGGTGGAGTTGTTATCCAGCTTAAGTTAACCCGATATTTTAGGTCTCCATGCTATAGTTAGCAGTGCCACTGAGCCGGATGCCCCACTGCTGAATACCATCCCCAAAGCACTGTCCCCCGAAGGTCCTGACACTGGCTTAATTCAGACCCCAGGGGCAAGGTGCAATAAAGACGATGCTGTTCTATGTATAACACACATTCCTATAGTACAGATAGATACTCAGAACAGCAGCTGGCACCCAACAAACCACAATAGACAACATTCACCTAACCTGCTACACTGCATATTCCACGCTGCCGCACATCGCAGACAACAGCGTTCCCAGATTCTAAGCGGGGTTTGTAACCCAAAGTACAATGCAGTGAAACCCAAAACTTGCCCAACTAACCCGGGAAAAGGGAGCTCCCAAGCCCCCAAATAGCCCATTCTTCATACAATCAAATAAAGGCTAATATAAAATGGTATTTTCAATAATCATATTTAATGTATTAAAACATGCAAAGTCTCACTGGTAGACTCGCTAAATCTGCGCATGTGGATTTTTAATCACCCGAACATACCTGCATATTTTCACAATTAGTTCTTTTGGCTGCATTTGAAAAAGGCATTCTTCGGGGAGGGGGGGCTTTTCTGAGGTGCATTTGCAAGCTATACAGCTATATTTAACTTTAAAAAAAAAAAAAAAAAAAAAGAATGCATGTAATAGTAACACCACTAATAATGGGTATTTTATGCCATCAATAAACACTGCAGATGTATGCATATACTTTTGTCTGCTTATAACAAGCCAATAATCAAACCCACTGTGCACAGATATAGGAAAATTGGTTCTTACCTGCTAATTTTCGTTTCTGTAGTACCACGGATCAGTCTAGACAGTGGGTTGAGCCTCCTGTCCAGCAGATGAACATAGAAAAAAAAAAACTAAAAGGGTATCCTTTAATCAGGACAGTGCTCACCCTGCATCCCTTCAGTATAAAAGTTATCAAAGCAAGAAAAGGTAAAGTTAACTAGCAGAAGATCAAGCAAGTAACACCCAACATGTAATTGGAACTATCAACACATGAAAGAACCGCTCTTACACAGATATCCAGTTGGGAAAGACTTCCGGTGCCTTGAAGTACTGATAGGAAGGAACTGGATCCAAAATGGTGTTAAGAACAAAACAACAAAAGGAAGAAACCTTCAAGTGGACGAATCAAAAAGAAACCACAGCCCAGGCGGGAGGCTGGACTGATCTGTGGTACTATAGGAACGAAAATTAGCAGGTAAGAACCAATTTTCCTTTCCCTGTACGTACCCGGATCAGTCCAGACAGTGGGATCTACCAAAGCTTCCCTAAACAGGGTGGGACCGAGAAAGTCCCACCCGAAGCACCTGCCGTCCGAAGGAGCCAAAAACTGGCGCCTGTACATCAAGGCGATAATGACGAGCAAAAGTATGCAGAAACTTCCAAATCGCTGCCCTGCAGATTTCCTGCGGAGAGACCGACTGACACTCCACCCAAGTAGTAGAGTGTGCACGCAAAGAATGGGCCTTCAAGCCTTCCGGAACCGACCGGCCATGACAGATATAAGCCAACGCAATGGCCTCCTTCAGCCAGCGAGCAATGGTAGCCTTAGAGGCCTTGTTACCTCTATTTGGGCCACTCCATAAGACAAAGATGATCAGAGATGCAAAATTTGTTAGTAACATGTAAGTATTGGACTCTCTTTAGATCAAGACGCTGGAGGTCACCGCCAGGCATGCGTGCAATGTCTTCAGGAGAAAAAGCAGGAAGCTCCACTGGCTGATTGATGTGAAAGGAAGACACAACCTTTGGAAGAAAGGAGGGAACTGTCTTGAGGGAAACACCTGAGTCCGAAAAGCGGAGAAAGTGGCCCGCCCACTCTTAAGACATGCCCAAGGAGGGAACCGAGGGCCGAAACCTGTACCCACAGAGAATTGAAAGACAAACCTTTGGAGAGACCAGACTGCAGGAAGGGAAGGAGCATTGCGCACCTGGACTCCAGACTCAGCACATGCACTCTCAAACACTCTCCGTACCCGGATATAAGCAAGAGAGGTAGAGGTCTTCCGTGCCCGCAAGAGAGTGGAGAAAACTTTCTCAGGCGCCGCGGCTCAAAAGCCAGGCCGCTAGACAAAAGCGATCCGCCCGATCGAAAAATACTGGTCCTTGGCAGAGCAGGTTTGGGAGGTAACCAAGGCGAAGAGGACAGTCTGTTGCGAGGTTCACCATGTCTGCGAACCACGGTCTCAGAGGTCATTCTGGCGCTACGAGAATGACCGGCCCCTTGTAGAGTTCTATCCTTCCGAGTACCTTTCCCACCAGAGGCCAAGGTGGGAACATGTAGAGAAGAACATCATCGTGAGGCCAGGGAAAAACCAGGGCATCCACCCCTTCCAAGCAGTGCTCCCATCTGCAGCTGAAGAATCTGGAAGCCTTTGCATTGTTCAGGGTAGCCATCAGGTCGAGGTGAGGAACTCCCCACTTGCACACCAGAAGAGTCATCGCCTCCTCGGACAACTCCCACTCTTCAGGGTCTAGGTGTTGCCGGCTGAGGAAGTCCGCTTGCACATTTTCCTTCCCCACAATGTGGGAAGCTGCCAGACGACTTGGATGTCTCTCCACCTAGGAAAGCAGCTTGCTGGCCTCCAAACCCACCAGACAACTCCTGGTGCCACCCTGGCGATTGATGTAAGCTACTGTGGTGGCATTGTCGGAGAGGACCCGCACGGCCTTGTGACGGAGCAAGGGCAGGAATGTCTTGAGTGCCAGACGGACAGCTCGGGCTTCCAGACGATTGATGTACCATCAGGATTGCACAGGAGACCTCCGCCCTTGAGTAGACTGGTCCTAACACACCACTCCCCAGCCGGAGAGGCTGGCATCCGTCAACACAACAATCCACTGGAGTGTCTCCAAAGGTACTCCTTTCAAGAGGTGGACGAGTGAAAGCCACCACTGCATGCTGGCAATGCTAGAGTCTGAGAGCGGTAGGGGTGTTTGGAACTCTTCAGAGACCGGCTTCCAGCAGGACAGCAACGCTTTCTGTAGAAGACACATATGCGCAAAGGCCCAAGGAACCAAATCTATGGTGGAAGCCATGGAGCCCAGGACTTGGAGATAGTCCCAGGTCGTGGGTACCGAAAGAGAGGGCTCGGGCAATAGGACTTTGCCCACGTGGGTGTCGAAATGGGCTCTAAGAAATTCCAGGACCTGGGAGGGCTTGAGGTGACTCTTGGAGAAGTTGACAATCCACCTGAGGAAGGAGAGAAAAGTCACGACCCTATCGACCGCTGCAGTGCACACATTCTCCGACTTGGCCTGGGTGAGCCAGTTGTCCAGGTAAGGGTGGACCAGGACTCCCTCCCAACAAAGGGAGGCCGCCACCACTATCATGACCTTGGTGAACGTATGCGGCACGGTGGCCAGGCCGAACAGAAATGCCCAGAACTGGAAGTGGTGTCCCAGAATGGTGAAGCGGAGATGCTTCTGATGGTTGTGGCGGATTGGGATATGCAGGTAAGCCTCTGTCAAGTCGAGAAAGGCCAGAAATTCGCCTGAGCGAACCGTCGTTATGACTGCTTGCAGGATCTCCATCCGAAAATGGGGCACCCGGAAGTCGGAAAGAGCTATCCTTTTTGGGCACGACGAAGTAGATGGAATACTGGCCGGATCCCTGTTCCTCCAGGGACAGGGACTATGGCACCAAGCTCCTGTAGCCTGTCCAGAGTCTGGCACACCACTGGACACTTACGAGAGCCGCAGGGAAAGATTAGAAAGTGGTCGGGGAGTTCCCGAGCAAAGTCTAATCCGTAGCCATTGGCGATCACATCGAGGACCCGCTGATCCGACATGATGTTGGCCCATTCCTCGAGAAAAAGGGACAGATGTCCACCTAAGGAGGGAGCGGAGGAATGGGCCGGTTGCATTTCATTGGGAGGACTTTGAGGTGAAACCTGAAGGGTTCGTATCCCGGAACGGCCGTCGGCCACAAAAGGAATGAGACCAAGACTGGGATCTAGTGGAGGTGGGTCTTTGGGCAGCTCCTCTTGGCTTGTTGTACCTGCGCTGACCCTGAACCGAGAGCACGAAGGAAAAAAGGATTTGGATTGCAGAGGGTGGTCCTCCGGCAGCTTATGCACCTTATTGTCCCCAAGAGATTTAATAAGCTGCTCCAGGTCCTCCCCGAAGAGTAACTTACCCTTGAATGGGAGAGTGCCCAACTGTGATTTAGAAGAGGAGTCCGCAGCCCATTTACGAAGCCAGAGGAGACATCTAGCGGACACTGAGAAGATCGTAGCGGACACTGAGACGATCGTAGAGGGCATCCGCCCCATATGCAATGGCACCTTCCAGCCGCTCTGCCTGTTCCACCTCTGCAGACGGGAGGTCCTGGGTGCTGAGTAGTTGTTGAATCCACCTAAGGCTTGCCCGCTGCATGAGACTGCTACAGACTGTCGCCCAGACCCTGAGCGCTAAGACCTCAAAAATCCTTTTGAGATAGACTTCCAATTTGCGATCCTAAAGATCTTTCAACGCAGTTGCCCCCACGACTGGGATAGTAGTGTGCTTCGTGACAGCGGAGACAGAGGCGCCTACCTTGGGGACCTGGAGCATATCCAGACACGGGTCTGAAAGCGGGTACAGCTTGTCCATGGCTCTGCCCACACGCAAACTGGCTTCTGGTGTCTCCCATTCCCGGAGCAGTAACTGCATTAGCATCGGATGGAAAGGGAAGGTACGCGCGGGTGCCCTCAGGTCGGTGAGGACTGGGTCGACGTTGCTAGAAGCTGCAGCAGACGCGTTGTCCTCCGGAGGAGCATCTAAGCCCAACTCGGCCAGAACATGAGGTATAAGCGGATCCAGCTCTTCACGCTGGAAGAGACGCAACATCCTGGGGTTGTCCCCCTCTATCGGTGGATTCAGAGCAAGGACATCGGCATCTGGGTTGGGGTCCAGTATTGGAGCGGGCGGATCAGTGGGGGCCGGAGGGACTGGAACCCCTGGGACCACCTGAACCCGGTTTGCCCCTTGAGAGTCTGGGGTCCAGGGCCCCTGCACTGCAGCCGATCTAGGGACCTTGGCAGGAGGAGGGCAGGCAGGCAGCTGAGGATCTGGTGGGTCATCCTGTTGTAGAAGGCTGGCAACATAAGCCTTATGCATGAGGAGAACAAAATCAGCTGAAAAAAGTCCTGGAGATTTGCCTGGGAGAGGAGGAGGGGGAGGAAATGAGGAAAAATTGGGTTCCTTCCCCCATCAGGCTCAGAATCTTCAGCGAGGTTTGGAGCCAAAAATGGCCACCGTTCCCGCGGTTTGCAGGAACGGGGCCGTCCTTGCAGCGCGTCTGCTGGGCCAGGAACGAGCAGCTGATCTCTCCGGAGCAGAGGAGCCTTCCCCTCCATTTAGGCATCGAGAACACACTCCCTCGCGGGAGAGCCACGAAGGCATAGAGGGAGAGAGGCAGATCTGCCACATGTGAGACGGCAAGAATCGCCAGTGCCTGGCTGAGCAGGGAAGAGAAAGTTCAGCTACCCGCTCTTTCCCCCGATCAAAGGTTTATTATTATTATTTTTTTTTTTTTTTTTAAACTTGTTGGTAAGGTTGAAGAAGCAGAGGAATGAACTTCTCTGCAGCAGACCCGAGGTATGCTTCGTCTCTGAGTCTGCATGGGGGAGGGACTGGACCACCAGTTTCACCCCTAGCCAGGCAGGTCACCAGGTAGGGTGCTAGGCTGAGGATCTCAAGGGGCAAAGCCCCCCTAGGCACCCAGTAAGAGCAAGGGGCAAACACTGGTTTTTGGTTTTTTTTGGAAAACTAAAAATAGAAATTAAGTACTTGCTTGATCCAAATAAGACAGAAAGAGGGAGAAAGTAGACTTTCCCCAAACAATCTAGCTGTCTAGAGGGAAGCTGCAGGGTCTGCTATCTGCATCTGCTGGAGATAGAGAAATACTGAAGGGATGCAGGATGAGCATGTCCGATAGAGAAAAAACTAAAAGGGTATCCTATATCTCCATCTGCTCGACAGGAGGCTCAACCCACTGTCTGGACTGATCCGGGTACGTACAGGGAACTTGTGTTTGAGAATCAGTTGGGTTTGTGTAGACTGAAAATTTAGCATCAAGTTACTAATGACAGCCAGCTTTGCACTTCAGTCCTCTCATGGGGTCAGCTTTGGTCTTCAGTCTGGATTTCTCATACAGGCATCTTATACATAATGGGGCGGATTTTCAGAGCCCTGCTCGCGTAAATCCGCCCAAAACCGGGCGGATTTACGCGAGCAGGGCCCTGCGCGCCGGGAAGCCTATTTTACATAGGCCTACCGGCGCGCGCAGAGCCCCGGGACTCGCGTAAGTCCCGGGGTTTTCGGAGGGGGGCGTGTCGGGGGGCGGGCCCGAACCGCGCGGCGTTTTCGGGGCGTGTCGGGAGCGTTCCGGGGGCGTGGCTACGGCCCGGGGGCGTGGCCGCGCCCTCCGGACCCGCCCCCAGGTCGCGTCCCTGCGCGCAGGAGGCCCGCTGACGCGCGGGGATTTACGCCTCCCTCTGGGAGGCGTAAATCCCACGACAAAGGTAAGGGGGGGTAGGTGAGGGGAGGGCAAAGGAAAGTTCCCTCCGAGGCCGCTCCGATTTCGGAGCGGCCTTGGAGGGAACGGGGGTAGGCTGCTCGGCTCGGCGCGCGCCGGCTATACGAAATAGATAGCCTTGCGCGTGCCGATCCAGGATTTTAGCGGATACGCGCTGCTCCGCGCGTATCTACTAAAATCCAGCATACTTTTGTTTGCGCCTGGAGCGCAAACAAAAGTAGGCTATTCGCGCTCGTTTTAAAATCCGCCCCAATGTTTCTCGTTTTAGCTGTTTAGAAAGTGGAAATTTCATATTTATTTTTTCTGCTAATTTTTTTGTTTTTGAGGATAGTAAAAAGCGGTGTTTATTGAGCACTTTCACTGGACAATTCTTTGGGTTAGATTAAATCACATCTATGTCCTTCTCATTTATCTTGTTGATAAAAAAATAAAAGTACGCAATAGCTTGGATTTCTGCAATTCTCAAGAGTCCCAGCTTCACCCAGCACAATCACCCCTCAGCTCCAGATCTAAGCATTCGCATTCTCCTCACATTCTCTCTCCCATCTGCCTAGGGCTCAGAACTGGCTCCCTGTCCTCCTCCACACTCCCCTCCTCATCCCAATCTATTCCCCTCTTCCCTCCCTCTAGCCCCTACTTTTTTCACCCCACATTTCCTTCTCTCTGGCTCCAACCTATCTTTCCCATCCTTCACTCAGCAGAGGTATCCCCTCACCCGACCCCTCTTGTCTTTGCCTCTTCCCATGGTTCTCAACATCCTTTTTCTTCTCTAATTCCCCTCATCTCCCACCTATCAGATTCAGATAAACTTTATTGGCATAACAATTTTTCATGTATTGCCAAAGTAAAAGCTCTTTATAATCCTGGGGGAAAGACAGCAGCTATAGCAGCAAAATATTTATTTAAAATTTACTTCTGTACTCAAAGTAATATTGCAGCAGTTTACAAGTATAAAATCAGACCAGAAATCAAACTGACTAGGGACAATACTGGCTAGCACCAAAACCTGAGACATGTCCCTAATACTGTGCTTTCTGTAAACTGTACCTTTACTTATTACAATTTTGTAATTTTTTTCCCCTTTTAATTATTCTATATATTCTTGCTCATTCTTTTGTTGAAAGTCTTGGATTTTCTCTATCAGCTTTGGGAAAAATGCATCTCTGATATCTTTGTATTTTGCACAGCACAGGAGGAAATGCTTTTCTGAGTCTATATCTTCAGCATTGCATTGCTTACAGTGTGTGTCTTCTTGGGATTTCCAGTTTAGTTTTTGTCTGCATATTTCTGTTCCTAGTCTTGTGATCACTTACCCTGTATTTGGTGAGGGTCTATTTATTTATTTTGCATTTGTGACTGAGCTAAAGTATTCTGCTAGCATGTATTCTTCTTGTAGGGCTCGTAGCAATCCAGCTTGTTCCGTTTTTTCAATTTGCTCCTCCCCATAGAAAGTGTATTGGTGTTCTAAGACACATTGCAATATTTGCATTGCTGCGTTTTTGTATATCTGGTTGTAGTTTGAGTTCCAGGTATTAGTGCTGGATTGGTATGGCAGGTTTGCTATATAGGTGCAGAGTGTATTTTTCCCAGGGTTTTGTGTTATTTCACAGAGAGCTTGGTGGTGGAGGAAGTTTATGTCACTGTTATTGAGATGACATCAAAATTTGAATTTTCTTTTATTCATGGAGTAGTAGTAGTATCCTAATTCTGTTCTGCACCCATTATTAAGGGTGTCTCTGTGGACAAGGAAAGTCAGTTTGAAGAACTGGAGGTGTAGAATTTTGATTGAGGATCTGTAAAGTTTGGGATTAATGATAGACCCCAGACCTCACTCCCATATAAGAGTCCCATATCCCACAGTGCTAGTCTGTTTTTCCCCCTCCCCCAGGAGACTAATCTCACTCACCACCAGGCAAAAAAAAAAGTCTCCTCCTCTAGTCTCACTTCTTACCTCCTATGATAGACCTTGAAATCTCTGTTTCTAGTTCCTAGGCAGCAGTCGGGCTAGGAAGCTTCAGCAGGGTAAAGTGGAGAGGTCAGCAGTTTCCAGTTCAGGGCCAATTCAATAGTGATAGCAGCTTCTGCAGGTTCCGGCAGGCAGGCTGGACTTGCAGGTGGGCTGCTGTTTTATCACTGGCAGCACCAGCCAGCAAGCAAATTCAGAATTTTATTGGCAAGACAATTTTACATGTATTGCCACAGTAATATATTGATTAAAAGGGGAAGAAAAGAAAAAATATAAACTAACAACAGTAAAGTCAGATTATAGATTACAGAAGTTACAACAAGGACAAATTTCATGTTTTTGTAGGCAAATAAAATTGTGAGCTTTGAGAGGTAAAGCAAGGTGACAAAACATTCTTCAGATACATCAGAGAAAGGTCCAAAGAGGTACAGTGAAATTGAAGGTGATCAGGATCAATGTGTGGAGAGAGAGGAAGAAATGGCAGAAATATTAAACAAATACTTCAGTTCGGTGTTCACTAATGAAGACCCTGGAGAAGGACCGTCGCTAGTTAACAAGACTGTGGAAGGGGGTGGAGTAGTTGAAACTTTGTTTGAGAAGACAATGTATGGGAAGAGCTAGGAAAACTGAAAGTGGACAAAGCCATGGGGCCGGAGGAGGTTCATCTCAGGATACTGAGGGAGCTCAGAGATGTGCTGGCGGGTCTGCTGTGTGATGTGTTCAACAGATCCTTGGAAACAGGAGTAGTGCAGTGGGACTGGAGAAGAGCGATAGTGGTCCCACTTCAGAAAAGTGGGAGCAGAGAGGAGACTGGAAACTACAGGCCGGTTAGCCTCACCTCAGTGATGGGAAAATTAATGGAGACTCTGCTGAAGGAAAGGATAGTGAACTACCTACAATCTGGTGGGTTGCTCGATCCGAGACAGCACAGATTCACCGGGGGAAGGTCCTGTCAGATGAATCTGACTGATTTTTTTGATTGGGTGACTAGAGAATTGGATCAGGTAAGAGTGCTTGATGTGATTTACTTGGATTTTAGTAAAGCTTTTGATACGGTCCCACATAGAAGACTCATGAATAAAATGAGAAGCTTGGGAGTGAGCGCCAAGGTGGTGGCGTGGATTATAAACTGGTTGACAGATAGAAGTCAGGGTGTGATAGTAAATGGAACCTGCTCTGAAGAGAAAATGGTGTTAAGTGGAGTGCCACAGGGATCAGTGTTGGGATCAGTTCTGCTCAATATCTTTGTGAGCAACATTGCGGAAGGGATAGAAGGTAAAGTTTGTCTATTTGTGGATGATACTAAGATCTGCAACACAGTGGACTCGCCGGAAGGAGTAGAGACAATGAGATGTGATTTAAGGAAGCTTGAACGGTGCGCTAAGATATGCGGCTGGGATTCAATGCAAAGAAGTGCAGAGTCACGCATCTGGGGTGTAGTAATCCAAAAGAGCTGTATGCAATGGGGGGTGAAGGGCTGTTCTGCATAGAACAAGAGGGAGACCTTGTGGCGATAGTGTCTAGCGATCTGAAGACAGCGAAACAATGTGACAAGGTGACAGCAAAAGCCAGAAGAATGCTGGGCTGCATTGAGAGAGTAATAACCAGTAAGAAAAAGAAGGTGATAATCCCCTTGTACAGGTCCTTGGTGAGGCCTCACCTGGAGTACTGTGTCCAGTTCTGGAGACCATATCTCAAAAGGGACAGAGACAAATGAAGGCGGTCCAGAGAAGAGAGATCAAAATGGTGGTGGGTCTCCATCAAATGACTTATGAGGAGAGGTTGAAGAACCTAAATATGTATACTCTGGAGGAGAGGAGATGCAGGGGAGATATGATACAAACCTTCAGTTACCTGAAAGGTTTGAATGATGCACAATCAACAAACATTTTCTGTTGGAAAGAAATCAGTAGAACTAGGGGGTCACGAAATGAAACCACAGGGAGGATGGCTCAGAACCAATGTCAGGAAATATTTCTTCACAGAAAGGGTGGTGGATGGCTGTCCCTTCCAGAGGAGGTGGTGAAGACAAAAACAGTAAAAGATTTCAAAGGGGCATGGGGTAATTTGCTGGTTTGGCAGTTGCTACCCTTAACCAATAAGCCTTTATGCTGTTGATGCAACTTAATCATTGCTCTCTGCTTCAACAGCATGGGGGAAAGAGGAAAAGGGAAATTAGATTCAGGCAGCATCCAACAAGGTCAGTGAATTGGACAGTCTGGGAAAAACAAATAAGCATGGGAGTAACTTGCTGATACGGCAGTTACGACCCTTAACCAATAAGGCTTAATGCTATTGATGCAACTCCAACATTGCTCTCCGCTTCAATGGCAAGAGGTAATGGGGAATTGGGTCAAACAGCAACCAACCAGCAAACTGATAATTATAAAGGTGGCTTGTATGGCCAGCAGTTACTACCATAAGCTTGCTCGGCAGACTGGATGGACTATTTGTCCTTTTCTGCAGTCATTTCTATGTTTCTATGAGAGAAGACTCTTGTGACCTAACACCCCCTCATACTCTCTTTACCAGAGGGCATTTAGTCCAGTTGCACAGTTCTTTTCTTGGGGGAGGGGGAATTGGGATTTTTTTTTTAAACTTTAACCCCTAAATCCGATTGTTTTGGAAAAACTAAAAGCCAGAAATCAAACTGCCGCCTAATAACTGTATTTAGGGTGGGTAGGCTTCTGCTATTCAGATTTTGACTTCACACAGCACTTATTTCCACCATATTTTCCCAAAATAGAATTTCTTGTCTGGAATAGTGGTGCTGCTTGCTAGAAAATGTCAAAGTGATACAGAAAAAGAACAAAATGTAAAGAAACTTACCTTCCAGTTAGTATTGCCAGATTAAAATAAAATAAATTGTGCAAGTTAGGCTAGTTTTGGGCTGAGAAACTGGGCGGTTAAGTACTAGCAACGATCTTCTTTACTCACTTGTAGTGCCTTGTTTCTTTAACGCAGGCAGCCCAGCCAGTAGTCGCAGAGTAATGACTGTTTAAGAGCAGCCAATCCGCGGTGGCAAAAACTACAGCGCAACAAACCCAGATAATTTTATTAGCACGCGATTGAATAGAGGGAGAGCTCTCCTACCACATCCTGTGCTTCTGCTTTTACCTGCATCCTGTTCATTAAAAAAATGATTTTCCTCAACAAGAAATAACAAATTTACATAACACCTAGAAGCCGACTCAAGCACCACTTCCGCCTCCGTCAAACTTACGCTAGCACGTGACAGGGGCGCTGGCGCCTCGAAATGACGTCACAACCTTCAGGTTTCAGATTCCGCCCCGTTACCGGAAATGCTAGCGGCGATAGTAGGCAGAGACAGGCAAATGTAGGCAAGAGGGAGGGGGAGAGGACCCTGCAGAATCCCTGCAAGACGGAGGAGCCATGCAGGAGAGAGGTGGGGAGACAGGGCTATCATGTGGCACATGGATTTCGTCATACCAGCCTGAGATCCCTTCAGGTCGTTGTGTGACTATTACTTAAACGTTTTATTTTTGAAAAGTTAATTCAGAGACCAGTGGGCATTTCGAGGTATGATTGTCACTGCTACCAAAACTTCCCCTTATAATTGTGATCCAAAAATATAAATGAATACAGGGTTGATCATATTCCACTCCCCAGGCTGAAGATGCTGTTGAAACAGTGTTCACAGCACCACAGGCGTGTCCCAGTCATTGTACAATAGCGACTCCTAGTGCCTTAATAATTGGGGGCATTGCAGGATTTTAGAAGGTCTGATGGATGATCTCTTGCCGAGGACTGTTGCTTCAATGATTGTACTAAGAATTGGGAAGGAATATGAAATAAAGAAAAATAAATCCTTGTGTTGTTGTGAATATTCATGGTACCAGCTCTTTGACATATTTCAGATTAGACTGGAAGTTCAAAAGAGCAGGAGGAAACCACCAGATATCCCCCCCAAAATGTAGCTGAAGCCCCTGTGAAAAGCACCACTTTCTCACCCCTGACTTGCAGAAATAGAACTCAGCGCCTAGGCCATCCGGGCCTGACATTTTTGCCAGTTTTAACTCTGAAAATCTCACTTTTATGAATGGGTGCATCTAGACAGTCCCTAGAGGCCATATCCAGCTAGGGAAGAGTCAGATCTCCAAAGAAAGCTTGGCACTCTTGTTCAGATAGGGCATCTGCTGCACACGATTTCTTATAATATTTTTCAAATGCTTTTAAGAGATCTGTGGTATGAACATGAGAATGAGTTCAATAATTAATCTGTGTTGTTAGGCCTTTGGGGAAAGCATCAGCTTTTGCCAATCTTGCTAAAAGTTTCTCTGACTTACTTCCCACTGATAAAATGTACATTTTCTTAGCATTCAGACAGGTTAATCCACTACCAGTGGTTATGCACCTCTACCAGCAGATGGAGTCAGAGCAAAGCTGATGTCACGGTATATATACCCCTGCATTGACAGCAGCCCACCACTATTCTCCATCTCCAGCAGATAGTGGACGTGTATCTCCCTACTGGGATTGCTTAAAAAAAATTTAGGAGAAAAGAAGGAAATTAATTCGCCCTGCACTCCTTTGGCGATACCTTATGGTCACTCCCTCAGTCAAGTTTTCCTGGAGATGAAATCTGTGGATTCCTCCTTCAGTAGAGTGCCTTGATCTGGTAGCTGGTTTTCCAGTGTGGACTTAGCTGGAGAGAGAGAAACAGCCAAGAAGCTAGCAGGTGCAGGAAGCCGCATGCGGCAGTGAAGACCTTTGCCCTCTCCTCCTGCAGCTGGAGATTGACTCGGTACTCGGCCAGGACGGGCTGAGCTCAGGTAAAGAGTACATATATATATATTTTTTTAAATGAGGAGATAATTTTAGGGATTCCATTCCCCTTCTGGTCTCTGAGCCTTGTTGCACTGATCCAGTGTCTGTTCCTGTCTCCGGGGGAGCTTGGGGAGTCGTGGCAACTTGGCGGGTTGAGCAGCCTTTTGGCTAGGCCCCGCGCTCAGGCTTTGCGCAGACGCTACATGGTAGGCCACGGTGGCATTCGCATGCTTTTCTATGCACAAGGTTGCCGCAAAAGTGTTTGATGACGGTTTGCGCTTGTGCACCTGAGTGGGCGCTTAGGTGGATGCTCAGGTGGGCACCTACCTGCACTGCATATTGGGCACCCGTAGTGTGTGCTTATTGGACAGCTTGTTTTTGGGCACCCTGTCCAGACTTGCTTGTGCAGACACCCAGTTGGGGATACAATTGTCAGAAACCTTTGGAGCGCGCTGATAGCGGGTGTTTATCCATGGTGCCAGTAGCAAAGAAGCCTAAGCGCCTTGCCCTTTGTGCTGCTTGCTGTATTCGAGCATCACAGCCTGGCAGCCCCTCTAACTTGTGTCAGCGCTGCTTGGAGGCTCAGGGAGAGTTGTCTCCGACTGCTTTTGCTAAGTCCAGTTCTTCCCAGCAGAATGCAGGAATGGGACAGGAGGGGGAACTGCCAGAGGTTTGGCCTGGTTTTAGGGCTTTCCTAACTGGTTCATCAGTGGGGGAAGGTAGCTCCGTGGATGCAGGACCAATGCCCACTGGTTTTGGTATGGATCCTTCTGCCTTTTCTTGGATGGATTTTTTAAAGGGCTGCAGTCTTTTTTTCAGGCACAGTCTGTGGCCCCAGCCAAACTTAACAGCTCAGGATCGCAGGCTGTGGATTCCCCCATGCGTGGTGCCACGGGTAAGCATCTGAGTATGCCTAGACTGTTGCGGGTCACGCTGATAGGGACCCAGATGGCACGGATGACGAAGCTGATCCTTGATCCCTGGAAGAATGGGAAATTCCTCCGGGATTGGAGCCGTATAGAACTATGTTGTGTTTCTTTCATAGAGATGAGTTACTGGCTCTGATCTCCCAGACATTGAAAATACTGGGGTTGCCAGGTGCTAATTCCATGTCTGAGCCAAAGAAAAATCCCATGTTAATTTCTTTTCATATAGCATCAGGTTTCTTCCCCATTATGGATGCTATTCAAGAATTGATTGATCTTGAATGGGGCACCCCGGAAGCTAATTTTAAAGGGGGATGAGCCTTGGAAGCACTATACCCCCTGGATCCAGTGGCGAGAGAGTAGTTGCGCTTTCCAAAAGTGGATGTGGTGGTGTGTGCCATCGCCAGGCGGATGTAGAAGGGGGGGTGGCACTGAAGGATGCGCAAAATAGGAAAATTGAGGCTATCCTTAAGCAGGCCTTTGAGGTGATGGCAATGAATTTGCAGATAGCATCTTCTTGCTCCCTGGTGCCTTGCACTTGTTTGCTTCTCTCTCAGGAAGTCAGTGAATCTGGTTTGAATTTCAGGTCAGTGTGATGGAACCAGCATTCGCCTTTTTGGCAGATGCGGGCTGCGACCTGGTCCGCACTTCTGCCAGAGGGGTGGCTTTGCTGATAGTGGCCAGGCATCAGCTATGGCTGAGGAATTGGTCGGCCGATAAAATTTCAAAGTCTAATCTTACAAAATTGCCTTTTAAATGATCACGCTTGTTTGGGAGTGAGTTGGAAAAAACTGGCCATTAAACGGAGTGAGGCCCTGGTTCCTCGGTTACCAGAGGATAAGAAGCAGGTGCTGAACTCCTTCAGCGTGAGAGGTCATGCTTGGGGTTTCAAACACTTTCGACCCTACAGAGGAACGGTTTCTCAGAGGGCTTGACCTTTGGGTAGTGTAGAAATACGCACAGCTGTGGTACAGTTGTGAGTCCAAAGAATGACCGATCCTTGTGTAGCAGAGGCTGGCCAGCTCCGTTTTACTGGACAGAAAGACATTGATGGACAGAACATACAGGTATAAAAAATAATATTCACGTAC
Organism: Rhinatrema bivittatum; assembly: GCF_901001135.1. NCBI lineage: Eukaryota > Metazoa > Chordata > Amphibia > Gymnophiona > Rhinatrematidae > Rhinatrema > Rhinatrema bivittatum. Next base: position 217,353,806 of record NC_042622.1, on the reverse strand, counting down.
GAGACACTGAGCAAGCCTGGAGGAAAATGTGCCTTGAGCTAGTAGCCAAAGTGTTTCGGTTCACACGGTGGGGGACAGAATTTGCATCCTGTGCCCGCAGGAAAGGGGGATATTAGGAATGTAAAACTGTTTTTTTTCCAGAAGATCAAAGCAAAACTAAAGAACAAAGGAAAGAAGGGAGCATATGGTAAGCAATAACAAATCAGTTTGAACAGGTGGAGGCTGGACATTGGGATATAACAAAGGATTGCCAAGTGACTGTCCTGGCTACCACATACACACACATACACATAAAAGGAAGCTATTGGTGAGATGTATTTTGGAGAGAAGTGCATCTTGCAACTTGTAGCATTCTCTCCCTAGGACTAAACACTAAGGGAGATTGATATTTGCTGGCTACAGAATGCATTTTTCCAAATTGTACAAATTGGCTCTTTGTATATCTTCCTGTCTGTCAGGTACTGGTAAGTGAGGGAACGTTCTAATTATGGTAAGACCCGGGGACAAGCACCTACCTTCCTTGGAAGGTTTAGCCTGCATCAGCCTTCCGATTCCTCACCCCTAGCAGGGAGGTCAGAGAAAGAAAGGGCTAAACGGTAGGCCTGTCTTCGCCCCAGACAGAGTGCAGGCTCAAGCGGCAGGGCCCCCCAAACCTCTAAATCAGTGGTCCCCAAACCTGTCCTGGAGGGCCACCAGCCAGTCGGGTTTTTGGGATATACTCAATGAATATGCATGAGAGAAATTTTGCATGCACTGCCTCCATAACATGCACATTTTCTCTCATGCATATTCATTGTGGATATCCCAAAAACCCAACTGGCTGGTGGCACTCCAGGACAGGTTTGGGGACCACTGCTCTAAATGAAGGTGTGCCAACCCACCCCTGGGAACAGGGGGGGGGGGGGTTTCGCCTCTTTTTTTTTTATTCGGAAGTGGGTCGAGATCACGTCAGACCATTGGGTTCTGGAGCTGATAAGAGATGGTTCTGCTCTGGAGTTTCTCAGTGTTCCTCGAGACGTTTTCATGGTGCAGTTCTCTGCAGAAAAGGCAGGCACTGGAGTGTACATTGTCAAGACTCCTCAGCCTGCGGGCTGTGAACCCAGTGTTCATGTCACAAGACAATACGAGCCAATATTCCATTTATTTCATTGTACCCAAGAAGAAGGGTTCCTTTTGCCCCATCCTGGATCTCAAGAGAGTCAACCATCATTTGCGGGCGACTCATTTCTGTATGGAAACCTTACGCTCGGTGATAATGGTGGTACAGTCGGGGGAGTTTCTTGCGTCTCTGGATTTGTCAGAGGCATACCTATGTATTCCCATCCGGCATCAACGGTTTCTGTGTTTTGCTATTTTGGGGTGACATCAGTTTTGAGCACTATCCTTTGATTTGGCCACCACTCCCAGAACCTTCTCTAAGGTCTTGGTGGTGGTAGCAGTAATGTTGAGAAAGGATGGTATTCTGGTTTACCTGTACTAAGACGATTGGCTAATTCTGGCCAAGAGCATGAAAGAGACTCTTCATGCAACCAAAATAAGTGTAATGGAACGGCTGCCCTACGAGTTAAGGCTAAGGAAGTTAGGGCTGTTCAGTTTGGAGAAGAGATGACTGAGGGGGGATATGATAGATATCTACAAAATCATGAAAGGGCGTGAACATTTTAATGTAAATCAGTTATCTATGTACTCAGATAATAGAAAAACTAGGGGACACTCCATGCAGTTAGCAAGTAGCTCATTTAAAATAAATCGAAGAAAATTCTTTTTCACTTAGTGCATAGTTAAGCTCTGGAATTCATTACCAGAGGATGTGGTTACAGCAGTTAGTGTAGCTGGGTTTAAAAAAGGTTTGGATAAGTTCCTAGTGGAAAAATCCATAAACTGCTATTAATTATTAAGCAATAGTAGCTTGGGATTTATTTAATGTTTGGGTACTTGCCAGGTACTTGTGACTTGGATTGGCCACTGTTGTAAACAGGATACTGGGCTTGATGGACCCTTGGTCTGACCCAGTATGGCAATTCTTCTGTTTTTATGCCTTGAGCAAGGTGCTCTCTTTGCTACAGGAACTAGATTGGGTGGTGAACTTGGGCAAGAGCAATCTGCAGCCATCCTTGATGTTTGTTTCGACACAAAACAAGGCAGGGTGTTCCTGCTGGAGATCCGCATTCAGAAACTGATGGTCACGGATGTGACTATTGACAAAAACAATATGCCTGATGGGGTGGTCTTATGTACAGGTGTTCGAGTTGATGGCAGCCACCCTTCACCCCCAGCTAGCCGACTTGGCAACGAGTTCCAACACCACTCTATGAGCTCCTGTCTCCATTGGACCTGTGGTGTCGCTACCAGACCCTACTTGGACTCTGGACCCTGCCTGGTACCTGCTCCTCAGGGGCCAGCGTACGCACTCTACAGAGACTTGTTCTCCGGGCTTCCCCCTGCTCCTCGGGCTGGCCCTGCACCTTCCAGAAGTCCTATCTTGCTGGCTCCCGGCTCCTCAGGGCCACCTCTGGGAACGCCTTCACCACTTGGGAGTTCTATCTCTGTGCTTCACCGCTCCTCGGGGCAGTGCCTACGTTTTGAATTTCAACAGCTTTCATCCCATTCATTTGAAGGAAAGTTTGCCTTATTCACAACTGAGTCCTCTTCTATTCATCCTAGTTTATTTCCACAGACACTCATATATTGATTTTTATTCTCTTAATACAAAGTTATACATGGTATTTTTTTTTTTGGAGATGGCAGCCCTCCATCCTTCCGCTCCGTGAAGGTGGTATACCATTGGCATCTCACTCCGTGAATGCCACTCCATCCTTCCGCTCCGTGAAAGAACACAATCAATTTGCTTGTTTTTACTTGTTGAATTCCTTGTTATTAATTTAAATATTATTGAAGCTTATATCTAAGTTCCATACCCTGATTACATTATTTGAAACAAACAACCTTTTAAATAGTTTAAGGACATATAAAATTTTTTTTTTCCAAAAACTCTTTATTTTTGTGTTCATTATTATTGATTTAAGAAAAAAAAAAAGGAAGCTCACTTTCCGATTCCATATGTCAGTTGTATTTAACAAAAATGAAAACCAAATGTATATATGAATAGTTTGTAAAAATTTTTTGTAAACATTTTATTTTCCAAAGAGGTTGAGGATTAGTATAAGTCCCGTTATGCAATTTACAATTGAAGAAATAAATATATTGATTGACTTCTATTTATCCAGAAATGACGATATTAACATGCAAAAAGACTGTGCCTGCCTCATGGCACATTCAACTAATGTGGCAACAAAACTCAGAAGAAGGGATACCACTCCATTTCCAGTTTCAAACCCAGAGGCGTGTCACTTCTCAACTTAAAATGCATCAGCGTTCCTGCTGTAAAAGTCTTTTGTCCCTGTCGCCTCCTCTCACATTGATCTTAACTTTCTCCAAAATGGTACATTTTAGATCACTTTCAGGCCAATACAGTATGGTGCGCTCGTCCTAGCGCACCGTTAGCCCCCTGTTTGACCATGCATTTTCACCAGTTCTCCTGCGCGGCTTACTGAATCGGCCTGTAAATTTGTGATTGTATTCCAAGCAATGTGATACTAAGGGTGCTTCAGACTTAACTCTTTTTAAACAACTTCTATGTTCTGCTAAACGAACCCTAAGAGATCTGATGGTTTTTCCAACATAGACAAGGTTGCATGGATACAGAAGAGCATATACCACGTCGTCAGTATTGCAATTAGTAAATTCTTTCAAGTAGTATTTTTTAGAATCAGCTGAATTTGTAAAGATCACACAAAACAAGCAATGACCACAACGAAAATGTCCATGTAAATGAGTCCTTGTCAGAGTCTGGAAAGTATCACATTTTTTATCAGGTAAATAAAAAGGACTGACCAGCTCTTTAATATTTTTAGAGCATACATATGAGGTCCTAATTCTTGATTCTTTAAAACAGGGAAGCAATTGTACAATATTGAAATGAGATTTTAATATTTTAACTATACCAGGGGTTAAATTCATGTACTTGGTGATGAAATTCAAACATGTTTCATCTTTGACTCTGATCTGCTTTTGGTTAATAATTGTTTTCTATTAGCAAACCTTGCCCTCTTGTAACATTTCTTCAACAATTTATGAGGATACCCACGTTGCACTAAATCCATACATTTGCTTTGTGAGTGGATTTTAAATTTTTACATCCGAACAGTTCCTGCTAATCCTAAGTAGTTATTTATTTATTTTACAGATTTTTATATACCGGGGCACATAGGTAACATCACCTCAGTTTACATTCAAACATTAATTCAGCATAGCGCTTTACAATATAACATAATAACTGAAAGAATACAATTAAATGCTATCAATCAAGTTGACGTAGGGGAATGGCCTCTGCTATTACTTGCATCAGTAGCATGGGATAATCTTGGAGTTTGGGGACTTGCCAGGTTCTTGTGGCCTAGTTTGGCCTCTGTTGGAAATAGGATGCTGGGCTTGATGGACCCTTGCTCTGACCCAGCATGGCAATTTCTTATGTTCTTAAGTCATTCAGTCTGGCACTAGCAATCTTTCAAAACAAAATCTGTTTCAAAAATTACATTTCAGGGGAACAAAACCCTTTCAAGATGCAGCTCTCATTATCCAGAGAATCAATAATCCATTTACTAGTGTCAGCACTAGCCCACCAATCCTACTCAGCTGTACTGCACCTGGGAAGGAATCATACAGGCCAGGGAGGAGCAGAATGACAGAAACCAGTCTGTAGCTTGGGAATTTCAAGATCACAAATGCCTAAACCTAGGATATATCTTTTAAAGCATTGTTACAACTGCCCCAGGCAGTTGCAGACCTTCAGCATTACAATCACTTGCAGTGTTAATTCTGACTTTAAAAAGCCCTAAACAACAGTTCTGACTTTGTAACATAAGCAGCCAGATGATTTTAAGTACTTCTTAACAGAGGCTGCAAGGAGTGAGCAATCTGGGAGGTAATCACATGGCAAGATACCTTTAGTGAGGCATCGCTTCACTAGCTTAAATATGAAATCTGATTAAATGGTATTCTCTATGCAGTGTTCAGCTAGAGGCTACCAACAAACCTGAAACCAGGCAGCTTGTAGATATTCTCACTTTGAAATTACAATTAATATACAGAGCCCCATGGCTTCAACAGGCCATGGGCATTAAGAGTGTTTTTTTAGAACAGTTTTTTTTTTCTTTTTTATTATCAATCAACAGATGGATTTGTTGAAGTGGTTTGGGGCTTGAAACGGCACCAGTTGAAGACTGTAGAATATTCTGCTCATTAATGATTTAGTCCTCACATGTCCTTTTCCTGTTCGACTGGACGAGTCATTGCTGCTCTGGAGGCTAGAAAAAAAAATAGAGGGGGGGGGAGAGGGATAAAGGTGTATGTGTAAATATGAATAAAATACAAAAATGGTTCTAGAAGAGGTTGACTGCTATCAGCCTAAGGATTCTACTTAGATTGCTAGTTTGTGACTATTGATCTTGCTGCTCAATTCTGCTTTGTTTTAAGCTGAATCAAGAATTCAGTTGTGCTTTACAGCAGCCCTAGACCCCGAATCCTTAAACCGTGTGTGAGGAGCTGTGGCTATATGACATGCCCCTACAAAAGGGCAGAATATCAATCTTTAAATACTTAGAACTCTTTGGACAGTGACTACCTAAAAGCATGGCAGATAAGAAATACAGAATATGACCTTAAGGATAGAAGCACTGCTTATAAACAGACTAAAAACTGCTAATATCAAACAGGGAAAAAACCCCCACAGTTCAGCATGATCCCAGGATGGTGTGAGATTCTATTCCAGTAGGCTCGGGCAGGGATAGGGTGGGAGTAAGTAGTAGGAAAATAGCATAACACCAAACTAAAAAAAAAAAAGCTGTTCCCTGCTTCAGAAATGCAGTAGTAAGTCATTCTCTCCCTGGTCAGGCAGGCGGTGGTCAGTTCCAGGCAGCAGGAAAGAAGGGGCAGGCAGGCAGAGGTCAGTCAGGAGAGGTACTACCTGAAGGATACAGGAACACACGGAGCAACTGGGAATGGCCGACACAGGAACACAGAGATGCTGGAACAGGAGACGCTGCAACTGGAGCCATTTATTCACAGCCTGCAGTGCAGCAGAGCAGTTCAAAAGCAATACAGTCCCCACCATGGGCTGCATCAGGAGGGACATAAAAAGGTATACACCTTACCTCTGTACGAAAGAAACATGTGAAAGAACAGAAGCAACTACAAACAGCATAAAGAGTATTATTCAAAATATAGAGCTGCACAGATAGAAGAACAAGTTGCAAAAAAAAAAAAAAAATACACACACACACGTACGTCCAGGTCACAAGTAGCTGGCAGGATCTCAAGGGGGTAGATAGATTCCAGACTGCTTATTCCAAGCACAAACTGTAGATGTCTAATTCCACCTTAATAATGGTTTGTGGACTTTTTCTCCAGGTACTTGTCCAAACCATTTTAAGTGCAGCTACACTAAGCTTTCACATCATTGAACTCAAAACAGCTACAAAAAGGAGCAAGAAACAGAAGTGCAAATGCAGGACCAAGAGAAACAGTAAAGCTACAAACAGCATCACAGATAAAGCCGCCAAATAATACACACCAGCAATTTTGATTAATTACACAATGGTTTGCCAAAGCAGTTCAACCAGTTAAAGCAATGTTTACAGAACTGTGGGAGAACAGCTGTACAAAATACTGTAACAAGGAAGGAGCATTAAAAAAAAAAAGGCACCAAAGGTCACATGATTCAAGCCAGAGGATTAGTTCACCCCACAAGGCAGCTCCGCTGTGCAGTAGTGCCACAGTGGAGTAAGTGATCCTGCCCAATGATCTCGTGGATCCACCAAGGAACTGAAAGTAGCCAACGAGAAGCAAAGCCCACCTGGAGAATGGGGAGCGAGAACCATCCCTTCCCAGAGCGGAAAACAAGGTGCCTGAAAGGGAACCAACTAAGACTGCCCCTGCAAAGCTAAAATCACCCTTCCCCGAAGGGGAGGGAGAGCACAACATGAACTGGGACATCCTGATCCCAGAAATCCCCCTACTCTTCCTATGGAAATGGGACCCATGAGGTTCTTTCAGTGACATAACCAGTCGCTGGTGGCTGCCTTGTTGGACAGTAAGGCCACCACAGCAATCAAGCATAGAGATGCCAGGGAAATGGTCCAGTTGACTCCCCACTGCATTTTCCCCCTCCAATTCCCCAAGTCCCCTAAGGGGACCTGCAAGGAGTTGTACTGATTGATGGGAATCAGGGCTCCATCCCAAGTAACAAACCTGCCAGGGACTCTGCCATGGAGGCTTCTCCAAGAAGGGGATTCTGAGCATAAGCCAAAATGAGAGGGGGCCCCGTAAAGGCCTATCCCTTCCCAATTGGGGGGGGGGGGGGGGAGAGAAACACAATGATACTACTCCACATCCACTCCAAAAGCAGAGTGAATAGGAGCACATTATCTACAAAGATATTCTAGTGCACCGGCAACTGCAGTACAAAAACATGTGATGTGTTCCACGACGACACACCAGTGGGGCACGAGTAACTGCTTGCTCCTGCTTCTAAATTTGCACCCTGCAACTACAGTGCCTTATACCAGCACTCTGTTGCACCAATGGTGGTGCATACTCACTTAATATTGCAGAGAACATGGGCATAGCCCCATGCCATGGCCTGGCACAAAAGTGCTGGTAGCAGCGGCTATGCACTGTGAAAGAGCATATTGTAAAGAAGTGTGCGATCCATGGTGCCCAATGTTGGTAGTGTCAGACAGCACTCAGGGTGCTTTGAGGCAGACTCTCGCTGGCATCAGCCATGTCTGCAATGCTCTCTCGATGGCACCCTATGGAGTCAGCAGTGCGCACAGCACTCCAAGATGTTAATTGTACCTCTAGTGCCCAAATGGCATCTTCCTATACTATTTGGTAGCTCTCAGTGTTGCCTCCATGGTGCCCACAGAACTTAACTGCATTTTTGACATCCCACCTCAGCCATGGTATGCATGGTGATAGCAGAACCATGGTTTCAACAGTACTTCTGGCTCCTGACTGTGCTGACGGCACTTAGTAGTATCATGCTTGGCAGGGGCTACCTCCATGGCATTAATGGTGCCAACAATTTTGGGCAGCATCAACTGCGACTATGGTACTCAACAGCATCCAGACAATGGATGGTACCCACAGTGCTCAATGGAATCCATGGCACCTATCTCAACAGCATCGATGGTTTGATGACAAGAGGAGCCCTAGGGCATCATGGCGCTCAATGGTGCCCCTAACACATGATGCCCAACAGTGCCCATGGCATAGCCTTAAGGGCATCCAAGGTACTCAATGGTGGCAATGGCATCCATGATGCTCCAGCACCTGATCATTGGTGCTCTGGCATGGATGTGCATGGCACAGAGGGTGCAGCAGCAAAGCCGATTGCTCAGGCTCATGCTTACCTTCCCTCCCAAGAAGACTGCATTGTCAGAGCAAGCTGACAAGCTTGAAGGGAGGCTACATCATCCAGGGCACCAGAGGTACAGATTAACTTGGGCCCATGGAAACTAGTAGTGTGGGGAGGATGAGCTCTCCTCTGCATAGGAACAATCTGGTCCTCTATTCCCTCACTGTTTGAGCCTCTATCGATGCACAATGGTTGGACAAAAAAAACTTCATGGAACTCAGGCAAGTCTCCAGGCCCAGAAGCCTACTCACTGCCAGTCTCACAAGACACCTGACAGAGGCACAAATACAGACAAATTGAAGGAGAGGACAACACAAACTGAAGGTGTAGTAGTATTTACTAAGGAGAAGAAAAACTTTGCCAGCTGCACAGTGCACTAGGCCCGCCATGCTGCTGGCAGGAGGGGCTTGAAAAAGAGGAAAGGAGAAAAAAAAATGAAATATTTTCAGTTCTATGTAAACTGGTGCGATATGTATCCTGTACAGGAGCATCGGTATAGAAAAGTTAAAAATAAATAAATAAATACTGTAATGGAAGGAAGGAAGAGAGAAAACACAAAATAGCTGCTGCAACTCCAGAAGTGTAAGAGCAGTAGCTGTGAAGGAGAGTGCAAGCTGATACTGGGACCACATGGCTCTGTGGAAAACACAAAAACAAAAAAGACTGAAGGGCTCTGTCAGGAAGGGGCGGGGCAGGAAGAGGACTACAGCTGCACATGCTCAGTAGAGCAAGTCGAAAACTCTAGAATCTTTGATCTCAAAGATTGATCTGACATTGCAGAAAGAGTGGGGCCACACTATTTTCTTTGTGGCCAATGCGCAAAGGACAGGCCATGGAGGACACAGCTTAGATGGGGCAAAAAAAAAAAAAAAAAAAAAAGTGTGTTAGTGCTTGTTCAAATAAGGACATTGTCAATATAGCGGATCCATGGGGGGAGGGAGTCAAGTACCAAAAAGGGAAAGCACAAACCCAGATTCAAATTTTGCCACTTATAAACAAGCAATGGAGGTGGCCATGGTGACACCACCCCCATCGCCATACCCTTTGCTCTGTTGATTGTAGCAAGTGAAAAAAAACAAAACACACATTTTTTTTTAGCAAGACACCCCAAAAAAGTAGGTATCCATGAGTTATCCAGGCGTCTGTCCAAAGTATTTTCCACCGCCGGGACTGGTTGCTTAATCTTAGTTTTGATTGCTCGGTTCTTGTCATATGACCCTTCATCCGATTGGACAGAGTCTGGTTTTAAAAAAAAAAGTGTCTGAATCTTCTAAAGTGCTTTCTAGCCTTGAGGTATGTGAAAGCAACGTGTGTAATTTTTGCATCTTAGCTTATATAGGTGAAGCTCTGTGTGTTGAAGAATGCTCTTTATGTAGTTGTCTATGTTCCTTTACATGTTTGTCTCTTTCGTACAGAGGTAAGGTGTATACCTTTATGTCCCCCCCAACTCAGCCTGTGTCAAGGGACTATTGCCTTTGAACTGCTCTGCCTTGCTAAGTCTTTGAATAAAGAGCTCTTCAAATGACTTACTACTGTTTTTTGAAGCAGGGAAGAGCTTTTATATAGTTTGGTTGCACACCATTTTCCTATCACATGCCTCTTTTCACTCCATTATCCCACATTGGGTGGGAGTTATTACAATAATGGCCTGTGGTGGGCAAGTCTGCACTCACCATGGCTTCGGGTTTGGGTAGTGGTAGGGCCGGTACTCATACCATGATGGCTCCAAAAAAAGGTAAACTGCTCACAGCCAACAGAGTACGTGCACGGTAATGTTATGGTGAGGGCACACATGCCCTTCTTTTTAGAGGAAGCCAGTTTAGTTGACAGAGTAGACTGGGATTATGCTGACGAGGGAGTCCTCTCCTGCTAAGAAGTCTTGTACTTTCTATTTTACATACAGAGACGCTGGCTGCTGCCTGCTGGGTTTCTTCTGCTGACAGAAGTGCTTTGCTGCTGGCCAAAGTGTGCAAGACTGGAAAGAATACAGAAAAAAAAAGGGACAAAATTGAAAGAAGAGAGAAAGATGACAAACATTCACTTCATGCAGAGAGCTCTAAATCCACTCCCGGGGCAGCATTAAATACAAACTGCAACCCGATTCCATGTCTGGTTTTCCCCGAGCTCCCCAGTGCTGGTAGACAGGACGGCAGTCTGGACCCCAGGACTGGAGGGAAAGCCCACGACATGGCATGGAGATTTGCAGCAGCAGATGGTCTCCCTGCTACATTCAGCATGCACAGGCGTTTTTTTACCTTCTCTGGTGACAGTTTCAGCAGCACTGAGCACCTGCCCGCTGAGGTTGCTCACCATGCTGTCCACCGCGTGCTGGTGTTTCAGGAAGAAAGGTCGGATGAAGCGACTGTACAGCAGCTGAGAGCCGTTCCAAGAGAAGGGAGCCATGCACCAGAGCAGGAACACACACTGAGGAAAGACGGGATAAAAGATCTTCATGGACTTCTGTCTCCGGCGATGAAGGATGCTGAGGGTGGGGGGGCAGGGTGAGCGCTAACCCCATAAAATTAACAAAACTAGTCTGAACAAACAGTGATGGGCAACATCCCCATTCACAGGGCCCTAATCCAGCAAGGGAAAAATCCCCGTCTATAGCGGGGAGGGCTTCTTCCCTCTCCAACTCTCTAAAATGAGCAGTCCCCCTCCCAAAACAAGAAGAGCCAAAGACTTTCAAGGCCCCTTCACACCTTTCCAACATAGTAAAACGGAAACCAGAAGAGAAAGATGTCCGAGAAGAACTCTGCCACACTGAAGATCCCGTACACAACCCAGTAGGTCAGCCAGATGGTGTCATCCTTCTTATCAGGGCTTTCAATGGCTTTTATCCTGCAGGAGAGGAAAGAACCAGCAGTAATGTCACGTGACCAATAGTGGAAGAATTCCAGAAATGAGCAGATTCACATTTGAATACATACATGTGAGAGAGCGCATTTTCCCCAAGGTGTCGGTCAGCTGGAATCTGGTGTGCGCTCTGCTTGGGATCCCAAACTCTCCTGCCCAGCTCACTTACAGGGCTGACCCAATAAAGCAGCACGGTAAATGGGCGCTCAGGGTCGAGAGCCCGCTTTCCTAATGCACACCCAGGCACGCGATTGAATATTTAAAATGGGGGGGGGGGGGGGGGCCCTCGCACTGCCAAGGCAGGGGCACAGGATAAGTTGGCTGTCAGCGGATTAGGAAAACAGACGCTCAATTTTATGAGGGCCCCCTTTTCCCAACCTGACCGTCGGCACACTTTTTTTTTTCCCCCACTTTGTCCCTCTGACATAATATCACCACGATATTAAGTGCTATTAATTTCGCAGGGGGGTGGGGGGTGTTTGGACGCACTTTTGGATGTGCTAATCCCATTATGGAATAAGGGGTTGTGGACATGCAGTCAAAACCCACGTCCAACTGCATCAGCCTGTCAGCATCTTTATAAAGCAGTGAATGTCTTTATAAGAGAGCTAAATCCACTTACAGATGTCCATCAGCACATAGTAGTCTGTTAGTTTTTATGCACTCCTCTGGGGCCAGAAGGCTTACATACAATACAAAAGCAACAACAACTAACCCCAAAGTGGGCAGCTCTCCAAGAACCGTACACTTTACCACTCTCTAGGCTGCCGAAGGCATAGTTATTCTTTGGTGTGCCAGCCCATGGGAACCGTGGAAGTGGCTTAAGCCAGAATGAGTTACTGAGAGTAGTGATGGATTGATTTTCGTCACTGGGTTTTAAGAGGATACACAAATTTTCTGGGATGGTGCAATGCATCCTGCTTAGACATTGGGAGGGGAAAGCCTGCCATTGAATTAATGTATTTATTTTTATATACCAGAGTTCCTGTATCAGATACAAATCACTTCGGTTTACATTTAACAGAAAAACTGCCCTAGGGCTTACATAATACTGATCATCATCAGTGAACTAATACATTAAGCATATAAAATAAAATTTGTAAAACTCATACAATCAATAAATGCATCTCATAAGAACCTAACAAGAAACCAGATTAAAGTTATTTACAGAATCACTCTATAGACCAAATTGGCCAGGGCATATTAGGGTTTCTCTATTCGCCAGAAGGGTGTTCGGTTGAGCATTTGAGTTCGTTGTAGTTAATGATGATTGTATGGGCAGAGGAGTAATGTGGGAGGGAGGAGGCCTCCTCCAGGTAAGAATGAAGTGTTGAGGGTGCATTTACGGGAGGGTTGCAACAGGGTGCTGGTAAGGAAATGCTAAGGAAAGAGTACTTACGAACTATAGGCTGGATATAAGAAGCCAATTAAGTTGCAGAGTAGAGAAGCACCGTGGCCAAATATGAGATAGAGCGCCAGGGAGCAGATAGAACCTAAGCAAAAAGACAAAAAAAGAAATAGCAATAAAAAGGTCAGAAAATAAGTAAAAAACAAAAACAAAAAAACCCCACAAAAACAAAACCCACACACATTCCATAGCAGGGAAAGGAAGCAAAAGATTGCCAAGCCCCATAAACCAAGGCATTTGAACAGCTTATAAATCAGAATAGCATTTGGGATCCAGCATGGGAGACCCATTTGTGAGTAGTTTTAAGACCCAGCTGCCTATAACAGTCATCGGGAGTTCAGGGGCAGGCCTGAGGGAATAGCCATGCCTTTTCTTATTTGTCCTGAACTTAAGGTAGCATGGATCCAGGTGCAGGGTGCCAGGCAGTTTATAACACCCACAGTGCATGCAGCAGGGTTTCAGGTGGTTATGGGACTCGTTTTGCCACCGAGTGACAGGAGTAAAGAAGATGTGCCAGGTGGTGTCTTATCCAACTTGTGAGGAGGCTGGAATGAGGAATGTAAAGAAGCATTGCTTCATTGAACGGGGGATGATCGTATGGCACAGCCTCCAACGTGGAGGGTCAAAACGATACGGCAAAAGAATGCAAGAAAACCTGGGACAAATCGAGCCTTAGTGGCGGAGAACCACAGGTAAAGCTGGAAGTAAAATGGAAGGGAGAAGGGACAGACAAGAGGAGCCGTGCAGGTCTCATCCGCAGATATAATCTGTGTTTTTATTTATTTTAGTATTTTTATATACACCGACATTATGGCTCTGTGATTAAGGCCTCCTGCAACCTGTTATCCACCACTAAAAGAAAAGGCAACATACTCTACAGAAGAATCTAGGTAGAAAGAGAAGGAAATACAATTGGTGAAGCAAGAGTCTTTGCAGACTGGTTCAGCAAAAGGAAATACAATTTAAAAATAATCCAGAGAAAGTGTACAAGAGCTTTCAAGACCCTTCTGCTTGCAAGTCATCCAATTACATCCCCAATTCATTCACGGCTCACATGCATTTATATGTAATCTAGCTAATTGAAGGTTGACAGAATGAATGAAAATATAACAGGTCCAGCTCATTCACGGCTCAGCTGTACACTTCTATATATAACTGCATCTAGTCAGACCTGATTAATCTGTAATTGCTTTCGTCAGACTGTATTACATAACACCTCATTTGTCACTAATCTCTTCAAGATGTATTGAATAATTGCTTTAACACCATTTTAACAAAACAATTTACAAGGATTAAACGAGTGCCACTGGAGAGGACTGGAATGCCAAAGGCTGCATGAGAACTGGGAGCTTCTCCCACCCAGCCCTGCACTCGGCAGCTCTCACAGGGGTATAAAAAAGCTTTGCAGATCTGAATGCCCATTAGGACAGGAATCCTGAAGTCACGGTAACAGGAGATGGCAAACTGCTCTTACATCTGGGTCCAAAATCCTGGGAAAGGCTTCATGGAAGGTCCCACGCCCACAGATGCAGGTTTTTTTTTTGTTTTTTTGGAGAGGTCGTGCGAGACTCAGTATGTTCCTCCTGCTCCGTTATTGCAGCCTTCTTAGAAAAAGTCGATTCTGCCACAGTCCTTCACTCCTTGCTACCTGGGTTTTTGGAACCTGGCAGGCAGGTACCCAGTCTGAGCAGGCCTCCCTCCACAGGCTCCCCCCACCCCCCAGCATGGTTAGCAGAGGGATCAGTCCGAGACCTCCCGCAGCACGGAGCTATCCAACCACGCCTGCTTTTCTTCAGATCACTCCGGCAGTAATTAGTCTGTAAAACTAAATATGTGGAAATGGGTGGCATTTGATAGTTTAGAAAAAGAAGACACTAGTAAGGACTTTAGAGCCAACATAGAGGCAGGAAGCAAAGTGCACGAGGATTAAGCAACATCCGTCTAGGTCCATATACAGGGACAGATCCCGATATACGGGTCAGGTTGGGAGGACATTAATGGAGTGCCAGTAGGGTGGCAGGGGTTTACAGCAGGTCAGTAATTGAGGGAGGGGAGATGTTAGGTGTGCTAGAGTGGAACAAGAACTGCCATACTGGGTCAGACCAAGGGCCCATCAAACTTGGGATCCTGCCAGGCACTTGGAACCTGGAGTGCAATGGGATACGTAAGTAGTAGATCGATCCCATGCTACTTACACCCAGGGATAAGCAATGGCTTTCCCCCCCCCCCCAATAACTTGTACAAACCTTTTTCTAAACTCAGCTACACTAACTTTTAATTAATCTCTGTAAAACTAATCACATGCAATGAATTCTAAAGCTTAATTCTCCAATTTGTTTTAAAATGTGCTGCTCCCTAGTTTTTAGTTTGAAAGAGTAAACAGCTACCTTGCATTTACCCAATCTACTCCACTCATGATTTCATAGACATCTATCCTGGATTTATCAAATAGGCACGCTAGCGTGTGCCTAGGGTGGCAAAAAGCTGGGGAGGGCGGCAGCAGCCTAGCTGAAGATTTACTGCCTTCCAGCTGTGCTGAGCCTCCTGCAGCACAGACTTCTACAGGGGAGCATTTTGGTAAGGTTAGGAGTGGCTGAATAGGGATCACTGGGGAGGGAAGAGCACTGTTCCATCTATGCACACATGTATGTTGTGAACTCAACACAGCAAAATACAGCACACAAGAACTCACAATATTATTTGCATTATGCTGGCTCAGTGTGCAAAAATTTGAACTTGGCTTATAAAGAGTTGCACAACAGTCACTGTCCAGGGGTGGCAAAATCCTAGATCTGTCCCTGTATCTATCCCATCTCCCCTCCACGCTAAGGAGCCTTAACCTCTTTAGCCTTTCATAGGGGAGCCTTTCATCCTTGCAGTCAGTAACAGATGGAAGGGACAGATTAGTTGTGCTTAAAATGGTACTGAGCTAGGAGGATAGGATTAGAAGCCAGATATGTTTGAGTGGTCCCTGGATTTTTACTGGAGTTTATTAGAATTGCACAGTCCAAATATCTATGGACAGGATTACATAACCACCAAGAAAGAAAGGGGGAGGGGGGAATTGAAGCAAGTTAAGCAATATAACAGGAACCGTATTTTCCCCTCTGCAGACATTAACTTTCCTTCAGGGCCAAGTGTTTTATGTGACTGATAAACACCTAGCTAGAATTTTCACTCTCTCTCTCTTTTTAAATTTTGGGAGTGGTTGCAACATTCATCCATACTGAAGAAAGCAGAATTGAGTGCTTTCACTTTATCTTACTGTAACCCCTGGGTTGATTTATCCCAGATTGTGGATCTACGGGCAAGGCATTAGGTACCCTAGACAAAAAACAAACAAAAAAACAAACAAACTACACCCCACAAATTAATTATGCATTTATAATAAAATTACATGGAAAAAAACAAAAAAATGACAGATAATTATATCACACATAATTATATTTACGTACGCTATGGTGCCAAGCAGAAAACCCTGCCAAAACAAGACATTTAGAACCCATATAGACTTAGGTCTATTGTAGCACATATTGGGTGTGGTCTTAACTCTCAGGAAGCCAGGAGTAGACTGAATTACAATATAGTAAATTCTGATACCAAAACAGCACCAACTGCCAGCACTCAAACAGTAACAACCCTACCTATGAAAAGGCAACACTGCAAATATTACATCAGGCCCAAGAACAGCAATACACCGCCTATTAGAAAAAAAAAAAAAGCCAAAAAACAGAACAAGTCAGGCTGCTATAGAGCCTTACACAGAAGCTACATGCTAGCATAATCTCTCACCTTGGTCACACATGCAGTCTACAGATGCACTCAAATACAGACTAAGGAGACCATAAAGTATAAATAGAAACTTGTAGACAAAAACTGAACTCAGAACAAGCCAGACTCTGTATGCAGTGCAACATTGGAAAAAACAGAATCACCATGCCTCATGCAATCATAATAGTAACACCATACCAATAAAAAGAAATATTTCAAAAACAGCCAACAAAAAATAAAATCTAATAATTAAACTCATATGCAAACGTTTCAAAACAGCAGGATTCAAACAACACTCAATTAAAAGTAAAAGATTACAAGGACTCTCCATACCTGGGAACTTTGATTTCCACTCATGCTGATATTGTCTAGGATAAGTTAGCGGAGACCGGATGGAGGCACGATCTCTCTTCTCTCACATGCTCTGTACACACACACTCTGTCCCTTGGCCCCAACACAGCTACTTTCACACACACAATCTGACCCCCCCCCCCAATACACAAATGCTCTCACATCATTGTGTCCCCCCCCCAATGCACACACAATCTGAAGCACTACACAATTCTCTATTTCCTCAGATGGCGGCCGCTGCTTCCACCATCTCCTTTCATCGCTGCAGCATCGGGAGGCCTCCTCTTTCTCTCATTTATGGACATACGCTTTCTTCGGCCGTGCAGGCACTGCTGCATTTGCTCCTGGTCCTCTTTTCAGCTGGAAGGGCCCAGTCACCATTGCTCCAGATCCTTGCTTCCAGCCTTGCAGAGCCCCTGCCTCCAGTCTCAGATGGGGCCCTTCTCCTTCCCACCTGCAAGGGCCCCCCCCCCCCCCAATTTCCTCTTCCAGCCTACTCACAGGAAGGAGGCCCAATCCCACAGTCCTGTTCTAAAGTCCAGGCTGAAAAGAGCTGGTGGAAGTACCAGGCTGCCGCCTCCAAACCTTTGGCACTCTAGGTGGCTGCCTAGTGCTTCCTCCAGCCCTGTCCACAGGTCATCTGTCAAATACAGTCAGTCAGTCATAGATGGTAAAATGTACCTTGGAATTAAATCAATTAGTTTCCAGGTTTTCCCCACGTGGGAAGGAAAGAACTTTCACGGCCCTGTGCATTGCAAACACTCAAGTCCCAGTTCACAATTCTTGTACACAGCACTAACAGCATTGACAAAATATTAGAATCAATAAGCAGTAAAACCACACAGGAAGCTGCCTTTGGTTTCTAACATTAATTTTACAGATATGAAATGATGAAAATATTCTTTAGAGCGGCTTAGTTCACTTCATAGTGTTACAAATGCTTCCCAAAAAAAAAAAAAAATGTATAACTTCTCAGACTTGTTTAAGTCTAAGCCAATTTTCTCTTCTTTCCTTCCACATGGCTGGTTTAAGGGAATGTTTAATCCTATTGAGATCTGGTGTCCAAATACATGTCTCATATCACCTACCTAATGTTGCATTCTCCTCTGAATTCACCTTTTCCTCAAAAATATTAGGTTGATACTGTTACTCCTTTCACCTTCTCCTCTGGATTGCTGGAAGTTATCCTTCCCCCTAGATACATATGCTCAGGTTTAAAAATAAGGGATAGGGAGTGTGGAAATAAACTCCTATATCCAACATAAGCAGCTCTATGGAGGCATTAAAAAACAAATAGAAAAATCAGGGGACAGTTATGGCATGCTTCCCCTGGGAAGGAAACAGAAAATCCACAGCATACAATGGTGGTCTGAGTAGTTATATTTGTTTAGGCGTTTTATATACCGTCATTCCAAAATATAGATAACAGTTTACAAGATCTGCATACAAATTCATGGCCAGCGAACACATACTGCATGCTTGCATTCACCATCTAGTTTGACACCACATTATGGGCCAGATTTTAAGACTTATGCATGGGCGTAGATTTGTGCGCGCAACCCGGCGCGCACAAATCTACGCCTGATTTTTATAACATGCGCACACAGCCGCACGCATGTTATAAAATCCGAAATCAGCACGTGCAAGGGGGTGCACCCTGATGTGTGCCAAGCCACTCAGCCTTCCTCCATTCCTTCCGAAGTCGTTCCGAAATCGGAGCGGCCTCGGGAGTGAACTTTCCTTCCGCCCTCCCCAAGCTCTATCTAAACCCTCCCCCTTACCTATAACTTAGATGCGCCTGCCTCCGGGCAGGCGTAGGATGCACGCGCCGACTGACGGCCGGCCGACGATCCCGGGCACAGTGGCAAACAGCCACGGTGTCTGGTGGCTCCGACTCAGCCCCACCCCCTTTTTCAAGCCCCGGGACATACACGCGTCCCGGGGCTTGTGCGCATTGCCGGGCCTATGCAAAATAGGCTCGGCGCGCGCAGGAGGGGTTTAAAAGGGTTACGTGTGTAACCCTTTTAAAATCTGCCCCATATATATTTTTTGTTCATAATCTTAAGTATTTTAGAAAGTTACACAATCTATTGTATATTCTAATTCATATTTGTGCATTTTCATGGTCAACTTAAGGGGAATACAGGTTCTAATCCTTCTCAATGTACACCACATTGTTCATTACTTATTGCTTGATCTATTAATATTAATTTATATCACATCATTCTTTGCTGATGTGGTTGTATCAGATTATTGATCTTTTACGTTAAGTCCTACGCTTCTCTGAAGAGCCACGTTTTCAGTTCATGCTTGAAGCTCTATTATGTCATCTGACATATTGACTCTGGAAGGGAGTTCCACAACTCGGGGCCTGCTATGAAAAACATTCGTCTCTTCTTATTTGCATTAGGTGTGTTTTCCCCAAGTTGAAGGTACCACAAGCAGTCCTTTGTTTTGTGATCTTAGATCTTTGTGGTGTGTAGTTTTGAATTGTCACTCCTAATAAACTTGGGCTAATGTTGATGATATTGAAAATTAGAGATAAAAAAAAAAAAAACAACTTTAGTGAATTCTGCATTGTATAGAAGTCAGTGCAGCGCAATCAGCAAGGGGGTGATGTGTTCAAAATGCCTCTGCAAGACCTTAGGAACAAGGAAATTTGAAGTAGCTGTAGTGGTTTTAGTAGATTCGATGGTAGGCCTAGTAGAAGAGAGTTGCCGTAGTCTAGGCTTGAAAATATAAGGGTTTATAAGACAAGTACGGAAGTCCTGAGTTGTTTACAAGGGTTTCAGTCAATGTAATATTCTTAGCTTGGAGTTTTTATTAATTTGTTTATATGCTTATATCAGAGAAACTTGCCATGTGCACTCTTCCGCATGGGGGGGGTGGGGATTACCAGCCCACATTTTTGCTATATGTTTCCTCCCCACCCAAATGGTACATCCTAACTAGGAACCATACATCCTGTATGGTTCCTAGTTAGAGATCTGATGGGATTCTCTACATTACCATCAAGACACAGAGTTAGCATAGGGTTTCACCACACCAAGAGTGCCTTTTTCAGAAGGTTCTGCTCTACCATCATCTGGAGGAATTGAAATAGTCTGCATTGAATAAGCTCATTTCATCTGCTCTGCCTTTCATATACTTTAAATCAATTAACTGAAAAAAAAAAAAAAGCATCCATTCACTTTTAGCTAAATTCTCAGAAAATTCATTCAAGAGAAAACCTAATTTTCTCCTGTTGAGACTCGAGCCATTTGCTTTAGAAATACACACAGGACTTCAGATATATTGGCTGGGCTAAAAATCAAGCATGTAAATGTAATATTGCTTTTGTGGTCCTGTGCTTTACAAAAATACCAGTATTAAAGTGAAAATTTTAGGGCTGACCCGGGGGTCTAGTGGCAAGGCTGTGTGCTGCCATGCAGAAGACTTGGATTTGACTGAGTGTAGCTGTTGCTCTTTTAGACAGGCTGGGAATGCTACAGAGATAGCATGCACAGCTCCTGGGAGAAAGTCTCAATCGCTACACAATAGCGACACTTAGCAGGTTCCAGACAGGAAAGTTCAGGAGTTGTGCATGAAGGGTCATGGTGTCATAGCTCCAATAGATCAAGACCATCCCAGCATTTGATATCAACAGGGAAACGTGTGCCTTCAGATTCCCAATAAAAATAATAGTTAATGTGCTAACAAATCCACTCCATGGCTTAAATTGTCACATGGCAGGTAAACAGACAGGCCAATGCAATACAACACGCTCAGCCTAGCACACAGCTTGCCGCAAGGTTTGACGCACTACAATAACTCATGTTATAATGGGATCGGCGTGTCCTAAACATGTCTAGCTAATAGCCTCATCTACATGGCATTTCCATGTGATGAACGCTATTAGCTATTACCACCAATGCAAAAAAACCCCACACCATGTGCCTGAGATGCACATTTAAACATACAAAATTTAACACAAGCCCAGAGCTGGTGTTGTCTTCACACGCTCCAGGCTGCCACAAAAAAGCCCAAAATACTAAGTAAGAGGAACCACAGGAAGCAGCATGGAAAAAAAGGAGGGGGGGGGATCTTTTCGGTGCTCAGGTTAGGAAAACGGATGCTCAATTTACGAGTGCCTGTTTCCCTAACCCATGGAACTTTCCTAACTGGTGGGTGCCCGACGGCATGAATGAGCTGGGAATTCACAATTTATCCCTAGGGTGTCCTTTTTAGCCCAGCAGCTTATTTGCTTACTGCAACAGGTGTCTAGGAAAGGGGGGATGTACGTGCATTGAAAAAACATACACCCAGTTTGGACATCCATTTTCAACCTTGGTATTGCAATCAATCTGAAATTGCTCTCCTTGAAATATTTGCAAAAAAAAAAAAAAAAAAAGTTACACTTTTCAATATTAAGTTAAAGATTTCTTTGGGAATTCCAGCAACAGGATATGCATTTAAAGCTTAAAAAAAAAAAAAAGTGTATCTTTACAAAGTATTAGGCTCAGACAAAAAAAAAAAAATGGTACCAAAACATTGTCACTGTATAAACTCTGAATCATAGAAAACCTTGGCCATATGCAACGTGGAGCTCATGTTAGCCATTCCATCCAGAACAGGGACAGGTACAAGGGAAGAGCAATAGGTGTACCAGGATGTTGTGAGGGGCAATAAGAGGGAGATACCTATGTAACCACAAGGTCACCTGACAAAATCATACTAGCTGCTACACAAACCTTAGGTGGTGACACATGACAGAATATCTACAGAGAACTGAGACGGCTAGATCATCCACAGCCAGTCACCTGAACCTTGCACTCACAGTGCCCTCAACAAGCTTTACCAGGGACAAAACTCATTTTTTGGGAAAGAAATTGCTACGATAGGTTTCTAAAAATTACCATATTCTCATGCTACATTTTCTCTATCCTCAACTCTGGATTAATAAGCACGGCCAACAGACACCCTCTCCTCCACGAAACCACTCTCATTTAATGGGGGTCTGTAAAAGACATTCTCTGCTCCTGGAAGGGACCACGAGGGCGGCAGACCCTAGACCGGGGCTGCAGAAATCGAGCTCTGGTTACCTTGCTTTTCACCCAAACCCATTCAATGAGTGCTGCATATAGTAGTGCTTCAGAAACTGTAAACAGAGGCACTAAGTACCACCAATACGGCAAGAAACTAAACACGGTTAAGGCGTTCGGGCGAACAGTTGCCAAGCACGTGCACGAAGTGCGGGCGGAGAAGTTGTGTGGCTTTCAGAGAGGGCCCCAGGCAGGATCGGGTGCAGAAAGACAAAGAGCAGGGGGCAGGCAGCTTATCGCTCGCTCCCACGGTACCTCGGAGCCATGCTTAAAGTTACCTTGCCTGCAGCTGTTGCTCGTAGTAAATATTTCCGTTTTATAGCGGAGAGAAACCGAGCGGCTCCAGCGGTTCTCCGTAAGACTAAGCAGAGCTAAGCGGCAACTTTAGGCTAAAAGAGGCTTATCGCGCCGTTTACAGAGGTCTTACTCCGCCATTTCCAGATCACCTACCTCCCTCCCCTCCCCTCGCACTCTCTCACAAACTCACGCCCGTCGCCCCCTCACCTGTGGCCAGGTAACTCCTCCTGATGCCCGTTCTCGCCTCCACCTTACTCAACAGACTGGCGACCAAGTTGTTGCCGTAAAGAAAGGCCTGGAAGCGCTCCCTGCAGGACGACATGCCGACAGCTTGTATGCCCGGGGGACTGCGGTCGCGGCCGGCTCCCTCTTCCCTGCGGATCCGGCTTTCTGCTGACACCAGCAGCTCCGGCAGCCTCCAAGCCGCTTTAGCGCTGACCCCGCCCTTCCACCTGCCGGGGGCGGGGCCAGGCTCCTGTCTACCAATGGGCTGAGGCCTTCTGGGGCAGGTGAGGGGCTCAGGTGGGCGAAAAGGAGCGAGCGAGTGCCGAGGTGGATTGTCCAGGATCTCACATTCAGGCAAAGGGGCAGGCATTAATCCATCCTGGACCAGACTTCAAGATGATGTGTGTGTGTGTGCGTGCTTGATTCTTCGGGACAAAGGGAATGTAAATTTGAATTCCTTCAGCCTCGATGCTCTTTTAAGTCAAATACGTTTGTGGCAAAATCCTGTAGCAAACGCGTGAGGTACACAATTGGCAAGTGACGAGCTTCAGCGACGGCCCCCCCCCCCTCTAGTGGTCAGAGGGCAAAGTGCAGCTTCACCTTACCCTTCCTGCTTGGCCTGCAGTAAGCCTCTTCTGCAAATTGATAACATTGGCAGGCCTGGCAGAAAGAACAATGAAATATGCTGATCATAGACTCAGAGGCTCTGATGCCAAATCAGCTAATATAGTATTTGAGGGCAAGAGAGAGAAAAGCAGTGATGGACAGTCTAGGGCAATGGCATTAAAAAAAAAAGAGAAAGGCTGAGCACACTCATTTTAGGGCCTAATACAAATCAGTATTGCCACAGAGATGATTTGTTCATAAGAACATAAGATTTGCCTTACTAGATCAGACCAAAGGCCCATCAAGCCCAGTATCCTATTTCCAACAGTGTCCATTTGGTCAATCCAGGTCACAAATACCTGGCAGAATCCTAAAAGGTCTATAGATTCCATACTGCTTATCCCTGGGATAAAAGCAGTGGATTTCTCCAGTTCTAGCTTATTAATGGTTTATCGATTTTTCTTCCAGGAACTTGTTCAAACTTTTTAAAAACTCAGCTACACTAACAGTTTTTACTACTTCCAGCAATGAATTCCAGAGTTTAATTATGCATTGAGTAAACAATCATTTGCATTTACCCATTCCAATCCACTCCTTATTTACAGACCTCTCTCATACCTCCCCTCAGCCGTCTCTTCTTTGGTGGTCCTTCTCTATACCTTTACTAATTCCACTTTATCTTTTTTTGAGATGCAGTGACCAGAATTGCACACAATACAGTCTCACCATGGAGCGATACAGAGGCATTATGATATTCTCTGTTTTATTATCATTCCTTTCTGAATACACGCTAGCATTCTATTTGTTTTCTTGGCTGCCATTGCACACTGAGCAGAGGATTTCAACACATTTTCCATAATAACGATTACATCCTTTTCCTGGGTGGTGACTCTCAATGTGGGACCTTGCATTGTGTAGCCATAATTTGGATTGCTCTTCCCTATGTGCATCACTTTGCACTTGTCCACATCGAATGTCGTTTGCCATTTGGATGCCCAGTCTTCCAGGCTCCTCTTGCAATTTCTCACAATCCTCTTGTGATTTAACAACTTTGAATAGTTTTATATAATCAGCAAATTTTATCACCTCACTCATTGTTCCCATCTCTAGGTCATTAATAAATAAGTTAAATAGCAGTGGTCTGCTGTTGATACAGATGGTTTTCTGATCACTAAATGGAACGCTAATCTCTCATTGCAACTTAAATGATGACTAGAGCCTCATTTGGTGTTCCATTTCGAAGTTGTCAATCTGCAATAAGAGTCAAGAATTAATGTATAAACTTTAGTACCAAGTATTTTGCCAAATTTAGTGCTTCTAACCTACTGTGTTGGAGGGGTTGTGGGGTGGAGGTCTCATACATGCATATGTAGTGGGAATACACATTCATGTCAGACTTTTGGTCAAATGTACAAGATTGTATACATGTTATTACCCAACTGTTATGCCCGTCGGTCACAGATGGCTGCAACCTCTCATGCTCACCTCCTTTTCCCCTGCACCGTTAATCCTGGGAAGAATGGTGGTCTCTGCCAGCCAGCACCGACCTTCCCGGCATCCCTGGGACGGTATGGGTGCTGCCGACCGCCATCTTGTCTCCAGAATCACCTAAGGTGCGCGCGCTCAAGGGCCTCCTTTGTACATGTCATGGGGGCGTCCCCTCTGGATGATGTCAACTCGCTGCTGTACTTAAGCTGACCGGCCCTCTGCTACTACGAGTTAGCAAGGAGTTCCCTCATTGCTGAATCCACTCTATTCTTGGACTTCTAGTTCCAGACTTCACTCTTGGTGTTGAATGCTCTGGTACCCACTCCTCGGGGGCCTTTCTGCATTCCTGGCTATCCGCTCCTCGGAGGGCCTTCCTGCTTTGGGAATCCATCTGGCCCACTTCTTGGGACATTTCCTGGAACTTCCACTTGTGAGTACCTTACTACAGACTTCAACGATACTAAGCTTTACTGAAGTTTCCCTGAGGTATGTCCCGTGCCTCGGGCCACTACCGTTTTCTCTTCAGTGAAGTTGTTCCAGTAAACCCTGAGCTGCAGGGTATTGCCGCACCAGCTACAAGATCCACTTCTGGGTTCCTACACCTCAGTCCTCTCATCATCATCATCTTCAGTACAGACTCCTCAGCGTATCCCGCTCTGCGGGCCACTACCAGATCATCACATCGGTGGTATCACCCTGGGTATACCCCACTACTCAGAACTGTACTTATTTACACCTCCCGCCCTGCGGGCTTGCTTTTCCTTCCTTCATAATAAAGTCTCCTTCATACAGCTGTGTCCTACGTCGCTGAGACCACGCCTACCAACGGTGAGGCTCACAGGGCTCCTCCCTGTGGGCGGAGACATCTCTCATCTTGGCCCAGGGTTCACATCTTTACAAAAACATAACACCAACATCCGCTACAGCTCTCTGCACCGGTATGTTTACTGAATTTGTGGGTCAAGAGGGAGATAATACATGGACTTGGTTTCTCATGTCTCACGTGTTACCTTCTGCCTGCATTCTTTTGGAAATCCAAACCCAGCCTAGGTCACTGGAAATCTACAATGGCATCCATAGAACTAGAAGTGGCATCCAGGAAAAACATCTGGGCACCTTACTGGTCTTGGCAGAGAGCTACAGTATAATCAACTGACTTTCTGATTTTCTATTTGGAGATGGACGGTCCTCTTCCTTTCTTTGATTAATGGATCTTTCTTCTTTTTTCTTTTCTTTATCATTGCTGTCTGTAATTGTACAGTGCTGGTTGTACTTACCTGTATGTGCCTTTATTGTTGAAAAAGTTTAAAATAAAAAGTAAAAAAAAAAAAAGAAGCAGTGATCCCAGTACAGATCCCTGGGGCACTCCATTATTCACCTTTCTCCATTGAGAAAATTGACCATTTAGCCCTACTCTCTGATTTCTATTCCATGATTTTAATTTCCTCAAGAGTTTCTCATGAGGGAATTTGTTGAATGCTTTCTGAAAATCCAGATACACTATATCAACTGGCTCACCTTTATCCACATGTGTATTCACACCTTCAAAAAATGTAGCATCTTGGTGAGGCATGAGTTCTCTTGGCTAAATCTATGATTGCTTTTTCCCATTAAACTAGGACTAATCTATATATTCAATTATTTTGTTATTTATAATAATTTCAACTATTTTTCTTGGCACTGACATCAGGCTCACTTCTCTGTAGTTTCCTGGATCACCTTGGAACCCTTTTAAAAAACTGGTGTTACATTGGTCACCCTCCGATCTTCAGGTACCATACCTGATTTTAATGATAGTTTACAGATTACTAATAGTAGTCTTCAATTTCATTTTACAGTTTTTCAGTACTCTGAGATGTATACCAACTGGTCCAGGTGATTTGCTACTCTTTAATTTGTCAGTTTGTCCAATTACATCTTCCAGGTTCACTGAGATTTGTTGTTTCACTTCTTCTAAATCATCATCTTTAAATATCACTTCTTGGATGGGTGTCTGCCTTCCATCTTCCTCAGTAAAGACTGAAGCAAATAATTCATTTAATTTTTCCACTATGGTTTTGTCCTTCCTTAGTGCCCTTTTTAACTCCTTAATCATCTAATGCTCTAATTGACTCCCTCACAGGCTTTTTACCTGAAAAAGTTTTGATTATGAGTTTTTTGCTTCCACAGCAGGTGTTAGGGATGCCAGACCCCAACGGGTTGGTATCCAGGGGATAGCCCTCTGGCCACTCCAAAAGCCCTTTTGGACTATAGGTATGCATGAGCTCCTGTGCTACAGTTCAACCTCATAGGCAAAGCCCAAAGGCCATAGGCAAGTGAATGTATCCAGGCATGGGTCAGGCAAGGATGGAGTCCACCGACACTAAAGGCAGATGGGTGCTGAAGACTGGAACCAGGAGCACAGTAGAAGACCACAGCTGAAGCTGAAGACACAAGCAAGACAAGGAACCAGGTGAAGACTGAAGACAAGGAGTCCCAGCAAAATGAGGAACCAGATGAACACTGAGAATAAGGACCAAACAGACCAAGGCTCCAGAAGAGGCATGGGAACTCGGAATTCAGAATTAGAACTCGGGATCTCAAAAGACTATGGAACAGGATTAGGAACTCAGGAGCAGGACTCTGAAGACTTGGAACAGGACACTGGCCTGAAAGCTGAAGACACTGGCGCATTGAGATAGACTGAAGCCACAGGACGCTGGCAAGATGCTGGCACAAGATGAAGACACCAGAATTCTGGACCAGGTTGAAGACACCAGGTGCTGGAATAAGGCAAAGACCAAGACACTGGAACAGGCTGAAGACCAGGACGCTGAACAAGATGACAACAGGAAACAGGCAACCTTGTGAAGGCAATTTTGGAGAGACAGAAGAGCCCTTTTATAGGGCATCCAGTGATGTCATCATCAGAGGGTGCCGCGGCTTTTCCAACCGCAGGCCCTTTAACAGAAGAGATGTCGTGCACGTGCCTGGGAAGACGGTAGAGCAGAGCACTGGATGAAGTGGTGGCATTTCAAAGCCGTGTTGGAAGCAGAGGCAGTGACCAGCCGCATGGAAGACTGGCGGGATCTTTCCTGCTGTGGGGAGCAGCAGCAAGGCTCAAGCAGCAACGGGATGAGTGTAGCTGCTTGTGGGAATATAATCTGTGAGCAGAACCTAACAATCGGCTTCATGAAGAAGTCATTTAATTTATGTAGAAACATTTCCTCCTTAACATATCCTGATGTGACATTTACCCAGTCAGTACTGGGGTAATTGAAATCACCCATTACTACTGTTGCTAATTTTCCAGGCCCATTCAATAACGAGCCGGTGCTCCGTGGCGTGCGCCCGCTCTCCCGACTCACGCCCAGGCACCTCTCCTGGGTGTGATTCTTTATTTAAATTCGGGCCCGCGCTAATAAGGAGGCGCTAGGGACACTAGCGCGTCCCTAGCGCCTCCTTATTGGCGGAAGCGGTGGCTGTCAGAGGGTCTGATAGCCGACGCTTAATTTTACCGGCGTCGGTTGTTGAACCCGCTGACAGCCACGGGTTTGGAAAATGGACGCCGGCAAAGTTGAGCATCCATTTTCCAACTCGTGGGCAGATTTTTTTTTTAATAAGTTTTTTTTTTTTAAATTTTGGGGGCCTCCAACTTAATTTCACTATGATATTAAGTCGGAGGGTGTACAGAAAAGCAGTTTTTTCTGCTTTTCTGTACACTTGCCAGGTGCCGTCTGAAATTAAGGCAGGCCAAGCCGCACATTTTACTTTCTGTATTGTGGGTGACTAACTAACAGGGTCATCAACATGCATTTGCATGTGATGAGCACTATTAGTTTCGAGGGGGTTGGCCGCACGTTTTCCACACGCTATTACCCCTTACAGGGCTAAACGGTGAGCTTGGCCGAGCGCACAGTTCCGTATTGGCCTGTTTGTTAGCTTCCCTAATTTCTGTTAGAATTTCATCATCTATCTGTTCATTCTGGCCCAATGGACCGTAGTACACCTTCACACCTATTCTATTTCCCTTCTCACATGGAATTTCTATCCATAAAGATTCTACAGTGCACTTTGTTTCCTGCAGAACTTTTATCCTGTTTGACTCTATGCCTTGCTTAACATATAGCGCCTCCCCTCCCCCAATTTGATCCATCCTATCATTGCAATGTAATTTGTATTCTAGTATCACAGTGTCCCATTTGGTTATCATTCTTACTTTTGGTGCTTTCACTCACAGTCCACTATATCAACTACTCCACCACAGACTAAAGTTGTCTAATGTTGATCTATTTATTTGGTTGAATTTATTGTTTACATAAAGACATTCTAAGTGAAGCACAGTAAAAGTACAGATGGTCAGCCTGCTTCCCTTTGAGAACTGCTGACACCCTCCTTATTCCTACTATCATTTTTTCTTTCTCCCCAGGAATATTTGCCTTAAGTTTACCTATTACACCAGTTTTGTTCCAGCTGTCTGGATTTACATACTAGTGCTTGTATTTGCCGCTTGGCATCTTTAGCAGCTGTTGCTGATCCCAGCCTCTGGGGGGTACAGCCCCAGGTGCCTGAACGTGACGCTTTGAATTACATCTCCCAAGATGCTGTGCGTGGCCGTGAGTCGGACGGCTGGACCGAGAGCCGGCGCGGTTGCCCTGGAAACGGTGAGAGCGCGGGATTCAAAGGCCGCGGCGCTGCGTGCAGGCGCCGGGCGGCGCTATGAGACCTCTCGCGCTGCTGTGCGGCCTCCGCCTGGCTCTGGCGTTGGAGGTTTACACCAATAGCTGGGCGGTGCGGATTCCCGGCGGCGCCTCAGAGGCGGGGCGAATCGCCCGCAAGCAGCACTTCAGCTACCTGGGGCCGGTTCGTACTCTTGTTGTATGATCAGCAGGTTTTAAGTGCAGCCTAGGAAAGTCCTGTGCGACTTTCACGAGCTGTTTTTCTTGCTGGCCAATTGACGAGTTTCGGAGAATTAAAATAAAGGCTTTAATGGAGAAAGGAATTGGCACAAACCTCAGCTGGAAATGTTGGAATGAGATTGCAGGATGGGGGGGGGAGAGAGTCTGGGCGGTTCTAGAGTTCAGGAGGCCCACTCCCCATGCAGGAGGACCCTGGGAATCAAAGTGCTTGTTAGCAGTCTCTAAATTTGTTGTGCTGCTAAATTTAAACTCAATTCGGATGTTGTCTGAAAGGCTTATCTTTTGTTGAGTGATGCTGATAGCTTTTTGTAAGCATTTGGCATGATTTTAAGACTATTTGCTTCTTCCTATCGTTAATATCTGTTGGAACTTAAGTTGTGCTGCTATTACCATTGCTTATAATTTCTGTAGTGTTACTAGATGTATGAAGTGCTAGTATTATAATACGTAAATGAGAGCCTAGTTGTTCTGGTCACTTCAGTGTTGGTCTCTTGGTTTATGATAGCTGTAGAATCACTAGATGGAATACTAAATGTTCATGATAACCTTATTTAATCTTGGATTTTCCCCAACAGATCTTTGAAGGGAGTGATTATTACCATTTGCAGCATCGAGGTGTTACAAAAAAATCCTTCAATCCTCATCGGGGTCAGCAGTTGCTACTGAAAAAAGAACCCAGGGTAAAAAGAAGGGATAAAAGGGGCTCTGAGGGTGTGAATCTGCCAGGAAACTTAAATTGCAGCCTGATGTTCCATGCAGAACAAATGATGCCTACTTTCCAAAATGTATGTCTACTTGTCCTTGTACATGGATCCCCTCTTCCCTCCACCCCCTTCCCCCCAAAAAAAATACTGCTGTCAGGATGCCTTGGATCCCTTGATATATCCCAAGGGGGGGCACATGGATTTATCAATATACAAGATAGGCAAGTGCTTATGGGCAACTGCCCAATTGTGTAAATTACTAGTTTCAAAGTACAGTACCTTCACCACCTGGGGATGCATGCACACACAAACCTCATGAGCCTTTTCCCCCTCTGAAAATAGGCTAAAAAGTGATGGTATTTAGGTAAGGAGATGAACTAGTGGGAGAGAGTGTGAGGTTATTGAGGCAGGAATTACAGACTTGGGCTGCAGGGTGTAGCCTAAGTTATGTTGTAGCAACTGGCTTAGTTGAAACTGATAGGAACTGTGTTTGTGCTTAGGTGCATTGGTTTGAGCAGCAGACACTTAAGCGACGGAAGAGGAGATTTGTCAGTGTGGTGCCCACAGATCCCTGGTTCTACAAGCAGTGGTATATGGTAAGTTCCTGTTCATACCCAGATCAATCCTGACTCCTGGGTTTTGCCTCCCTTAGAACATATCCAAACCTTTTTTGAACCCAGCTACACTAACTGCACTAACCACATCCTCTGGCAACAAATTACAGAGCTTTATTGTGCGTCTCCAGCAGATAGAGACAGTTTTGCTGACACTGCCACATAACCTGGTGTGCCACCTGCAGTTCCCTCAGTATTTCTCTGTCTCCAACCGAAGGTAAATATGCAAAACCTGCAGTCTGGAAATTAGATTAAAAAAAATACAAAAACAAGAGAAGATTGCTGGAAGATTTCTCAGGAGATTGGCAGGTCCTGGTGGAACCATCCCTCCTAGTGCTGAGGTGGATGAGCAGGTGGTTGGGGACCCTTAAATAGCTCTGTCCTTTTGCCACTGGGGGTAGACAGCTGGTGGGGCCAGATTCTCTCCCCCAGGAGGTCTTGTGGAGCCTTCTGTCATTCTTTATTTGAGCTCAGGTAAGTTTTAAAGATATAAAAAAAATATATATATATTTACAGAGACATAAAAGGAGGTTTTTGTAGCCTAGGGCTTCCTCCTTTTTCCGGTCTCTGTGCTTGGCATGCTTTTCTGACATTCGTCCCGCTCCGTGGGAGTTCGTGGGACATGGGCAGCCTGGCGGGTTGAGCAGCTTCTGTAGGTTAGGTCCTGCTCTGAGGCTTCTTCTCTGCACCCTGAGTGGTAGGCCGCGATGACATTTTGCGCTTTCTTAAGCTGCCCTCTACAGGATTGTCAGTTCGACGTATGCGTCTAGCTGTGCTTCCAGTTTTTAGGAGTTTAGTCTGGCCTTGTATTATGTGCGTCTGAGTTAGGCAGCGCCTTAAATGGTCACATGCTTACCTATGCGCACAAGTTGCATTGTGCGCTTAAATTGTTTTATGGTGCTTTATTTTTGGGATGCCTAAGTTTTTGGACGCCTAGGCATTGGAACGCCTAGGTGTGAGACACCTAAGTATTGGATGCCTAATTTTTGGATGTCTAGTATTTTTAGATGTACAAAATAAAAAGCTAGATGCATGCCTCCAGCTGCTACTTAAGCACACTGCTGGCCATAATGGTGCCTATGCCTAAGAAGCCTAAGCATCTTTCTCTTTGCACTGACTGTCATATTTGGGTATATCAGCCAGGAGTGCCTGCTAACTTGTGCCAGCGCTGTTTGGAGGCCTTCCTCTGATTTCACTAAGCCTGACTCTCTTGCCAGCTGGATATAGACCTGGATACAGACTGCTTAGGTGGGGTGCCTGATTTTGATCTCCCCTAACTAGTTCCTCAGCAGGGGATGGTAGCTCAGTCTGTACATTTCAAGTACCTCCTAGATTGGATGCTTTTAACTTTTCATGGGAATAGTTTTTCCAGGGATTGCAATCCTTTCTCCAGGCACAATCTTCAGCCCTCTTTAATACTCCCAGAGCAGAGTCACAGGAAGGAATCTTGCTGGGACCTACTGTTAAGTGCTGGAGTACTGCTAGTGCGACAGCTGGACTTTTCCATGAAAGTCGGGGTGGCACAGGTGATGACGCCGATTCAGACTCCCTTGAGGATGGTGAAATCCCTCCAGGATTAGAACCATATAGAACTATGCTATGGTTCTTTCATAAAAATGCTCTGATTTCCCAGACCTTGAAAATGCTCGGAATTCCTGGAGCAGATGCTGTGACTGGGTCAAAGAAAAATCCCATTTTAGTTTCCCTGTATGTACCTGGATCAGTCCAGACAGCTAGGTTTTGCCTCCCTTCCACCAGATGGAAACAGAGAAAGTTTGAAGGGCACCGCCTCTTAAACTGGCGTGCCACCTGTTGCTCCTCAGTATTTCTCTGTCTTCAGCAGATGGAGGTGGTGCAAAACCTGTGGTTATGATCCCAAGCTATGCATTGTGTAAAAAAAAAAAAATACAGATTTGGCCTCCCAGGGAGTCGTTGGGTCCTGGTGGGACCGTCCTCCCTGGTTGTAGGTGTTGGACGAGCAGAGGTTGGGAACTCTAAATTTGCTCTTTGCCGGTGGGGTGACAGCTGGTGGTCCATCTCCCTCCTCCCTCAGCTCCAGCCTCCTTCTTCCTTTGCTATCTCTTCAGGGAAGTATCCCTTCCTTTTCTTTTCTGCTGTTAACGTTTTTTGAGTCTTTTAAAAAAAAAATAGCTGCAGCTTACTGGGAATCGGGCGGCATTGTTAGAAGGCTGTGTGGCGGGGCTGGTCGCTGAACTTGGGCCTGGGGACTTTGGGAGCGAGGTGGGTTATGTCTTCTCCCCTCCCGGTTGTTCTTCCTCCTCCCTCTCGCGGCTGTCTGCGTCTGCCCCTGCGGTTCAGGTGCGCCAGCATGCTGCGCACGAGCCAATGCTCGTGCTGTGGGGAGCAGCTATCGAGCAGCACTTCCTCCAGCTGCTGCGATCAATGTCTCCCCGGTGGGGAGGGCTTTTCGGGTGCTTTTGGGGGGGGGGGGGGCGGTTGTGCAGCAGTCGAGGGCCGGGAGGCTGCTCGCTGCTTAGGAGCTCCTGGCCGATCCGTTCCCCCTGAGCATGGGAACGACGGCCATTTTGAGCACTTTTCAGGCCATGGAGGAGAGAGCTGTGGGGGGTGGGGATCTTCCCCCAGCACTTTCGCCAGCCCTGTGGCGGCCCACGGGCAGTAGAAGGGCGCCATGGTGAGGACCCCGTGTCCCCAGAGGGGAATTTCGGAAGGACCCACAGGTTTTTTTTTTTTTCTCCTGAGTTTATTTTGTTAATGCACCAGGCCTTTTTGGCCAGTGGTGCTTGAAAGTGGGGTCTCCCCAACCCTCAGGTGCCAGTGGGTTTATGCAGAATTGATAGTACTTTATAGTCTATTCTATATTTTATTGGTAGCCAGTGTAGAGATGTCAGAGTTGGAGTAATGTGTTAATGTTTATTTTTTCTGGTTAGGATTCTGGCGGCTGTGTTTTGTAGGATTTGGAGTGGACGTATGGTATCGAGTGGTAAGCCAGTAGTAGGGCATTGCAGTAGTCAAGGCTGGCGAAGATGAGTAGTTGCAAAACAGTTCTGAAGTCATCTTGTGAAAGGAAAGGTTTAAGATGTCTGAGGGTCAGTATTTGTGGTATCCTTCCTTTTATCTTATTAGTTATGTGGGTTTTGAATGAAAGGTCGTTGTCAATGGTGATTCCTAAGTTTCGAGCATGTGTGACCGGGGAGATTGATGTTTTTGGGTTTTCCATTTTGAGTGGTTGCATGAGAGAGTTGTTCTTTCTATCTAGTCTGATTATTTCAGTTTTGTCAAGGTTTATTATGAGCTTTAGGCTGGATAAATGTTGTTTGATTTCTGTAAGATAGGTTAGCTTATTGTAGGTTTCTTCTAATGTATTCTGTATGGGAATGAGTATCTGAACATCATCAGTGTATAGGAAGTGGGTCAGACCAAGACTATCTAATGTGTGACAAATTGGAAGGAGATAGATGTTGAAGAGTGTTGCTGATAGGGCGGATCCTTGGGGAACTCCAGTGTTGAGGTTGACTTTATTCGAGAGGGTGTTGAACAGTACTTGGAAAGATCTGTGGGATTGGTAGGATGAGAACCATTGTAGGGTTATCCCTATTACTCCTATTTCAGTTAGTCTGTCAAGAAGGATGGTATGGTTGAGTGTGTCAAAGGCAGCCGATAAATCTAGGATTAGTAGATAGCTTTGTCCCTTGTCGAATCCTCTGAGTATTGTGTCATTTAGTGCGAGAAGTAGTGTTTCAGTGCTTAAGTTTTTCCTGAAGTCGAATTGTGACAGGTGGAGTATGTTGTTTCTTTCAAGGTGGTCCGAGAGCTGGGAGTGGACGATTTTTTTTTCTATGATTTTTGCAATGAACGGTAGTTTTGAAGGTTCTCCGGGTCTAGATTGCTCTTTTTTATTAGGGGTTTAATGATTGCTGATTTTAGGCATTCTGGGTAAGTTCCTTCAGTGAGTGATAGGTTGACTATGTCTGTTATTGGTTTAGTTATTGTATTTTCAATCAGTTTGATTGTTGGTATGGGGATACTGTCGATGGGATGGTTTGCTGGATTCATGTGTTAATTTTTTGAATTTTGATCGAGGAGGCGGGGTTGAAACTTGTCCAGGTTGTTATCAGTTCCTGTGGTATTTTTGAGATTTGGTCATGTGTGATGGGGCTGTTAGCTTTTTGATTTTTTTTCGGTAAAGAATTCTGAAAATTTGTTACTTTTAAGGGTGTTTGGTATTTCTGGTTCGTTTGATGGTTTGAGGTTATGTACAATGGTAAATAGCATTCTGGGGTTATGTTGGTATTTTGTTTATTTTGTTCGAGTAGAAATCTTTCTTGGCGTTGTGAATACGTTTTTTGTAAAATGCTAGCTGGGTTCTGTACGTGGTAAGTAGTAGGGCTGTTTTATTCTTGCACCATGCTCTTTCTTTTTTCCTGAGTTCTTGTTTAGCTGTTCTTATGCTTTTTGTTGTACCATTGATTTTGATGATTCGGGTTTTTTATTGTTTTTATGATGGTTGGGTTTATTTTGTCTGCTATATCATTGGTAATTTTAATCCATGAGGCTGTGGCTGTTTCTGAGTTTAAGTCGATGTTTGTGAGTTCTTCTTGTTTTTGTTGAAGTATGTTGCTGTCAAATGGAGGTTGGTAAGTGATTGTTCTTATGTTGTTTTCTACCCTGGTTGGTTTAGTGTTGCAGGTCAAGGTGGATTGTATGAGGGAGTGATCTGACCAGAGGATTTCAGTTATTATTGTTTGGTGTGATGTCCATGTGTCTGTATTGATAAATACTAGATCTATTGTGTGTCCTGCTTTGTGCATTGGGCCTCTGATTTGCTCCAATCCCATGGTTGATAGTGCGTCGGTAATTGTTTTGCATGTGGGTGTGAGGAGGAAGGTGTCCATGTGTATGTTGAAATCCCCTAGTATGATGATTCGTTTATTAAGTGTTAAGTTATAGAACATGAATTCTATGACAGGGGAGCAGTTTTTTTCTAAAAGAGCCTGGGGGGCAGTATATTTGACAGATTTGTAGTTGAGGTGAGTCAAATAAGGCGATTTCGAAAGGGGAACACATTTTTGATGAGATTAGTTTCATCTGTATGCTTTTTTTTTTTTTTTTTTGATTAACATGATTCCTCCGCCCTTTTTTTTTTTGGTCTAGGGCTTGAGAATGTTTTGTATATCGGGTCATCTATTTGATAAAGATGTTGTCTGAGTTTTTTATCCAGGTTTCTGTGATTGCTATAAAATCTGCTTTTGCATTGGTGAGTAGGTCGGTGAGGATGTGCATTTTTTTTCACTATTGATTGTGCATTAAAAAGTATGAAGGATAGAATTAAGCATTTGGTGTAGGTCTTAAGATTGTTGTATGTAAAGTTGAAATGATTGTCCTTACTTTTTTTCTTTGGTTTTCTCTGTTCCTCGTGGATTGGGGAGGTGTTCTCATTTTTGTAACTTCCCTCAGTTGGAAGGTTCTGATTTGGCATGGTTGATTGGTGCTGTGCCATCGGTGGGTTGTATAAGGAATTCTAGTGTGGTCGGGATGCACAAAGGGGGAACAACTATCATCGACTCTCGACATTAACCATTACACTGAACAGTTAAATTCTTTAAATGAGTCAATTGACAAGTTAAGATCTGACATTAAGAAGATGAAATTTGAAAAACTTAATCGGACGAACACAATTACACACACAGGTTTGTCTACCCTTGGATGAATGACGGTAAAGTTAAATCAAAAACCAACAGTTACTCTTGACTCCAATAGTGATGACTCTTCAGGAGATGAGATTCGGGTGAAACCACCGAATATACCACCTAGGAAAGATTTTGCACAGACAATCTTTTTTTAGGACGGACCTGGGGCAATCGCCGTCCTTACCTCTCACGATCAGGAGGGGAATACATGGCAGGACGAGACTCAAGCATTTTTGTGGCAAACAAGATCTCAGATCAACTGCAATTGTTGATTCTAAATCTGTCTTCGCATGTAATAAGCCAAGTACAAGAGCAAGTCCTAAATAAAGGATTATCATTCATTCCCACCCCGAAAGCTGATTTATTTCAACTGGAAATAGCCTTGTTTAAATTTGTCTGTAAGTTGAACATAAGACTTTTTTTTTTTTTTTTTATAAATCAGACAAGTGGGATAGATATTTCATTATTTAAAAATGTCTTCATGGTCTCCACCAGGTCCAGTAGACCCTATTATTTCCACTTTTCATAAAGTTGTTTTATGAGAGATGTGACAAGCATTTACCGATAAATGTTCATTTTCTAATTTAACTAGACAGGAGACACAAGCGCTTAAAGATCTGCGACAGAAGCAAGACCTCATTATTAAACCAGCCGACAAAGGCGGCAAGATTGTACTTTTGGATCGTACACAATATGTTAATGAAATACAACGTGAATTACAATATTGTAAGTTCTATCAAGCTCTTCCTAAAGATCCAACAGAAACTCTATTGGCTGAGATAGAACAGCTAGTAACTGAAGGGTGTCGCAGTGCGTTTTTGACAACCAAAGAAACGTCCTTCTTGCTTAGAAAAAATGCTTTAGTTCTGATTTTCTTTATATTGCCAAAGATCCATAAAAATATGACGAATCCTCCAGGATGTCCGATCTTTTCCAGCAGAGGTTCATTGTTGGAACCTTTATCAAAATTCGTCCATTTTTTAGCCCCATTTGTAAGTTCGTTACCATCATATGCAAAATATCCACAACAAATGATCATTTTTTTGGAAAGTGAGCATTATGAGACTGATGATCTACATCTAGTCACTTTAGATGTGGAAGCACTATACACAAGTATCCCACAAGATGAAGCTAAGGAGATAGCTATGAATATTTTGAGTTGCGTCCCAGACCACACAGAATTCCATCATCTTTTCTATTGGCATTATTGGAAATTGCATTAACCAAAATTTTTTTGTGTGTTTGAACGGCAATTTTTTCAACAAATCTGTGGGGTCACAATGGCCTCAGACCTTTTCTAATTTATATTAAACACACGAAAAAATAATCACAAAATAGAGTATGGAGGCGGAGGGAAGTTAATGATTACTATGCAAGAATGGTGTAGGGATACCTACACAATGTATGAAACTTTCCTCTTACTCCTAAATTTAATTAAAAAAAAAAGAATATTTTAAAACAAAAGAAAATTAATTCCATATGTTGTGTAGGCAGTGAGATCACAATGAAGAATTCACAGTATAATTGATAAAAATAAATGTTTAAAAAAAAATATTTTGAAAAAACAGCAAAAACATGCAGTGAATAAGAACAACTATTATTGCTGTTCAGTTGATCAATATTTAATTTATATATGGGCCATTTTGAAGATCTATGGATCCATTCAAGTCATCAATTTACACAACATATGGTAACATGGAAGCGATACATTGACGATATTTTTATGATTTGGCGAGGCACTACAGAGAATTTCAATGAGTTTCTCAGGTGGTTAAATTCACGCAACTCTCACCTTCATTTTACAGCAAACATCCAACAATACTGTATCACATTTCTTGATATTAAAATCATGAAAGAAATTGATGGTTTTACTACTACTTTATACCACAAACCAGTCAGCAGTAATACACTCTTACATTTCTCTAGTGCTCACCCTCGATCCTTAAAAGAAAATCTCCCTATGAGCCTGTTTTTAGAATTCGGAGGATTTGCACATCTGTTACAGAGTACCATTGTCAAGCAATAGAATTGAGTAACAGATTTCTAGCTAGAGGATATCAGAAACTATGCAATAAACGGGCATTTTTACGAGCAAAATACTCATCGAGTGGTTATTTCTGCCTCGAGCACCAAATGATGAAGATATTTCTTACTTCTATCCTATTTCTTTCTCTCAGGCCCAGCTTCTCTCTTTTCCAATTGTTTTATAAAACTCATTCTATTTATTTACAGACATAAGTTCAGCGAGAATTTGCTATGTACCACTATTTGATTTTTCCCTTCCATTGTTTCCACTGTTACCCCCTTCTCCCCCGCCCCGCCCCCCGGTTAAATAAGTTTATTGTAAAGCACTGTTGCATATGTTTGTTCTAGTTCGCACAGCTGCAATGTTTCTGTTATCTGTGAACCGATGTGAGGTTACTAAACAAATGTCGGTATATAAAAACTGCAAATAAATAAATACTTGTGTTGCCATTTTCATCTATGACACACAAAATGAAACAATTGGTCCATCAAAATTGGCACATTCTGCAAGTATGTGATGAATTTCGACAGGCACCAAGGTTTACGTTCACTCGTGGTTCTAACTTGAGAGACCAATTGGTACATTCGGACTCTTCAATTCGCACATTTGAATATGCACAAGGTACCCACACATCTTGTGGCACATGTTCAATGTGTCGCATTATGATGCAAATGTCATCTATCCATTTTTCAAGGCTTAAGAAAACTATTCATTTACAACACACTACCACTTGTACATCAGCAGGAGTGATTTTTATAATTCAGTGCCCATGCAACATGTTTTATGTAGGGAAAACCAAATGAGCTTTAAAAACTCGGATAATTGAACATCGTTCATGTTTATCCATGAATCAGGTAAATGCTCCTTTGACACATTGTCTTGAATTTTCTCACAGACGATTTGGAACAGATCAAACCCTCTTGGCAGGGAGGAGATTTGAATATACGCTTATTAAGAGCCGAACAGCGATGGATATACTTGTTGAACACAGTTCATCCAACTGGCTTAAATTCTGCATTAGAATTAAACGTGTTTCTGTGAATTTTTTTACATTTAATACTTGCCATGCTATTACTATTTCTCACCAATGTTCATTGTTCTAAAGACATATATGACGTAGAGGCATTGTTATACGTCATCACGACTACGTAAATGATAGCTTATGCTTTTTAAACCATGGTGAAGCAATCATGCAGTCTCTGTCCTGACGGTGAAGGGAGTTGAGGCATGGCGTCCTAGAAGAGGTTTTTTCCTCTACCAAAAGCAAGATAAGTAAAAGTTTCCTTTTTTATAAAAGAGTGATTGACAACGCATTGGTATTGTTTTGTCCGGCAGGAACTGGATATAATTTAACAGATTACAACAAGTTATACATTGTTGCAACATTGTTGGGCACATTGTTCCTTCTATATATTGGCTCCTGAAGAAGCAATACATTTACGAAACACCGGCTGTTGTTGATCTACTAACGGGATAAGATTGATGTTTCCATTGAAAATAAGAGCATTGATACAATTAGAAAATTAAAGGATGAAACAAATTTGAAAACAGTATATAGATGAAATTCAACAAAACCGCCGATGATTGAGTAGACTGGACGGCCTTTGCAAATGATAAGGCACGTTGTCAGGCTTGCTTATGTGGTTACTAATAATAATAATAAAAAAATAAATAAAAACACAAAAAAATAAAAACAAAATTGACATGGGAATCAATGAATGTGAGTGACTTTTGGATATAAGTTGGCAGACTCCTTTTGTGTTCAGCCTCGCCAAGAGCCATCTGGATATTTTTGGGAGCGCATTTCGATATTCGAGTGGGCAAAGTATTCCTCTCCGAGGACAGAATTCTCAAATTGTGCAGCCAATTTCGGCGTCTTTTGCAAGCCTCTGAGCCCAAGGTCTGGGATTACCTGCGGGCTTTTGGTTCCATGGCACCAGCCTTGGAGCTAGTCCCATGGGCCTTTGCGCATATGAGACCTTTGCTGTCCTGCTGAAACTCGCTGTTGGAACAATTTCACCTGCTGCTTACCAGCAGCAGGTGAAATTGTGGTGGCTTGCTCAGGACCATTTGGAGTGCAGGGTGAATCTGGTAATACCCTGGTAGATGGTGACAAGAGATGCCAGCCTCTCCAGCTGGAGAGTGGTATGTCAGTCGGTTGGTTCAGAGCTGGTGGTCTCCGGTGTAAGCGTCTTGGTTGATCAATTGCCTTGAGACAAGGGCTGTCTGGCTGGCTCTGCAGAGCTTCCTCCCCCTCCTGCTCAATCCAGCAGTCAGTCTTGTCTGACAATGCGACGACCGTAGCCTATATCAACCGGCAAGGAGAAACCAGGAGTCATCCTGTAGCGATCGAAGCAGAGAAGCTGATGTCCTGGGCGGAACAGCATCTAGCGATGTTGGCAGTGTCACACATTGCAGGATCGACTAACGTGTACAGGTGGGCTTCCTTAGCCACCAACAGCTGGACCCAGGGCAGTGGGATCTGTCTGATGCTGCAATGCATCTGATCTGTCGCAGATGGGACGAACCTCACGTGGACCTGATGGCAACTCATGCAAATGCCAAGGCGTCATGCTTTTTCAGTCGCAGAAGAGATTATGATGCGGAGGGATCGATGCCCTAATGGTCCCTTGGCTGTGCGATGTCCTTTACATGTCCCCCCCCCCCACCCCCGGCCGTTAGTGGGGAAGATAATCAGGAGGATAGAACTTCACCCGGGATGAGTGATTCTCATGGCTCTAGAGTGGCCGCGAAGGCCTTGGTTCACGGACCTCATGAATCTGGCCTTGGACGGCTCTCTCAGTATGTCATATTCCGAATCTCCTTCGACAGGGATCTATATTTTTCGATTAGGCAGATCGTTTTTGTCTTGCGGCCTGGCTTTTGAGAGGCGGCAGTTGAGGAGGAAAGGTTATCTGGAAGTGGTTATTTCCACCCTGCTGTGGTCCCTGAAAACCTCCAAGTCCCTGGTGTATGTTTGTGTCTGGAAGGTCTAGTCCTGGTGCCAGCCTCAAGAGGTGGATCCTCATAGAACTTCGGTGTCTCTAGTTCTTTCTTTTCTGCATAATGGCCTGGACAAAGGGTTGTCCTATAATTCGCTGAAGGCTCAGATCTCAGCGCTAGGATGTTTGAGGGGCTATACCCAGGCTGCTCCTTTGGCGACTCATCCGGTTGTAGTGCGTTTTCTCCCAGATGTGAAACGTGCGCGCCCAACTCGCAGACTTTGCCACTCATGAAGCCTGAACTTGGTTCTCAGGGGTTTGTGCGAGACCCCCTTTGAGCCGCTCAGGAAGGCCACTTTAAAGGATCTCACACTGAAGGTGGTGATTTTGGTAGCCATTTGTTAAGCCAGGAGGGTCTCGGAGCGTCAGGCCTTGTCCTGCAGGGAGCTTTTTCTCCATATCTTGGATTCCCGAGTGTCGCTATGAACTGTCCCATTCTTTTTGCCAAAGGTGGTCTCTGCCTTTCACATGA
Organism: Rhinatrema bivittatum; assembly: GCF_901001135.1. Classification (NCBI taxonomy): domain Eukaryota; kingdom Metazoa; phylum Chordata; class Amphibia; order Gymnophiona; family Rhinatrematidae; genus Rhinatrema; species Rhinatrema bivittatum. Next base: position 217,311,861 of record NC_042622.1, on the reverse strand, counting down.
CTCAATCTGTGGAGCTTCCGACTTTTCCAGCTGCGGAGCTAAGAGGTCCTCATTCGAGACAACTTAGACAGCTGGATGTCAGATGTGCCTTGTTGCTCTTATCTAGAGGCTACCAATGGTTTCCGTTTATTGGATCGCCTTTTTGTTCTGTGGCATGGTGTGAAGAAGGGACAGTCTGCGTCTAAACAACTATTGCTCGTTGGTTAAAGGAGTCCATAGTATCTGCATATATCTGTTGTGGTCGCCTAGTCCCAGAGGGCCTGTGGTCTCATTCTACCTGAGTGCAGGCAGCTTCATGGGCAGAATGCTAGCTGGCTTCCCCGCAGGAAATCTGCAGGATGGCTACCTGAAAGTCTTTACACAGCTTTGCCAGACACTACTGGCTGGATGTCCAGGATTCAGGCCCCAGCAGTTTTGGTGCCTGTCATCCAAGCAGGACTCTTGCAGTCCCACCCTAATTAGGAGAGCTTGGGTACATCCCAGCAGTCTGGACTGATCCGGGTACGTGCAGGGAAAGGAAAATCTGTTCTTACCTGCTAATTTTCATTTCTGTAGTACCACGGATCAGACCAGATGCCTGCCCAAAGGAGGGGATTCAGGGGGTGTGTGTGGCGAGCCCGCTCGATCTGTACTGTTGCCTCTAGCTTTTTCTGAAGAAATGTATAGGTTTTTCTAAGGCTTTTTCCCGTTTTCAGAGTTCTGTTCTTCATTCTCTGCTCGTTTGGGGTATAGAATTAGGTTAATGCATAAAACGGTTATTCTATAAGATTTTTCTGCTTTGGTATTTTCAAATTCTCAGGAGCAGCAGGTGGCACACCAGGTTAAGAGGCGATGCCTGTGAAACTTCTCTGTCTCCATCTGCTGGAAGGGAGGCAAAACCCAGCAGTTTGAACTGATCCGTGGTACTACAGGAACGAAAATTAGCAGGTAAGAACCAATTTTCCTATAAGAATGTAATAACAGTCTAGGAGTCTGGACTAACACTTACCAGTAATCCCTGTAATACATAGTCACACAGGAGAACCATACCATAAATATTCGGCAGCCAAGGAAGGGAAGCTGAATTCATCTGACTTTCTTAAAGACCAAAGATCTTTGGACGCCGGAGGAAAAGGCCTGGTTGATCAATTGCCTAGAAACCAGGGCAGTTCGCAGAGTGAAGGCGTTCCTGTCTTGGATCAAGGGTCGGATGGTGAGAGTCTTTTCCAACAGTGTGACAACAGTGGCATATATCAATCGTCGAGGGACGAAGAGCCACGCTATGGCTCTGGAGGCCCAGCATCTCTTTGTGTGGGTGGAACTTTTCTTCGAGGGAATAGCAGCTGCTCATGTAGCGGGAATGGATAATGTGCAAGCAGACTTCCTTAGCAGTTAGCTGAGGAATGGTAGTTGTCCCTGGAAGCCTGGACTCTCATGGCCATGTAAGGCAATGCCAAAGCAGCCCGATTCTTCGGTCGCAGACGAGAAGTTGGGTTGGAGGGAATAGATGTGCTGGTGTGCCCGTGGCCGAGGGGAGTTCTGCTTGTATGTATTTCCTCCCTGGCCTCTCGTCAGACGCATCTTGTGGCACATAGAGACGCACCCAGGGAGAGTGGTTCTTGTGGCACTGGAGTGGCTGCGCCGGCTGTTTGTGGATCTGGTGTGTCTCGTGATGGACGGACCTCTCAGATTGGTCCATCTCCAAGAGGTTCTTCGTCAAGGGCCCATATTCTCGGATCTTTAGGATCACTTCTGTCTCGCAGCTTGGCTTATGAGAGGCAGCAATTGCAACTAAAAGGATATTCAGAGCCAGTTATTTCCACCTTGCTCCAGGCTAGAAGGTGTTTTACTTCTCTGGCTTATGTCAGGGTCTGGAAAGTCTTTGAGTTTTTTTGTGTTTGGAGCAGCAGGTGGATCTGCTAAGCGAGGACATTCTTCACATTTTGGCTTTTTTGCAATAGGGGTTATTAAATTGGTTGGCCTATAGCTTGCTCTGCCTGCAGGTGTCCGCCTTGGATTGTTTTGGGGCAAAATGCAGGGGAGCGCCTTGGCCTCTCACCCTGATGTCATCCGTTCTCTGAAGGGCATTGAGCATTTGCGTCCTCCAGTGCCTAAGGTTTGCCCTGATTGGAGACTAAATTTTGGTTCTGAAAGTGCTCTGTGGGCCTCCATTTAAGCCCTTGCAAGGAGTTTCGCTAAAGGACCTGACTTTGAAGACCGTGTTCTTGGTGGCCATTTGTTCAGCCAGACAGATTTCAGAGCTAAAGACTTAGTCCTGCAGATATCAGTTCTTGCGTATTTCCAATCATGGGATTACACTGCATACGATTCTATCCTTCTTACCAAAGGTGGTGACCTCTTTTCATGTTAATCAGACTGTTGAGCTGCTGGCCTTTCCGCAGAAGTCTAGGGATTTGCCGCAGTCTAAGGAACTTCATCTTTTTGGATGTGCGCCGGGTTCTGTTATGGTATCTCAAAGTCACTAATGGTTTTCTGTGATTGGATCCTCTCTTTGTGTTGTACGGTGGGGAAAAAAGTGTTTCTAAAGCCACGATTTTTGCATTGGCTGAAAGAGACCATTTATTCGGCTTATATTTGTAGAGGTCGAGAAGTGACATTAGGTCTGCTCGTGAATTCTACAAGAGCGCAAGCTGCCTCCTGGGCGGAGCGTCAGTTCTGCCTCGGGAGATATGCAGAGCTGCAATGAGGTCTTTGCTTCATACTTTCACCAGACATTGTTTGGATGCAGGAAGATGCTGCATTTGGAGAAAGTGCATTGCATGTGAGTCTTTTGGGTTCCTGCCCAGGTAGGGGTGCTTGGGTACATCCCACTTGTCTGGACTGATCTGTGTATGAACAGAGAGGGAAAATTTGGTTTTTACCTGCTAATTTTCGTTCCTATACCACAGATCAGTCCAGAGACCCATCACCTGGCTGCTGAAAGACCGAATTTCCAGTTTGGATTCTGAGATTGTATCTGCAAACTGTAAATAGGTTGAGCTGCTGAGGTTAAGCAGTTATCTGTTCCTTGAAAGTGGGGGCTTCAGTTGGCTTGGATACAGGTCAATACTGAGGGACTGAAGGTGGGTCTCTCGGATAGATAACAGTCCCTCAAAGATTTGTTCTCTGCCTCCATCTCCTGGTAGGGATGCAAACCCTCACTTGCCTGGACTGATTTGTGGTATTACCTGCTAATGTTTGTTCCTGTAAGAACTAATTTTCCTTATTTTCGGGAAGACTCTGCAAAATGATACTCGTATTTATAAATGAATGCTTAGGGGCAGAAGCTACAGCTTTCGTAAATGTAATTTGTCATTCCTGATTTAAGTGTTTTTTATGTATTACAGAATAATGATGTCAGTCCAGACCTGAATGTTCTGAGTGCCTGGAGTACAGGATACACGGGTAAAGGGGTTGTAGTTACTGTTCTGGATGATGGGATTGAAAAGGACCATCCTGATCTCGTTAATAATTATGTAAGTACTACTGATCGTTCTTTGGCCTAAGACTTAAGTGCTTTAGGGCCAAGAGCATTGTATTCACATGACTTGTACAACATTGAGTACACTAGTACTATAGAAGTACAATATTATTGCATAGTTAAAGCCTTAAACTCACATTTCATTGTAGCTGTATTAGAAAGCATTCTCCTTTAAAAGAAGGTTATGAATGGTAGTTGCCCAAAAAAGTATCCCTTTCTTTGCCCTAGTTAAAGAAAGATCCCCTATTTTATGAAATGTAATCAATGCACGTTATTGCAAACATTTTACAGTTGTCTAAATTGACTCTGATACATTGTTCAGTACATTCCCTCACAGTTACAATTTATTTAGGGGATACGGTTTTGGAAACTGTTCTGTTTTTTTTTTTTCTTTAGGATTCAAAGGCAAGTTACGACTTTAATGGCAATGATCCTGATCCTCAACCTCGATACAGCCCTAGCAATGAGAATCGGTGAGTGTCCTCTGTCTCCTCACCACAGCAGAGCTAACAATCCTTCTTTCCAGGGCCCAGAACCAGAAAGTGGAAGAATCTGAGCCCCTCCCCATCCTCTGTGCTTACCTGTTGCTCTGTATCTGATTTTTGCCTGCAGCTGCTTTTTGCTACAGGAGATTAGATGGCAACACTAAATTCTGCCTCCTTACCTGTCTTATAGGCACGGGACCCGCTGTGCAGGAGAGGTGGCTGGTGTAGCTAACAATGGAATCTGTGGAACCGGCATTGCTTACAATGCTAAAATAGGAGGTAAAGGGCTGGGCAGGGCCTTGATACCTCATGAAAGGGGTTCACACTTCTTTTTGGATTTGTGCAGCACTAGTGCTTAGGGTTTTCTGATAGCATGGATGCATCCTAGGTAGGAATAGTGAGAGAGGCCTTTCCCCATTCAGGAAATAAAGGAAAACATCTGAGTGTGTTTTGTTTTTTTTAACTGTGTTTTCTCAAACTATCTTAACCCTCTCCATCCCCATGCATGCACTTGCAGGTACCCCATGTTCTCCCTTAGTAATACAAGGTGAGACTCTGATGAAGATGCTTTGGCTATGTTCCTTTCCTGTTGCCTAGGGGTACGTATGCTGGATGGCATTATCACTGATATTATAGAGGCCAAGTCCCTGAGTCTTAAACCCCAGCACATTCACATCTACAGTGCCAGCTGGGGCCCAGAGGATGATGGAAAGACAGTGGACGGACCTGGGATATTGGCAATGGAAGCTTTCTACAGGGGCACTGCGAATGTAAGTATGTAACGTTAGTAATCGCTGAGCTTCTACAGCAGTGACTCCTATGCTCCTCAAGGCCCTCAGATCTGTGTAAATATCTCATTCTGAAGATACTGAAAACCAGGTCTGTTGGGACCCTTGAGAACCAGAATTTCAAACTGTTATTCTATAGAGAAAACATCCACTGGAATTTTAAAATAGCCCTTGATTTGTACAAATGTGGTCATTTTAATATGTACGCTTCCTAGGAAGCATGTATGTACTAGCAAACACCAAACCTGAGCAGAGTCTGAGCTGGAATCAGTTTTGGACTGTGCAGAAATGTCTAACTTGGCTTCAAGTAATTATTTAAAAAGAGCCAGCCACCATTTTCAAAAAACACAAACTCGCAAAGTATTTGCCATTTCTCTTTTTTTTGTCATAATTTGGTGCCATCATACACTTGTAAATTGTCAAATTTTACATCAACATAAGTGAAATCAGAGCTAAATATAATGCCACACAATTTAGATTTATATTTTCATTGTTACTCCCTAGGAACATATACTGCAATCTGGCAGTCTAAAAATGGAACTAAAATAAAATTTCAGTCACCCCCATAATTATCTTATGTGAAAAAATGTGCAAACTTGTGTACATATCTTTTTAGAGTGAAGACAACAGCTTCCATAGAAGATCAATAAGAAGCAATCTGACTTCCGATGGTCTGCATTTCGCCTACAAGGCTGCTTCATGGAGGTCTTCACTTCTTCTCATTCATGTTGGAACTTTCTAACGTACATCAGATCGTGCCAAATTATGACAAAAAAAGACGAGAAATGACAGAAGTATTTTGTGAGTTTGTTTATTGAAAATTATTACAAAATTTAAATTGCTAGCTCTTTTTTGATATAATTAAACTTTTTAGCCAGTCTGCTGTGCCTTGCTTTGTGATTCTTTCAACAGATGGCTACTAAGTAATTACTTCTAGCTTATTTGAACTCCAGGGAAAAACCCAGGAGGCCCCATTACTACTCCCCTGTACAGTAAGTGCTGCTCCCAGTTTCCTTTCTCTTCTCCCACCAGGGCAGAGAAGGCTTGGGCTCTCTCTTTGTCTGGGCCTCGGGGAACGGTGGATTCCACTATGATAACTGCAACTGTGATGGTTACACCAACAGCATTTACACATTGTCTGTGGGTAGCACAACAGAAAGAGGTGAAGTTCCATGGTACAGTGAGGCCTGCGCCTCCATCCTTACCACCACATACAGCAGCGGCGTCAAGAATGAGCGACAGATTGTGAGTCTGGCTCTTCCTTCTTTACATTAAGGTTCAGGGCTGTGAAACAGGTTTGTGGGGTGGGAGTCTACTATGCATATTGTTTGTGGGGAAGAAGGGATGAGGAGGAAAGAATGCTGGATGGACGGGGACACAACACTGGAACATTGTAAATGGCGAGGTCAATAACAGCTCAGCATAAAGCTGCAGTGAGGTAGGCCTGCCCTTCACTTGCTTTGAAAGATCCTTTTTCATGAAAACATACTACATGCAGATGAACTCTTGTGGAAATTACTTGTACATAGAGTAAGTACAGTGTTTAAATGAATGTGTGGAGTTCTGCTAAATACAGATGTTTCTTGGGTGAATCTTCTCTCCCAAAGGTAACAACAGATGTCCGTCACCGTTGCACCGACAGACACACCGGCACTTCTGCTTCTGCCCCTCTTGCAGCTGCTATTATTGCTCTTGCTTTGGAAGCAAAGTAGGTTGAACATTTTATAATTGCCATAAATGTCCTTGCTCTCCACATGTCTTTCTCTGGTTTCCTGCCCCTTTAATCCTGGTTCCTGAACATACCCAGATCAGTGCAGACCAGTGGGTTTTTGCATCCCTACCAGCAGATGGAGGCAGAGAACAAAACTTTGAGGCACTGCTACAAACAGAGAGTGCCACCTGCAGTCCCCTCAGTATTTCTCTGTCTCCAGCAGATAGGTACTGCAAGCGTGCACCTCTTGACTGAGAGTGGAGACTTAGGATTTCTGCTCCCCGAGGTGCTAGGCTCCGTTTTACAGGCCATCCCTCGGGTTGAGCTGGACAACTGAGGGGTTGGATACCCCTGGCTGCTGTGGCCTGCTATTCCAGGGACCTAGATAACTAGGGAACTGGTTCCTTCTGGATGCCCTGAATACCTCTCCTGGCTTCCATTGGCTCCTTTTAGGAAAATACCCCTGTTTGTTTTCTTGGGCTTTCTGTGAGCTGCTTTAAGTTATATTACTCCAATATTGAAATCACTGCACTGGCTACCCATTGAATAACACATCCAATACAAAACACTTTGCATCTTACATAAAGCTATTTACGGTGAGCAGGTAGAATGGTTAAATGCTGTAATTTGTCTTCATAACCCACAGCGAAATCTGAGATCTGCCAATAGAGGATTATTGTCAAAACCTTCAGTCTCCTCGGCCAGACTCACTGCACTCAGAGAGAGAGAGCAATATCACCTGCAGGTCTCAAATTATGGAACACTCTACCAGTTGAGCTAAGGTTACAAAACAATCTCAAGTTATTTAGAAAAAATCTCTAAACCTGGTTATTTGAACAGGCTTATAAAGAAGGCATTGGTTAAAACTAACTTATCTAAACTTCACTAATCTCAACCTTTAATGACATTTTCTGCCATACCGACTATTCCTAAGACCATGTTTATGCTTGTTTGTTTTTATAATTTGCATAGGTTAAGTTTTATGTGTTTGATTTATTAATTGTATTATAGCAATAGTTTAATATTGAATTTTTGTTTATTTTTTACCACTCAAATTTTATAATTTTATTATTTTTATGTGTATGTATTAATGCCGGTTCTTATGATTATGTAGACTTTTTTTATTTTATGAATTATTGAAATTTTTCTAATTTTTGAAATGTCTGTAAACCGATATGACCGTAAGTCCAAACATCGGTATATAAAAGCCTAACAAATAAATAAATAAATCTACAAAAAAAAAGACTGAAACAGTGAGAGGAAGGGAGCCAAAATTTCTGCTTGAGGAGCAGTACTACGGCGTTGGCCAGACAGGGTTCATGACGGCTTGCCGAAACAGGATAGATTGCGGGCCCATGCTGCTTAGTGCTTTCATGGGGGGGGGCGGCAGCTTGTGCAGCGGGCTGCATCATTTGAGTGCGTCGGGCCTCCCTCTTTCTGTTTTCCCATGTACTGGCTTTTTGGTGTGATCATGCGTCCGATCGGCAGCGATCTGGTGGGCGGAGTTTGCTTGCTTGCTAGGCCCATTTTCCACCGCGGACCGAATGGCAGATAAACCACCAATGGAGGCCTGTAGGGCCTGTAGGGCCTCTGCACCAGGTGTAGGTGTAGGGCCCTCTGCACCAGGTGTGTATTGGGAGGGGGGCCTTTCTCAAGCTTTCAAAGTCCAGGAAGGCTGCCACAGCCACTAGGATTGTGGCAGGGCAAAAAGGGGGGGGGGGGGTTTCTGAGGAGTCCCTCTCTGAGGGGGATGGCAAGCATGAAACTCCGATTGGCCAAGACCCTGATGGGCTGCCTTCACTACTTTCTCCTGTGGGGCAGGAGTCAGCACAGGTCCAGGATGATGGGACTCTGTACTCAGGGCCCTCTGATTCTGGGCTTGAGTGTCCGAGGGGGTTTTCCCCCCTAGTTCATTCTCATACATGAGGCCTTGTTGGCTTGACAAACTGCAGGAGAGCGGGTCTTCTTGGGCAGAAGACCAGGACCTGCCAAAAGACCATCAGACCCTGGAGCAGGATCTCTCTAGGGATGATCCGGACCTCCCCAAGACCAGCACCAAGAGGGATGACCCTCGGGTAGTCCGCCTATTTAAGAAGGAAGAACTTCGACCCCTCATTCCACAGATTTTGGGAGAATTGGGGGTGAAGCTGACTCGGGAAGAGTCAGATAACGAGGGCATTAATTTGGTCCTGGATGGACTTCAAGGCCCTCCCAGCGCCTTCCCCATACCCAAAAAGATTCAGAAGCTAATCAGCTGAGACTGGGATTCTCTGGAAGCAAGTTTAAAGGTCGGCAGGGCGATAGTGAAGCTTATATCCCTTGTTGGAGGAACATTTGGACCACCTGAAGATTCTGAAGCGGGACCCGGTAGTCTCTGCAGTCACTAAAAAGATGACTATTCCGGTAGCGGGGTCTGCCACCTTGAAGGACGTTCAGGACCACAAACTGGAGATGCAGCTGAAGCGCATGTTCGTAGTGTTAGCTCTGTTTGCAAGCAGCGGTATGTGCTAGAATGATGCAGTGTGCCTGCTTGTACTGGATCCAGAAACCTCAGGAGCAAACCTCATTGGGGCTGCTATCCCCGGCTCAGGTGGCCTGGTTGGAGGCTGGGGTGGCCTATGTGGTGGATGCCTTGTATTAACTGGCGCATACTTCACCCAGGTTTATGGTCTCGGCTGTGGCTGTGTGCCTTTTTTTTTTTTTTTTTTTTTGTGGCTTCGCAATTGTTGGTGGACAGGTGGTCCAAGACTCAGCTCTGCAGTCTTCCTTTTATGGGAAAACTGCTTTTTTGGGGAGGACCTAGACCAGCTGATGAAGTCTCTAATGGGAGTCCAAGGGAAGCAGGCTGCTGGAGAACAAGATCACTAAGAAGATGTTTCCGTCTCTGTCCCGTTTTTGGGATGCAAGGAGATTTCATTCCGGCAAAGGATCTACCTCTTTGGCATCCAAGCAGTCGTCTGGCAGGCAGACAGTCTTTTCGGGGTGCTGGCAGGTCCTCCAGAGGCAGTTCTGGTCAGGGGACCAGAAACAGCAAATCCATCCAATGAAGCAAACATGGTCCACTCTTCCCTGACAGCCGTAGAGGGCAGGTTGTCCCAGTTTTACGAGTGGACCAAGACTACCTCTGACCAATGGGTTCTAGAGGTAGTCAGGGACTGTTACGCCTTAGAATTTTCATGCCAGTTCAAGGAGGCTTTTCTGGAGTCCCACTGTGTTTTTTGAAGCAAAAGGGAGGCGGTGGAGGGAACTCTGCAAAAGCTAATAAGCCTAGAGGCTATAATTCCAGTACCATCAAGCAAACAGGGGCGGGGAAGGTACTCCCATCTACTTTGTGGTTCCAAAGAAGGGGAGGGCACCTTCTGCCTTATCTTGGATTTGCAGAAGGTGAATTTGTTTTGAGTGCCACATTTCCGGATGTAGACGTTGCAGACAGTAATTGCGGCAGTCCTCAAGGGCGAATTCCTGGCTTCTTTGGATTTGACCGAAGCCTATCTACATATCCCCATTCAAAAGGATCATTAGAAGTTCCTGTGCTTCAAGGTGTTGGGCCACCATTTCCAGTTTGGGCTCTTCCCTTCGGGTTCGCCACGGCGCCTCGGACTTTCACGAAAGTGGTGGTGGTGGCTGTGGCCTTGCGAAGGGAGGGAATTCTGGTGCACCTATATATGGACAACTGGCTGATCCAGGCAAAGACTGAGGAGGAGTGCGGTCGCTCTATACAGCGATTGGTGACCACTCTCGGTTCTCTGGAGTGGGTCATCAATGTGACAGTCATCTAGTTCTGTCTGTCGTTGGAGTATCTAGGAGCCCACTTCGATACTCAGGTGTGCCGAGTGTACCTTAAGTCCAACAGAGTCGAAACTTCATTCGCAAGTGACTCACCTTTTACGCCTTCCGGTTCCCAGGGTATGGGATTACTTACAGGTCCTGGGTTCTATGGCCTCAACATTGAATCTGGTTCCGTGGACCTTTACTCACATGTGTCCATTTTAGAAAATGCTGTTATCCAGATGGAATCTGGTGTCTGAGCAATTCTATCTCCCGCTGCCTCTTCTCACGGAGTCCAGATACAGACTGTCATGGTGGCTGTTGAAGAGCAATCTGGAAACTCCGGATTGGGTGATTGTAACCATGGATGCCAGCCTCAGGTGCTGGGGGAGGGGGACGACGACACTGTACCTGAGTCATTCTGCCCAGGGACATAGGTCTGTAGCAGAGGCTGCCTGGTCCATCAATCCTCTGGAGACGAGGGCAGTACGCAGAGCCTTAGTACAGTTTCTGCCTCTGATTAGCGGATGTATGGTCCGGGTGTTCTTGGGCAATGCGACGATGGGAGAATACATCAACTGCCAAGGAGGAACCAAGAGTCTAGCGGTGGCTCGGGAAGCTCAACTGTTTCGGTGGGTGGAGCACCACCTCGAAGGCCTGGCGGCCTCTCATGTCACAGGAGCAGACAACATGCAGACAGATTTCTTAAGTAGACAGCAACTTGATCCCGGAGAGTGGGAACTGTTCCCCGAAGCCTGGAATCACATTTGTGCCGGGGTGGGGCAGGGGGGTCCCCAGCTGGATCTTATGGCAACGCGGGCAGATGCAAAAACGACAAACTTCTTCAGCCACAGGAAGTTAGCCAGTTCCGTAGGGCTTGATGCTCTGGTGTGCCCCTGGCAGAGGGGGATGATCTGTGCATTTTTCCCCAGTGGCCTCTAATAGGCCATGTATTATGATGGATAGAAGCTCATTCAGGAACAGTAGTGCTGGTGGCGCCAGAATGGCTAAGTCTGCCTTGGTTCGCGGACCTAGTGTATCTGGCAGTGGATGGTCCTCTGTCTGGTTCACCTCCCGGGGCTGCTGTGACAGGAGCCCATCTTTTCGGGTCGGGAGGATCACTTTTGTCTCACAGCTTGGCTTTTGAGAGGCGGCACTTGCGGATGAAGGAATATTCAGAAACAGTCATTACCTTCCTTCCTACTTCTATGGCCTACATAAGGGTGGGGAAAGTTGTTTTTTGTTTTTGTTTTTTTGGTTTTTTTGAGTCCTGCTGTGTACAGCTAGACCTTGATCCTTTTGAAGGCAATAGTTCCCCATATTTTGTTTCTTCAATTGGGCCTGTCCAAGGGGTTGGCCTACAGTTCGTTCCATGTGCAGGTTTTGGCTTTGGGGTATGTCTTTGGCTACCCACCCTGTCATCAGATTTTTCCTAAAGCGGGTAGACTTGCCCGGACTGAAACCTAAATTTAGTCTTGTGGGTTCTCTGTGAAACGCCCTTTTAAGCCTTTGGGATAAGCTTCCTTCAAGGAAGGATTGAAGGTGTTTTTCCTGGTGGCTATTTGCTCAGCCAGATGGATTTCAGAGCTTCAGGCTTTATCTTGTTGCAATTCCTACTTTTTGCCTAAGGTGGTTTCAGCCTTTCATTTATTTTTTATATACCGACATTCGATCTGAGATATCACATCTGTTTACATTCAGGTATTTCTCTATCCCCAGAGGGCTTACAATCTAAGTTTTGTACCTGAGGCAATGGAGGGTAAAGTGACTTGCCCAAGGTCACAAGGAGCAACACCGGGACTCGAACCCTGGTCTCCTGGGTCATATCCCACTGCTCTAACCACTAGGCTATTCCTCCTCCCTCATGTAAATCAGCCAGTGGAATTGCCGGAATTTCTGGACTGGATTCAGCAGAGGAGAGAGAGATCTCCATCGTTTGGATGTCCGGCGCGCTCTGTTATGCTATCTGAATATCACTAACTCTTTTCACTGCTCGGCCCACCTCCTTTCACCAGGAAAGGAGAGAAGGCTTCTAAAGCTACTTTGGCCTTTTGGTTGAAGGAGGTTATTTGCTCGGCTTATATTTGTAAGGGCTGCTCCATTCCGACGGGTATGAAAGCTCATTCAACTTGAATGTAGGTGGCTTCTCGGGCTGAGTGTCAGTATCTTCCCAGGAGATCTGTAGGGCCGTGGTGTGGTCCTCTCTGCCATACTTTCACCAGGCACTATTGCCTAGAGGTTGCTACTTTCGGCGAAAGTGTATTGAGAACGGGTCTTTCGGGTTCCTGCCCAGTGTAGGGTGGCTTTGGTACATCCCACTGGTCTGGGTATGTTCAGGAAAGGAAAATTTTGGTTCTTACCTGCTAATTTTCATTCCTGTAAATACCACAGATCATTCCAGAGGCCTATTCCGGTATTGTTGCTGAAAGACTGAAGGTTCCTGTTACTTTGGATATTTCTGAAGAGTTTTGTTTCCAATTAATCAGTTCTTTTGTTCACTTAAACGGTTGCTTATGGGAGCAGGTTGGCCTCCAGCTTTGGGGTATCCAACCCTGAGGGGGTTTGTGATTCGCCCTAGTATAAAGAATGTTATTGTTAGTTAATCTTGGCTTGGATACAAGTCAATACTGAGGGGACTGCAGGTGGCACTCTTGCAGGTCAATACAGTAAATTGCGGCCGCGGTTACCCTGCTTCTAACCCGCTTTCTATTCACTGTTCGGCCGCGTTAGTCCAACCCACGATACACTATCCCCTTTAACCCATTCTTACCGCCTCTTTAAATCACCAGGTAACCCCTTCCGCCCGCGGCATTTATATTAGATGTAAACGATCGAATTAGCTATTCCCTCCCATACAGTAACGCGCACCCAGACTATCGCTTTCTTAACCTGCAGTTTTGCCGCGCGTTTAACCTGCTAACTTACCGCCTACCCTTACCCCTGTGTTAGAGGCGGGGGTAAGGGTAGGCGGCAAACTTTCCCCCAGCCCCCTCTCACATGCCCTGGCCGCGTCCATGGGTGCTGGTCTCCGGGGCAGCCCCAGTCCTCTCCCCTCCTCCCGAAGCAACGAAAGCGGGGAAAAAGGGAAAAAAACGAAAAAAGCGGAAAAAAAAAAAGTAGCAACGAAGCGACTTACTTTTCTTGCAGCCCTCCTCCAGAGACATCGGCGGAGATGGACCGCGGCTCCCCTGCCTCCCAGAGGCAGCTGCCGGCAAAGATGGATGCTTGCATGGGCGAAAGCGGCCCCTGTGTGTGCAATTGGGCCGCTCAAGGCGTGACGTCACGATGTTTGGCGTCACAGCATGTGACGTCATGTCTTGAGCATCACGTCTTGAGCGGCCAAATTGCACGCACAGGGGCCGCTTTCCCCCGTGCAGGCATCCATCTTCGCCGGTGGGGCCGCTTTCGCCGCCGGCTGCCCCCCCGGGAGGCAGGGGAGCCGCAGTCCATCTCCGGAGGAGGGCTGCAAGAAAAATAAGTTGCTTCGTTGCTTTACACTTTACACTTTACGTGTCGTTTCACCAGTCCTCTCTCCCCCCCTCCCTGTGCCTTGCTTCGGGAGGAGGGGAGAGAGGACTGGCAATCCTGAGCGTAGGAGAACCGTCCACTTCCTGGTGACTGTCATTTCAAATGACATTTGAAATGACAGGTACCAGCGCACCCAGGTTACTGTATAGGCGCTGTATAGCTCTCTATACAGTAAAATGGGTTGCGCGGGCCTAACGCTTCATGGACGCTTCTTGGACGCGGCTTGCATTTGCAAGCTATTTAAATACAGTATCGAGCGGTAGGTGAGCCAGACTGTGCGTGCGGCAACCGCGGGTGCGCCCGGCACTAACGCAGCTCTTCCTACCGCTCCTTACTGTATCGGCCTGTTGGTTTGTAGCAGTGCCTAAGTTTTTTTTTTGTTTTTTTTTTTTGTTTTGTTCTCTGCCTCCATCTGCTGGTAGGGATGCATAAATACACTGGTCTGCACTGATCTGTGGTATCACAGGATCGAAAATTAGCAGGTAAGAACCAAGTTTCCTTTATATGGTACTTGGAATATGCATCCTATACCATGCTTTCTCCACAGCCCAGCACTAACCTGGCGGGACATGCAACACCTTGTGGTGCGTTCATCAAATGTGGCACTTCTGAAGGCTGATGATTGGGTTCTGAATGGAGTAGGACGAAAGGGTAAGTACACCCTGAGCTGATCTACGAGTGATGTGTCACCATGTGTAGTAATGATATTCAGTTTTTGGAAGTGGGATGAGATCTTGCCCTGATTTGAGGGAATAGTCTTCAAGAAAATAAAAGGAAACTGTGTGTACCTCTTTCTTCTGCTCCCCTTGTCCAGAACCTATGGGTTATATCCTCTCATCCAGCACACATAGAAGCAGAGTTCTTTTTTTTTCTTTAAATGCCATCACCTATATATGTCATTTTTAGAACCAGTTCGGCCAGTGTTCTCTGCCTTCAGCTGCTGATGGGTATTTTGAGTTCAGTATTAATCGAGCAGTAGGTTTTTTTTAGATTAGGAATCGGCCTTACTATTTTCTGTGTGAATTTTATATTTTTGGGGCATGCTCCTGCAGTGAAGCGTTCTCAGACAACAACTATCTTTCTGCTCCCTTCCCTAAATCTCAGCAAGGTTGAGCACCATTGGCTTGATCTAGAAGTGATCTCAAGCAATATAGAAGTAGTAACTTACTGTTTTGTAAGCCACTTGCTCTGTTACATCTTTATTTGAGCTAGTTTTTATCTGATTTGTTGGCTGAGAAGAGCTATTGCAGTGGTACTTGTGGCACTAAGTGCACACTTGCTGAAGGGAGTCTGTGCTCTGTTTGCTGTGGTAAATCGGAATCTCCTGAATTAACTCAGGTTACTTCTGCTGCCAAGAAGGTTTCCTCTTTAGAGACGTCAGGCATGCAAAAACCCTCACCCAGGACGACATCTATCTCTGGAGAGCAGTTAGCTGCAGCCGTTCTAACAGCTGACTTGGACGCTGCTGCCATTTTGAATCTGTCACCCAGGACGTTGACATTTGAGGGCAGGACCGGTGTCAGGTCAGGGACCTCGCAAAATACTGCTGGGGCTGGACTTCCTCTATGAATCAAAGCAGATGTCCCTAGTACCTTCCAGCGCAGGTAGTTTTTCCTCTGACTTTTTTTTTTTTTTTTAAGTTTTTGCATCAGACATTTCATGCCTTACAGGGTCAGCGAGAAGGTATGGACAAAATGAATTTTCAGTTACCGAAGTTTCTAAATTTCAAAAGAAAGAGAGATTTGAATTGGAGGAAGCAGAAACACACTGTCTGGATATGGATTGTCTCTCTTAAGATTTGAGGATGATCAAATCTTAAAAGATCAGTTCCTGTTACTATATGTATTTACTGTGTAAAGCCTGTTGCTATATTATTTCCCTTATGTGTTGCTTGTAAAGCCTATTGCTGCATTTTTGTTACATGTAAACCGAGGTGACGTTCTGAACGTGCTGCGGTATATAAAAATACATACATAAATAAATAAGAGAGCTGGAAGTGGACTAGAATCATTAGAAGAAGGTGAGATTCAGTCAAGAGAAGATGAAGAGGAGCTAATCGGATTATTTCATAAGGAGGAAATGTCAGCACTAATTTTGCAGGTTTCTTCTGCATTACGTCTTTAGGAAGAAATATTTGAAGGCTCCCAGGTTGGGTTCCAATCCTGAGAGGTACACGGAAGACAGCTTCCACCTTTCCTCTGCACCTGGAAATCAAAGCTATGATTGTCGGAGTGAGAATCTCCTGAGGCTGGTTATAGATGCCTAAGAGTTTTTAATAGGCTATATCCTATGCCTCCAGAGATGCTGGATCGCCTTTTTCAACAACCTAAAGTAGATGCAATTGTTGCAGCAGTAGCCAGGAGAACTGGTAGAAGGGAGTGTACCCCTTCGGGATGCCCAGGATAGGAATCTAGAGTCTGTATTTAAGTATCTCTCTTCTGCTGGCTCTTTTGTGCTTCAGGGAGCAGTTTGTACTAGTTATACCTCTAGATCTTTGCTCCTTTGGCTTCATCAATTATCTGAGGTTGAAAACTGCAAAACTAGAATCTGCTACAGCCTGTTTATCTGATGCTTTGTACAACATAATTAGAATTTCTGCTAGATCTTTAGCTCTTTCCATAGGAGTAGACGTCTGTGGTGGCTAACAAATTGATCAGTGGACTCCTGGTCAAAGTCCAGACTTTCTCGTTTACCCTTTAAAGGGAAATACCTCTTTGGTGAGGAGCTGAACTGTCTGATAAAAAAAGATCTGGGTGATCCAAAAGTTCAGAGATTACCTGAAGATAGAACCTGGCCCAGTTTTCACCCATGCCGGGATGTAGTCAGTTAATGGAAGCTAAAAGATGAGGTGAGGAAATCCTCAGTTTTCTAGAGGTAGAAGTAGATCTCAGCCCTTTTGAGGAGCAAGGGGCAATTCTACTCGGCCCTCCAGTCCTTCACAGACTACACAATGAAGCCCAAAGGATTCATTCTCTAGGGGAGCCTATAAGGGGGCAAGTTGCAGCTTTTTTTCGGGGAATGGATCCATATTACTTTATATCAATGGGTTTTGGATATAATCCAATATGGATATGCTCCAGACTTAAGATTTGTAAGAGATCATTATGTTATCTCACCTGCTCATACTCAGACAAGTTTGCTGCAATTCATTGGCCATTGAACGATTTGATTCAATTACAGGCAATTCAACTGGTTCCAATCAAGGAATGTCAAAGGGTGCACCAAGCTAGAAGTTTTTAGTAACCTACATAAGCATATTAATGTTAAAATCAAACTGCCTAATTTGTTCCTAACAATCAGGTTTAATTTACACACCTAGTTTATTATTTTACATTGTTACCGTACTATGATGCACACGAGTAATTTGTAATCTATACCACCCATATTTCTCTTTATCGTGCCCTTCTGTAAACCGTTGTGATGGTATTTAACGACGGTATAGAAAAATCTTTAAATAAATATTCAATTTATTTTGTGATTCCACAAAAGGGCAGTTCATTCAGACCCATTTTGAATCTAAAAGATGTGAATCATAATACATATATCCCTTGATTCTCGTGGAATCTCTTCGCACAGTTATCACTTCAGTTCGCAAAGGCGAGTGTTTTATCATCCCTCAATTTAAGAGGCTTATTTTCATATTCCAATGAAACTAGTTTTCCAAACATTTCTTCATTTTTGTATAATCGGCCAACATTATCAGTTTGTCCTACCTTTTGGTCTTGTAACAGCACCAAGAACCTTTAAGAACATAAGAAATTGCCATGCTGGGTCAAACCCAAGGGTCCATCAAGCCCAGCATCCTGGCCAAACTAAGAACCTGGCAAGTACCCAAACATTAAGAAGATCCCATGCTACTGATGCCAGTAATAGCAGAGGCTATTCCCTAAGATGAAAGTTATGGTTGTAGTAGCTGCCTTCTTAAGAAGGAAGGGATTTTTGGTTCATCCTTATTTGGGCAATTGGTTAATAAGGGCCAAATTGTATTCCAAGAGTAGATCGACTGAAGTGGTGGTCTCATTACTCCAACAATTAGGTTGGGTGATCAATTTTACAAAAAGTCACTTGCAACTCTTCTAAATGATAAAACATCTAGCGGAATTATTTCATATAGCCGCTGGTAAATTATACCTACCACAAAAGAGAATCTTAAAAGATTTGTTCCCAGGTGAAGAGCTTTTTAGATCAGCAAGCACCAACTGCATAGCATGATCTGCAGCTTCTAGGTTCAGTGACTTCAAATCTGGAATTTAGTACCTTGAGCTAGAGCTCATATGAGACCTCTACAGATTTCACTCCTTTCAAGATGGAAACCGCAACTTCCGGGTTATAGTGTGTGCCTTCCATTATCCAGTGAAGTTTGAGCATCTCTAAAATGGTCTCATTCCCCAAATTTGCAAAAAGGAATGCCCTTGGAAAGTCCAGACTGGGTTCTGCTGACAACAGATGAGAGTTTAATAGGCTGGGGAGCTCAAAACAAGAATAGTTATGCTCAGAGCTTCTGAAGCTAGAGCGAGGCACATTGGTCTATACATGGTCTTACATTTTCAGAACCTCCTTAGGGGAAGACAATGAGTCTTGTGTGACAATGCAACAGCAGTTGCATATATAAACAAGCAGGGTGGAACTCAGCCAGGGCGTTTCGGAAGAGACTGATCTTTTGTTCGCTTGGGCCGAGAACCACCTATTTCAGTTGACAGCTCAACACATAACAGGACAGACCATTGTTCAGGTAGATTATTTCAGTCAGAATGTAATAATTCTCATTCTTCAGATCTAAGACAGGAGGCCTATTCTCAGTCCAAAAAATGGGGGCCACATCAGATCTGATGGCTTCCAGCCAAAACAAGAAAGTAAAAAGGCTTTTCAGTTGCTGCAGAGAAGTAGGCAGAAAAGCGATAGATGCCTTTCAGCAAAACTGGAAGGGCTACAAACTTAAGTATCTCTTTCCTCCACGGCCGCTAATAGCTTGCATGTTGAGAAAAATAGAAAAGGAAAGAGTTTCAGTGGTACTAGTAGCACCTGGCTGGCCTCGAAGGCCATGGTATGCAGACCTAAGGAGCTTATTAATAGATCAGCCTCTGCGTCTACCACTAGTCAAAGGTCTACATCAGGGGCCCATAAAGATGCAGGATCCAAGTCCATTTTTGTTTACGGCTTGGCTATTGAAAGAGCAAGGTTAGCAAAGAGGTTACTCCGCCTCTGTGATTACTGTGATGTTACATTTTAGGGAAGAGGACTGCTTCTCTATCATATATGAGTTTGGTGCATTTTTGAGGACATTTGCAGGAATAGGAATTTATCTTCTCGATGTGCACAAATAGGCATTCCCTGTACATAGCTAGATCAATCCAGACTCTTGGGTTTTGCCTTCCTTCCAGTAGATGGAGACAGAAAGTTTCGCAGACACCGCCTCTTAACCCGGTGTGCTCCCTGCAGCTCTTCAGTATTTCTGTTTCCAGCAGATGTAGGAGGTGCAAAACCTGCAATTCTGTACTAGCAAAAAAAAAAAGGGCAAAGAAAAGAAGAAAGTTTGGGAGGAATTCCCTCCCAGGAGGTTGGCAGGTCCTGGTGGGACCATCCCTCCTGGTTTTAGAGGAGGACCAGCAGGGGTTGGGGACCCTTGAGTGCTTGCTGATCTACACTGGGGGGGTAACAACTGATGGTCCAGTTCCCTCACCCTCAGGAGCCTAGAGAGAAGCCTCCACCACCCTTCAGAGAGACCTCGCAGATAGCTTTGCTTTTTGTTCTGGTTTGTAAAGTTGTTTAAAAAAAAAAAGTGCAAAGAAGCCTTTTTAGTCAACTGAAGTGGTCTGTTTTCCTTTTCTGAAGATTTCAGGGCAGTTCCCTTGACGGTGGCAGAAGGGTTCTCCCAAGTGTGCACTTCACATGCCGGCAGATGCGCCACATGTGGAGAGAATGCTGTGCACCTATCTCGCGCCGCCTGGCCACTGTCACCAATCCTTTCCAGAAGGGAGGGCCGTTCGGGAGGGGGGGGGGGGATGTCAGCGGCATCATCTTCTTTGCAGTGGGGGTCTGTCGGGCCTGGGGCTGCGGCGCGGGAGGCCGTCGCTCTGTTCCCACTGAGCGAGGAACGGAGGCTATTTTGGAATCTTTTTCAGCAAAGGCACAGAATGCAGCAGGGGGAGGGGATCTCCCACCTGTTCTCTCTCTGGCTGATTTCTCTGCGGAGGAGGCCAGTCAGGGGAGGATCAGGATCTTGTGAAGGAGGATTTGGAAGATTCCTCCCCTTTTTTTGCCAGAACTTGTGTTGCTGATACACAAAGCCGCTTTGGCCCACCAGGCTGCGGAGCAGTCTAGTTCTAGGCAGAGGACCACAGGACCCCCCCCCCCCCCCCCCCCAAGAAAGAAGCCCAGATTTTTCTGGGCCATTAGGGTTTGGAAGGTCCTTGGTCCTTCTGGGTCGGGAGCCACCAACAAAGGTTCCTCGGAGGAGTGTGATCGGAGCTTGCCATCTGGGGATGGTTCTTCTGAGGTTGATCCTTCTCACTTCCTGCAGGATCTGTAAGAGGATGTGGGAAAGGTCCCAGCGGTGGAAGGTGACTATCCCAAGGTGGTTCGCCTGTTTCAAAGGTAGGAACTCAGACCTCCGATACTGCCAGTCTTGGCAGAATTAGGAATATCCGTTCCGCAAGAGCAGCTTGACCCGGAGAAGGTGGATCCAGTCATGACCGGCTTGAGGGGTCCAGCCAAGACTTTCCCCTTTCACAGCTCCTTTAAGGAGCTGGTGGTCAGGGAGTGGGGTACTCCAAAGACTGGCCTTAAGGTTAGTAGAGCCATGGGTAAACTCTTTCCTTTGTCCGAAAACACTCTGGAGCTCTTCTGGGTGCCAAAGCTGGATGCCTCAGTCTCAGCGGTTACGAAGAGGACCACTATTCCGGTAGCTGGTGCAGTGGCCCTGAAGGATTTGCAGGACAGGAAGCTCAAGTTGCATCTTAAGATTTTTGAGGTGTCTGCTCTTGGCATCCGTGTGGCTGGCTGCAGTAGCTTTATTTTCTGGGCTAGTTTAAGATGGGTGCAGCAGTTACAAGGTAACAGGAATCTGTCACCCCAGGAGTCTAAATAGGCAGAGTGGTTGGAGGCTCTAGTCATTTATGGGGCGGATGCTTTTATATGACCTCATTCGCATTTCTTCAGTCTCAGCTAGGAAGCTTCTTTGGTTGTGAAACTGGTCAGTGGACATCTTGTCAAAAGCTCAACTGGGAGCGTTGCCTTTTAAGGGAAACTTCTGTTTGGAGAAGATTTGGAGCAGTTGATAAAGAATCTGGGAGATAAGGTGCACAAGCTTCTGGAGAATAAACCTAAAGGGTCCAAAGGATTTCTCCTTGTCCGTTCTTGTTTTGGGGACAAAGGCATTTCTGCCAGAGCAGAGCTCCAGGTGGTGGCCAAAGGCAGACTTCGAGGAGGTCGCAGTCCTGGAACCAGCCATTTCGTGGGCACAGAGCAAGCCGAGATGGCCCTGTACAAGGGAGTGGCGGGGCCAAGCCTGTGCAATGAGGCGAGGCTGGTCCACTCTTCAGTCCCAGTCATTGGGGGTTGTTTGACTGACTCAATTTTAGGAGGAGTAGGCCAAAATCCCGACTGACCAGCGGGTTCTAAATGTGATAGGACAAGGCTTTAGAATTTGCTCGGCCACTCAGAAATCTGTTTGAGATCTCCTTGTGCCTCGGCGGAGAAGAAACTAATTGTTCAGCAAATCATACAGTGACTGCGAATGCTGGAAGCAATTGTTCCTGTTCCTCAGGACAAGCAGAGTACGAGACGTTCCATTTATTTTGTGGTGCCATAAAAGGAAGCAACCTTTCATCCAATTCTGGATTTTAAAAAAGATGAACATGGCTCTGAGTTTCTCGTTTCCGGTCCGTCATAGCAGCAGTATGAAGTGGGGAGTTTTCGGCTTCCTTGGATCTGATGGAGGCATATCTGCACACAGGGATTCACCCAGATCATCAGAGGTACCTCTAGTTTAGTTTATGATCCTGGGGAGGCATTTTCAGTTTTGTGCCCTCCCGTTCAGTCTAGCAACAGCCCCAAGGACTTTCACCAAGATGATGGTGGTCGTGGCGGCAGCCCTCAGAAAAGAGTGCATGCTGGTCCACCCGTATCTGGACGACTGGCTCATCCAGACGAAGTCGGATGACCTCTGCAGGCAGGCCGTGGAAGTGGTGCTGCATTGCCTGAGATCGTAGGGCTGGATAGTGAATCTGTCCAAGAGCCAACTTTCTCCTTCACAGATTATGGAGTTCTTGGGCA